>NC_042615.1:654553507-655153507 GCF_901001135.1 Rhinatrema bivittatum | reverse complement strand
TGTCAACCTGCAGAGATACAGATACCACTGCACTAAAGCTCTGCATCTTATGATCAAGACCTCCTGGATCCTTCTATCCAGCTCCTCCTCAAAATCTACCAATGCCAAAATGGTCTGGGAAACAGGAAATGAAGATACATATTTCCTGGGATCCCAGAGTTAAATTGGTGGCTGTCATGATTCCCAGGTCTGCTGTGAGCATGAGCTCTCCTCTCCACAGGAACATTGTGGAGGATTCAAGGCAGCAGCCAAAAGGTCCCCACTCCTGGCATCATGCAGTGACCAAGACTGATGCTGATGGTTCTTAGCCTTCACCAAATGCATATCATCAGAGCTCCTTGATGATAGAACTTAAGAAACAGAACCCCATGCTGTCTTTGGGTGGGAGCATTCCTATTGCTCAGTGTTGCGGAGGATTCAAGTCTCCTCAATGTCAATGCACAACCAGCAGTTGGTTCAGCTGCTGAGTCCATCAATACTGATTCTTCTGATACTGATGGGCCAGACTTGATCCTTCCAAAGAACCTTTCTATGAGCTCCAACTGGAAGAGTCATCTTCTAAGGGTCATGGCTTCACACAGGAAGTATCCCAAAACATCATGATCGTTCCCCAGGCAAAGTACACATCTATCATTGGGTCCGTGATATACATGATGCATTCATATAGGAGGAACTTACTGAAGCTGCTGTCTTCCTTCTCCTTCTGAAACATCAGGAGAAAATTTAATGAGACAAAATAAAACAACTGAATTATGGAAGAAACCATGACCGATGATGCCTTCATGTACAGATATCAGTGTCCCAAGGAGCTGATGAAAAATATATTTAAGAACTATTTAGGGAGCCTAGAAGGGATGAAAGATAACCACAGGGCCCCCAAAACAACTGCTCCTGCATTTTTGGGAGGAAAAACCTGATGGGCAGAAAAAGCAGAATACCATGATCTATTGGCTCTGCGGAAACGATAAGACTGAAGGGGCCTCACGCAAACACAATGACATGGTTCAGACAATACATGCCAAGTTGGGCACGTTCAAAGTTCCAGAAGCTCTGATGTCAAACATCCACAGTGGGCTCCAGCTAATGATGTCCCCTCGAGTATGAGAGCTTCCCTCCCTCAGAAAAAAAAAATCACAATTTATCCGTGTAAGCTGAACCATCTGAAAATTGCCCTCTTCTATCTTGCTAAAAGCATGCATGGTATTCACAGCATGCATACCGTTAGCTAGGATAAAGAGAGGCGCTTCCCAGGGTAAGAGGTGTTTAGCTCAGAGGGGAGCAAAATAGCATATACATTAGACATTTTCAACTGTGTGTATACTACTTTACTCCCATTCAGTTGCCCAAATTGTAGATATAAAAGTATGCAAGTGCTTTTAGCATGCACACTTTGCACTTGCTAATTTTCAAAGGGAAATAAAGCATTCTTTCCCTTTGAAAATGGACTACAAAGTACACAAGTTAACAATGCCTGCATATGCTGCAAATGCTGCAGACTATTCCAAACTGCCCCAAAATAAACATGGAGCAGTCAGGTTCCATCGGAACAGGCTCCTCCCCTCCCCAAAATATTTCCCAGTTCCAAACCAATCTAAAGCTCTCTTCCCCGCATCATCATTTCATTTATATTTTAAGACTCCGGACTTCAGCTTGCCTCTATGGTCTGGCACATGAAATGGGGAGCATTTCTATGAAAACAACCCTGGAGATTCAGAAAAGTGTGCTTCTGAATACTCCTTTTGAAACTGTAGAATGCCATGAAGGGAGACAGGGATGACCAGTGAGAGGAATTGGGACCCCAGCATGCAATGTTGCTAATCATGTGTCTCATTCAAATAGCCACCTAAGTTCTATTTATTGTACTCATGCAATTGTTGGTGAGATCCTTACCATTTTTACAAAGCAAAAAAAAAAAAAAAAAAAAATCTGCCACCACTCCATTTCAAATATTCAGGCAAATCATATGAATACGTAACATTTGTAGTTTGGACATCTTTTTTGTCATAATCGATAACATTGCTCACTTTGTCAATATTTAACTTACATTCATGAACTCTATACTTATTATGCCTCTTCCTCTATCTACTCCTGCATTCTTCACTCTCACATGGCATCCATGGTCCTAGCCACCTTTCCATACGCTACCTAATCAAGAATAATTTTCTTGTGCCTCAATATCCCGATGAATATTATTAATTTGCATCTTACTATGTCTTCCCTTCAGCTTTTCTCCTACTGCTAAATTTCTAGCACCCTACTTCCAACTTGTATTCATTATTCCAATTTATCAAATCTTGAACAAAACAACACTATAGGAAGTACTTGGTTAACTTTACATAGACATTCCTTGCAAGTATTTCACCATTTATTTTTCTAGACATACTTTTTCTTTTCAGACCTATGTACACTTGTCTCAGGCCCAGGAAGCAGGAATATCAAAATAACACATGCATTATAGTATTGCATGAAAAAAAAAATTAAAACTGCAATTTAACAGGAATAAGTTATAATTTTCTCTCAGTTCATCAAGTAAGGCAGCCTAACATCTGATGCTGCCAATTCTCCTTGTAAGGTATTAGATGAAGGAACAGTAACATGTACACAAATAATCTTAAACAGTGATAACTGTACTAAAATAAGATGTTATAGACTGATGAGAAATACTGCTCTCTGAATATCTTGCCAAGAGTCAAATAATTGCTTAATTTAACAAGCCTAACAGAATCAAATCAAAGCAGCATTGTTCCTCTTCCTCCAGACTATTAGTAATATAGAAACGCAATACATAACATTGAAGCTTCAGTCTCCAAATCCAAGTTCAACAGATCTAAAAAAAAAAAATTAATAGAACCTCAGATGTTGTATGGGTTCTTCCTGCATTAAAATCTGAGTACAGTATAAGAATCAGTACTGTTTAATTTGCTGTATCCAAGCAGCCCTCTACTGAAAAAACAAACAAACAAAAAAAACAATTCATTCTGAAACACTCAACTCAGGGTTTGGGAAGAACATGCAACTATAAGGATCTTAAGCACAATTATATCATACAATTCAATTTAAGAAAAGGCACAGACTAAAACTGAACATATATACCGTGGCTTGCAAAAATATTTGACCCCCTAAAAAGTCAGCAGATGTGTGAATTACAAATAACACTTACACAGATTGTTCTAGATAATATATTTATTATAAACCAGTATGCTCTTAAAAGTAAATATTCAAAGTCACAATTTGTTATTTCTCTGCATTTTTTGTAAAATAAATTAAAAACTGAAAAATGCTGCTTGCATAAGTATTCAACCCCCTTCAGTCTAGCACTTGGTAGAACCACCTTTTGCTGAAATAACAGCTTTAAGTCTGTTGGGATAAGTTTCTACCAGCTTTTCACACTGTTGGGGAATGAGTTTTGCCCATTCTTCCTGGCAGATTTGCTCCAGATTGTTCAGCTTGGTTGGATGATTTATGGACTACAATTTTCAAACAGTGCCACAAATTTATTTATTTTATTTATTTAAAATCTTTTCTATACCGTCGCTAAGTTATATACCATCGCAACGGTTTACATGTAGGCACATATTTAATGTAAGTAAAAGTGTACTACAGTACATTCTAACAGGTGCCGTCAAAGGTTCGGTTACAATATATCATTAGACAAAATCATTTTTAGAGATTATCGATTGGCTTGAAATCTGGTCTTTGACGTGGCCATTGTAGCACATTCACCTTTTTGTTTTCAACCAACCACTCATTTGTTGCTTTGGCCTTATGCTTGGGATCATTGTCCTGCTGAAAGGTGAACTTTCTCCCAAGTTTTAGTTTTTTAGCAGACTGAAGTAGGTTTTCTTGCAGTATATCCCTATATGTTGCACCATCCATCCTTCCTTCAATTTTTACAAGACGCCTAGTGCCTAATGCCCGCGGAGGAAAGCATCCCCTCAGTATGATGCTGCCACCCTATACTTTACTGTTGGGATGGTGTTTGCTGAGGAATAGGTAGTATTAGGTATGTACCACACATAGCTTTTTGAATTTTTGCTAAAAAGCTTCATTTTTGCCTCATCTGCCCATAAAACCTTATCCCACATTTTAGCTGAATCACTCTGATGCTTTCTGGCAAACATCAGACATGCTTTGATGTGGGTTTTCTTCAGTAATGGCTCCTTTCTAGCCACTCTCCCATGCAGGAAACTTGTATGCAGAGCTCTTGATATGGTTGACTAGTGCACCTCCACTTCAGGTCTTAGCCACTAGGGGTGTGCATTCGTTTTCGCCGTATTAGCGATCCGCAACATATTGCACTATTCGTAGTATTCGTGGGGAAAGCGAAACGTATCGCAATTCCCCACGAATACACGAATCTTCGCCGAATTATACGGCCACCTAAATAAAAATTTAAACAAATTTCCCCCACCCTCCTGAACCCCCCCAAGACTTATCAAAACTCCCTGGTGGTCCAGCGGGGGGGGTCCGGGAGCCATCCCCTGCACTCACACCCTCGGTGCCGGTTTCATCATGGCGCCGATAGCCTTCGTCACCGGGGCTACCGGTGCCATTGGTCAGCCCCTGTCACATGGCCAGTGGCGCCATCTTATGCTCCTACCATGTGACAGGGGCTGACCAATGGCACCGGTAGCCCCTGTGACATAGTATGGGCAAAGGCTATCGGCGCCATTTTGAGTCCTGGCATCGGACGGCCGGAATGCAGGAGGTCGCTCCGGGACCCCTGTTGGACCCCCAGGGACTTTTGGCCAGCTTGGGGGGGCCTCCTGAACCCCACAAGACTTGCTAAAAGTCCAGCGGGTGTCCAGGAGCGACCTCCTGCACGCCGGCCGTCCAATGCCAGTACTCAAAATGGCGCCGATCGCCTTTGCCCTCACTATGTCACACCCCTGTGACATAGTGAGGACAAAGGGGTTGTAGTTAATTTTAATTTTAGCTGGGACACGAATAGAAATTGCTGTATTAACGCATCGGGGCGCCATACGGCCGAATGCAACGTATCTGCTCCCCGACGAATCCGAATCACGAATGCAACGTATGGCGTCCCTCTGCACATCCCTATTAGCCACTGTAGTCTGTAGCTCCTTCAAAGTAATTGTTGGCCTCTCTGTGGTTTCTTTCACAAGTCTCCCCCTGATACGGAGTTCTGAGGGACGGCCTTGTCTAAGCAGGTATGATGCTGCTTCCATTTTCTCACAATTGATCACAACAGTGCTCACTGGGATATCCAAGTACTTGGATGTTATTTGGTAACCTTTTCCTATCTTGTGCATGTCTATAAATTTATCTTTAATTTCCTTAGAAATCTCTTTGGTCTTCATTTTCACAGCTTTCCTTCAGATTCACAGTCTGATCAATGGTACTGAAATTAGGGGGTCTTTTATCCAGAAAAGCTGATTTTTTTTTTTTTTTAATGATTCACAGGTAGAGGCCAATTGTAAGCCAATTGTTAGGGCAATATCTTTATCTGTGTACACTTGGAGCTTCCACAGTGCAGGTGTTGAATACTTAAGCAAACAGCATTTTTTAAGTTTTTAAATTTTTTTTTATTTTTATTTATTTATTTTACAAAAAATACAAAGAAATTATAAATTGTGATTTTGAAACTTTTAAGACTATACTGGTCTGCAATAGACACACTTTCTGGAACAATCTGTGTGTCAATTATAATCCACACAAATCTGTTGCAGTTTTAGGGGATCCAATACTTTTGCAAGTCACTGTAAATCTCAAAATTCAAAGGCAGCAAAATTTGAATGAGATTGTATTTGCTGCTATTATGAGCTCCTAGTGAGAAAGACTCAAGAAAATATAATGGTGCTCCAAAATATTAACATAAAAATATATCCTTATGTGAAGAAAGGGGCTCTGCTGCTGTGGAATTCTTCCTGTAAGTAAGATTTTACAATGATAATTAGACTTTACCTATGGAATTTCCTTTTTTGGCTGCTACACAAAGTATTCACATTGCTCTATTATTTTATTAAAATGTCATTAATCATAAACAAAAGAAAATAATTTTATCCTTACAGTAATAATCCAGCAAGGATCTGAACCAAAGTTAGTATTAACATTAAGTACATTTCTGCTGTACATGATACAGCATTCATGATAAATAGCAGATATGTACTATAGTTTTTCATTTCTAATTTATATATCAAATCATAGAATCTTATTCTGTTCCTCATCAATAATTCCCTAGACCCAAGACAAAAATAGGGTGTCAGTCTTTCATAAGTGACTACTGATTCAGACAATAAATCATTTCTTCAAGTTGGATAACATTGTTTTGCAAAACTTCTTATACATCTTAATTACATCTTATGCTCGTTTGAAATGTGTCCTATTTTATTATAGACGTAAGCCATTCTCTCAAGTTTGGTGTGTTTCACTGCATCCATTTATGTAAACTTTATTTGTGTCTTAACTGTTTACCAAGATGTTGTCCTTTTCCACTAGGATTAGCGGCTATTAGTATTAATATACAAAAGAGACTAAATTTAAAAACCTAATAGCTTCCAAGCACAGAAGATTGGAGCCCAATCTTCATATTGCCCCCTCCTCCCCCAACACACATACACGCGCACACCCAGCGTATTCATTTAGTACACAACTGCTTGACTGTTTCAACACAATTCTGATCACCACCCAGTTTCTGAAGACCTGCACAGTATTTACAACAGCTCTCATGCCTAGGAGGTTGATCTGAATCTTTTTTTTTCCTTGGAGGAACCAGGGGTCTTGGATATGTAAGTTTTCTAGATGGCTCTCAAAAACAAAGTGGATATATCCATATTTGACAGTCTGAAGTTTAGAAATGAAAGCTCCTTGGTCAGACAGAAATATGTAGAGCCTAGACAACAGGACCCACAGCTCATCTGTGACCTGGATATAAATGTATATTCTCTGGGTGGTCAGGGATAATTAAAATCTATTATACTTGCATCATCTGGAGGTGGGCCTTGAGCATAGCCAGTACTTTTGCTGCCATTAGGAAGCCACTTGCTGCCGATTCTGAATTACTTCCCCTGCCAAGGCCATGTTGTCTTGTGTTCTCTAATCAAGACGACAGACATTTGCACGAATCGCATCTAACAAAGCCCCAACAAATTCTAATCAGCATGATGGGAGAAGATCTAATACTTGACAAAATTAATCACATAACCTAAAAAAAAATGCCTGGATGCTGATAAGTAATGATCTCTTAATCCCTGAGATGTGTTCTTTATCAGTCAATTCTCCAGGAAGGAAATGATATGCCTTTTCAGCTTGTGTAAAAACATCCCAACTATTAAAATTTTTATATTTATAATATTAAAAATATTTATAAAATTTTAACTTGAAAATAAGTACCATGAATACTTGGAACATAGTACTATAAATGCAGTAATACCTACAACAAATCTGGAATACTTTGTGTGACTGGGCTGTATTGCTATGTGGGGGCCAACCATGTTCATGTCCAAAGAATGGAGTTGGTTTTCTTCATTTATAAAGGGCAAAAGTCATGCTTACCAAAACCAAACTGAGCCTCTGCTACTTCAAGAAGTTGTCCAGATTCTTTGGTTTATTTGAGAACCAAAAAGTTCTTGAAGTTAAGCCCAAATTATTTTCCTGCTGGAGTAGAGGTTCAACCCTATGGCCTCTAAAAGGGAGATGGTCAACTACAGTAAATCCTGATGAAGTGTTGGCCTGAATGCCTTTTAAGGAGGACAATTTGGAGAGACTTCTAAAAGATGTAAACTGCATATCTGATAATCCTTTGAACACAACCACTTGGCAAAACACCTCAGGTTCCACTCAAGGAGATTTTTGGACTTTGGATAGAAGACTAACTTCTCTGAACTCAAGAGTCTGGTTTTGACTGAACAGCAGCAAATGACTCAAGAGTCCTTTCTGTCTGTACTTACTTCAGAAAGACAACTTCTCCAAAGAAGAAAATTCCAAGCAGGCATTTCTCAATGCAGTACAGTGAAGCCAATTCAGCTGAAGTAGCAGCAACAAAAAAGAACTCTTTAAAAAGATCCAAAATCTCTACTAGGGTGACTAAGGATTTGATTCATTGTCTTTTTTCATAGATAAAAAATGAGGAAAAAAAAGCCTTCGGAAATTGGCCCTTAAGAAAGAAAATCAAGAAATAAACTGAGCAAAGTCAGCAAAAATATTACAACACTGCACAAAACAGTACAACAAAAATGAGGATGTCTCTTCCAGGCATAGACAAATGCAAAACCTTATACCAGTTAGTCCTGTGTTATGGGGGTCCCTTGCTCAAAAGCTGTTACAAAGCTCTCCAGATCAAGGGTTCTCAACCCAATTCTTGGGACAAACCTAGCCAATCAGGTTTTCAGGATATCCACAATGAATATGCATGAGACAGATTTGTATTCAATGAAGGTAGTGCATGCAAATCTACTTCATGCATACTCATTGTGGGTATCCTGAAAAACTGATTGGCTACGTGTATTCCAAGGACTTGGTTGAGAACCAGTGCTCCAGCTATTTCTCCAGTGATGCATGCAAAACAAGTTGTGTCTCTCTTTTATATGTGCCTTTACAGAGACAGTGATCAAACATATTTAGGTATACAAATTGCATTTTTATGGTGAACAAACACTTGAAGTTTCACAAAAGTAAAACGACAGGTTCAGATCATCCTCCTATAACATGCTCTATGATAAAAACCATGGAAGTCATTGCCAATTACAATTATATGCAAAGATATACAACAACAAAGAAAGGATTTGATATCACATCTATAGCTCAACTACACACCAGGCTGACTACTCTATGTGGGGAAAAAAAAAGATCAACATATGCATCTAGTAAATGACCACCACATAGAAAACAAAGAAAAGGTTGAAAAAAGCAGTGTGCCCTGTGGAGCTCATGTGCACAAAGCTGAAGGCTCTAGATTATGGTCACTCAGCGCCACTGTGGTAACTGTTGTGTGTTGCATAATATATGCAAAATATACAGAACAGTGCTTGTACTTTTCTATGCACAACCCGACCACCCCGAACAAATAAGATATACCTCTCCAAGGGCTTCATAGCGCTTTTGATTCCACCTGTGCAAGTCTTCCCGGTAGTTAAAAACAAATGGTTCTCCAGTTTTTATATGCCTTAGCTGTCCCTCTATAAAAGATAAAAAGAAAAGTAAGCAGTATTAAGTTTATTTTAGAAGCCTTGCAAACATTTGCTCCATGGGTTTATTTAAAAAAAAAAAAAAGAAAAGTACAGTATTTTATTGCTGCCAATAAGAGACATGATTCATCACAGACTTGGGGTTGCTGTCATTTGCAGCAGCAGATTACACTCTTCTTTCTCAAGCTAAACTACAGCTGAGTCTATTGAAAAGAAACAGACAATAGAGCAAGTGTGCTGCTATATTCTGTTCCTGTTCATTTTCATTGCTGATCTCCTCCACACTGAACAAAAATAAAGTACAGCAAACTTTCATCTCTGGAAACACAAGTTCAAATCCAATGCAAACCAAGAGTCTTATCTTCAAAAGGTTTTGCTGCAGGCACAGAATGGAAAAAGGCCCTTTTGAAAACTGAGCACCAATGCTTTTGGTCCATGTTATATACATAGTGTTGTTACAATGCAATATTACACAAGGGACTCAGGTACAAGACAGCGTACACTGACAATCTTGCTCAGTGTCAGGCTATAAGATGTCTGCGACAGCAGTATCTCTTGCACTGAACTGTAAGCAGCAAGTAGAACTGTAGCTGTATAGAATGGTACAATATACCGAAAAGATGTAAAAAGAAAAAAGGAAGGGAAAAAAAAAGTGGAAGATAGGAGTCATAACAGCAATACTGGAGATTGAACTAAACCTAAGCCAGGCTCTCTGCACATACTTGTAAGATGTTATTGGTTGGAATGGTAGGGAAAGAAAATACAAAACAGAAAAAAAGAATCCCACTCACACAGAATTGGGGAAAAAAAAAAAAAACCCACCACCACAACTTACAGTATTCAAGCACAATTGACTTTGCAAGTTACAATTAAGCCAAGTGTTCTGAGAAAGCCAGAATCTATATAAACTTTGGGGGGGGGGGGGGGTTTAAATAAACAAAGCCTGAAAAGCCATCCGTATTTCAAAAGTTTAGGTGCAGGGAGGAGTGGGAGAATACAATTCAAGTCTTGTTTTAAAGCAACAGTGGCAACATTAAAACTCTGATGCAAGGCTGGCCCACTGGTATAGTGGCAGTGCTGTGTATTTTATTTATTTAGCAAATTTATAAACCACTTCCTAGGCTTTCAAAAAAGGTTACTCAAGATGGTGTACATCAAAAAGAAAAAACTGCTACAAAATGTGTATAATTAAACATTTAAACCAACATAACTAAAAACTAATCTCCAAGCCTTACTGCAAAAGGCCAGAAATCCAATCTAAACCAGAATCCATGAGAGTGAATCTCAGCTATCAGGGAAAAAAAATGTATCTTAAGATGTTTTTGAAAGACAGAAAAAGAAAGTTCTTGCCGCAAAGCTTCCAGAACTTATTCCAGAGATTACTGAAAGTGAATGGGCTCTAAGGCTAACTCCGCCAACCTCTTTAAATTCTGCAACCTAGATTTTAAACATTGTAAAGGAGTGTACCACCTCAGTTTCTCTCAGGTGTCCCGGACCAGAGGCTGTAAATGAATGAAAGAACATACATACGGGCCGATACAGTAAGGAGCGGTAGGAAGAGCTGAGTTAGTGCCGGGCGCAACCGCGTTTGCCTCACGCACAGTCCGGCTCACCTACCGCTCGATACTGTATTAAAATCGCATGCAAATTCAAGCTGCGTCCAACGCGCATCCATGAAGCGCAATCCATTTTACTGTATAGGCGCTTTATACAGCGCCTATACAGTATCCTGGGTGCGCTGGTACCTGTCATTTCAAATGTCATTTCAAATGACATTTGAAATGACAGGCACCAGGAAGTGGATCCCAACTTTAACCAAAGAAAACCTAAAAACCTAAAATCCCCTCCTCCCGAAGCGACTGGACATGTAAAATATGTAAAACCTAAAATCCCCTCCTCCCGAAGCGACTCGACATGTAAAATATGTGAATAAGTGTAACCAACTTACTTTTTGTTTCTTTTTCAGCCCTTTCAGCCTTCTCTGCCGTCCTCCGGAGGGGGCAGCCGGCGGCGAAAGCGGCGAAAGCGGCCCCCGCCGGCGAAGACGGACGAACGCACGCCCGTAGTGCACGGGCATTCAAGCCAGCGAAAGCACATTGACGGACGTGCGTGACGTATGCCGTGACGTCACGCACGCGTGTTCATGTGCTTTCATTGGCTTGAGCGCCCGTCAATTTAGGCGCTCTAGCCAGCGAAGTGCATGACGTCACGGGGTACGCTTCGCTGGCTAGAGCGCCCAAATTGACGGGCGCTCAAGCTAGCGAAAGCACATGGATGGGTGTGAGTGACGTCACGCACGCCCGTCCATGTGCTTTCGCTAGCTTGAGCGCCCGTGCACTCGTCCGTCCTCCGGAGGACGGCAGAGAAGGCTGAAAGGGCTGAAAAAGAAACAAAAAGTAAGTTGGTTACACTTATTCACATATTTTACATGTCGAGTCGCTTTGGGAGGAGGGGATTTTAGGTTTTACATATTTTACATGTCCAGTCACTTCGGGAGGAGGGGATTTTAGGTTTTTAGGTTTTCTTTTGGGGGAAAATTTGCCGTCTACTCTTACCCCTGCCTCTAACGCAGGGGTAGGAGTAGGCGGTAAATTAGCAGGTTAAACGCGCGGCTAAACTGCAGGTTAAAAAGGCGATAGTCGGGGCACGCATTACTGAATGGGGGGGGAATAGCTAATCCGATCGTTTACATCTCATATACATGCCGCGGGCGGAAAGGGGTACCCGTTGATTTAAAGAGCGGTAAGGATGGGGTAAAAGGGATAGTGAATCGCGGGTTGGGCTAACGCGGCCAAATTGTGAGTAGAAAGCGGGTTAGGAGCAGGGTAACCGCGGCCGCACTTTACTGTATCGGCCTGATAATATCTTAAAATGAAACTGCAAAAGTTAATGGGTAACCAGTGAAGAAAGCACAATAAAGGAAGGATGCAGTTCTATTTAGCAGTCAAAAACGTATCTGGCTGCAGGATTTTGTACTATCTGCAGCCTGAGTGTGAGTCTCTAAGCAAGGCCCACGTAACACGCTGTTGCAACATTCAAGATGTGAAATTACCACCAGCTGAACCAACGTTCAAAAAAAGACAAAGCTTTCTCACTGCCTTCAGCCTGGCAAAAGATCATCAAACCATCTGAGAAATGTGCATGTCCACTCTCCTCGCTCAGGTTGTGGATGCCACAGAAACAATGTTCACAGACCCTGGGGGGAGGAGTTATAGTCATCAAAACAATGGCAACACCCATGGCTAGACATGCAGGTTCCAGAAAGAGCCGTGGTCAAAGACTCCCTCCCGGCTGAAGCTTAAGAGATTCTAAGTCCATGAGTCCATGCAATGAGTGGATTAACTAAACTGAGAAGGAATATGAAATAGGAGAAAAATCCCTATATGGCTGTGCATGAAGGCTCAAGGTGCCACTTCCCAGACCTGGTCCCAAATGAACTAGAAGTCCAGAGGAGGTGGAAGAAACTACCAGGTCCAAAATAAAATTCTCATGTCAGCAGGACAACAGATTTTATTAGAAAAAAAACCCAGCAGGCCGAGAAAATCCCACGCTAGATAAATCTCTTTTATTCAACTGGCTTGAAAGAGAAAACTGTCCAACTGGTCGCAGTGCTTGCCATGCTTTTGCCCACCAATTCCATGCTCCTGAAGTGGCAAATATACAATTTGTGCAGCAGGACATGGCATGCAGAAGTATATGGAGCAGATCACCCAAATTCCACAGGTTCTCTCATTCCTAAAGAAGCCAAATGGAAATCTTGTTTTCTAAAACTGTCTCACTTTAAGAAAACTAGTACTAGAATATGCCATGGAAATGCCCATGTTCCTACTTGCAGAGAATTTTAATTTTTCTAGAAAGCACTGCATAGAAACCATCCTCTTCATTTATTGATTTCAAATGGGGGCATGTCAGATATGAAACTGTGTCTTACTGATTTATTTCTTTATCCCGGTGTAAACAAATACCATGATCATCTTTCGGCTTGCAAGCTTGCTTTAAAGTTATAAAAAAATTAATTAAAAAAAAAACCCTACACTTTATTTTAATCTTTTAAGCAAAACTCTCAGAACCTGCAAATGACAGGTGTATTGCTTATTGCTGCAAATGGTCCATCAGGAATAAATATGCTGGTCACCTAAAGATAAATTATGCAAACTGTGTAGAAAAAAACAATAAAGCATTCTCCATATTAATTTCCACAAATCAGAATGACCTGTACAAAATATGAAAACTGTTCCATCTACATAGCGTGCCAACAATACAGCATTGGCAGTAATGCTAGCCTGAACGTTTAGTCCCATCAGACTCTTAAGACCTTCCTCTCCAATGACAACTCAGGACAGATTGCAGGATAAGGATTAGAAAATTCTGCAGCAGTTTTCAAAGTTTAGTGACATTACATTGTTGTGCATATAATTTTACATTGCCTAATACAGAGACACACCAAATACGATGGCAGATAGGAAGCCTAAGACCCATCCAAACTGATTATCTCCTTTCTGCTGCAATACTTCTCAGCCCACCTGACCTCTGGATTTACCTTCATTTGGTCAAAGCTAAGATGATAAAATGAACCAGCCATATGCTGCAAGACAGCAGTACAACCAGGAGCAGGAGTGGAAAATTCACAGCTGCCTGGTCTTCCAGTCACTAAAATTTGACTTCAGACTCCTGCACCCAGGACCTCCAGTTTAGCATGAGGTTGCACAATCACAAACACCAGCCCAACTGCCCTATCCTATGCAGTTCAGTGCTGCTTCAGACCACCACTTCCATCCATCTCTCCCTCCCAACCCCTTCATGTCTGTGAGCACTGCAGGTCTCTTTGCTGCACCCTCTTTCCCCCTGCAGCCCCGAAACCCCACCCCAGCACCAACAGCACCCATGACAATTAAACCAGTCTTCTCCATGCTGCCACCCTCCTTCCTCTGCTACTCACTCACATGGTTCTGAGTTTTTCCCCAACAGAACTACACAATTAAAACAGGGTTACTTTTTTTGGGGGGGGGGGGGGGGGGGGGGGGGAGAGAGGAGTTGGACCCAGCAATTCCCGCCCCCCCCCAACTCCTTTGAGTTTCCAGCTCAGTCAAAACTGGCCTCCTCTGGACTGCAGCATCAGGAGCCTTCTCAGTTTCAACCAGGGCACCATGAGAAAAGCAGTGCAGGGAGGCCATCAGGCATTAGCACTTTGCAAGGACAAAGACTTGCTTCAAGTGTCTCAACTCTGCCTCTGCAGCATCCCACCCTGTCCCATCTCCCACAAGGCAGACAATGTCTGGCTAATTTTATTTATTTATTTTATTCATTTCAGTTCCTCGGTTTCAAATTTTAACATTTTTTTTATTTTCCTCTTTTGTCGCTGTAAAACTGTTTTCTCTCCCCTCTCAAAAGTAATTTTCTCCTCCATTCAATCCCTACCAAGTCACACATATTACCAGCATCTACTGCACACCCAAATCCACACTGCAGAGTCATTTTGAACCACATGGTGCCTGTACTCTGGCGCCTCTCGGCAATCAGCGCAAGAACTGTGCGGGAATATAGCTACTGCACAATTCAAAACTTCCTGAGTTGGCAGCAGAGTGCCACTACTTCCTCCAAACCCTGCAGAACAGCTGACAAGATAGGCGACAACTGTAATGGCACCTTCTGAGACATTACACCCAACTCATGTGCCTTGTTCTTCCCCTCCCTACACCCTTTCATCCTGGCTGGAATGTTTTCCAGAACCAGAAAAAGCAGTATTTTCAGCCTTACACAAGTCATAGGATCAGTAGCACCTGGAGGGATGCATCAGTGCTGCTGTTTGGTGATTTTTCTATTTCTCTGGTGTTACACTGCATGCAGAGTCTAGCTTCTTAGAATTTCCATTTCAGCTTTCTGTTTCTAAGTCAAGGTCCCTTAGTCTGTATTTGGTGAGTTTCTGTATATATTGTGTGTGTGTGACAAAGGTGAACTATTGTACTAAAAGAAAATTATTCTTTACCTGCTAATTTTCGTTCCTGTAGTACCATGGATCAGTCCAGACGGTGGGTTATGTCTATGTCCCCCGTCCAGCAGATGGAGTCAGAACAAAAACTTCTAGGGGAGGTCCTATATAATCTCACCTCCCCTGCCTCAATTCTCAGTAACTAGACTAGCAAAGCCAAGAAGAGAAGAGACCGATACAGAGGGATCAAGTAACCAATTTGATTAATAATGGTTGTCCAACCAGACAACGACGAGATTTGGAACCAAAAACTTAACTGTGAACTTGCGAACATAACTGCGAGACTAAACAATCTTGGGGCACCAAGAAATACAGATAGAAAAACGAAGAAGACAGGTAAGCAGGGATGTCCCACAACCAACCTCCAGGCACAGGGAGGGTGACTGGACTGATCCATGGTACTACAGGAACGAAAATTAGCAGGTAAGGAATAATTTTCTTTTCCCTGTACGTACCGGGATCAGTCCAGACGATGGGATGTACCAAAGCTTCCCCATCATGGGTGGGCCGAGGACAGCCCTGCGCGTATGACCCTGTCCCCAAAATGACCGCCCGCCGGCACCCGCACATCCAGGCGATAATATCTCGCAAAGGTATGAAGAGACTTCCAGGTGGCCGCTCTACAAATCTCTTGAACTGACACTGAAGTACTCTCCGCCCAAGACGTTGATTGGGCGCGAAGGGAATGAGCCTTGACCACTAGCGGTGGAGACTTACCCACTCCAAGGTATGCAGCTACGATCGCTCCCTTCAGCCAGCGAGTGATGGATTGTTTGGAAGCCATGCAACCTTTCTTGGGACCCGACCAAAGGATGAACAAGTGATCAGAAAGACGGAAATCATTCGTGATCTCCAAATAGTGCATCAGGCATCGCCGTACATCTAATTTGCGCAGGTCCCCCGAATCAGACGAGGAAAATGAGGGCAGCTCCACCGATTGGTTGAGATGAAAGGCCGAGACCACCTTGGGTAGAAAAGATGGCACCGTGCACAGAGAAACTCCGCCAGCCGAAAACCGGAGGTATGGCTCCCGGCAGGATAGCACTTGTAGTTTGAAGATCCTCTGCGCCGAGCTGATTGCTACCAGGAAAATAGTCTTGAGAGTGACGTCCTTGATGGTGGCTGTACTCAAAGGCTCGAAAGGTGGACCACAGAGGGCACGGAGCACCAGGTTCAGGTTCCACAACGGACAGGGAGGACGAATCGGAGGCTTCAAGTGTCTCACCCCTTTAAGGAAACGTAGGATATCCGGATGGGAAGACAGTAAAACATTGTTCCCACTATGAAGGAAGGCCCCCAAAGCCGCCACCTGAACCCGGAGCGAGTTATAGGCCAGACCCAAATCCAGTCCCGCCTGTAGAAACCAGAGAATCTGCGCCACCGATGCCTGGGTCGACTGGATGGCGTGCGACATGCACCACTCAAGACCTTCCACACCCAGACGTAAGTGACAGAAGTGGACATCTTACGCGCCCGCAATAGAGTCGATATGACGGGCTCAGGATAACCGCGACGTCTCAACTTGCGCCTCTCAAAAGCCAAGCCGCAAGACAGAAGCGATCTGCCTCCTCGAAAAATATTGGTCCTTGACGGAGGAGATGTGGCAGATGACTGAGACGAAGCGGGTCCTCCAACGCCAGGTAGAGAAGATCTGCGAACCACGGCCGCCGGGGCCACTCCGGCGCCACTAGAATTACCGGCCCCTGATGCGCCCCTTCTTCGGATAACCTTTCCCACTAGTGGCCACGGCGGAAACACATACAGGAGACACTGACGCGGCCATGGGAGGACCAGCGCATCGACCCCTTCCGCGCAGTGCTCCCTTCTGCGACTGAAGAAGCGAGCGGCCTTTGTATTTCTGGCGGTTGCCATTAGATCCATGTGTGGTATCCCCCAGCGCTTGACTATCAGGTCCATAGCCTCCTCCGAGAGTTCCCACTCTCCGGGGTCCAAGTGTTGTCGGCTGAGGAAGTCCGCCTGTACATTGTCCACGCCCGCAATGTGTGAAGCCGCCAGGCGCTGTAGATGGAGTTCCGCCCACTCCATCAGCTTGTCAGTCTCCAAGGATACGAGACGACTTCTCGTGCCCCCCTGGCGATTGATGTATGCCACCGTGGTCGCATTGTCCAACAGAACTCTGACCACCCGACGGTGCACCAATGGGAAGAAACCCTGCAAAGCTAAGCAGACCTCCCTGGTTTCCAGCCGGTTGATGGGCCAGCGTGTCTGCTCCACCGTCCACCGGCCCTGGATTGAGCTGTCCCAACAGACTGCTCCCCAGCCGGCCAGGCTGGCGTCTATGGTAACTATCACCCAGTCTGGGGCCTCCAGGGACACCCCCTGGGCCAGGCGATGAGGGTCCAGCCACCAGCGGAGGCTGAGCAACGTTGACCTCGGGATCGGCAGGACCGCCTGGAAATCCCGCGACACTGGTTTCCACCGGGAAAGCAAGGCCCTCTGGAGAGGTCGCAGGTGAGTGAAGGCCCACGGGACCAGGTCGATGGTGGAGGCCATGGTTCCTAACACCTGCAGGTAGTCCCACGCCGTGGGTGTTTCGAGCGCTATGAACCTGTGAACCTGTTCGCGAAGTGCCTGCGCCCTCTCCAGACGTAGAAACACCATGGCCTCCCTTGTGTCGAAATGGGCCCCTAGGAAGTCCAGTGACTGGGATGGCACCAGCTTGCTTTTTGAGAAGTTGACGATCCACCCCAGTGAGTGGAGAAGCTGTACCACCCTGTCGACCGCCCGAAGGCCCTGTGCTCGGGACTTCGCCCGAATGAGCCAGTCGTCCAGGTAAGGATGCACCAGGATTCCTTCCCTGCGCAGAGCCGCCGCCACTACCACCATGACCTTTGTAAATACTCGTGGAGCTGTGGCCAGACCAAAAGGTAGGGCCCGGAACTGAAAATGCTGACCCAGGATCTTGAACCGAAGGTAGCGCTGATGGGCCTGATGGATCGGGATGTGAAGATACGCCTCCGTAAGATCCAGCGAGGCCAAGAATTCCCCTGGGTGCACTGCAGCCAGCACCAAGCGAAGCGTCTCCATGCGGAATCGAGGTACTCAGAGACTTGCTGACGGTCTTGAGATCCAGAATAGGCCGGAACGTACCTTCCTTCTTGGGAACCACGAAATAGACGGAATAATGACCTCGACCCAGCTCGGAGGCCGCAACCGGCACTATCGCGCCCAACGATAGGAGGCGATCGAGGGTCTGCCGAATGGCCCTTTGTTTGAGAAGGGACCCGCCTCGAGGCGCGTGTACAAAATCCAAGGCGTAGCCGTGTCTTAAAATATCCAGTACCCATTGATCTGACGTGATTTGGACCCACTCTTCATAGAAGAGAGCAATTCGACCCCCCAGCCGGGGAATCGACTCGCGGGTCCTCCTGGCATCATTGGGCAGACTTCGGGGAAGGGCCCGAACCCTGCGCTTCCTTACCGTGACTGCGTCCACGAAAGGACCGGTTCCAGGTGTGCGAGCGAGAAGGCGCCCGGGGTGGCTGTTGTCTCGTAGAGCGCGTCCGTCTCTGGAGGAATTGAATGATCTGGAAGAACGTGGCCGATCCTCCGGTAACTTATGGACCGCATTTTCGTTGAGTGACTTGATGATTTGTTCCAGATCTTCCCCAAAAAGATATTAGCCCTTAAAAGGGACCCTAGTCGGGTCTTGGAGGAGGCATCAGCCAACCAGTTCCACAGCCACAGAAGCCGACGAGCCGACACCGCCGCTACCATCGAACGGGCTAGGACCCGTAGGAGATCGTACAAGGCATCAGCCCCGTAGGCGACTATGGCTTCCAACCTGTCCGCCTGTTGCGCTTCTGCATCCGGCAAGGTCTGTGAAGTGAGAAGCTGTTGTACCCAACGAAGACCCGCTCGCCGCGCTAGCGAACTGCAAATAGCAGCCCGCATTCCCAACGCTGAGACTCCGAAGACCCATTTCAGGTACACCTCCAGCTTCCTATCTTGAATATCCTTCAACGCCATACCGCCCGTGACGGGAATGGTGGTATGCTTTGTGACCGCAGAAACCACGGAGTCCACGGCAGGGACCTTGAGAAGCTCCAGGAAGTCCGACGGAAGGGGGTACAATTTCTCCATGGCCTTACTGACCCTAAGGTTGGCCTCCGGCACATCCCACTCTCTGGAGATTAGCTGTAAAATGGTGTGATGAGTGGGAAAGGCCTTCGCCAGTGGCCGAAGGCCCGCCAGGAGGGGATCCTCCTCCTTGAGCTTCGGGTCAGGCCCCACCGGATTCAGAGGAGGGTCGATATCCATCTCCTGCAGAATGTGGGGAATGAGATCATCCAACTCCCCAGCTTGAAAAATGCGGAGCACTCTCGGATCGTCGCCCTCCACCTGGGCTGCCAAGATGGGGTCATCCCCGTCCGGATCCAGAGGGCCCCCCCCCCCCCCCCCCGAAGAGGAACGTGGTGCCGACAGTGTCGCAGGAGGGTCCCGAGAAGGTCCTGGTCCTCCCCCGGGTCGTGGAGTACTGCCCTGGAGGAAATTTCCCCCCAGAAGGGTGGCCGGGCGAGCCAGCTTGGGGGGAGTGGGACCCCCGGCCCCCATAAGCGAATCCCTGCTTTGTAAGAAAGCCCTATGCATTAGGACTATAAACTCCGGAGAAAACGCAGGGACCCCCCGAGAGGGAGCCACCCGGGGGCTCCCCCTGCTGACCACCAGGCTCAGATTCCCCCCCCCGGATGCTAGGACCGGCAGCGTTGCCGAAATCGGGGCCTCTGTTTCCTCCTCTGACAAGCCGGCATCGAAATCATGCAACAAAATGGCCGCCGTTCCTGCGCTCAACGGGAACGGCGCCTGCCGCTTTCTCCTCACGCGGTCCTGAGCTCGTGCGGCATCCCCAGAGGGGGGCTGTCCTTCCCCTCGGAGGGACAGCTCGAGCGATGTCCCTCCCGAGACAGGCGTTCCCCCCTGACGGACGCCGGCCTCACAGGTCACCGATCGCTGCATCGGCGAAGAAAGGGGGAGGGGCGAGCGCGCGGCAAAGACCTACGGCGAAGGAGAGAAGAATAGGGCAGGGCCCGGCCCGGCCCCCCCCCCCCCACTGACCCGAAGAGACCGGAGAATTTGACTTCCCGACGGCAGGCGGCCCCGAGGAATGTCACTTCGTGGGGAGAGAGGCCTCTCGCTCCACAGGGGAGGGGGGGGGAAGAATGAACAGGGCAGAGGGGGAGAGATCGGCACCACCGACGTGCACCCCAGGTCCTGGACCGCAGCCAGCTACACAGGCTTCCCACCGGTAAGCTGCAAGAAAACCAAAAACACTTACCCCAAGCACAGTGAAGGGAAAGAAAAGGAGGCAAGTAGCAACAATGAAAAAACAGCATGTCAGCAAGCCATGAGCCAACCAGGGAGGGCAAAGGCACCTCTCTGTCCTGTTTCTATTTTTATTTTATTTTTTTTACTTGATACCTCAAATGAAGAGCCTAGAACCCTAAGCTAAAGTGCTGAGGACCACTGTGTCCCCTGCTCACATCTGCTGGAGTCAGAACGATACTGAGAATTGAGGTAGGGGAGGTGAGATTATAGGACCTCCCCTAGAAGTTTTTGTTCTGACTCCATCTGCTGGACGGGGGGCATAACCCACCGTCTGGACTGATCCTGGTACGTACAGGGAATATGTAGTTTGTGTGTGGGGATCAACAGCAGTTTGGCTTGTTCTGATTTTCCAATAGTTGGCATATTGATGTTCTAGGACTCAATCTAATATTTTGCTATGCTGTCTTTTCCCCAAGTAAGGCTGCTGTTGAGTCCTGGGAATTGGTGCTGCTTCGGTACAGCAGCTTTGTTATATAGGATGATAGTACTTTCTGCAGATTTTTTTTGTAGTATTCAGGTTGGCACATATATGTCTTAAAAATTGATAATTTCATCTTAGAAGACTGTACTTTGAATTTATGTGCTATGTTTTTAAATACATATTTTCCATTTCCATGTAAAATAAATGTTAGTATAAATGCTGACTTGGTATTCATACAGGTGTACAATATTACATTACAGAAGTTAATGGTACGTGTGTGTGTGGTGGTGGGGGAGGGTAAGGCTGAAAGTTGACATACAGCTCTTAATACCTTTCCACCAACTCTGATGGCGTGGCTCCGAATCTGTAGGACCTGATCATATATCAGATTCTATTATACCACAGCTTGCACTGATCATACTTTAAACAGTGATAACAGCATAAAAAGAGCAAACACATCACAGTTTATAATACAAAACAAATGCAAACTCTACCTTTGCCTGAAATAATCAGAAAAATATTTTACAGAACATTTCTATCAGTCCAGCCTTCTACATTTCTGGCACTTCACTTGTATTGCAAGCACTTATTTAATTCAGCTGGCCAGTTTACTCAACATGTGGTCATAGTTGGGAAATTCTTTGTATAAAAAGTAATGGGGGGGAGGGAACCTCTACCATCAGCAACCTACACTTTCACAGTTTCAAACAGAAGCTACAGAGTAGGTTTCTCCCAGAGCCTAGGATGCTAAATATAAAATAGCTACCCTGGCTTTCTTGATTAAAAATAAAAAGGTTTGAACTTCCCAGCCCTGTCACTAATGAGATCTCTTCCTTCACTTCAGCGTTCCTTTCAGGCAGTCACCTCAAAGAGAGGGATGATCTTCCCCAGCTTCATGCCCATCACCTCAGGTCACCGCATCAGGCTTCAAGTTTTCAAGTCTTCTCCAACATCCACCAAGGAGTTCATTGTACAAATTTACATAAAAGGCAGAAAATCCTCCCAGTTAGGTGAAGGTATTGATTTAGCTAAATTTGAAATAGGCTACAATCAAGTTTGACCTGATACAGTAAACCAGTAGGAGACCTAAATTAATTTAGTGTTCTTTTACATAAAGTGGAATGGTCACTATTTTTTTTTTAGCAAGTCTTTTAAATGTTACTGCTTATACTTGAAGGTGTTTTTCTTCTCCTTAGGTAGCCATTTATTTATACTTCAATATTTCAGTGTCAGAACATGGGCTAATAAAATTAATTTCACAAAGCTCATAAATATTGAACAGGAGAGGAGTTTTCCTCAGAGTTCTTGGAAAGATACTTGTTTAAAAAAGAAAAAAAAAAACAAAAGAAACCCGACACTATATAAGAATTGCTTTCATAACAGAACAGGAGCTGTTCTGCATTGCCAAATGGAAGACATGGTTTTGATTACTTGCTTAGGCTTAAGCCTCTCGTCCTCTGGTAGGTAGGGGGTTAAGGCAGTCCTTTTCTAAAAAGCATTTTGGGGGACAATTCAGAACTTGTGAGGAAAAAAATGCAAGAAAGATCACAAACCTTCATTAAAAGCATTAAACCGAGAAGATTATTTATCCAGGACAGAGCAGAAAAATGGCTGGTTTTCAACAAAAAACGTAATCCTGTACTTTTAAATGCATTCTAGTTGGTCACACTAGTCGCAGCTGCAAGCCAAGCTGAAGCTGCAAGAAGTCAAACATAGAGGAAGGCCAGTGCCAGGTCAAGTGTTTTTACACCTACAGTCAACCAAAAAAATAGTACAGGATGTGTGTCTCTTTGGAAAGCTGCATCATCGCTTCTCTAGCACAGAAGCTTGCTGCAGAACTTTAGCTAAAATGGATAAAAATCAGGGAAAATGTGGACAATGGGTTCTGATGAGAACCAGGAAAAAAAATGAATTAGGAAGGAACATGCATGGATGGTAAACAAAAGCATAAAGTAATCAATATAGTTCATCTCTAATGTTGCCGCTGAGAGAACTAAGAGGTGACAACATTTTGGTGAAAACAGTAAAGTTCTCCTTTATGTAAATTTCATTCCCTTACTCACATCATACTCTCAGAATTTAGTGACAGTGGCATCACAGTTCTTTACATGGCAGCAAATTGTTCTATGTCAATGCAAAGGCTGGTCTGTGATAATAATGTAAGAATATCTGACAGAAGTTACCCGATTAGAGAGGAAAAATTCTGTTGTACACCAAAATTTCAATAATCTGCCAAGATTGTTAAAGTAATCTAGAAATCGTGCATGACAGTTAAATGGGAGTTCAGCAAATACTATATTTATTAAAGCAGCCATCCAGTACGATAAGCCAGTGTAAAAACAAGAGATCAGATTAACATGTTCCCTTCAAGATTTGCATGTCATGTTCACTCAGTCAAGCTGGGTGTTAAGTCTCATCAACTGCAAAACCAACCAGAGGAAAATCAAAATTTATTGTCTATTCAAACATCACCAGAAGCAGTAAATCTAAAGCCATTTCTTCTGATAATGTATGAAGCAGTTTATATTTTTCATCTTTTATCTGTGTATTTAGTTCACTCTACAGAACTGGGCAAAACATGTACTCAGTAGAGAGATATATATTTATCCAACATCATGGTTTCACTTTATCTTTAAAATATTTCGGTCAAAAAGTCACTTAAAAAAAAATAAGATTCAAGGCTGAATCTCTCTCTTCAAAGAAGGTGGACTTTTATTCTTGCTGGTACTTGGGACTGAGGCATAGCTGAAACATTGGCCAAACTTGGTATATGAATCAGTTGACATTACTTATATCCTTTCCTTTCTCTGCCCCCATTCCGTCACTGGACCTGGCACCACAGCAACCTGCATGGCAAAAGTTCTCTTCAAAGCCACTTCCAATGCTACCTTTAAAGCAGCAGTAGCAGCAAAACTGCAATTTAAAAAAAAATGTTTTTCAATCATTCAGTGCCTGTTAAACTAAACTGGGCTGGCCCAGTGGCTCAGCAGCATTGAACGGCACTACTGTGCAAAAGACCCAGTTTGATTCCTGGGTCCAGCTTTTGTTTTGCCAGGCTGGCAGAAGCGGAGAATGTTGCAGACAGCGCTTCAGCCAGCACTCACATCCCTGGACAGTGAAAGGAGGACCCAGTCATTTCTCAATAGTGACACCTACTGGCTGGAACCAGGGTGCACACATAGGTAACAGAGGGAATCCATAGTATCAGATCCTGGTCACTAGGGAAGGATATAAAAACTGCAGCAATTCCACAGGCAGTTGTAAATGAAGATTCAAAGCACCAATGCCCAACAGACTTCTAGCTCAGATGGAACTGTAACAGAACAGGAGAAAAATGCTGGGCCAAAAATAATTAAAACATTAAAAAAAAACTAAATAAGTGTAATACTTATATTTTCATTTCATTTCTAAGCCAAGTATAGCATAAATACTTTTAAATTTGATTTTACCACCACTGTCACCATTGCAGGTTCATCCATTTACTTCATTGTAGTCTACCTTTTTTGTTTTATAAAGACTGAAGTAAAGTAGTGACTGCCTCCAGCTTCTCAGTATCCTGTTATTAAACACTTTTCTTCCCTGTTTGGTAAGATGCCTACACTCTCTTTGGTCTTACTCTCATTTCTAAGGTATCTTAGACAGGAATTTCTTATTACTGGTTATGTTTCTTGCTAATTGCAATTGATAATGTACTTTGGCTTGTCTAACCTCATCCCTATAAAGTTAATACTATGCCTTTGTAATAATTTGCCATCTGGCCTATTTTCCACTTTTTATGTCATTCCATTGGAACTGCAGCTTAACTTCAACTTAATCTTTTAGGAAAGTTCCTCTCTCATTGTTCATAGTTATTTCTTGTGCTCTTTGTATTCTTTTAGGGAACCATTGTCTCTTAAGAAAAGTTTCCCTCCCTCGGAGACTTGATTCTCATGTGATCTAACCCACCAATTCCCTAAGCTTGTTAGCTTTCTCCAAGTTTATTTTTATTTATTTTGCTCCTGCTTTCTATTCCTTAGAAAAACAAAGTCATGTCATGAATGTTTTTACCCAGGGAGCCTTCAGTCTTTACAGTATCAACTAATTCCTCCGTTCTAATGAGGATCAAGTCCAACAAAGCCCCTTCTGAGTTTCTCCACAGTCTCTGTTAAAATGACATTTTAAAAGTGGCATTCTAGTTTAATTGGCCCAATTTTATATAACACATCAGTACATTCAACTCCTTAGGTTTTTGTGTGACTGACATTTTTTTAAAAATAAAAAAACGATATACATTTTAGTATAGCCCCTCTCCCAGTTTTTAAAAGTCTCCTTCCCTGAAGTTAGTACATACTGTTCTTAATTATTCAAACTTCACATGTGATACTTATGTGAGAGATTTGATAGTGACCAGTACAGTGGCATCTGGATTTATTTAGGCCATACTAGTAGCAATGTCTAAGAGAAGCTTTCAAAAACCGTAATTAGAAGTTTTCAAATTAGCAAGCCCCAATCATATGCCCTCTAGAAACAGATAAAAGTTATTCATAATTATCCTTGAAGAAATCATGGAGAATGGATGAGATTCCAGAGGATTGGAAAAGGTGAACATAGTGCCTCTTAAAGGCAGAAACAGGTAATTATAGACCAGTCAAACATTAATACTGGAAAAAATACTGTAATCAATCAATTTGAAGTACTTTGATGGTGACAAAGCACTAAGAAAAAATCTGCATGGATTTTTGAAAACCAAATCATGCCAATCCAACTTAATTTCTTCAGTGACAGAGTAGATAATGGGGAGGTAGCAGATTTTGATAAGTCTTCATTTCTTTAAGGCATTTGACATTAGCCCTCTTGATAAATGTATAAGTGAAGAAACTATTCTTTAGACCACATAACTATTAGGTGGGCAGACAGCAATTTGCTGGAAAAAGAAAACTTCAAAGAGATGTTATTAAATGAATTAATGTCAACCTGGTAGGCTATATCACATGATGTTCCGTTGTGTGTCATATGTCTGGTACTCAATATTGTTCTTAATGATTTGGCTGGATAATGGAGTACAGAATACATAACTAAAGCTTGCATAAGCTATCAAATTGGGAGTGGCTGCAAGTACCATGAAAGACGGGATTAAAATTCAAAATGATCTTGACAGCGTGTGGAGAAGAGCTGTGAAGAGTGTGTTTGGAGAGGAAAGAGTATCTGCGGAGGGAGCCCTGAGGAAGTGATTGCACAGAAAGATGGGCTGAGAGAGACAGTCAACATATGGGGGAACAGCCTGTTTTATTTGCACTGAATGAACCTAAACCGACAGGACAGCTGTATCTTGGGGCGAGATGAAGGAAGGTCCCACCCCTACTCAGAGTGCAGACCACTTTATCTGAGGATGGTCCTGGCTGTCAAGATCAAAATCAAGGTGTTAGTTATAAGAAAAAGATCTAATACACAAACAGAAAATGGCTGACTAGACAATGCTACTGCAGAAAAAGATGTGGGAGATTACAGAAAAATCAAACTCTGTATAACTCAGTGATGTAGAGCAGTTTCAAAAGGTCACTAACACTATACTGCAATGCATTACCAGGATTCCTGCATGCAAAACAAAAGTCATTCTTCCACTCTACTCAATATTGGTAAGGACACGGAGTACTGGGTTCAATTCTGAGCCTCACACTTAATGGAAGACGTGGGAAATCTAAAGAAAATCCAGAAGAAAGCAACACAAATAAGTAAATAGCCTGAATAATATGACTTACGAAGATAGGTTAAAGGAGTTAGATTTCTTTAGTCTGAAAACGAAAGAAGGGTAACTAGACTGCAGTATTCAAATACAAAAAGAAGAGTTATCAGGAAGACAGGGACCGATTGTTTTCCTGTCACTAAGGAAAGACAAGATAATAGCCTTAAATTACAGCAAGGGAGGTTTAGGTTAGAAATGAGGAAGAACTTTGTAAAGGTAAAGTAAGTCAATTACTGGGGTAGTAGAATCTCAATCACTGGAAGTTTCCAACGACTACCTTAGTTAAACATTTGCTATAGGTACACTGAATTCTAATTAAAGGTAAGGGGAATAAAGAACATCTTGTAGTACCTTCCAGCCTTACGAGTCTGTAAAAGCAACAATATAGGCAACATTCAAATTATCACCTGGTCTCTCTCTTTGTCTTATTTCTAGATCTCCTCTCTTTGCTTGCTTAATATATTTTGCTGTATTTTCATACACTTTTTTGGAAGAACAGTGTATCTTTAAGTCCTGCACACCCATAACTTAAAAATCTCTTTTCTTGAATACAATTTTCTTTTAGCTGTTAATGCTATACTCTCCTTTTTTGCATGAGTTCTTATAAAGACTACCACAACAGCACCTGAATTTGCTTATATTTTTTTTTATGGTGAGTGTGATTAAATAGGATGAATTTCAAAAACTTTAAGGACTAAAAAAGGTACAGAAAAATCTTGCCAAAATGTATTGACTGAAAATGTTGGTACCACTGCTCTAAAGAAAAAAACATAAGACATAGCTACCATGGATTTTGTCTAGGAAATTAACTCCAGTCCTCGAGTACCGCAAGTCAACCGGGTTTCAGGATGTCCATATTGAGATGCATTTGCATGTACCATCTCTCTCATGCATATTCATTGTGGATATCCTGAAAACCCAACCAGCTTGTGGAAGTCAAGGACTGCAGTTGCCTACTCCTGTTTTATGTATTTGCTGACTCAAGGGAATGCATTTGCTCAGTCCTACTTAAAAGCTTCAATAAAGTGTGGGAAGGTGAAAATTTCCATAGAAAAAGAAATGCAAGGACAATGGATCACAATTTGAAGTTGTGAGGAGAAAGGTTTATAGGAAAGCAAGTTTGCTTACCCGTAAACAGGGTTTGACATGTGGATGACATCATCTGACACAGCCACATAGACCCATCTCCCAAAGTTCAGTAAAGTCCTTACCGAGCATGTGCAATTTAAGCTTTATCGAGGTAGTCTACTCTCCATGGAGGCACGCAGGTAATAAGCATGGCTAATTCATCCTGCTGTCTACAGACAATCCTGTTTATAAGTAAACAGACATGCTTTCTCCACAGACAAGCAAAGTTGAATTAAGCCATGACACACGGGGAGTCCCAAACAGAGGGCTGCGCAGCAGAACAATACCAAACAAGCAATCTAGCCCCACCCTTGTAGTGTACTACTAGGAGAACAAGTTGAGCAAAACTGTTTGCCCAAAACTGTCACCTCTTGACATGTTGTCCAGACAGAAATGGCATATGCAGGTGTGCACAGATGACCAAAATGTCACAGCTTTCAAAATGCCTTCAACTTTAGTAGCCATGAAGTGAGCCACTGAAACTGCCATGGCTCTCACTTGATGAGACTTTACAGAGTTAATAATCTTTAAGCCAGAATCATATTACAGTGTGTAATACAGTCTGTTAGCAAATTCGAAAGAGTTTGCTTGGCAATTGCTACTCCCAGTCTATTGGGATAAAAAGAAAAGCAGTTAAGAAGGTTGACAATAGGGCTGAGTCTTTCTCAAATAGTAGGCAAGGGCTCTCTCTTACAGTCCAATGAATGAAGAGCCTGTTCACTATTGTGCTCATGAGGCCTTGGAGAAAAGGTAGGAAGAATAATGGCGTGATAGTTGTGAAAAGCCAATACCATTTGCAGAAGAAATTTAAGACGAGTATGCAAGACCTACCCTGTTATAGAAGAACTGGCAGTAGAGTGACCCTACAGTCAGCGATAACAGCTATCAAAAATAGCACATTCCACTTGAGGAATTTCAAAGTAACCAACTCCAGAGGTTCAAATGGAGATTTCATAAACTACATTAAGATGACATCAAAATCCCACGGCATCATAGGCTTAGTGACAGTGGGTTTCAAATGCCAAAATCCCTTCATAAATCTAGATGCCTACAAATGAATGGAGACTTGTGCTCCTTCCATTTGCTGATGGTATACTGCGATGGCACAGATGTGTACCTTCACAGACAACCTAGTATGTCCCGATGAAGAAAGGAAAAACAAGTACTGGAGCAAATATGTTGGGCTACAGGCAAAAGGATCCAGCGAGCCAGCCTGAAACCAGGATTGAAACCTTTTCCATTTGAAGATATAGAACTTTCTGGTTAAAGGCTTCCTGGCCAAGATCAAGACATATTGCACTTCTCTTGGAAGAAGCAAGGAGAAAACTACTGTGCATTTAATATCCATGCTGTAAGGACCAGAGAAGACAGATTTGAGTGCCAGAGTTTGCCTCTCTCCTGCATGATAAGGGATGGAGAGTCCCCGGTGGTATCAGAGGTTGCTTGAACCACATTGCCTTGGCTATGCTGGACCAATGAGGATCATTCTCACACAATCCCGAAGCACCTTCTGGACTGTCCTTGCAACATCAATGGTATTGGTGGATATGCATAAAGACAGACATCCCAGTGTAGTATAAAAGCTTATGGAGCTGAACTAAACTTGCTTAGAAGGAAAACCTCTAGAACAGAGGTTCCCAAACTAGGGTCCAGAAGAGATGCAAGAAAGTTTAGCTAGGGAAAAAAAAAAAAAGAAGTGGGCTGCTGCTACCTATGATTAGCTGAACTGCTACCACAGGCCAGGAGAGTGAGAGTGGGGCCTATTAGGGCCCTGAAAACTTCACCATACATTACTGCAGATCACGAGGCAGAGGAACACATCAGGGCTATTCGCACTTATCGAAAGCCGAAAACCACTACTGCCCCAAGTTCAGCAGAGGTGAAGAAGAAAGGGGCTCAATGCAGTTGTCATAACCTTTGCAGCCTCTGCTGCACACTGAGGAAAGCAGAGGAAAGCTGGGTTATCACATTGATGAGAAACATTTCCCAATACTGCCACAAGCTTTGTCTCTAGCATGACAGAGAAGGAGAGGGGAGCTGAACCAAAATAGAGAATAGAGTGGCTCAAAGGAAAATTGGTTCTTACCTGCTAATTTTCTTTCCTGTAGCACCACAACTCAGTCCAGACTCCTGGGTTTTGCCTCCCTTCCAGCAGATGGAGACAGATTAAGTTTTACTGACACTGCCATATAACCCAGTGTGCCACCTGCAGTTCCTCAGTATTAAACTGTACCCAAGCTAAGATAGTATCACCACCAATACCAAACATGAATTAATATCCCCTGAACGAGCAGTGGGAAGAGGAAACTTACAACAATTAACTTTGTCCCCATAAAAACGCACGAAGAACTAAACAAAACCTGTGCCATTCTTCAGTTAATTATAACAGTTTGAGTGGACTCTCCTAAACTCCCTAAACTCCTAAACTCAACCGGGTGGGACTCTGTACTGATCTGTGGTTCCACAGGAACGAAAATTAGCAGGTAAAAACCAACTTTCCTTTCCCTGCACGTACCCAGATCAGTCCGGACTCCTGGGATGTACCAAAGCTTCCCTAAATCAGGTGGGACCACAAGAGTCCCACTCGAACTAAACTCTCCCCAAAGTCCATGGCTTCTGGGGCCTGGACATCCACACGATAATGCCTGGTGAAAGTGTGCAAAGATTTCCAAGAAGCTGCCCTGCAAATCTCTTGCGGTGACACTTGACATCTGGCTCAGGAAGCCGCCTGGGAACAAACAGAATGAGCCTTTAAGCCCTCCAGGACCAGAAGCCCTTGACAGATATACGCAGAGCCAATAGCTTGCTTTAACTACCAGGCAATCAAGGTTTTGGATGCCTTATGCCCCTTTTACACAACACTCCACAGCACAAAAAGGTGATCAGACAACCAGAAGCTAAGATACTGCAACAAAATGTGCTTGACATCCAAAAGCCACAGCTCCTTAGCATGAGGCGCTGTAGCCTCCAAATTTGGGAAAGCCGGGAGCTCCACCAATTGACTTAAGTGAAAATATGATACCACCTTTGGAAGAAAAGCTGAAACCATCCTCAAGGAGTCCCCTGAATCCGAAATTCTCAAGAAAGGATCTCTACATGACAAGGCTTGAAGCTCAGAGATCCGTCTAGCAGAACAAATCGCTACCAAGAAAACCACCTTCAAAGTAAGATCTTTCATAGTGGCCCTTAAGAGGCTCAAACAGAGCCGCACATATCCCTTACAGGACCAAGTTAAGGCTCCAGGAGGGACAAAGCTCATGAACTGGAAGGTGCAAATGCTTCGCCCCTCGGAGAAAACGCACCACATCCAGATGCGCTGCCAGAGCCGCTCCACACACCTTGCCTCGAAGACAACACAAAGAAACCACCTGGACTCTGAGGGAATTAAAGGACAAACCCATCACCAAACCTCTTTGCAAGAAGGCAAGAATGTGTGCCACGGAAGTTCGCATAGGATCCGTGCACCAGTCCTCAAAAACTCTACAGACCCTCACATACGCCAAAAATGTGGACGACTTTCTAGCCTGCAAAAAGAGTAGAAACAACATCCTCAGAGCACCCTTTCTCTCAAGTGCTTCCTCTCAAAAGCCAAGCCACGACACAGAAGCAAGCCACCTGATCTGAAAATATAAGACATTGGTGTAGAAACTTTGGCAGATGAGCGAGCCTCAGCAGGCCGTCTATCACTAGATTGACCAGATCTGCATACCAAGGCCTACAAGGCCACTCCGGAGCCATCAGAATCACATCTCCCAGATGAATCTTAACGTGCCACAATATCGTGCCCACCAGTGGCCATGGCAGAAACACGTACAGCAGAATGTCCTTCGACCAAGGAAGCACCAAGGCACCAAGCACTCTTCTGCAACTGAAGCAGTGTGGAGCCTTGGTATTCTGTTGGGTCGCCATCAAGTCCATGTGTGGACTGCCCCACCTGGATCTGATAAGATGCATTGTTTCCTCCGATAACTCCCACTCTCCGGGATCTAGCTGTCACCTGCTGAGATAATCTCCTTGCATGTTGTCAGTGACGGCTATGTGAGAAGCTGTAATCAATGCCAGATGCTGTCCTGTCCAGCATATCAGATCTCCCACTTCCTGAGCCACCGCTCGACTTCTGGTACCTCCTTGGCGGTTGATATAAGCCACCATCGTCGCATTATCCAACAAGATTCTGACAGAACGATTGTGCCAGAGGGGTAGAAATGCCTGTAGCACAAACTATCTCTAAGCGAGTGATGGTCCACAAAACTTCTTCCACTGACCATTGGCCATGCACCGATTGAGTTTGACAGACAGCGCCCCAACCGGACAGACTGACGTCAGTGGTAACCACCATCCACACTGGCACCTCCAAGTCCACCCTGCGACACAGCTGGGCCTGAGCAAGCCACCATGAGAGTCTGGACCTGGCTAACTCCATAAGAGGCAAAGGAAGCTGAAACTGCTCTGACAACGGATCCCACCTGGAAAACACCACCGTCTGCAGAGGCCTCATATGAGCAAACACCCAAGGGACCAGCTCCAAGGTAGACGCCATGGATCCGAGAACCTGCAATTAATCCCAAACCCTGAGCATCTGGCTCTCCAACAACCTGCAAACTTGTGACTGCAATTGACAATGCATCCCTTGATGAGAAAAACTTTCCCCACCTTTGTATCGAAACTTGCACCTAGGAACTCCAACACCTGAGAAAAGGAGAGAAAACTCTTGGACAGATTCACTATCCAACCCAGGGAACATAAGTGCTAAAGTACCAAGTCCACTGCTTGTCTGCAAAAGACATCTGACTTTGCTCGAAAAAGCCAATCTTCCAGATATGGGTGAACTAGCACACCTTCCTTCCTGACAGCTGCAGCATCCACCATCATCACTTTTGTGAACGTCCTCTGTGCTGTTGCCAGACTGACCGGAAGGGCGCACTGCTTCGATAACAGAACGCAGAGTTTCCATCCGAAAACAAGGAACTTTGAGAGCCACAATTACTTTCTTCAAGCCCAGAATCGGGCAAAAAAAACCTTCTTTCTTTGGCACCACAAAATAAATGGAATACCTTCCCTCATTCCTCTCAAGGGATGGGAACAATGGCCCCCAGCATCTATAGCCGGTCGATTGCTTGTTGTACCACCAGCCTCTTTTCCCCCGAGGCGCAAATGGAGACCATGAACAGATCCCTTAGCGGACGAGAAAATTCTAATATGTAACCTTGTTTTATCACGCTTAAAACCCACTCCTCATAAAAAAAAAAAGTTAACCAACTCCCTATAACAAGGACCGAAGACTGAGCCAGCCTCACTTCATATAGAGGTTTTGGCTCACCACCAGATCCCTAGCCTGAGCCATCCCTGTTTGGCTTCCGGCCACAAAAGGGCTGGTTGTGATCTCCCCGAGGCCTGTCTCTGGGCTCCTCTAGAAGCCTACTTTGACGCAAACGCCTTTTGCCCCGAAAATGAGATTGCAAAGGAAAAGAACCTCTTGGTCCCTTAGGCTTATCTTCAGGCAACTTATGAACCTTATTCCCTCCCAGATGCTTTATCAGTTCTTCCAAATCCTTACCAAATAGCAGCTTTCCCTTGAAAGGCAATGTCCCTAACTGCCCTTTAGAAGAAATGTCCACAGACCAATTCCATAACCAGAGAAGCCTCCTGGCTGAAACCACAGACATCATTGTCCTGGAGGAAGTTCTATTGAGGTCATACAATACCAGCCCACAGCTATCAGAGACTTCTCCTAGGTGGTCATAGTCTTCCCCTGAATGCCCCTCCCCCCCCCCCCCCGGCCTCTTCGGGACTCAGATCTGCCAGCGAAAGCAGTAGAGAAAGATCCCCCTCCCCCCGCAGCAGCCGTAAAGAATTTCAAAGTGGACGCTGATCCCGCGCTCACCGGGAACAGTTCGTCTACTTCCCCTGACAGAGCTAAAGACCTCCCAGGTCCGTGTTGCCAAGCTCCAGCTGCCGCAATAGTTCCCAAAGCGCCCTCTCCCCCAGAGAGGCACCAGGAACACTGGCCGGCACACAAAAGGTACACACATATCTCCCCCACGCGGTGCATCAGCAGCTGCATGTCATGCTGCAGCCCTGCAATGCCTGTGCGGCAGAACCTGAAACAAAGAGACACCCACGGGAGCTACCAGAGTGTGTAATCGCCACAGACTGGGAAACAACAAAATTCAACTGCTCCTGCCCTTTTTCTCTTTTTTTTTTCTTTTTTTTAAACTTCACCTCCTTCTAAATTTTATCAAAAGGACAAGGAAAGAAAGAAAAAACTTCCCTGAGGCAAAGATTGGCAGCAGGCTCCACTAGTGCTTCTAGAGGCGAGAGAACTGGATCTACCAGCTTTCTGCCTCCCAGCGTGAAAAGACTGAGCACCAAGGATACCCAACCTCCTGCTCGTCCACCTCAAACCAGGAGGGATGGCCCCACCAAGACCTGCCAACCTCCTGGGAGGAAATTCTTCAAACTGTCCAATTTCCTTTTTTTTTTTTTTTTAATAAGTACAGAGCTGCAGGTTTTGCACCTCTTCCATCTGCTGAAGACAGAGAAATACTGAAGGACTGCAAATGGCAGACTGGGTTATATGGCAGTGTCAGTAAAACTCTCTGTTTCCATCTGCTGGAAGGGAGGCAAAACCCAAGTGTCTGGACTGATCTAGGTACATACAGGTAAAGGAAGAAAGGATGAAATGGGACTGGGGTTGATAGTATAAGGGGAAAGACAGAAAGAATAAGGAATGAGAGAGGAATGGAGGAAAAGAGGGGTAGATGAATCCATGATGGATCTGGTTAAGTGGAGTAAGAGTGGATGGCAGCTTATCAAGGGAGAAGAAGAGAGGACACCTGGAATTAGTCTGGACAGAGATAAAGTCTACCATAGTCCAGGAAGGAAAAATGGAAAGATGACCTCCAGGGATGAAGGAGGAGAGAGGATGAAACAACAACAACCACCAGGTTTGGATATGACAAACAAAAGTTATTTAAGGGGGGACACACAGACAGACATGAAGCCTTCTCCCTTTTGAAAAGCAGGCTGTGTCAGTTTTCTAAAATCTATGAAGTCAATATTCAAAACTAAATTTTTAAATGGATAATTTGGAGTTAGATGGATAAGTTTTGATTAACATGTGAGTTTTCCATCAATATTCAAAACCATTTAGATTTCTACATTATTTTGTGACTATCATTTTCTGTATCTGTTCTGTATCTGTATCTGTTCTGTATCTGTATCTGTTCTGTATCTGTATTTTCATAAAAGAAAATGAAGTATAAAAGAAAAGGAGGCTAAGAAAGCCAATTTTCAGGGACAGTAAGTTTCAAAACTTGACGGTAAGCCTCTGTTTACCCAAGTAAAAAGCTATTCCCTGCCACTGAGAGTACAAATATCTACACTGTGAGCATACATACTTTTACCTACACGGTATAAAAGGAGCAGGGCTAGGTTGGGAGAGGGAAAGTACATGCAGAGATTTAATTTTGAAGTCTTCGTGCATACTTTCATGTATGTACTTTCCACTTGCTTCAAAGCAGATGAAAAAGTACACAGCTGCAAAAGTACTGGCTTTCCCTCGCCACTCAGTTTTCAAAAGGAAAAACTGCGGCAGTTTCCCTTTGAAAATGAGATTGCAGGTTTGCAGGTACTTGTGCTGATCTTCTGTCAAGCCATACCAAGTTGGCAACCTGGACCTTTTTTTTTTAACTTGCTTCCTTTTCCCCATTGCAGTTGGATAGGAAGGTAGAATGCCCTCAACCTTCAATTAAGAGGGCAATTTTTAATTTGGAAATTGCCATCCCTATGTATATTCAGTTTAGATCAAAGTTTTATAAATTATGAATGATTCTGGAGTGCATCTCATTATTTCTTTTGTTATGGCATGCGAACATTAAAGAGAAGAATCTGGGGGTCCGTGAAAATGTTGAAGCTGAAAAGGGGTCAGTGTTTCCTGAAATATTGGGAATCCCTGCTCTAGAGCCTTTCCTGTTCCTCTCCAAAGCAAACAAGTCAACTGTCATTCAAGCCCAAAGTTTGAATAAACTGGTTTCCACTTGTTGATCTAAGGACCATTCGTGCAATAGGAGGACTCAGCCAAGGTGGTCTGCCAATGTGTTTAAAGCTCTTACAAAGTAAGCTGCCTCCAGATAAGATCCATGACTGAAAGCCCACACCCAGATCCTGAGAGACTCCTGCTGGAGAATAAAGGAGCCTATGCGCTTTGCTTGTTTATGAAAAACATAGCTTCTTGATTGCCATTTGTATCAAGATTCTCTTTCCCAACAGCATATAAGCAGAAGCTCCCAGTGCAAATGACATGTATCTTTAGGAGGCTGATCTGGAGACAGCTCTCTGCTAAGAACTATAAACTTAAGTTTGGGCCATACCAGTATGAGTCCCCCATCCTATGGTGGCGGCATTGGTAGAAAGTCATTGATGAAGCAGAGCCCGCAGAAGGCCCACACATAGGGCTGAAGGTTTCAACCACTGCTTTAGAGCCACTTACATTCTGACCATCATCAAGATGCAATGGGATAATGGTTACCATAGCTGGCACTGAAGATCCATCATGTTCAAACTTGTCATGGGGGCCGCATGCACTGCAGCTGCCATGTAACATAGGATGGTCACGACTGATTTTACTGGAGTCTGATCCTGCTGCAGGAGAGCATTTTTTTTTTTAAACAAGTGTTCTCAGCACCACAGCACTTTTGTCCAGAAGAAACACTTGCTCTCCTACTGAATCTATCCACACTCCTATGAACTGGATCCTCTAGAAAGGCACTCCAGAGAACAAAGGAGTTGAATAGTCTTCAAGTGACTCCAGACCCTCCTATTGGGAGATGCCAGTCACCAACCAATTGTGCAAATAGGGAAATATGCATAGTCCCAGTTGGTGAAGCGTTAGGCACTTGATGAATATCCTTTGAGCCACAGAGGCCAAAGGGGAAAGACCTTATACTGGTAATGAGTCCCTTCCACTACAAACTTGAGCTACTTCTAGTGAGAGGAATAAATAAGGATCATGGGCATACACATCCTTGAGATCCAAAGCACACATCCAATCCCCAGGCTGAAGGAACAGGAGGATCATATGGAGGGAATACATTTTGAATTTTTCCTGAGCCAGCAGTTTGTCCTGCCTTCGTAAATCCAGGATAGGTCTCGAACCCCTGATTTTCTTGGGGATAAGGAAGTACTTAGAGTAAAATCCCTGGTCATACTCCCGGGCAGGAATCAGTTCTAGTGCCTTCTGCTGAAGGAGTATCTCCAGCTCCTGAGGAAGCCAGGCAGACTGAGTTAGATCTGAATTAAAGCCTAAAACCTGCTGGACCATGGGAAAGCGAGAAAAAAAAATGTAAAAAGGTAGCCACACTTCACAATTTTTGGTACCCAACAATCCTTGGTGATATTTCCCATGCTGAGAAAAATTACTGAAACCCCTTCCTCCCACCAGAGGTGGTAGGGAATCATATTTTAAACTAGTCAAAAACTAGGCTCAGGTTTCACCTGTGATTGTTGAAGGAACTTAGGTTGACACCTTTCTCTTTGGCACCCCCTTGCAGGAAGTTGTTGCAAAAAGGAAAATTAGTTCTTACCTGTTAATTTTCGTTCCTGTAGTACCACGGATCAGTCCAGACAGTGGATTGAGCCTCCTTTCCAGCAGGTGGAGACAGACTAAAACTTGAAGGATGCCCTATATCAGGACAGAGCCTATCCTCTACCCCTTCAGTATAACGTATGTCAAAGCATAAAACAAACAACCCAAGAATAGGATCAAGCAAGTAACTAAAGCTCAACGGAGCAAATATAGAATAATGTAGAAAAACATGGTATACCTATACGCTCTTGCATCAACTTGGTATAAGAAAACGACCAAGGCTTCCGGTGTAATTGCTCAGTAATCTTGCACAAAGAAATATATGAAAATCTGCAGACCTGCAAGAAAACAAGCTTCGAGAGGACAGAAGACAGACAGGTAAGGGCATCTGGACTGATCCGTGGTACTACAAGAACAAAAATTAACAGGTAAGAACTAATTTTCCTTTCCTGTATGTACCCGGATCAGTCCAGACAGTGGGATGTACCAAAGCTTCCCTAAACTGGGTGGGACCGAGACAGTCCCGCTCGAAGCACTTGCCGCCCAAAGGAACCAAACACCGGAGCGTGTACATCCAGACTGTAGTGCAGAGCAAAAGTGTGCAGAGATGTCCAAGTGGCAGCCCTGCAAATCTCCTGCGGGGAGACAAACTGACTCTTCACCCACGAAGTAGCCTGAGAACGCAAGGAATGGGCTTTCAGACCCTCAGGAAGCGGACGACCTTGACAAAGGTACGCCGAGGAAATGGCTTCTTTCAACCAACACGCAATCGTGGTCTTAGAAGCCTGCTTACCCCGGTTGGGACCACTCCAAAGGACGAAGAGATGGTCCGATACGCGGAAGTCATTAGTGACCTGGAGATAACGAAGCAAGATTCGTTTGACATCCAGCCGACAGAGGTCGCCACCAGCCGTACCCGTGACCTCCTCCGGCGAGAATGCGGGGAGTTCTACCAACTGCTTGACGTGAAAAGCGGAGACAACCTTAGGTAAGAAGGAAGGAACCGTCCTGAGAGAGACCCCGGAATCCGAAAAACGCAAGAAGGGCTCCCGACAGGACAGCGCCTGAAGCTCGGAAATACGGCAAGCAGATGAAATAGAGACCAGAAAGACAGTCTTTAGAGTAAGATCCTTGAGCGTAGCGTGGCGAAGAGGCTCGAAGGGAGCCGCACAGAGAGCACGAAGGACTAGGTTGAGACTCCACGACAGACACGTGGCCCGAGACGGGGGGCGGAGGTGTCTAACGCCCCTCAGGAAACTAATCACGTCGGGGTGAGCTGCTAAGGCATGACCGTCCACCCGACCCAGGAGAGAGCCGAGCGCAGAGACTTGAACGCATAGAGAACTGAAGGAGAGGCCCTTAGAGAGACCCTTCTGAAGAAAAGAAAGAATCAAAGGAATCAAGGCGGAGCGCGCAGGGACGCCCGCCTATGTACACGCTGACTCAAAAACTTTACAGATGCACACATAGGCCAGAGAAGTCGACTGCTTCCGGGCTCGCAGCAGGGTGGAGATGACCTCCTCCCTATAACCTTTGCGCCTCAGGCGACGCTGTTCAAAAGCCAGGCTGCAAGACAGAAGTGATTGGCCTGGTCGAAATATACAGGCCCCTGCCGGAGGAGACGAGGAAGATGACCGAGGCGCAGGGGCCCGTCCACCGCTAGATTGATGAGATCCGCGAACCACGGCCTTTGCGGCCACTCGGGAGCGACGAGAATCACCGGTCCCCGGTGGAGCTCGATTTTCCTGAGAACTTTCCCCACCAGTGGCCACGGGGGAAATACGTACAGAAGGACGTCTGCTGGCCAAGGTAGAGCCAGAGCATCCACGCTCTCTGCGCCGTGTTCCCTCTAGCGGCTGAAGAACCGATTGGCCTTGGAATTGCGCAGAGTCGCCATGAGATCGAGGTGAGGAGGACCCCACCCGTCCACTAACAGAGCCATGGCCGCGTCTGAGAGCTCCCACTCTCCCGGATCGAGCGACTGCCGGCTGAGGAAGTCGGCTTGAACATTGTCTTTTCCGGCGATGTGAGAGGCCACAAGGCACTGTAGGTGATGCTCCGCCCAAGCGAGGAGACGGCTGGCTTCTAAGGCTACCAGGGGACTGCAAGTGCCCCCTTGGCAATTGATGTAGGCGACTGTGGTGGAGTTGTCTGACAACTTGCCTTGCCGCGGATCAGGGGAAGGAACTCCTGAAGAGCCAGGCGGACCACCAAAATTTCCAGTCGATTGATGTGCCAGCGCGACTGAGTCTGTGACCATGTTCCCTGGGTGGACTGAGAAAGGCAGACCACACCCCAGCCCAACAGGCTGGCGTCCGTGGTCACTATCGTCCACTGTGGAGCTTGAAGAGGCATCCCTTGCAGAAGATGAGGAAGAGACAGCCACCACTGTAATTCGTCGGAAGTAGAATCCAAGAACGGAAGGACTACGTGGAACTGCTCCGACACTGGCTGCCAACGGGACAGCAAAGCTTTCTGTAACGGACGCATATGAGCAAAAGCCCAGGGGACAAGGTCGATGGTAGAAGCCATGGATCCCAGGACTTGGAGATAATCCCAGGCTGTCGGGGAAGGTAGGGCAAACAAAGTCTGGACCTGATCGATCAGCTTGAGGGCTCGCGCCCGAGGTAAGAAAACCTTACCTACTCGGGTGTCGAAGTGTGCTCCCAGAAATTCCAACTCCTGGGAGGGCTGAAGCTTGCTCTTGGAAAAGTTCACTATCCACCCGAGAGAGGCAAGGAGCTCCAAGACGCGATCCACCGCCCGCCGGCAAGAGGTCTCCAACTTGGCCCTGATGAGCCAATCATCCAGATAGGGATGGACGAGAATCCCCACCCGGCGCAAGGCCGTCGCTACTACTACATGACCTTCATGAAGGTGCGAGGAGCGGTCGTGAGACCGAAGGGGAGAGCTCGAAACTGGAAGTCCTGGTTGAGAATGTGGAATCGGAGATACTTCTGATAGTCGCGGTGAATGGGAATATGAAAATAAGCTTCTGCGAGATCGAGGGAAGCAAGGAACTCTCCGGGGCGGACCACCGCAATGACCGCCCGCAGGGTTTCCATGCGGAAGTGGGGGATCTTGAGAGCCCGATTGACCCTCTTGAGGTCCAATATTGGGCGGAAGGACCCGTCCTTTTTGGGCACAGTGAAGTAAATAGAATACTGGCCGGCGCCAATTTCCCTTTCCGGGACGGGGACCACCGCTCCCAGATCCAGAAGCTTGGAGAGAGTCTGGACCACCGCGTCCCTCTTGGCCCGGCCGCAAGGTGAGAAAAGAAAGAGATATGGAAGTTCCCTGACGAGGTCGAAAGCGTACCCGTCTCTGATAATGGATCCGATGTGATCTTGACCCATTCCTCGAAGAACAGGGAGAGGCGTCCGCCGAGGTAAGGGACCGAGGAATGGGTCAGCTTCATTGCGTGGCAGGTTTAGCGGTGGCACGCACAGGCTGGCCCTCGCGAAAGGGCCATCTGCCACGAAAGGACTGCGACCAGGACTGCACACGAGAAGACCCCCCTCGCAGCACCGCCCCACCTGCGAGAAGCGGAGCGACGCTGACCCCTGAAGCGAAAGCGAGAGGCCGCGAAGGACAGAGAAGACTTAGGGAGGTCCTCTGGAAGCTTATGAACCTTGTTGTCAGCCAAGGAGTCCATAAGCTTGTCGAGGTCCTCGCCAAAGAGCATCTTACCTTTGAAGGGAAGCTTGCCCAGCCGGGTCTTCGAAGACTGATCAGCCGACCAGTGGCGTAGCCAAAGGAGCCTCCGGGCAGCCACTGCCAAAACCATCGCCTTCGCCTGCACACAGACCAAATCGTAGAGGGAGTCTGACACGTATGCGATTACCGCCTCCAGACGTTCGGCTTGTTCTGCCTCACCTGGCGGAAGCTCCCGGGCACAGAGTAACTGTTGGACCCACTGGAGGCCCGCCCGCATCATGAGACTGCTACATCAAGACGCCCGAACCCCGAGGGCTAGGACGTCAAAGATGCGCTTCAGGTGAGCCTCCAGCTTATGATCTTGTGAATCCTTCAAGGCCGTGGAACCTTCCACCGGAATCGTGGTGTGCTTGGCCACTGCAGAAACATAAGAATCCACCGATGGATATCGCAACAGCTCCAAGCCCTCTTCCGGGAGGGGATAGAGCTTATCCATTGCACGCCCCACCCGGAGCGCACCCTCAGGAGCCTCCCATTCCCGCAGGATAAGGAGCTTAAGCATGGGGTGGAAGGGAAAGGCCGAGGCCGGAGCCCTCCCAAAACCGGGTTCATGTCCTTAGGGAGTGAGGCCATGAGATTATCCACGGAGGGACTTTCCAGAACAAGCTCTTCCAAAACAAAAGGGAGGAGGGGCTCTAACTCCTCCTTACGAAAAAGACGAAGGGATCTGGGGTCATCCCCCTCTAGGGGGGGGGGCATCCGCCAAATCCGAGGAAGTAGTGGGGTCCGAGGACCCGGGAGACACGGGGGGGGGGGTCACCCCCAGGACCACCCGCACCCGAACTGGTCCTTGAGGCTCCACGGCCGGTCCAGTGGTCAACGGCGCTAAACAAGGGATTTTTGGCGGAGGGGGGCTTTCATCCAGCTCATGCAGGCTAGCTAGATAAGATTTGTGCATGAGGAGGACGAAATCCGCGGAAAAAGGGACCCTGGATTTGCCGGGGGGGGGGGGGGGGGAAGGGAGCGAGGGAAGGTCAGGACCCCCCTCCTGGGGACCCGCGGGGGCCAAATCGGGGGTTAAGTCAAAAAACTCCGGCCCCCCAGCCCCAGGGAGCACTGAAATCGGCCCCGATGAAAAATCCAAGATGGCGGCCGTTCCCAGGCTCTGCCAACCCGGGAAAGGCCTAGCTATGCCGGGAGGAGTGGAGCCCCGGGCTAAATTTGCTTGTCCTGCCAAGGAGGGACCTTCCCCACCCGGCAGGCAAGCAGTGCAGAGGCCCTGACGCGAAAAACGCGAAGAGGACAGCCCACAAGAAAGACAGGCTGTCAGCCGGGACATAGCTAAACCTCGGCTGAAGAAAAAAAAGTTGAAAAAAAAGCTTGATTGACAGCCTGCACAGCAGGAGAGAGCAGGCGGGAAACCTGCTGCTTCTCTGACTGCCGGTTCTAGCCCTACTCTGACCGGAAAAAAATAAAAAAGCTGGTCAACTGCTGCAAATAAGTTAGAGGTAGGTGAGTACCTGCAACTTATTGAAAGTTTAACACCTTTTAACTCTTTTTTTTTTACACTGAGTGCAGCAGCGGGTTCAAAACCCTCTCGGCAGCCAGAGGGGGAACGAGGCCCAGAGAGCGTCTGTCCCCACACCTGGAAGCGTCCACGGACTCAGGACTATGCAGGGAACCCCCTCCTGCAAAAAGGGGACAAGCCCCCCTGAGCCGGGCAAGAGCTGGGAGACAGAAATTTCCTTCAGAGATCCTTTTTTTTTTTTTTTTTTTTTTTTTTTTAAACAAGAACCAAAAGAAGTACTTGCTTGAGCCTAAACAGAAAGAAGAGGCTGACTAGCCTACAGCAGAGAACCGAAGGGGAGATGCTGCACCTGCTGGAGACAGACGAATACTGAAGGGTTAGAGCAGAGCTTTCCAAAGTGTGTGTCGGGACACATTAGTGTGTCGCCTGTAGTGTGGAGGTGTGTCGCCCGGTCCACAGGGCCGGCGGAAGCAGGGAACTATAGCAGGAAGATCGGCGGGCAGTGGTGGAGCTTACATCACCACGGCCCGAAGAAAAGGGTCACGTTCACTCCTCCTCCTTCCTGCCTGTGCAGCCCTGGAAGAAAAACGTTGCCGGAGCCGAGTGGGCAGGAAGGAGGAGGAGCATCTGCTGCGTACAGAAGAAGAGCAGCATTAATGGGCCGTTGCGGATCCCACGTCGCGACGGCCCGAGAAGAGAAGGAAACCCGATAGCAGGGCCGCTGCGGATCCCACGTCGCGGCAGCCCGAGAAGAGGAGGAAACCCGATAGCAGGGCCGCTGCAGATCCCATGTCACGGCCAGGGAAGATCAGGGCCTCTGAAGAGCCCATCCTTCGGCAACCCGTGCAGAGGGACAGCATGTGCCAGTGAGAGCCTGTGCTTGAGCAAGAGAGCATATAGGAGTGAGAGAGCCTGTGTGTGTGAGAGTGAGACAGCATGTGCACGAGAGAGACAGTATGTATGTATGAGAGAGAGGCATGTGAGAGTGAGAGCTGTGGATGTGTGAGATTGCATGTGAGTGAGAGCCTGTGTGTGTGAGAATGTGTGAGATAGTATGTGATAATGAGAACCTGATTGTGTGTTTGAGGGAAGACAGATGGAGAGAAAAGAAATAGAAAAAAAGACCCTGTAAAAGGAATTGGCAAAAAAACAAGAAAGGAAAGGTGGAAAAAAAAGCCTGTGACCAACCGATTAGAAAACTAAGATCAGACAGCAAAGGTAAAAAAAAAAATTACTTTTTAGTGATTGGCACATGTAATCTTTGGGAATGTGCAAGAGTAGCACTTTCTCTATGCCGATCTCACAATGTACGAGATCAGCATGAAGGAAGTGGAAGCCTGCAAATATTTATTATGAGATAGGTTGTGTTGTGAAACATTTTATTTATGTATATATTTAAGGAAACATACATAAATTGTTGAAATACATTTTGTTCGTTTAACCTTTAACTTCTGGTTTGCTGGTAGACTGAATTACTGTGTCACGAAATTATGTTTGTCTAAAAAGTGTGTCACCAACATGAAAAGTTTGGAAAGCTCTGGGTTAGAGGATATGCTCTGTCCTGATATAGGGCATCCTGAAAGTTTTAGTCTGTCTCCACCTGCTGGAAAGGAGGCTCAACCCACTGTCTGGACTGATCTGGGTACGTACAGGAACCCCCATTTTTTACATGTGCGGGGCGTTTAAAATCGGGCCGTTATTTTGCTAAATTCTAGCCAGATAGGGGGCGTGGAACATTTCTGAACTGCAGCAAGGCACGCAAAATGTACAATGAAAAAAAATCAGGTACAGAGAGATCACACATCTGCATTAAAGCTTGGACAAAATCAGACCAAGGGGCTCATGGGGCATTGCGAGTGCTGGAACTACCACATATGCTTAGTAAACATTTTATGAGCTTTGAGAGATGGATCCATTTGGTATCACAGACATTTCATGGCTAATTCTGCCTTGCTTGTCAAAGAAAAATTATAAAAGTCTTCTTTACTAAGAGAATGGTAGAGATGGTGAAAGCTAATACTGTGTCAAAATTCAAACACGTTTGGGAGTGATAAAGAGGACAGTGAGAGGAACAAGATTAGAAGGTTGCAGTATTGCAATCAACACACATTTAACTCTCTGAAGAAAATAAGATACAGATAAAGGAAGAACAAACTAGTAGAAAAACTGCAGGCCATAGGGTAGCTGAGTGGAAACCAGCAGACTCAACTCCCCAAAAATCAACTAAGTTGATGCTGGCAGATTAGTGGTGGCCAGATATTATCCAGAAAGACCACAGGGACATAAACAGCCTGATGTTCAAGAAACAGCTTATTTAGTTTTTATTGATGTTTAGACTATTACAAAGCTTGATGGTAAGACATGGTGGGGTGGGGGGGGGGGGAGAATAGTTGTTGGATTAAGTATAGAATGATATGAAAACAAAAAATGACTCCCATAAGGAACAATGTCCTACTAGCTGTCAAAGTCCTAGGTGTGGCACAATCACTACGGAGCACTAATAAGTCCCCTTAATAGATACACAATTCAACACACTTAGGGACTCCCAAAATATTCCCATAAATATACAATATCAATTTAAATCTTTCTTCAATATCACCTTTCAAAAATGTTTATATCCTTTATTATTACATGTCACATAAACATATATAAACATATTATATCACATTTAATAAAACAGCCATTAAATACAATGTTTAAATTACATTAAACACATCATTTCTAATGACACCATATTCAACAGTACATATACATCAATACATATACCCCTCAACATACATGTATCCTATCACAATGTCTGTATTCTGATGAATTCAATGTTTAATCACAATTTTAAATGCACTCAGTCCGGACAAGTCCTAACTAATAATCATCATTTATCTCAACCCTAACCCCCTAATATCACACAATCACACCCATTCATCATTCATCCACTTAAAAACTATATACCCCATAAAAGTAACCTGTTGTCCTTTATATTATCATCTAATAGTATATTGTAATGATTTTATAGCAGTTGTTAGACAACTGATTCTCAATTCTTTACAAACACTTGTGTCGATACAGTAAGGCCGCATTAGAAAGAGTGCGGCAGTGCCGGGCGCACCCTCGTTTGCCCCACGCACTGTTCTGATCACATACCGCTCGATACTCTATTTAAATTGCTTGCAAATGCAAGCCGCGTATGCAAAGCGTTAGGCCCGCGCAACCCATTTTACTGTATAGGCGCTTAATATAGCGCCTATACAGTATCCTGGGTGCGCTGGTACCTGTCATTTCAAATGACATTTGAAATGACAGGCACCAGGAAATGGATCCCAACTTTAATCCAGGAAAACCTAAAAACCAAAAATCCCCTCCTGCCAAAGCGGCTCGACATGTGCCAACTTACCTTTTGTTGCTTTTCAGCCCCTTCCCTTCTCTGCCGCCCTCCGGAGGGGGCAGCCGGCGGCGAAAGCGGCTCGCAGTGGTCCCCCCCACGCAGGTCCCGGTTCTCCTGGCTCGGCGTGAAGTGAGAGCCCACTGTTCTGTGCCCTCTCCGGCACGAGCGAAGCGTTCTTTCGTTGGCCGGAGCGCCAACGAAAGAACGGCGCTCCGGCCGTTCTTTCGTTCTATCCCCGATCTATCCCCAGGTAACCCCTTCCGCACGCCAACGGAGCGTGCGGAAGGGGTTACCCGGGGATTTAAAGAGGCGGTAATGATGGGTTAAAGGGGATAGTGTATCGCAGGAAGGGCTAACGCGGCCGGAAAGTGAGTAGAAAGCGGGTTAGGAGCTGGGTAACCGTGGCCCCACTTTACTGTATCGAGCTGACTGTTTGTTATGCCAATCACCCCAATCTTTCTCAACGGATGTTTTAACATCAAAAGCCCCCAGTTATTAGACAACTAATTCTCAATTCTTTACCAACACAGTTTGTTATACCGATCACCCCAATCTTTCTCAACGGAAGAGGAAGTGAGTGGATCGGCATTGGGGAGCGGCGTTGAATCTGTCCGGTAAAACAGTAAGAGGCTATTATTTAGATTGAAAAACCGAGAGCCTTGCTGGGCATTTGGTCGGCTGGTTGGATCATGTACCAAACGGTTATAAAAAGTAATTTGGAAACGTGTGGATGCACTGTGTAAGTGTATGTAGTGAGGTCCGGATAAGTGGTGTCCAGAATTAGAGGAAGAAAATTATGATACCTGTTTCATCAAGAGTGATGCACGATTGAAACTGTGATATGCAGTAAGAGTCCCCTGAGGAAGCCCGATTAGGGGTGAAACGAGGTGTCTTGTTGGGGCGTTTGATGTTAAAACATCCATTGAGAAAGATTGGGGTGATCGGCATAACAAACTGTGTTTGTAAAGAATTGAGAATCAGTTGTCTAATAACTGCTATAAAATCATTACAATATACTATTAGATGATAATATAAAGGACAACAGGTTACTTTTATGGGGTATATAGTTTTTAAGTGGATGAATGATGAATGGGAGTGATTGTGTGATATTAGGGGATTAGGGTTGAGATAAATGTTGATTATTAGTTAGGACTTGTCCGGACTGGGTGCATTTACAATTGTGATTAAACATTGAATTCATCAGAATACAGACATTGTGATAGGATACATGTATGTTGAGGGGTATATGTACTGATGTATATGTACTGTTGAATATGGTGTCATTAGAAATGATGTGTTTAATGTAATTTAAACAATGTATTTAATGGCTGTTTTATTAAATGTGATATAATATATGTTTATATATGTTTATGTGACATGTAATAATAAAGGATATAAACATTTTTGAAAGGTGATATTGAAGATAAATTTAAATTGATATTGTATATTTATGGGAATATTTTGGGAGTCCCTAAGTGTGTTGAAAAGTCCTAGGTCTGCCAGCTGGGATATGTATCCTTGGCAGTGCAGATCAAAATAACTGGGCAGATTCGTTGAGTCAATTGGAATTACCTGACATCATCTACTATGTAAGGAGGTTACAATTTTCTAAATGATGCTTCCTAAGCATTAACTAGTAAACTTTTCCACACAGGTTCCACATATGTACATTCTCCCTTAAAGGCTGGGACAGTACTTGTTACAGGTAGCCTGAAGAGACAAGTTTTAAACCAGGAACAAAAACCAGGTCTCTGTTAAGCGACTATGTAGTATTAGCACCTATTCATATAACCAGTTCTACATGTAGCCCTCTGCCAAAGGACAAAATCAAAACCTTTATCTGTTCCATTAGCCTAGGAGCTTAGCTTACATGCATATCCCACTTTTTGTTTGCATCACTTACTTTCGTTAAAAGCGTATTCAAATCCTTCAAGAGTATCAGGAAACTCAAGAGGTGGTTCATCCTTCTTCATCAGTTCATCTAAATCTATTCTAGACAGCAAATCTAACAGGGGGGGGGGAAAAAAAGGTGTAAAAACCAACATCTTTATACCAAACAATGAAAACACCTCAATAGTTTCCAAGGCTTTTACTGATAAAAACTAACACTTAGAAAGTACCAGGTAAGTTACAAAAAGGTACAAGTGGTCTTGTTTATGTTTCATGAGATATATCACTTGGGCATTTTGTCAACTTCAGGCAAGTTTTCCATTTTTTATTTGGGCTTAAGTTAAATTGCTAAGATTCTATCATCTTTACTGAAACTACAGTCATGTCCTGTGTGATAATAGCAAAGCAATATTAGTAGCAGCATTAAGAGGCAGGTTCAAACTGCTGCAGCCAGTGCACATTATAACGTTTACAGCAAATAAACAAAACAGCAATTTCAGACATGACTTCTGGTGCACATTCACAGCCCTCTGTCACTTTCATGCTCTAATGTCTGCTGTTATGGAAACATGCATAATTTAACCCAGAAGCAGGAAGAAAACAAGTTTGAAATTCAGGAAATGGAGCCTTTATGGAGGGGAAAAAGAATCACAAATAGGTTCCATTTGCCAAATGTACAAAGTCGAAGCTTTTCACTATCAACACAGAAGTTAGTGGGAAAATGTTGATAAGCAGCAGATATTAAAACAAGAGGGTGGAGACAAAAAAGCACCAATAAATAGTGAGACACAGAGGGTATGCTTAAGTGATTTGGCAAAACTTTAAGGAACTCATCAGTCAATTACATTAATCAAAAAGATTGAAAGAGCAGAGAAAATGAAAAGTGATTTAAGAAAGCTTAAGGACTGTCGAGGATTTGGCAGCTGGGATTCAATGCCAAGAAGTGCAAAGTCATGCACCTGGGGTGCAGCAATCCAAAAGAGCTGAATGTCTTGGGTGGTGAAAGACTAATGTGCACAGACTGGAAGAGGGACCTTGGGGTGATAGTATCTGGTGATCTGAAGGTGCCGAAGCAATGCGATAGCTAAAGTGGAAGAATGCTGGGCTGCAGAGAGAGACGAATAACCAGTAAGAAAAAGGAGGTGCTGATGCCCTTGTACAGGTTCTTGTGAGGCCTCACTTCAAGTACTACGTTCAGTACTGGAGCCCGTATCTCAAAAAACACAAACAGGATGGAGGTGGTCCAAAGAAGAGCAACCAAAATGGTGTGGGGCCAGCATCGGAGGCTTATGAGAACAGGCCAAAGGATTTGAATATGTATACCTTTGAAGAGAGGAGATACGATACGGACCTCAGATACTTGAAAGATTTTAATGATGCACAATCGTTAAACTTTATCTGTTGGAAAGAAATCAGTAAAACTAGGGGTCACAAGATGAAACTCCAGGGAAGATGACTGACAACCGTCAAGAAATATTTCTTCATGGAAAGGATGCTGGAATGCCCTTATAGAGGAGGTGGTGAAAACGAAAACAGTAAAAGAATTCAAAGAGGCATAGGATAAACACTGTGGATCCTTAAAGGCTAAAGGATGGAAATGAAGGAAAGAGTGCCTGGGGGTGACTTGCTGATGTGGCTGTTACTACCCTTAACCAATAAGCCTTGATACTGTTGATGCAACTCCAACATTGCTCTCTGCTTCAACAGCAAGGGGTAAATGAGAATTAGATTCAGATAGCAACCAACGAGGGACCTGACTTTTATAGTCTGGGAAACTGATAAGCATGCACGGCCCGGCAGATACTACCATAAACTTGCTGGGCAAACTGGATGGACCATTTGGTTCTTTTCTGCCATCATTTCTAAAGTTTAATCTACTGTATTGAGTTTAAATTCTGTACAGTAAAAAAAATGATTAAACTCTACAATGAAGAATTAATCTGCAATGTCAATATGGCTTATGATAAAACTGCTCAGCAACATGGAAGATGAGGACAAACTCCCTTTCAAGATTCTGATTAGTTGGTTTATTTGCAACAGTTAGAATTGTGAAAAATGATGATCAGACATGACTCCAACAAGAATATTGCAGGAAAACTTCAAAGGTTTTCAAGGAGCATTCCATTTATCTCCTGACAAGCCTACCCCTAAACCACATGTAATGATAGGGCAAAACCAAAAGTCAGTTTTTGCTTGCTAGTGTTGAAGCCTTGATAATTGGCACAAATGCTTACAACAGGGGTAGGCAACTCCAATCCTGGAATGCCACAAACAGGTCTGGGTTTCAGGTCATTCACAATGAATATGTATGAGATAAATCTGCATACAATGGACACAGTGCATACAAATATACCATATGCATATTTATTGTGGGAATCCTGAAAACCAAACATGTTTGGCTTGTTTCAAACACGTGCTAGTTCAATCCTTTTTTCTGTCTGCTACCATGTATCCAATATATGCACACACATTTTTCTTTCTTTTTTGAAATGATTTGTTAGCCTTGATTCAGATGAAGAGAGGCTTAATTAGATGGCATCAAATGTGTATGTGATGCAGTTTGAGTCTCTTCCCTCCCCCCCAATAACTTGGAAATGGCTGGATGAAACCTCGCCAACCATAGGGGCAAATTACAGGAAAGTTTTCACTGCTGATGTGTGATTTGAGGAAGATGGGAAAGGGGCAAAGCTGGCAATTTTGCCACAAAAATGCATGGGGTTGAACCAAGGCTAAATAAAATGTTATATTTTCTACTAGTTATTTCCTGAAATTTCAGTAAGGGAAAAAAAATTTCCACGGGAAAAAAAGTGCACAAGTGAAAAAAAAAAAGTGCAAAACCCACTGCACGACTTTTCCAAGATTCTTTAAATGTAGTCCTTGGGAACATGGTTCGAATAGTGCTATTGTTGCACAATGGTTTGTTTTTTTTTCTTATGGATTTTTTTTTTCTCTTCCTGCAGCAGCAGGAAATTAAAGCCTTGGGCAAAAGATGTGCCATTTCAAAACTGTGCAAGCAAAGAGGCACAGTGCCTCAAAGCCACTGTCTGAAGGAAACAACTGTTTAGACAATTTTTTTTATCAACCACCACAGAAAAAAAAAAAAAAAAAAAGAATTGGCTCTTTTTCTCCTGGAATACTGACACGATGTGGCATCTATTGTAACTCCCTTCCCCCCTTTGATAGTTTTAATGAGATGCACCCACTTTGCAGTAGGGTTGTCCTAACTGCACCACAACAGCATGGAACTGATGCAGAGCCCAGCACATGCCCGGAACGACGATGAAATGCCATTTCGAAATGACAGCAATTTATAAAAAAGAAGAAAAAAGAAGAAAAAAAAAAAAAGACAGGGTCCAACAGAGCCCAGGCATGAGAAGGAAGAAAAGAATGAAGGGGAGGTTTCTCTCCTGAAAGGAGCACTAGAGTCCTCAAAACATTAATTATTTTATTAGCTCCATTGAGTCCTCTTAGTCTTCCATTTTGCTTTCCTTTCTTTTTTCTCATAAATGAAATTCGGATACTTTCACACCTTTATCTTAAAATGTACTTTTTTTTTTAAACTGTTGCTACAATCGCTGCTTTGAGAGTAAAGCTTTCCCCAGAGTCCTCTTCAGCTGTTCATGCTATATTCCTCTGCACATGTATCAATATGATGCCAACATCGGGCGCTCAGAGCAGTGCCCTGATTTACTTTGATGCCCAACAAATGACAGTGGCTAAGCACAAGGCATATCCAAAATCTTTCAACATTGATTGCTCCCCAAACTGACATAAAAATCAGTATAAAAACAGAGACTCTTCATGCTTTTACTTGAGCAGCCAGCTGAATTATCTAAGAACATTTTTTGCTACTACCAATGTTTTGTGGTATGCTAGGCAAGATGCAAGTCCGTCCTCCCAAGCTGTTTCCAGAGGTTAAAATAACTTTTCGGTCCTCATTTTCCAACTGGATAGTCAGACTGATGAGGGAGAAATAAACATCAGCTCTTATTAGCAAAATGCCAATATACAGACTCATGCAGTGCTATAAAAATGCATGTATTTATTAGGGAAGAATCATCATATACAGGAAGTCAGATTCTCTCAGTTTTACAGTTGTTAACGCTGTCAGTGTTTTAGTCCACTGGTGTGCAAATCGGCCCTCAGACCCCTTAACTAATCAGTCACGTTTTCAGGATATCCCAATGAATATGCATGAGATATTTGATACATTGTCTCCAGTATATGCAAATATACCTCATGCACTTTCATTTGGGATCTCCTGAAAACTAAACTGGCTAGGGAGGCCCCCTCAGAGGACTGGTTTAGTCAAATGGCTGCCTTAAGACTTATAAACAGACATGATGCCATGTACAGCATGCTAACACCCAGATTAACAAACAGCTGAAGACAAAACGGTCACATACCTTTCAAAGCAGTAGTCTTTTCTTTTTCATCTGGACCTCCTTGCTGGATTTGTGCCATGTTTACCCTAAGCACCAACAAAACAAAAGTGAAGGAGGAAATGGGCATCAACCTTTCCAGATTGCCCTAAAATGAACCAAAGGCAGGAATTAGTCACCTGAATACATACAGTGTATCTCCTTTACTACATACATTACATAAACTAGTGTTTCACTGCTTCCTCAACATTTTCTTAGCTCAGAAGTCAGCAGTAGCAATGCACTAAACTCCCCTTTGGTTCCTACTGCTTTGCCTAGCCAGAGATGTGTGGTAACTCACCTGCCTAATACAAAGTTAGTGGATTTTCATGTGCCACCTAGATAAGGTTTTAGAGAATGCTGGGGTGGAGCCAACTGTTGTGGTACATATGGTTACCAACAACATAGGAAAGTTCAGGAGAGAGATTCTGAAGGATAAATTTGGACTATTGGGTAGGATAATGAAATCCAGAACCTCCAGGGCTACGCTCTCACAAATGCTTTCCAATCCACACGCAGGACACCAGAGGCAGGCTGAGCTCCAGAATCTCAATACATGGATGAGACAATGGTGTAGGGAAGAATGTGTCAAGTTTGTTAGGAACTGGGAAATATTCTGGGGAAAGGGGAGCCTACTCTGACGGGATGGGCTCCACCTTAACCAGAGTGGAACAAGGCTGCTGGGGCAAATTTTTAAAAAAAGAGAGAGAGTAGCTTTTAAACTAGAACACGGGGAATAGCCAACAGTCTCTTAGCAGCAAATGCTTCAGAGAGAGTATCTTCAAAGGATACTGGCAAACCAAATAAGTTATAATGTTCTAATAGAAAGGTGGTTGTAAAAGCTGAAAAAAAAAAAAAAGATGCATTTAAATGGAGAGTATGCAGATAAAAAGTGACTCCAAAATGCCCGATTTATCTGATAAGTAGGTTGTGGGTACTTTTAAAAACAGAAATACAAATAAAACTATTTTTAAATGTTTGCATGTGAATGCTAAGTCTGAAAACTAAGACTGCATAGTTAGAACATATGATGTTAAAAATGTTAAAAGATAGATATAGACATACTAGGCATCTCGGAGACCTGGTGAAAGGAGGATAACCAATGGGACACTGATACCAGAGTACAAATTATATCAACATGACAAGGCAGATAAAGTTGATGGACATAAGAACAAAATAAATTGCCATGCTGGGTCAGACCAAGGGTCCATCAAGCCCAGCATCCTGTTTCCAACAGAGGCCAAACCAGGCCACAAGAACCTGGCAATTACCCAGACACTAAGAAGATCCCATGCTTCTGAAGCAATTAATAGTAGTGGCTATTATCTAAGTAAACTTGATTAATAGCAGTTAATGGACTTCTCCTCCAAGAACTTATCCAAACCTTTTTTGAACCCAGCTACACTAACTGCACTAACCACATCCTCTGGCAACAAATTCCAGAGCTTTATTGTGCATTGGGTGAAAAAGAATTTTCTCCGATTAGTCTTGGTCTCGCTCAGGCTTACTCAGTTGACATCAAAGATTGAAGTCATTTAGAGACTGCCTAGGAGGTGGGCGGGTACGCATGGCTAATGCATCCTATTTAAGGAAAATGCAGTTTATAGTAAGCAAACTTGCTTTTGTCCGTCGATAAGCAGCATGCGTTCGCCATGCTGTCTTGAGGAGTCCCAAGCTAAGGGTTGCTTTGTCGAATGAGGGACAGCAGCTTGAACTTTCTTTGTCCTGCCTCTCCCCCCCCCACCCCGCCTTTTTTTTTCTTTCTACAACTCGTCCACCCTAGTTGCAGCCTCAAGGTGTTCCAATGAACTCAGTACCGCTTTGCTTACTGCAAATGTCCGAGTTTGATAGTTTGTCTATGCAATAGTAGGCTTTGAACATGTGAAATGATGACCAAGTAGTAGCCTTACCAATATCTGCAATGGGCATGTACTTTAAATGTGCAATGGAAGCTGCTCTGGATCGTACTTGATGTGCTTTGACTGTCCCCTGGAGAGATAGGGAGGTCTTATTATAGCAGTATTGAATGCAGCTTGCTATCCATTGGTCAAAGTTCTCTTTAGTACTGCTAGGCCTGTTTTATTGGGACCGAAAGAGATAAAACAATTGTTGATCTCGGCTTGTAGTGTGCTAGAGCTCGTTCACAATCTAGGGAGTGTAAAATTCTCTTTCATTCCGGTGCAGTTTTGGAAAGAAAGTGGAGAGTGAGATTGATTCATTAAGATGAAAAGTTGTTACCACCTTCAGGAGGTATTTGGGATGTGGTCAGGGTACCACTTTGTCATGGAAGAATTATAGATATAGTGGAGTAAACACTAGGGGGTTTGCAGCTCACTGATTCTCCTGGCCAAGGTCACTGCTACTAGGAATAGGACCTTCCATGTAAGAAACTTAAGCAGTGTAGTCCGCATTGGTTCAAATGGCTCTTTTATCAGAGCTGTTAGTACTATGTTAATGTCCCCTGGAGTTGCTGGTTTTTGAACAGGTTGATGCAAGTGGAGTAACCCCTTCCTGAAGCAGGGCACCAGTGGATGCACTCCTATGGAAAGCTATGGCACTGAGGTGAACCCTGACTGATGACATTTGCAGCCCTGTTCTGGATAAATGATACAAGTAGTCCAGCAGTTGAGAGGGATTGCCGCATGTATACTGCACCAATTCATGTAACATCCCCTTTTTAACATGTAGTTATGACAGGTTGAGGGCTTATGGGAAGAAAGGAGGATCTCTTGTATATAGTCTGGGAGCAGTAATGGGCTAAGACCTCATATTCAATTTCCATGTCGTTAGGTGGAGAGTGAAGAAGAGGGTAGAAGAGCATCCCTTATTCTTGAGTCAGCAGATTAGATTGAGGCGCTAATCGCCTTGGTTGTTGATTGGAGAGTTGTACTACATAAGTGCACCATGGTTGTCTCGTCCACGCTGACACTATGAGGATTATCTCCGCTTTGTCCTTCATGCACTTTTGTATTGTTTGAGCAATGAATGGAACTGGTGGAAAGGCGTACAGTAGTCTTGTGGGCCATGATAGGAGAAACACATCTTGTGATTCCCTGCTTGGGCTGGGTAAAATTGAGCAGAACCTTTGCAGTTTCATGCTGCTTACCATTGCAAATAGATCTACTTGAGGATGGCCTCAATGGGCAAATATAGTCAGCTACATCTTGGTTTAGTTCCCATTTGTGAGGGTGAAATATTCTGCTGAGCCCTTCTACTTACATGTTTGCTATATCCAGTAAGCCATTTGAAGAGTGAGGGACCATTCGGTCGTCCAATCCCATATTAGGGTTGCTTCTTTGCAAAGATTCAAAGAACCTGAGCCTCCTTGCTTGTTTATGTAAAACATGGCTAATTGATGGGCCATGTGGATCATTGTTTTCCTCTTCAGGAAGTGCTCGAACTCTAGTAGAGCATTTCAAATTGCTCTGAGTTGCAAAAGACTGATTTGGTAATTTGCCTCTTCGGTTGACCATTGTCCTTGGGATTGGTAGTGCAGCAGGTGTGCCCTCCAGCCCTAGATGGAAGCATCTGTGGTAAGAATTAGCTGATGAAGGAGTGGTTTCAGAGGTGCCACTTCCGTTAACTTGGTGGCTCAAGCTGAGAGTGTTAAGTCTCGCTTCATGGAGTTCGGAATTGTTATTGCAGCCGACAATGGTTGACTCCGTTGTGACCATTGTTTCTTTAGGTCCCACTGAAGTCTTCTCATGTGCAGTCTTGCTAATGAGACTACATAGCCATATGCCCCAGCAGGATGCGCACCCTCGCTCTAGTGTGGTGCCTTAATTGTAGAACAAGCCATATCAATCATTCTTGTCTGTATGTGGGTAGAAACACTCATGAAGATAGAGTCTATCGTTGCTCCAATAAACTGTATGGAGCGAGTCGGCCGAAGGACTGATTTTTCATAATTTATCATGGAGCCTAGGGCCTCTAAGCAGTCTAATCATTTGCAGATCCTACCGAAATGTTTGTTCTGTCAGCGACACTATTAGCCAGTTCGAGATATGGAAAAATCTGCGGTCCTTTAGTAAAGACTCTCAGGGCATTTGGTGAGGACTCTCAGGGCAAATGAGAGTCGAAAAGGGAGTACCTTGTATTGGTAGCACTCTTTCCCTATCTGGAAACATAGTACTGCCAATATGAAGGGTGCGTTGCAATGTGAGCATATGCATCCTTGAGGTCAAGGGAGCACATCCAATCATTCAACTGTATTAAGGGTAGAATGGATTTCAGGGTTACCATCTTGAATTTTTCTCTTCGCAACATCTTTTGAGAGGGCAGAGATCTAAGATTAGGTAAAAATCCCCTGTTCGTTTCAGGATGAGGAAGTATTGGGACTAGAATTCCTTGAGAATGAGCACTGGTGGAACACACTGGATGGCATTTTGCGCTAGTAGCTTCTTTGCTTCCAGATGCAATTTTGTGATTGAGAATGGTCCCGAATTTGTGGGGCTAGATGAGGTAGATTTGGGGAAGTGACAAATTTTAGGTGGTATCCATATCGGATGTTCAAGACCCGGTGGTCCAAATGTTATATGGGCCTATACTGGGTGATATGCCGAAAGTCTGCCCCCAACTTGAAGCAGCAGCTGCAGCCTACTGGATTCTAAAAACCCTGTTGGTTCTTAAGAAGGGCTCAGCAGAATATTTCACCCTCACAAATGGGAACTATTAAGAGTGACTGTTGCTATTTATTTTTGTATGCCGATGCTCGTGGTAGCTTCACACTGGTTTACATCAAATGTACAACAGATAAATTAAAACATAAGAAACAAAGGTAAAAAATAGGACATTAATTGTAAAATAAAAATACTGATCTAAAAATAGCATAAAATAATACATCCTAAAACATAATAAAATATTATAAAAAAGACAAAATAATACTAGCCTATAAATGCGCTCATCCATGCTGATCTCTTCACGTAAATTGCTTGCAGGAAAAGCCATGTTTTAAATTTTTCTTTATTTTTTTTTAAATCTGCGGATTCACTTCTAGCCTTAATTCTAGTGGTAGTGCGTTCCATAACCCTGGTCCTGCTAGCGATAGTGCTCTCTCTCTTACTGAGTTTAGGTGTCAATTTGGGGGACGGGATTGTTAGGAGTCCCTTGCCTGCAGAACGCAGATTTCGCTGTGGGGCATGAAAATGCAGAGCAGCATTAAACCATTCAATTTTTTCATTAAAAATCATTTTATGAATTAAAACTAAAGTCTTAAATTTAGTTCTAAAAGTAATCAGCAACCAATGCAATTCTTTTAAAATTGGGATTATGTGCTCATATTTTCTGGTGTTTGTTAAAAGTTGCGCGGTGGCGTTCTGAAGTAGTTGAAGCGGACAGGTAGCGGTAACTGGAAGGCCTAGTAACAGGGCGTTACAATAGTCAATTTTAGAAAACGTAAGTGCCATGCGGCGCTTCACTTCCTGGTGCATGCTGCGTCCAGAATTTTGACGCTTTCTTAACTGACTCAGAGACCAAAGCTAGAGGCATCGTTTTTGGTGTACCCGATGCATTTATGTTTTGCCTCCAGAGCACTAGGCCTTTGGCATCTAAGCTTTAGGCTGAGCATGTTTAGACCACTTCAATGAGGGTGCACCTAGTTCCACTGACAAGACTTTTTTTTTTTTTTTTTTTACCTGATGGTGCATTTCTGGGCCTGGGGAGGAGTGAACAGAGTGTTGTGGCAAGTGTGCATAGCTCCCCAAAGATGATCTTCCTTTTGTCTCATGCAATCTGGCAATTTTAAGTGGCCCTCTGTCTCTGGGCCCACAGAGACAATCTTCCACAGTGGGAGCAGGATGCTTGGTCATGGTACAGGTCAAGGCAAAAATAATAAATTGTGCCTGTCGCAGACATTATGTGCCTGCATTGACAGTATTTGAAGCCCAGAGACCTTTTATCGATCATAGTTAACACTGAAAAGTGCTGTTTGGGTATCACGTAACAGGAAAAGTTTTTGAACCGTGGAGCAGAGAAGATTAGTGTCTGTCTTATGACGCGCATGAAAAAGACTGAGGAAGCCTGAGCAGGAAGATCACACAGGAACTGCCGTGCATGAGCAAAGCATCACAGCTCTGCTACTTAGAGAAGGTTCCAGACTGTGTGAGGTCAGGCTAATGCACCCTGCTTATCGATGAGAAAAAAAGGGAGACTGATAAAATGAGGAAATTTGTTAGAAAAATCTGAAAGGAGCAATTCACAAGGTTAAAAAATTGCAGGAGGCATAGATACTTTAAATTGCCATCCTTGAGGTCTAGACAAAATGTATTCCTTGCATTTACAAACGTTGGAAGAAAATCAAACAACTGCTAGTGAGGTAAGGTGAAAGAGGCAATTAAAGCAGAAAGGGCATCATTCAAAAAATGGAAAGCAGATCCAAATGAGGAAAATAGAGAAGAGCATAAGCACTGGCAAGTTAAAATGTAAAAAACAGTATTACACTAAAGTTAAATGTTCCACCTTAGCAGGAGATAAATGTATCACTACGTTACCCACTCACATGCTTACTAATTTTAAATCTCTTCTTTAAACGACCATCACACTAGGCATCAAGCGTGCTACAAGCATCTAATACACTAGTCTACATTTGAAAAAAAAGTTTTCTGCTGACCTAATTATTTTTGCTGATTTTACCCAAAAGAAAGGTGCTGATTCCAAATATGAAGTCAAAAAATATTCAATGTCAAATGTTTTCACAAATGAGAAATGTTTGAATAAAGATTATAAAGTCGAATATCAAGGGAAATAGGAAGTTCTGAAGAAGCGATAGCACATAATATATTTGTTTCATGCAAAAAACGAGTCTATTGTCTAACCAAGCCAGCAATAGTTGTGTAAATTTTAATTGTTAGGGAGAAATTTTCTCTTTTTGGATGCTCTGGAATATTTATGATCAGGGTTGTCACGCTATAAACACCAGCAGTAGTCTGCCATCATGTTTGTGTTCCATCTGCCTTGATATCTATATTCATGGTCTTGATGTCTTGGTGGAAGCATTCTCCTTGTTCTTCACTCATAGCTCCAAGATTTGGGAGGGATGTAGCTCAGGTGGCTATCAAGGAAATGCAATTTGACAATCATGTTTGCTCCCAGTCTTTGAAAAGCAATCAACAAATTTTGAACTAAAAGGTTATAATTTTTGGCCCTAAAGTTGCCAAGAAAGTCTGTAATCACGTCAGAAAAAGCAGACCAAGAATCCTTTCCTATGGTTTTCATGGCATTGAGGAATTCTCTGTCTTTTATTAGAAGCCTAATTTGCAGGCCATCAAATACGCCAGCTTTCAACTTCTCATGTGAAAGAGCAGGAAATTTGGAAATTCAGCATGTCTTTCTGCGATTTAATTATCTTTTTGCGTATTCAGCATATCTAAATAATGTTACGTTATTGCTATAAGAGTTTATGAGTAGACAACGTTTTGCGGAAAACCCGGACATGACTGGAGGAAACGGATGTGATTTTTTGATTCAACACACTAAAATACATAAAGATCACATGTTATCTTGTAGTCAGCAAAATTGATGTAGACCAGTGATATCCATCAGTCTTATATACAATCATTGGTTCTTTTGCAATTTAAACATTGTTGGTTTAAAACGGTCAATTGAAGCTAAACGCCCATCTTTTCAAAAATTTCTGGGATATAAATGGCGCTGACAAGATTTGAATGCTATACAAATTTTTAAAAAGATCTAAGATATAAGACAAATAATAAGCTTGTTAAATTGCAAAAGCACTCCTGATGATGCCTAGTATGATGGTCTTTTAAAGTAGAGATTTAAAATCACTGAGCACCTGAGTGGGTAATGTAGTGATAAGAATGAAAAAAAACTTGCCATAGAGATACATTTGAAGCACAAAGCCTGTGAGGAAGTAAGTAGAGCCACTAGATAACTGTGGGGTAAAAGGACTGGTCAGGGAGGACAAGAAAATAGCAGAAATTCTAAATGAATTCTTTGCCTCTATCTTTACAGAGGACAATTTCCAGGTCATACCACACGGACACATGTTTTGATGGTAATGACTCTGAGCATCTAGATGGAATCACTGTGAAATTCAAGGACATAAATTGCTGGGACTAGATGGTATATGCCCCAGTGTTCTGAAGGAACTTGCCACATGAAATTGCAGACCTGTTTCTGGTAATTTGCAACCTATCATTTAAAACAGCCATGTAATCAGAAGATTGGAGGGTGGCCAATTTGATGGCATTTTTTTTTTAAAAAGGGCTCCATGGGGGATCCAGGAAACTATAAATCGGTGTGCCCAATATCTGAGTTGGGAAAAATGGTCAAAGTTATACTTAAAAACAAAATTACCGATCACGTAAATAGACATGGATTAATGGAAAAGTCAGCATGGCTTTTGCCTTACCAATTTACTAGATTTTAAGGGTGTAAATAAGCATGCTGATAAAGGTGAGCCAGTTAATACATTTTATACAAAGTAAAGTAATTGCCTATACCTAGGTACTAGGCGATGAACAGTTGACATAGTGTATTTGGATTTCCAAAAGTCATTTGACAAGGGTCCCTCATGAGAGACTCCTCAGGAAACTGGGAAGTCATGAGATCAGAAACACGGTCCTATTGTGATTTGGTAACTGACTAAAAGACAGGAAATAGAGAGTAGAGCTAAATGGTCAGTTTTCCAAACGTAAAAACTCATTAGAAAAATGCCCCAGGGTCTGTATTGGGACCTGTGCTATTAAGCATATTCATAAATGATCTGGAGAAAGGAACAAGTGAGGTGACCAAATTTGCAGAGGACACAAAATTGTTTCATTAAAATGGCAGCAGATTATGAGACACTGCAGAAGGAACTTGTGAAAACTAGGGAGACTAGGCTTCTAAATGGCAGATGCAATTTAATGAGGGGGAAATGCAAAGTATTGCATGTAGGGGAAAAAAACTCCCAACTACAAATACACAATGCAGAGTTCCATATTAGGAGTCACAACTCAGGAAAAGAGCCTCTGAGACCTTGTGGATACCACCTTGAAATCTTCAGATCAGAGTTTGATGGCAGCTGTCAAAACGGTAAACAGAATGTTAGGAATTATTTGGAAAGGAATAGAGAATAAAACTAAGAATATCATAATGTCTTTCTATAGAGCCATGGTGTGACTGCACCCTGAGTATTATGTGCAATTCTGGTCACTTCATCTCAAAAAAGATAAAAAATGGACATAGAGGAGCTACAGAGAAGGGCAATGAAAATGATAAAGAGACTGGAAAAGGCCAAAATGATTAGGGCTCTTTCGCTTGGAAATGAGATAATGGAGAAAAGCAAGTTTGCTTACCATAAACCGGTGTTTTCCATACATAGCAGGAAGAATCAGCCATGCTGTCTGGGGCGCCCCCTGGCAGCTTGAGACGGGAACTTCTCCAAGTATGTGTAGTAGGGATGTGAATCGTGTCCTCGATCGTCTTAACGATCGATTTCGGCTGGGAGGGGGAGGGAATCGTATTGTTGCCGTTTGGGGGGGTAAAATATCATGAAAAATCGTGAAAAATCGTGAAAAATCAAAAAAACGTAAAATCGCAAAACCGGCACATTAAAACCCCCTAAAACCCACCCCCGACCCTTTAAAATAAATCCCCCACCCTCCCGAACCCCCCCCCAAATGACTTAAATAACCTGCGGGTCCAGCGGCGGTCCGGAACGGCAGCGGTCCGGAACGGGCTCCTGCTACTGAATCTTGTTGTCTTCAGCCGGCGCCATTTTCCAAAATGGCGGCGGCCATAGACGAACACGATTGGACGGCAGGAGGTCCTTCCGGACCCCCGCTGGACTTTTGGCAAGTCTTGTGGGGGTCAGGAGGCCCCCCCCAAGCTGGCCAAAAGTTCCTGGAGGTCCAGCGGGGGTCAGGGAGCGATTTCCCGCCGCGAATCGTTTTCGTACGGAAAATGGCGCCGGCCATACGCGTATGGCCGGCGCCATTTTCCGTACGAAAACGATTCGCGGCGGGAAATCGCTCCCTGACCCCCGCTGGACCTCCAGGAACTTTTGGCCAGCTTGGGGGGGGCCTCCTGACCCCCACAAGACTTGCCAAAAGTCCAGCGGGGGTCCGGAAGGACCTCCTGCCGTCCAATCGTGTTCGTCTATGGCCGCCGCCATTTTTCGGCGCCATTTTGGAAAATGGCGCCGGCTGAAGACAACAAGATTCAGTAGCAGGAGCCCGTTCCGGACCGCTGCCGTTCCGGACCGCCGCTGGACCCGCAGGTTATTTAAGTCATTTGGGGGGGGGGGGGTTCGGGGGGGGGGGGGATTTAATTTAAAGGGTCGGGGGTGGGTTTTAGGGGGTTTTAGTGTGCCGGCTCACGATTCTAACGATTTATAACGATAAATCGTTAGAATCTCTATTGTATTGTGTTCCATAACGGTTTAAGACGATATTAAAATTATCGGACGATAATTTTAATCGTCCTAAAACGATTCACATCCCTAATGTGTAGAGCTTTTGCTCCTGCACGGTGCCTTCCCGCGTGACTGCCCTCTCTGCCTCAGTTGATTGCAAAGTGCAGAAAGAACGTAGTGTCAGAAATGGAACAGGAAAAAGATAGACTGTCCAGGGAGGAAGGCGGGAAAGCATGGCTATTTCATCCTATCTACGAAAAACACCATTTACAGTAAGCAAACTTGCTTTTTTTCCCCACAGATAAAAAGGCTGAATTAGCCATGCTGTCTGGGAGTCCCCAGCCCCAGGGATTTGAATCACAGCGGTAAGCGCAGATATGGAATGACAAAGACTCCAAGTGTCCTCGTTTCTGTACGGCTGGCCACCCAGAGAATCCCTAGTATATTGTGGACAGTCTCAAGAATTAGTGGCGTGACGAAATATTTTTTGTCCTATTACTGCATCTGAACTGACTTATTGCTGTAGGCAGTAGTGAAACGTGAAGGCATGGAGCGATGACCAGGTAGCTACTTTGCATACGTCCTGAACCAGTACCTGTCTGAGAAGAACAACTGAAGTCGCTACAGCTCACAACTGATGGGCTTTCACTTTGGATGTCAGGCATTCCGACCTGGCTGCATAGCAGAAGTGAATACATTGAGTTAGCCAGTTTGGAAACCAGCAAACCCAGCGTGCTCGGGTTAAACAAGAGGAAGAGCTGAGTGCGCCTGTGAGGGGCGTGGGTCCTTTGTTTATAGTAGGCTAACACCATTTTGCAATCCAGCATATCCAACAGAGCTTCCTGTCTGGAAATATGTTGCTTAGGGAAAAAGTTGGTAGAGTTATGGTCTGAGTCAAGTGAAAAGCGGAGACCACCTTCGGAAGGAAGGACGAGCGAGTCCACAAGGTTACTTTGTCATGGTAGAATTGTAGATAAGGAGCATAGTGCACCAAAGCCTGTGGTTCACCTACTCGTCATGCTGAGGTTATTGCTACTAGGAATAGTACTTTCCATGTGAGGTATTTCAACGAGGATGTCTGCATAGATTCAAACGGAGGGAGCATCAAGGTTTCCAGGACTATATTTAGGTCCCAAGGCATGGCATGTTGTAGCCTTGGGGGATGTAGTCGCAAAGCTCCCCTCGTGAAGCAAGATACTAAAGGATGTGTGGAGATAGAGGCACCCTACGTCAGCGGGTGGTATGCCACTATAGCACTGAGATGCATACGGATGGAGGAAATTGCAAGACCAGATTTGAAGGACAAGTGCAAGTAATGGAACAGTTGCTCCGGCAAAGATTGGAAAGGGTCAAGGGACACCGATGAGCACCAGTGGCGATACTTGTGCCACTTGGCCACATAAATTTTCCTCATGGAGGGTCTCCGGGATGGGAAGGTGGCTCAGTACCTCCCTTTCAATCTTCACACCGTCAGATGTAGGGAGTCGTGCATGGGATGCATCAAAGTCTCTCTCTCCTGTGTTAGAAGACGTTTCTCTGCTTGGAGGAGGACCGGCAATTGCACGGATAGGTGGATTAGGTAGGCATACCATGGTTGCCTGGGCCATGCCAGGGTGATTAGGATGAGGTCCACCTCATCTGCAATGCACTTCTGAATTACTCGGCTGATGAGGGGTATCGGAGGGAAAGTGTAGAGCAAGTGTCCTGACCACGACAGAAGGAAGGCATCCTGGGCTATTCATCGGTCGCTTGGATAAATGGAACAAAACTCCAGTACCTTCACGTTGTTTTCGGTCACAAAGAGATCAACCCGAGGAGTTAAGTCAGCGGTGGAATAAAAATGATGCCACCTCTGAGCTCAGCTCCCACTCATGGGGATGAAATATCCTGCTGAGTCTGTCGGCCTCTGTTTTTTTACTCCTGGTAGGTAGGTGGCTTGCAACTGGAGTGTGCAATCGCCCATTCTAACAGACATATCGATTCCCTGCAGAGAATCCTGTAACCGGACCCACCTTCCTTGATTACGTAAAACATGGTTTCTTGGTTGTCCAGAGCTTTATTGTGCGTTGAGTGAAAAAGAATTTTCTCCGATTAGTCTTAAATGTGCTACTTGCTAACTTCATGTAATACCCCCTAGTCCTTCTATTATTCGAAAGTGAAAATAACCGAGTCACATCTACTCGTTCAAGACCTCTCATGATCTTAAAGACCTCTATCATATCCCCCCCTCAGCCGTCTCTTCTCCAAGCTGAACAGCCCTAACCTCTTCAGCCTTTCCTCATAGGGAAGCTGTTCCATCCCCTTTATCATTTTGGTTGCCCTTCTATGTACCTTCTCCATCGCAACTATATCTTTTTTGAGATGCGGCGACCAGAATTGTACACAGTATTCAAGGTGTGGTCTCACCATGGAGTGATATAGAGTCATTATGACATTTTCTGTTCTATTAACCATTCCCTTCCTAATAATTCCTAACATTCTACTTGCTTTTTTGACTGCTGCAGCACACTGAGCCGACGATTTTAAAGTATTTTCCACTATGATGCCTAGATCTTTTTCCTGGGTGATAGCTCCTAATATGGAACCTAACATCATGTAACTACAGCAATGGTTATTTTTCCCTATATGCAACACCTTGCACTTGTCCACATTAAATTTCATCTGCCATTTGGATGCCCAATCTTCAAGTCTTGCAAGGTCCTCCTGCAATGTATCACAGTCTGCTTGTGATTTAACTACTCTGAATAATTTTGTATCATCCGCAAATTTGATAACCTCACTCGTCGTATTCCTTTTCAGATCATATATATATATATATATATATATATATATATATATATATATATATATATATATTGAAAAGCACCGGTCCAAGTACAGATCCTTGAGGCACTCCACTGTTTACCCTTTTCCACTGAGAAAATTGACCATTTAATCCTACAAATTATAGGCAGTATTTTTTCACTTAGTACATAGTCAAGCTATAGAATCTGTTGCCAGAGGACATAGTCAAAGCAACTAATGTAATGGGGTTCAAAAGAAGTTTGGACAAGTTCCTGAAGGACAAGTGAATAACCATTTATTAGCCATGTAGCCTTGGAAAAGCCAGTGCTTATCCCTGGGAGTGAGATACAGGAAGTAGATCAACTATTGGGGATCTGCTGGGCCCTTGTGACTTGGACTGGTCACTCGTCTGAGATAGAATGCTGAGCTCAATAGACCTTGATCTGACCCAACATGACACTTATGTCATTATGTCACTTCACCCAGGTCTTCCCAAACAGGCTGATCCAGTCCTAGCTTTGCCCCACTGCATGCATGGAGTGCAAAAGACTCTACATTTACTGGAAATAAAATCAGTTTATTCCACACCAATTCCATTCTGATGAATGGAAATTCTAAATTCCTCCACGTACTCTTGTCTCCTGTGCCCCCCCCCCCCCAATAGTTTTGAAGGGGGGAATTAGGAAGGGAGGGGGCAGAGCACATTGTAAGCTTTTTCTTTTATAAATAAGTTAAACACTCGCCACCCCACCTAGTACAGCCCTCAACTCTCCTCCACACCACATTCTATCCCACCCAGGAGCAGTCTTCCCCCTCTCCTCTCCAGATCACTCTTTTCTCCACTGTGAGCTCCCACTGCCTTCTTCTCACTCCCTCATTCTCCTCCTCTCCCCCTGCTCAGGACCCAAAAATGCTTCTGCCAACTTTCCTGGGCCCTCCAATAGTGAAAATATACCCATCCCATGAGGCGAGTGTATTTTCAAAACTCTGATAATAGTTTGCTCTCTGGGTCAAGAAATTGGACTTGATATGGAGTAAGAAATGTTTTTCATGAAAGGCCTGGTTGACCAAGGCTTTTTCCCCCATTTTCTGTTTATGTGAAACAGCTTAGTAAAACAGGCCCTAAATGTGAAGTGTTTGTTATTTGGATTATTTTGCTACTTTTGGAAACATTTTTGAAATCCTTGTGGTTTCTTTGGTTTATTTTTACCAAATGTGCTATTCTTTCTGCTTCATCAGCTAAGAGGTTCTCCTTTGCACATAAAGGGGTAGATTTTTAAAGTAGCGTGTGCATGTTATAAAATCCAGGGGCCGTGCACATGTGCGTGCAGCGAGTGCAAAGGGAGTGAATTATGCAATCTCCGCGTGGTGACACATCCCAGCCTTCCCCAGTTCCCTTCTCTCTACCCTAACCTCCCTTCCCCTCTCCTCCCCAACCCCTAAACCCTACTTTTTTCCTTTTGTCTTCGAACTTACTTCAGGGCCTGCCCCCTGGCCCGCCCCAAAAACACCCCAGGCCCGCCCCTTCAACACGTAACATGGCTTACACACGTGGCTGGGCCCCTTTGAAAACGCGTGCTGCGCGCACAAGGCCTAACCACACTCATAACCCCCATTTTTAACGTGCGCAAGTTTTTGAAAATCTACCCTAATATTTAACACACTCCAATTTTTGCCAAGTGTTTATTTAGATGCCTCTAAGTGATATTTTTTGTTTGGTTACAGTTGTTTGTTTTGGGGTTTGTTTTCTTTTTATATACAACAGTATAGTTTAGTGCTCTTACTTGATCAGATGGTACTAATTAAGCTGGAATTGCTCAAACTACTGTGACATGGAAGTCTTAAAATGTTCTTTGCACATGAATATAATGGCCCATGACATCTCAGCTTTGATCTGCCCAAGCGGGCAGGACTGAACTAGATACTAGCCCATTAATTGTTTAATTCTAAATCAAATTATAAGTAGCAAGACATTGCAACCAGAACTAAAGCAGCTAACTTTCTAGATCATCTGTAATCTGCAGCTACGTGTAGGTCCAGTAAAACAAAAAAAAAACCCACACCCCTTCAGAGTATTCATGCTCCCTGTGCCATGTCCTCAACCTACCAGAAAAGTTATTGGGGGAGAAAGGCAACAGACACAGATATAGCAATCTCATAACACTTATTTGAAAAGTAAGCTTAGATTAGAAAAATCAAATTATTTTACTAACAATTTTATATTTTTCAAGAAGGGTGGTCACACAAATGACAGCACTAAGTATTCCTGTGAAAAAAAAAAAAGTTTATATCTATTCTTTCCCAAACTTCATGAGCTTTCCAGTACTTACGTTGCTGAAAATAATTGTGGGCTCCATTACAAAATCACAGGCCAATACAGTAAGCTGGGCATTGAAGAACTAAGAAGTAAGATTGCGATTGGTCAAGCTAACCTATTTTGTTGAATCATGCTGACGTTGTATGTAGAACCAATATGTATACGGTATATATGTTTCACTATATGCAATGAATTTGGGAACGCCCACTGAGAGTCTGTTCAAAGTGTGGCCTTCTCCATGTAATATTACATGTAAAATACATTGGCAGCATTGTACTGGAACAAGTTTAGCCTTGTCTAATTTTTGTGGTAAGAATAAGAGGGGAAAGATAAAATCTCTCTCCATATCACCACATAGATGGATAAGAATAACCTTATCCAGATAAGAGGTGGCAAGTCCAGACTTTTTTCTTTTAAAATTTGTCCACTTTAGAGGGTTTTAAGCAGTGCTGGAAGCTTAACGTCATCTCTGACCCTGGAGTTAAATTTCCAGCATTAAGAGCGAGCACATTTGGCCAGCGCACCTCTTTGCATTGGGGAGTAGTGCTTAATGCTCTCATTTGTATAGGATTTCCATGTGAAGGAGCACAATTTATGATTGTAAAACTCCCTGCTGCATCAGCAATAAAGTTTACCCTCAAAAAATTAGCATTCAAATGCTGGTAAAGCTGTGTATTAATGTCTGAACACACCTTTCTGCATCAACCTGTCAGTTACTAAGGTCTGGCCAAGGTGGGCTCTAGGGCAAATGGCATCCTGGGTGAAAAGTGCACTCTCCCCCCTACACACTCATCACAAAGTATTCCCTTGTAGTCTAGTGCCCCCCAACCTTCCCCCTTAGCAAAAGAAGATTCCCTTGAAGTCTAGTGGAGGCCCAGAGCACACCCTAGCTCCAGGCCAGTCAATGCAATTTTCCAAAATGACATTGATCAGCCTTATTTTTTGATGGGAAAATGGCATTAACCAACCCAGAATTATAGGGTGCTCCGGGCCACCTCTAGACTACAGGTGAGTCTTCTTTTAGATAAGGAAGGATCAGAGAGGCAGGAGGGGATTCACCACGGACACACCAGGACTCTCTTTGGTCACAGTCATGCCGGGTTTCTCTTATCCTGGTACTCTCCAACCATGGTGGGATGGGTGATGCAGACAGTGCCCTGAGCACCCCCCAGTTCATGGTTTCCCTTGTCATCATCGCCCAGCTTACCCTATCCAAACACCAGCTACGGGCCTGGCAATAGTAATAAATAACTTTCTGGGGAAAAATGAAGCAAAAGTGAATCAACATTATTTAGGAAAAAGGTTCAAGAAAAGTTTAAAAAAAACCCACCACAAATTGAATAACATTTCAAAATACAGCATATTTTCATGTTATTAGAACTTAAACATTAGGAGAACCAAAGGATGTTCTCAAATAGCAAGTTCTGCATTGCGCTAATATTTTCAGTATTCACATTTAGTGATCCTTTTGCTCCTCTATACCAAGTGCACAGAAAGCAAAGTTTATAAATATTGATAAGAACAGTATTAGACTTCAGGCTCAGAATAATTTTATTTGAATTTTAAACAGAATATAAATGTTTTAAATAAATAATTTCTCCAAGATCCCACTATTGGTCTTCTGGGTCAGGAAGGGCTAGAAGTGCTGTGGAATCAGTGATCAGAGCATCCAGGGTTGGCAGGGAAGGGGACAGGGAGCGGGAAATAATACCAGTTACCTCCCACGAATGGGATTCAACATACATGTGTACTAGATTCTAAAGTAACTGCAGTTTGCAAATCCCTACCAAGGGCTGTCATTGTAATTCTAGGATTATGGGAGGGAGAGGGGTGGAGGCAGCCTAATTTGTGGAAAATAATCATGGCAGTGCACCCATGGTGACTAAGTTTTGGACCTCTCCTGCCCATCATAAATGTCTGTCATAACTGATCTACTAGGTCAAGTGTAAGGGGAAAGTGATCTGCCACACCACAAAAAAAATTGTTTTAAATAAAGTGTTTTTAAGGATAATCTGAACATGGTCCTAACCCATTCATATAATATACGAGTTATTCAGTGCTGAGAGACAATGGACAACATATTTTAAAAAAAATATATATAAGGGTTACATATCTTGTCCTCCCTAAGGATTTCAAACCTGTGGTGGGAATAACACTAACACTTTACAACTGGTAACTTATGGAAGTGATTCAATTTTAGAGTCAAAGAACATGATTTGTTTTTTGGGGGGTTTTTAATTTCAAGAAAGTTTTGGCTACCTGCTAACCACATGCTGATTTATAGAAAGAAGATACATAGGCTCAAAAGAAGGTTAAAACAGAAATAAGAAATGCACACAAAGCAGAAAAATATTTTCCTGTTAAGAATATTTCACACTTTATAACAGAAGTCTACATTCACCTTAAAAAAAAACCAAAACTATTTTAACAGAACATTAACTTGGCTGTAATGCTGCTTTATACTCATTTTTGTAAACTCAAGAAATATTATTCTAGGAATCTCCCATTGTAAAGCTGCACTGTATTAAAATATAATTTAATTTAACATGTGAAGGAAAGAAGTTACTTACAGATTGTGTCCTTTAAACTTATAAAAGGCGCACACTTTTTAAAGAAAACGCTGATAAGACACAAAATGTTCATTTTGTATGTTATTTCTATGACCACCTCTCTCGTGTCCGGTTTGGTTTACAACCAGTATTTTCTTTATATGAAAATGAGCAAAATACCTGTAGCTATTTCGGATCAGCACCTACACCACCGAGGTACCTGTCAAGTGTGTTAATTAAACCGGGCAGCTCCTAATCATTACACCGTTACTGTTGACAAAATTACCCTATCAGCATATGTAGCAGGTATATGCCAAAGCTTCACGACAACTTGTAACTTCTTAAAATCACTTGGGCCCTCGACTATCCTGACTGTTGCCGTTTGCCTTGTAAGTTCTGGTTGCACAAGGGACAATCCACAACAGAGAGAACGTTGCTTTGTGACCAGCACTGTCTTGCTTTTCTGCCTTTCACTATTATTGGCAGTGATGTCGCCACGGAGGGGGAAAGGGTGGTAAGTCGCCCACATCCCCCCCCCAAAAAATTTGGTCGCCACCCCAGCCAGTACCTCGTTGTACTCCACCGCGGCGCTGGCTTACCGCGGTTACCACCCCCACCGCCGCCTCCTTCTCCTCCTCCTCCACGCTGACGCGCCGGCAACGGCCACTGCAAGCGCGAACGAGCGGCGGTAACAGCAGCTATGCTAATGAGTAGACCGCAATCTCTCTTCCGCCGCTGCGTCAGTGACGGGCGACCACGACGCAATCGCACGCAGCACGTCGCGAAACGTCTCTTCCTCGGAAGCCGTGATGCTATGCCACAGGACTGCCCACAGCCTGCGCGATTGGGCTAACCGTCTGGCAGACGTAGAGACGGCATCATGGCGGGCAAGCGTGTAAGAACTGAAAGTCATGCAAAGCGTTTGGCTTCGAATTGGGGGCAGGGAGGCTTGCAGAGAGGCTTGTCCCGCTTATATTTATTACCATTTTTAAATTTTTTTTTTTACCCTTTTCATCTTTCTGTATATTTACTTTGGCAACACATGTAAAATTGTCATGCCAATAAAGTTATCTTAATCTAGCCCGTGGACTGTTTCTGATAGGATTGGGTGATTCTTGTGGTGAACAGTGATCGCTCGTCAGTGACGTGAGGCATACGTTTGGGTACTGGGGTGTGAGGGGAATTAACAGGGCCAGTGCAAGGGTATTAGGCACCCTAGGCGAACTCCCCCCCCCCCCCCCCCCCCCCCCCCAGCCCAGGCCTCATTCATTCAGTCTGGCCCCCCTCTCTTACAGACACTTAGGTTCCTTGTCTCATTCACACAGGTACCCTTACACAGGCTCTCTCCCAAACACCATTGTTCTCTCGTACACACACAGTCCCTCTCACTCACTCTCACACACACAAACAGGTGCCACTAGTGGCCCACCAAGACTCGGCTTCTCTGTACTGCGAACAGGATGGGAGCTGCTTGCGGCCTGCCAAGTGTCTATATTTCTCAGCCGTGAGCAAGATGGGTGCTGCTTGCAGCCCGTCGAGTCTCTACTCTCAGCCGCAAGCAGGAAAGGCCCCTCTCCGCCGTGAGTGGGATGGGGTTCACTCGCAGCCCCATATGGCTGAGCTTTGCCGCTGCTTAGTACACCTATTGGGACGTGCCTGCACTAGGAATTAATCATACTCGCTCTAAAGATGCTATGGCAGAGGACAGGGGAGGAGCAGTAGGGTAGTTCTTGAGTGCTCTGGGACTTCCGACATCAAGAAAAAGCAAGAGACTAGCGGTCTTGGGCAGCAGTCTGCAAAACATTTTTGGATGAGGAGGATGCACTGGCAAATCAGCTCCTGCCCCAGCTCTCACTACCAGTTGCTTACTCTGGTCCTGATATACTAAAGCATGCATTAAAACAGTGTGCTGAAATTTAGCACACGGATTATTAACATGCACTAAAATATTTGTAACTCTTGATGCAATAACATAATATTCAGGCTCAGATTTGGGTACATACAACTTCCTAGGGCAACAAATAACCAGGCCAAAGATGACAGTGTTCCCACTTTCTTTAGGGCAGTTTCAAAGGGGTGCTAGGATGGCAAAATTGGGAGCTAAAATTATAAATCCAGCCCTGATAATGTTATTCTAATGCTGGTGTAGGCAATTTTATGGAGTGCCACAAACATCTCTGGTTTTCAGGATATATATGAGTATACTTACATAAAGTGGAGGCAGAGTATGCAAATATATCTAATACATATTCATTGTGGATATCCTGAAAACCTGCTAATGGCTCACATTTCCAATCATCCTAATTATCACCACTCATACAAAGGAATCTCAGACACCCATCTTAATATCAGCCCTCCACTGGTACACACAGGCTCAACTACTGTGCTGTCACTATAATGTTAGTGCCTGCCTTAATCCTGCTGCATTTTAGACTTATTTAGGTTTTACTGTCCAAACAATCCTTACAATATTCACATCTTGCCACAAACCTTCTCCAATAACTACACATACTGACCTCTTATTCACAGTATGTTGCCACCTCCTGTTCTTTACACATTTCATTACATCTGCTCACTTAACCACACATTGTCCTCTTTTCACAAGTGAGGAAGAGGAGGACCAACATAAGCCATCACTCCTGGCTGCTCCAACACTACAAGCAACTGCTGCCAGCTTCTTAGCAGTCCCCACCTCCCATGCCAGACCCGGGCTGATGTAGGAGCCAAGTTCCACCCCCCAAGTGGTGCCTCCACTTTTTGTTTCCCCTGCCTACCATAGCGCTACCTTCCTGTGTCATCGTCCCCCCCCCCCCCCCCCCCCCCCCCCCCCCCCCCCCCGAAACCTAAGAATACAGATCTTGCTGGTTCTGCCCTCCCCTCTAGGCAGATCCAACATCCTAAGCTCCTGTGGCTCCCTCTGTGCCTGGAGTAGCTGCTTTTAGTGGCCCAGGCAGCTCGAGGGGTGACTATAGCCAGCCTGCATGCGGCTATCTCAGGCATACAGGTGGATATTAGGGTCTGATTGTGCTGGTCTTGGAGCTGGTTGACGATCACCAGCTGCTCATGGTAGTGCTGGAGCTAATGGCTAGGCACCTGCAACTAGTGCAACCAGAGCCCTAAGCTCAGCAGGACCTGTTTTCCTGAGGCTCCTGGGTGGGGGAGAAGTTATATAAGTATTGAAAGGCACCCTACCACCGGCGCCCTCGAACTGGCAGCCCACCCACCACCTTTGGGTGCCCTGCGGCACTTCTCCATCGCCATCGGAACAGAAGAGAAGAAAAAAATATCACCTGAAACTGAAAAAGGAAAAAAAAAACAGAACTGCAATGTGAGGGAGAGACCCGATCGGAAGCCGCCCCCCCCCCGACGTCACCAGGGGCAGCTCTGACCGTTGAAAGGCGCCCTGCCACTGGTGCCCTCGAACTGGCAGCCCACCCACCACCTTTGGGTGCCCTGCGGCACTTCTCCATCGTCATGGGAACAGAAGAGAAGAAAAAAATATCACCTGAAACTGAAAAAGGAAAAAAAAACAGAACTGCAATGTGAGGGAGAGACCCGATTGGAAGCCCCCCCCCCCCCCCCCCCCCCCCCGACATCACCAGGAGCAGCTCCGACCGTTGAAAGGCGCCCTGCCACCAGGCGCCGTGCGCTGAAGGGGCGCAACAAAGGGGCTCTCCCCTTTGTGCACCCCTTAGTGCAAATACCAGTTAATATCTTTGCAATTTAGTATCTCTCCTTTGTTTAATATACTTCCTGTTATCCCTTGTTGCTCAATTGTTAAAAATCCTGCATTTTGAGCTTTTGTAAACCGTTGTGATGGATTTACCGAATGACGGTATATAAAACTCATTAAATAAATAAATAACTAAATAAATGTAAATAGTTTTGTTTGTACAGATTGTTGGCCCTCAGTTCTGTTTTGTTTTTATTTATAGATTTAAATCATTTATTTACATTTTTTTTTGATACATTTATACATTGTATACCTCTTTGGAGTCATTTTTTAAGATGGCGCCGGCCATCCATTGCTCCTACCATGTGACAGGGGCCGACCAATGGCACCTGTAGCCCCTATCACATAGTAAGGGCAAAGGGCCACCGGTGCCATTTTGATTACTGGCAGCCGACGGTCCAAGAGCGGAATATCGTTCCTGCTGGACCACTAGGGACTTTTGGCAAGTCTTGGGGGATCAGGAGGGTGGGGGAGTTGTAGTTAATTAAATTTGAAGGGTTGGGGTGGGGGTTTTTTTTTTTTTTTTCACGAAATAGCATGATAAAAGTTTTCTGATCCGGGGAGTGGACCGAAATGGCCCTCCCCAGACCCGAAAACGAAACGGGGAAGAAAAAAATTGTATGCACACCCCTATGCTCCATAAGACGCACAGACGCCTGGGAATGGAGCCGGTTTCGCACACCATTTTTAAAAAAAATTTCCCCCTCTGAATCCTAGGTGCGTCTTATGGTCAGGTGCATCTTATGGAGTGAAAAATAAAGTAGATTTTAACAAGCTGAACACAAATATGGATTTATTATGACTGTATCACATACCGTTTGCCAGAAAAGTGCGATATACATTAAGCATTGTTTCATGTCTGTAGTGACATAAGCTATAATGGCAATATTGGCACCAGAAAACAAAACTAAAAATGTTTTGCTGCAGATTTTCATTTGTAATCACTGTCTGACGCTTCGCGGATGAGAGTACAACAATAGTAACCCAGCATGAAGGGGTTACACTTGCCTTGATACCGTTTCTCCATTTTGACAATGTCTTGATGAAACCTTTCACCATGTTCGTCACTCACAGCGCCAAGGTTGTCTGGGAAGAAGTCCAAGTGGAAATGAAGAAAATGTATCTTCAATGACATGTTGCACTTCATCAATTTGTATGCCTGAAGCAGATTTTCAACCTGTTCGACATAGTCTGCTGCCTTATAGTTGCCTAGAAAGTTACAAACGACATTCTTGAAGGCTGTCCATGCAACACGTTCTGTACCTTGCAGAAGACCATCAAAGTGGTTATCCTTCATAACAGCTCGGATTTGAGGGCCAAGGAAAACACCTTCTTTTATCTTGGCATCACTTATGTGTGGAAACATTTGCCGCAAATAATCAAAGGCTTTACTTTGCTTGTTCCTTGCCTTAACGAAGTTTTTCAACAGTCCAAGATTGATATGCAAAGGTGGAAGAAATATCTTACTTGGATCCACCAATGGGTCGTGCACAACATTCTTCTGCCCTGGAACCAACTTCTTGCGGAGAGGCCAGACTTTTCTGACATAATGCGAATCTCTTGCTCGACTGTCCCACTCACCTACAGGTCGATACAGTACAGTGCACTCCGGTGGAGCGCACTGTTAACCCGTGCTTTTTCGACGCGCTAGCTTTACCCCTTATTCAGTAAGGGGCAATAGCGTATCGAAAATGCGCGTCCAACCCCCCCGAAACTAATAGCGCCCACAACATGCAAATGCATGTTGATGGCCCTATTAGTTATTCCCGCACGATTCACTAAGTAAAATGTGCAGCCAAGCCGCACATTTTACTTTCAGAAATTAGTGCCTACTCAAAGGTAGACGTTAATTTCTGCCGGCACCGGGAAAGTGTACAGAAAAGCAGAAAAACTGCTTTTCTGTACACCCTCCGACTTAATATCATGGCGATATTAAGTCAGAGGTCCTAAAGTAAAAAATAATTGGAAAAAAAAAATTTAAAGTCGGCTCGCGGGTTGAAAACCGGACGCTCAATTTTGCCAGCGTCCAGTTTCCAAACTCGTGGCTGTCAGTGGGTTTGAGAACCGACACTGGCAAAATTGAGCGGGTTTGACAGCCGCTGCTCCTGTCAAAAAAGAGGTGCTAGGGACGCGCTAGTATCCCTAGCGCCTCTTTTTACCACGGGCCCTAATTTGAATTTTTTTTTTTAGTAAATCACGAGCACAGGAGAGTGGCCTGTGCGCTCGCCCGCTCTCCCGCGAACTTTACTGTATCGGCCTGAAAGGAAGCAACAATGCTTTGTGTTACCAAGCTGCAGACCCAGTAAAATTGCAACTACCTTGAGATCACCACACAAATTCCAGTTGTACGTCGAGTACTCAATGTGGTTCAGCAGTAGCCGCATGTTCTCATACGTTTCTTTCATATGAATGGCATATCCGACAGGTATTGACGGGTAGATATTGCCATTCTGTAGCAAAACATCCTTTAAACTCAAGATTGACGAATCAATAAACAGTCGCCATCCTGTTGGGTCATGGTTACATCCGAGAGCACAAAACAATCCATTGATGTCACAGCAAAAAGTCACTGTCTATTTGGTTGAAATATTTTGTCAAATCTTCATGACGGCTGCAAAATACCGAAATTTTCATATCAGAAGACAAAAGATTCCATCCTTGCAGCCTTGACCCAAACAGCTCCGCCAGACCCTTCGATAAAGCCAAATCTCTGACCAGATCGTTCAGCTCTGACTGAGATATTAAATGAAGATCACTGGATGTAGATGGCACAAAGTCAGGATCAGCCGCAGCTTCCATCTGCGTCGACTCACCATCTTTGCCTACCTCCTCATCATCAAGTGTCCACACCTCTGGCAGTTTTGGAACAGGAAGACTGTCGTCATGTGGCACTGGTCTCATTGCCGATGCAAGGTTAGGGTACTCAATAAACTTCCTGTTCTTTGATGAGTATCCTGACATATTCGTGATGCAGAAGTAACAGCCAGTTATATGATCTTTCTGTTCCCTCCATATCATTGGAATGGCAAACGGCATGGATGGCCGCATACCTTTCAGCCAAGCTTGCAGCCTACTGGCGCAAGATGCGCAACATATATGAAGAACCCATGCTCTGTCCTTGTCACCAATTTTGCACCCGAAGTATAACTCATATGCCTTCTTAATGAGTGCAGTCATACTCCTTTTCTGTGCTTTCAGAGTAAATTCACCACAGATGTAACAAAACATGTCACGGCTATTACGACATTGGTGCGACATTTCATAAAGTATATGAAATTAAATCCACAAGCTTTAAACTCAACAGTTTTAATGATACAATTCGCTCATTCTCACATACGTTGCATAGGAGACTACTCATTGCTGCTGCTTATATAAGGCTGCGTCGTCATGGAAACAAGTTGGAATCTTGCAGCCGAGCTGGGACTTGCCTGAGCAAGTTCTGGCATGATCAGGTAGAGTTTCTTGGTGTATTTTTAAAAAAAGTTAGTCTCTGTTACATGTTACATTGCTTATGGCCGTCAAAAATACGACATGAATTTTAAAAATCATAAAAACTACTGTCCAGCAAGAAAATATATGTACGCGAGATTATGTTTTAAAATTTCACAGTTATTGTAACACAAAATTGGCCGTTTCTCAAAAACCTTACGTGATGTATAAATTTCGAAGTAATATCTGTGATCAGCATCAAAAAATCTATTTGGAACACCAAAAAGCCTGAAGGAAATAAAAACTTTGTTTATCAGTGTTTTCAACAATTTCCTGAATTTTAACACAGACTTACAAAAAACATGTGGAGGGCCACATGTTTTTTGTAAGTCTCTCCCCACTTCACACATCTGAAGTGAAATTTTGGAGCAAGACACACATAAGACAACCCTTAGGAGTCCAAGCAGAAGCATCTGCAGAGCTGTTATGATTGGCAATATCCACACTTGCAATGAGATCTGACACACACATTTCAGAATAAAGTGTTTTTAGGAAAAAGCCCAAGGGGCTCATACTGACCACACTCCCTTTAATGCCCTCTATTACCTGCCACCATAGACCTCAGGCCTGAATGTGATAATGGCAATACCAGGAAGGATCAGACCCTCACAAACAAATACCTCCTATACTTGTAAAATGCTAGAGAGTCCAGGACAGATAGCAACAGGCTTCAGATATTTGCAACATTATCCACATATGCTTTGGAGTCCACACAAAGATAAGAGTTTACATAGTATCATAGTATATGACTGCAGATAAAGACCCAATAGTCCATTAAATTTGCCCAGCAAGTTGTTTAGGGTAGTAACTGCGGCTCCTTGCAGATTACTCCCATACCTTCTGTTAAGGGTAATAAAGTGCTCCATGCAGGTTATCCCCATGCCGTCTGTTAAGGATAGTACCTGCCACTCCATGCAGGTAGCCGTCATTCAGAAATGTTACACCTAAAATTAACAAAGATTACATCTTTTCTTCATTTCCATTCTGATTCCTTTCCATCAGAAAAGGTTTGATTCTTGTGCATCATTTATATTTTTTAAGTATTTAAAAGTCTGTATTATATCTCCCCCGTCTTTTCTTTCCTTCATGGTATACTCATTATTAGGCTAGCCAGATAGAAAAGTTCTACTCTGACAAAAAGGGAATATACATACATGCTCATGGAAAAACTGCACATGTACATCGAATGCATGTAAAACGTTATTTTGTAAAAGTACATGTGTATAAAATAGGCATGTATTTTTTACCCTTCATTAGCACATAATTGGCTAGCAATTAGGCACAAAAGAAGGTACAAAACAATTGCCTGCATTCCCATTGCCCAGAAAGCCACAATGCCAGGCACAATGAACCTCTGCTTCACAACCCTAACTTCCACCCCCAAGAAGTGAACCTGTTGGTCAAGGAGGTAATGAAAGTGCAGACCATTCTCTATGGAAAGTCCTCCTAGAAAGTCAATTCCTATCAGAAGGAGAAGACTTGCAGTGTGATAAGGAACAAGATTAATGCAGTCTTCCACAAGCACCACAATGAGGAGGATCTTTCCCACAAATTGTGTAACCTGTGCTGGAAAGTTAAAGAAAAGCGGGCAAAACCTCTAGCAGAGTGACTTGGCAATCACATCATCTTGACTGCTGTGAATGGCAGGAACTGAGCACCATCCTGGAAGTGGCTGTGGTTGGCGTCAGCCAGCTAAACTGCAGATCAGAAGGCAAATTAAGTGAGTGTTTGCAGTCAACATTAAAGAGAGGTAAATAAATTACCATCTGCATATATATAGACAGCCTCTTCGTGCCAATGCCTTGTTAGAGTTCAGCTCCCAGGATAGGAGGAGTTAGCAATCTGTTGTGAATCTGCTCCCGTGGTAGGAGGAGTTAGCAATCTGTTATGAATCTGATGCTGAAGACTCCTGAGGGGAGGAGTTAGCAATCTTGTTATGCCTCGACTCCTGTAGAAGGGAGGAGTTAGCAATCTGTTAGAGACTCCGTGAGGAGTTAGCAAACTGTTACCAGCGGAGTGTTTGGAGAGAGCATGGCTGTAAAGGAAAGTAGATAGGTGGATCCTTGGGCCGGTGGCAGATGACAGCGCCCCCAGGAGGATATCCTGAGAGGGACCACCGGCTAGGCTTGGTATGGAGACAGACACAGATAGTTCTTTTATTAGACAGGTGGCAGTAGTGAGCTGATATGCCCGGCAGGGTTGAAGTCCCTCAGGAACTGGAACAGCGATCCCAGGGTTGCTGAGCTGTAGAGAAACTATAGATAGTGAGTAGACAGGGTATACTGTGTTCATAGCCAGAACTAGATGACAAAACTCACATAAGGTCTTAAAGAAGCTCAGTAGCTGGAAAGGGTTAGGCCCTCGAGGAGCGAGTACCTGGTTCCAGGGAAAGCTCTGAGAGAGCGATGGTAACTCACAATTGTCTGTATCTGGGATAGCTTCCAGGCAGTAGAGAATCTTCAGTGTGTTCAGGAACATGGGCCCTCGAGGAGCGAGTACCGGTTCCTATCTGCAATCTGAAATAGTAACTCACAAAATGGATAAGTGCAAGGTGATGCATATAGGGAAAAATAACCTATGCTATAATTACACAATGTTGGGTTCCAAGAAAGAGATCTAGGTGTCATAGTGGATAACACATTGAAATCGTCGGTTCAGTGTGCTGCGGCAGTCAAAAAAGCAAACAGAATGTTGGGAATTATTAGAAAGGGAATGGTGAATAAAACGGAAAATGTCATAATGCCTCTGTATCGCTCCATGGTGAGACCGCACCTTGAATACTGTGTACAATTCTGGTCGCCGCATCTCAAAAAAGATATAATTGCGATGGAGAAGGTACAGAGAAGGACTATCAAAATGATAAGGGGAATGGAACAACTCCCCTATGAGGAAAGACTAAAGAGATTAGGACTTTTCAGCTTGGAGAAGAGACAACTGAGGGGGGATATGATAGAGGTGTTTAAAATCATGAGAGGTCTAGAACGGGTTAATGTGAATCGGTTATTTACTCTTTCGGATAATAGACTAGGGGGCACTCCATGAAGTTAGCATGTGACACATTTAAAACTAATTGGAAAATTCTTTTTCACTCAACGCACAATTAAACTCTGGAATTTGATGCCAGGGGATGTGGTTAGTGCAGTTAGTATAGCTGTGTTTAAAAAAGGATTGGATAAGTTCTTGGAGGAGAAGTCCATTACCTGCTATTAAGTTCACTTAGAGAATAGCCACTGCCATTAGCAATGGTAACATGGAATAGACTTAGTTTTTGGGTACTTGCTAGGTTCTTATGGCCTGGATTGGCCACTGTTGGAAACAGGATGCTGGGCTTGATGGACCCTTGGTCTGGCCCAGTATGGCATTTTCTTATGTTCTTATGTCTGTATCAGTGATAGCTTCCATGCAGTAGAGAATCTTCAGTGTATTCAGGAACTTGGGCCCTCGAGGAGTGAGTCTTGGTTCCTATCTGCAATCTGAAATAGTAACTCACAAATATCTGTATCTGCGATAGCTTCCAGGCAATAGAGAATCTTCAGTGTGTTCAGGAACATGGGCCCTCGAGGAGCGAGTACCGGTTCCTATCTGCAAACTGAAATAAAGAAAAGAGAGCGAGGCCCCCAAGGAGCGGGTACTCCTGGTAAGTCCGAGGAGGCAGAGTAGTTTGGCGAATTCCGAATGCATTTCCGTATCCGTATCCATATCCTTGTCCTTACTAACTCGATACATTAGCAAATACTGAGACCTTTTATATTGGAAGTGGATGACGTCATCTCAGGGGATGTCCCCGAGGTTCGCGCCCTTGCTGGTACATCAATCGGAGCGAGCACGCCCTACGTTATCAGGAACATGGCGGATCCGCAGCGTCGTGCCGGTCTGGGGACATCAGAGGGAGATGGCATGAAGACGCCGCGGCAGCTAACCGTCCACAGAGGTAAAAAGGGCGGAGTGAGGGCGTCAAGCAGTGACGGACGCAACATGCCTATAGGGCCTGCATAATCTGGGCACAATGGTGAGCAATGATGTAAGTTTTTAGGTGCCAGCAAGTCCAATCAGACTACATAATGCTTGTAGAGAGACACAAGGGCTAAAGAAACTGCTAGGCAGAGTTTTTGCTGTAGGGCTATGGTTGGCCTTTGGTTACTACCAACACCTTTAAAGTAATTCCTCTAATAATTCTGTTAGTTAAATGGCTCAACCATGAGGCGACTCTCACATTTCAAACTGTTTACCTACTTGCAGCAGAAGAGGCTGATTGTGACTGACATTCTATGCCCAAGTTGTGTGCAGGCTAGAGCAGCAACATTTGAAGAGGCCACCAAGTCCAGAGGCACAGATAGAGCAAGGACCAGCAGCTGATGACCAGGCCACAGATGCCAGGATGAGGAAGACAATGTACAGGAGGATCTGGAAATGGTGAAGCTAGAGGACAACTGTTTTTATGTTTTTGATGAGCTATACACATCAGAGCTCTTCCCTGTGGAAGAGAAGAACAAGCATTACAGTAAGGAATAGCAGCCCAAATTTTTCGTGCCCAACCCAGAGATTTTTTTATTTATTTATTTATATTCCGCTTTTTGCACTTTTTTCAGCACTTCAAAGTGGATATTTACACTAGCCAAACTCTAGACAGAATTGATTGTCTTGCCTATCTCCTTGAAGGCATCCAAGAGTTAATGCATGGCATCCAAGAGGTGCTAAAGGAGGAGATGCAGGGCATCCGAGAGGTGCTGCAGGAGAAGGTTACCCAATGCATCCCTGGCAGCCACAGCCAGTCTGGATTCCTTCTCCCCCCTGGAGGACCTCATCCAGGCTTCTGGCCATCTTGCCTTACTGGCCCATAGCCAACTTTGATTATTCCTCTCCCTGCTTGATCACAGCCCGTCTTGACTCTTCCTCCACTTTATTCCCCACAGCCAAGCTTTTGGTTACCTACAAAATGTATTTATAAATCTACGAGGTGTGTGTTGCTCTCTTTGTAGACTTTTGTTACTCAGGTTATAAAATAAACCAGAGCAACTACAAATTATTACCACAAAGATCAAATATGATACTATCAATCAAGATCACAAGAAATTTACTTAATTTGTTCTATTTGCAGATGACACAAAATTATCTAATTCATTTGCTATCCTTCCAGTCCTTTCTCCAACTGATGAGTAGTAATTTATCCAAATCTATGATCTTAATCTTTTTATCTATGATCTCTAATAGACCTACTATTTCTTTTAATTTTGAGTAGGGTTAACTTTGTACTTATTTCTCTAAGGTCATTAACGTATATAGTTTTACCAATTTTTCAAAACCCTTTTTTAGTTTGTAAAATGTTTTTATATCTATTAAGTGTGTATTCTATAAAGAATCCTGTTTATTTATTTATTTATTTAAGTTTTTTTTATATACCAACATTCAGGACGATAGTCCCATCATGCTGGTTCACAAGAAACAGGGGTGCAATTATAATAAACTTTACAATTTGAACAATAGTGCAGAAAAGCAGTTACATGTAACAAGGAAATAAATAACTTGGAGTAAGAAAGAAAATGAAGATCAGATAATTATATATATATAATAACATTGTAAGATGTGGCTATTAATGCTATTACTAGCGAAGTGTGTTGATTGATGGGAGTTAAGTAATGTTGGAGTTAGGAAAGGCCTGTGTGAACAGCCACGTCTTGAGTCTTTTCTTGAAGGTTGAGATGCTTGGTTCCATTCTATTCTGTTGCATTATAATATAATTATAATGCAACAGAATTCCATTCTGTTGCATTAGCTACTAAAGATCAGTCCAACTAAAAATAATAACTTGAAGGATTTACTATGGTATGACTAATCACACTCCCCCTGAACTTTACTTAAGTGTTTTGATTTCCGAAATGAGTACATTTATCTAAATTACTTCCTTGCATTTCTCTGCTAACCAATGTCAAGTTATTTTGTGTTATCCACCCCCCCCCTCCCTAATTAGTGGGTTAGTCTATCACACACACACCACTCCCATAACCACATACAGACCTCCAGCCACTCTCAGAGCCACAAACAGCCCTGAAACCACCGACATACCTTTCAGACGCACATAGAGACCCTGCATCGTTTCCAGCCACACACAAACACTACCAATCCCATATCCACACAGTCCTGAAGCCATACACATACCCTCTAGCCACACCCACACATACACACCCTTGTTATTAATACATCTTAAGTGTATTTATTTATGTTATACAGCCACCAATCCAGCAGTGGATACTCTGTTAGTAATTTAGGTCAATTGCACATATTTATATTGTTACATATGTTATATAGCCAAAAATCGTTATTATATTGTTATATAGCCTCCAATCCAGCAATAGAGACTCTGTTTAGTAGTTCAATTGTATATATTTATGTTAGATTTGCTGTCTTCACTTTCTGTTCTTCCTAGTTTAACATCCCTTGTTTCATTGTAACTTATCTCTTGTCGCTATCAGTAGCAATCTCGCTACATTAATGTTAATGTAAAAGTTCTAATACCCCTTGTTCCATGTAAACCGATATGATATGATAACCATCATGAATGTCGGTATAAAATAAATAAATAAATAAATAAATAAATGAGATTTTCATGCACATAAGGCTGCCCTCTTCAGTTCTGTTGGTTCATGCTTTTGAGTCCTGCTGTGCATCCAGTTGGATACCCAGTTTGTGTGCCTAGTTGGGCACATAGGAGCGTCTTCCTGGGCGTTCATACTTATGTGCATATTTACACATACTATCTGAACGTACTTGTGGGAGCTCATCAAGGCACAGTGTTGAGCGCCTAATTTTTGGACACCTACATTTTGGGTGCATAGTTTTTTGCAGTGTAAATACAGCTGGTCGCACCCTTATCAAACACCTGTTAAAGCATACTGACAGACTGATGGCACCTATAGCAAAGAAATCTAAGCCTTTAACCTCTGTGTTGCTTGTCATATTTGGGCATCCTAGCCTGGTGTTCCCTTTAACTTGTGTCAGCGCTCTTTGGAGGCTCAGGGGGAATTGCCTTCATCTGATTTTACTAAGCCCAGTTCTTCCCAGCCTGATGTGTGAATGGGAAAAGTGCTGCCAGAGGGGTTGCCTGATTTTGGAGCTCCCCTAACTGGTTCGTCAGCAGGGGAAGGTAGTTCAGTGGGCACAGGACAGATGCCCCCTGGTTTTGGCATGAATCCATCTGCCTTTTCTTGGGTAGAATGTTTTCAAGGACTGCAATCTTAACAGGACTGCCAATCTTAACAGATCAGAATCGCAGGTGGTGAAATCCTACATGCCTGGTGCTGCGGGTAAGTGTCAAGAGTACGCCTACATCTGCTGCTGGTCTCCCCAGTAGCGAACCAGATGGTACGGATGATGAAGGCAATCCTTACTCCCTGGAGGATGGGGAAGTTCCTCCGGGACTGGAGCTATATAGAACTATGTTGCTGTTCTTTCATAGAGATTAGATAGCTGTGCTGCTTTCCCAGACATTGAAGATGCTGGGAGTACTGGAGGCTGAAGCCATGTCTGAGCCAAAGAAAGATCCCATTTTGATTTCTTTGCATAAAGCCTCATGTTTCTTCCCTATTATGGAGGCCATTCAAGAATTGATTGATCTTGAGTGGGGCGCCCCAGAAGCTAATTTTAAAGGGGAAAAGCCTTGGAAGAACTGTACCATCTGTACCCCCTGGATCCAGCGGCGAGAGAGCAATTGTGCTTTCTGAAAGTGAATGCGTTTGTGTGCACCATTACTAAGTGGACAACTAGCCCTGTAGAAGGGGAAGTGACCTTGAAGGATGCACAGGATAGGAGAATTGAGGCCATCCTTAAACAGATTTTTTAAGCAATGGAAATTATTTATTTATTTATTTATTTATTTATTATTATACCGAGTTTCATGACAGGCATCACATCAACCCGGTTTACAAATAACAATGTGTGTAAAGCATAGCGTAACGTAATAAGCAATATTCCCAATAAAACTGTGAACTTTAAATACAGTGAATCAATTACAGGGTGTGAGAAAGTTACAATAAAACAGGGAAAATTAACTTGGAACTGGAAGAGGGGAGAAATTGAACAATGCAATATTTAATGAATGAATTTAATATTTAATTAATTATTAATTAAATATTGAATTTAATATTCAATATTTAATGAAATGAATTTGCAGATAGCTTCTTGTTGTTTGTTCCCTGGTGGCTCGCTCTTGATTACTTCTCTCTCAGGAGGTCAATAAATCTGGTGTGAATTCCAGGGCAATTTTGGAACCAGCAGCCTCCTTTTTTGGCAGATGCAGGTTGCGATTTGGTCCAAACTTTAGCCAGAGGGATGGCTTCAGTAATAGCAGCCAGGCATTCGGTTATGGCTGAGAAATTGGTCAGACAATACAATCTCAAAGTCTAACTGCATGAAGTTGCCCTGTAAACACTCACCCTTGATTGGGAGCGAGCTGGAGAAAATGGTCACTATGTGGGATGAGTCTCAGGTTCCTCTGTCACCAGAGGATAAGAAACAGGCACCGCACTCCTTCAGCATGAGAGCTCGTACTAGAGGATCCAAACATTTTTGAGCAAACAGAACAGCGGCCTTGCAGAGGGCTCGACCTTTGGGTAGGTCTCAGTCCTTTCAACTCAGGCAGCCCAGACAGGGCTCAGGCTCGAGTAGTGGAGCCCCCCCCCCCCCCCCCCCGAGCCTACCAATGAAGATGTGCCGACCCACCCTCGGAACAGGGTGGGTCGGCACATCTTCTGTTTTACCGCCTTGGTTCGAAATCATGTCAGACCAGTGGATTCTGGAGGTGATAAGAGATGGCCATGCACTGGAGTTTCACAGTGTTCCTCGGGACATTTTCATGGTGTCTCCCTGCAACTCTCCAAAGAAGAGACAGACAGTGGAGTATATGTTGTCAAGACTCTTCAGCCTACAGGCTATGGTTCCAGTGCCCATGTCTCTAGAAAATACAGGCCTATATTCCATTTATTTCTACCCAAGAAGAAGGGCTCTTTTCGCCCTATCCTAAATCTCAAGGGGTTCAACCGTCAGTTGCGCATGACTCATTTGTGCATGGAAACCTTGCACTCAGTGATAATGGCAGTACAGTCGGGGGAGTTTGGTATCTCTGGACTTGCCCGAGGCATACCTGCATATTCCCATCCAGCTAGAGTTTCAGCGCTTTCTGCATTTCTCGGTTTTAGGGCATCATTATTAGTTTCAAGTTTGGCCAGCACTCAGAACTTTTTCCAAAGTTATGGTGGTGGTGGCGGTGGAGTTGAGAAAAGATGGAATTCTGGTACACCCATACTTAGATGACTGGCTAATTCGGGCCAAGAGTCTGGAAGAGAGCTTTTGTGTCTCACACAAGGTGATCTCCTTGTTGCACGAACTAGGTTGGGTGATGAACCTGGCCAAGAGCAATCTTCAGCCATCATAGTCACTAGAGTATCTCGGTGTTCCTGCCGGAGGGCCGTATTCAGAAGCTGATGATGCAGGTGCATCTATTGATGAACACAATACATCTTACAGTGTGGTCTTATCTACAAGTACTCGGATTGATGGCAGCAACCCTGGAAGTGGTGCCGTGGGTAAGGGCACTTAAGCATCCTCTTCAGCATACTCTGCTGTCTTGTTGGAGCTCGAAGTCTCAGGACTATTCAATTCGGCTTCACCTACTGATAGAGGTCTGCATACACCTGCAATAGTAGTTACAAGCAGATCATCTAAGAAAGGGGGTTTCCCCAAGATCACCGGATTGGCTAGTACTCACAACAGATGCGAGCCTTCAGGGTTGGGGAGCTCACCGTTATGAGCTGTCAGCTCTAGGGCACTGGAGTACAGAAACGTCTCTCTGGAGCATCATTTGGCTGGAAGCCCATGTGGTCCTGTTGGCGTGCTTGCAAATTGGCAACCAATTGCAGGGTTGAACGGTCTGGATAATGTCAGGCAATGCAACGACATTGGCTTACATCAATCGACAGGGAGGAACCAAGAGTCAGTAAAGGTTACAGGAAATGAACAGAAGTGCATCTTCAGGAGATCTCAGTCTCGCACACTACAGGAAAAGACAATGTAAGAGCCGACTTTCTCAGCAGACATACTCTGGATCCAGAAGAATGGGAACTGTCAAGCAAGGCATTTCAGCTAGTAGTCGATCTCTAGGGTCTTCCATTTCTGGACATGCTGGCGACTTCTCGCAATTTGAAGGTTCCTCGCTTCATCAGTCGCAAGAGAGATCAAAAGTCCTTGGGCATCGATGCCCTTGTGCAAGAATGGCCAGAGGGCAGGCTACTTTATGCCTTTCCCCCATGGCCCATGTTGGACAGAATGATTTGGAGAATCCAGAGTCACATGGGAATGGTATTTCTGGTGGCACCAGATTGGCCCAGAGACCATGGTATGCAAATTTGTGAAGGCTCCTGGTGGATTCTCTTCTCCAGTTTCCATCTCACAGGGGCCTGTTCTTCATGAAGATCTGACTCAATTTTGTCTTATACTATGGCCCTTGAGAGGACTTGGCTGATGAAGAGTGGATATTCTACTGCGGTGATTGCCACCTTACTCCGAGTGAGAAAGTTCTCCACTTCCTTAGCCTATGTGTGGGTTTGGTGAGTATTTGAGGCTTAGTGTGAACTTTTAGGGGTCCCTCTTTGTTTGGTTAAGATTCTGCTGATTTTGGAATTTTTGCAGGATGGATTGAATAAAGGGTTGGCCTGTTTCCAAGGTCAGGTGTATGGTGGACCCTTGTCGGTTCATCCAGCCATGGCCCATTTCTTAAAAGGAGTGAAGCTTCTTCGTCCTTCCTTGTGGTTACCGGTACCTTTGTGGAGTCTTAATCTAGTTTTGGATTTTTTTGTCGGGCCCTACTTTTCGACCAATGCATAGCCTTTCCATGAGGTTACTGTCCTTGAAAACGGTTTTTCTTGTGATAATTTATTCTGTGCGTAGAATATCCAAACCCACACCTAAAATGCCACTAAAAGTGAAAAATTCACTATCAAAATAACAAAACCCACTCCTATATTTAATTTTATTGTAGTGGACACAACCCTGCTCAAATCTCTAAATTTGTTGAAGTGAGTAGAGATGGTTTCATACGGTATAATACTCTTAAAGGGACCATCCCGGTTACCCCATAGTTATTTGTGTATAATTATAAACACACCACCTACCACCTCTTATATTTCTGTATGACCATGCCACCAACAATAACATTTTTTTGTGTAAACCATATGTCTGTGTTTCCTTTTCAAAGTCACTGTTTTTTATTATTTTACTTCATTATCATTTTCCAACCCCGCCTAAATATAGAAGTGGGTTTTGTTATTTTGATAGAATATCCAAACTGCAGGCCTTGCCTTGTCGGGAGCCTTTTTTACAGGTACTCTGGGGGTGATACAGCTGCGTACTATTCCTTCTTTTTTACCAAAAGAGGTCTTGGAGTTTTGCTTAAATCAGTCAATTTCTCTGCCATCTCTGGACAGGGAAAGAGATGCAGAGGAATATCGCCTGTTATGGCCCTTGGATGTCAAGAGGCATATTTTGAGGTATTTGAGGTTTCTAAACCTTTCAGGAAGAAGGATCTCCTGTTTGTTCTCCATGGTGGGAATAAACAGGGCAAGTCGGTGTCACAGGCTACAATAGCCTGCTGGATTAAGGTGGTAGATACGGCCGCATATGTGGATGCTGAATAGCCGTTACCTAGTCAGGTTAGTGCTCATTCCACTAGGGTGCAGGCAGTGTCATGGGCGGAAGTTAGATTGCTGTCTCCGGTTGACATTTGCCAAGCTACAACGTGGTCTTCCTTATACACCTCTTCCAGACATTACCGCCTGGATGTGCAGGCCCGGGAGGACACAACCTTTGCGCATGTGCTGTTGATCGGACCACCAGCAGCCTCCTGCCCTGTTCAGGAGTAGCTTTGGTACATCCCACTGGTTTGAATCCACCTGTCCATATGATAAGAAAGAAGAAATTACTACTTACCTGATAATTTCCTTTTCTTTAATTAGGATAGGTGGATCCACCTTCCCATCCTTGGCTGCCGGATGGTTGTGCTATTGTCCTCCTGCATGACTGCATTTTCCAAGGATTACTGGTAAGTGTTCTCCACTCCCTAGCCTAGTGTTATTACACTCTTTGTCTGAGCTCAGTGTTTTCCTGAATAGCTAAGTGTTGGAATGGTTATCTTTTTAATAATCACATTTTGTTAGTTTGTCCACAGTTGGCTTTTGCAGAGAATACTGGCAGGCTGATGTCAGCGCAGGGATATATATACCGTGATATCAGCTTTACTCCATCTCCATCCGATGGTAGAGGTGCATAATCCACTGGTTTTGAATCCACCTGTCCTAATTAAAGAAAAGGAAATTATCAGGTAAGTAGTAATTTCTCCTTGCATTGTAATGGAAGTGGATCCTTGTACTATGGTGTGGTTGATGCAGCCTAAGAGGCAAACCTCCTAGGCTCACACTGACAGCTGATGAACATGCCTTTGGCTGGGACAAGGCTAGACCTTCACCTATACCAGCCTTATTCCCCGAGGGTTCAGCCCTTGGGTTCCAGGGGCCAGCAGGACCTAGACAAGAGTCGCACAGGATGGTCAGGAAGAGAGAGTCCAGAGCCGGGCCAGTGATCAGGGCAGGCTGCGGTCAGGCAGATACCAGAGTCAGGGCTGGCAGCGAGCAAGGCATAGTTGAAGTCCAAAGCAAAGGTCAGTGGCAGGTAACATATCAAAGAGTAGTCCGGTTCTATAGCAAAGGTCAATACCAAGAAGGCAGGCAAGGGACTAGGACAAAGCAAGATTAGAGGCAAGAGGCGGCAGGATGGACTGGAGAGGGCAAGGTAGACTGGAAAGGCAGGGCAGGCTGGACAAGTAAAGGCAGGTTGGATGATGCAAGGCAGGCTGGAACATTGGAGCAACATGCACTGTGATAGCAGGGAGACCTGATGCTGAGGCAAAGTGCTTTGTGAAGGCCTTGCTTAAATAGCCCGGCAAAGCTGACATCATCGGAAGGCACCAAGAGAGAGTTCCCACTGTGGGGCCTAGATAAGGTATGAGTGCATAAGCGCGCCTGCCTAAGGTACCTGGCAGCAACAGTGTTACAACGGTGGTGAATGTCTTGAAGAACTTAGTGTGCTGGGGCAGCATGAAGGCCATATGACTGTTTTGGGGTAAGTGCTGCCGATTGCGGACCAACCCTATGACCAGCAAACTTTGTATTCATAACGAGGAAGAATCCTAACAAATTATATAAACACAAAAAATAGATTTGTCTCAGGCCACTACTGAAAGTCTCAGAAATGCTGGAAAAGAAAACCGCACTTTATCACCTTTGGCAAAACAGTACAATACAGATAAGCAACTTCTGACACTGCAGTGTGTTGCAAGCACCATTAATTCTATGCTATTCCTGCTAGTACTAAGTTAAACAGAGCATGCATTTATTTGTGTATAAAAAAAATGATACTGCCTTCCTAGACATCAGTGGAACATCCAAAGCAGTTTATAAGAGTGCACACATGTCAAATACATTTATCGTCAGTTTTAAATGTGAAAGCGGGCAGAATGCACTTTTTTTTTTTTTTGTAAAAACAGCTTTTTGGATTAAGCTGGCCAATAGAAAGCTTGAATACACTAAATAAGTAGAGGCATTTTGCCACAGTTATGGACCAGGATCAGCCTTGTTACACAGGTGAAATGTTTAGCCTGCTGGAAAGGACCACTCATCTGGAGAGCAGACCCAGCAAGAGAGCAGAGCTGGCATCAGCTCAGAGATAAGCAACATGCCAGCTTTTTCCAGACAAAGGTAAAATGCAACCACTGGAGGGAAGACTTGGTGTTAGAATGATGATGAAGTGTGCATAAAAAGCTTATCAGAGAACAGCATTTTATTGCGTTTTTATTTTGACTCACCCGGCAGGAAGCACCATCATGTTATGTATGAGGGATTAGGCTAACGGTCTGAAAAATACAGATGCCAATTCAACTAGAGGTTGTTGGTACACAAATGATCAGTGGCTAAATTGCAAAAGCTATCTATCAGCCATGTCAGCTGAATACAGCAATAAACATCGCATTCTCTCCTTGCAGGTTCCTATATGACATCTAAGGGGAGTGGACATCCTTTAATCTGGTTCCTTAATATTTTACCAGATGATTTTTTTCTCAGTTGATCCATTTAGATCAAAGTTTCAGTTTGGATGATTATTTGAAATCTGTCTGTATTTACCTTTTGATCTAGATATCATGTGACAATAAAATGTACAGAAATCTGAAAGGTTTGAAGAGCCAAAGCCACTCTACTGCATTTTATCTGCATCTAGGCAGATATATTTATTGCTAGAAGAAAGACATGACAAAGGTAATTTAGAAACAGAAATTCCACGACTACTTTTTTTTTTTTTTTTTTACCATTCTGTCCTCCATTCCTTTTAAGAAACAAACAGAAAAGATGTTATTAAAAAAAATTATGGCTCTTTCTCACTATCTCTTGAGTGGTGTAAAAAGTTTGTTCTCCCTTATTAAGAGAGGTTCTCTGGACTAAAAAGAGCAGACACAAATTCTGTTACTCACTGCAAAAACATCAATATACCAAAACTAAAACCTTTCTTTTTTTTTTATTAAATGGAGAAATTTGCATGTCCTGTAATAAAAAATATAAAAAAAGAAACAGAGGAAATAAAAATAAGAACAGTTCAGTATTATAAATTAGATTAAATTACATCAAGTACTATGCATTTTAAAGAGATTGTCAGAAGAGGTTCAGAGACAGGTCCAGTGCACTACTGTCATGTTTCAGGAAAGTAAACCCAAGTTCTGCTGTCGGACTGGTGCAGCCCAGTTCATGTGAACACAGACTAGGCCGCAATAGGCAGCCGGTGATGTGTCACAGGCTATTCGGGCGGTGACAGAGAGCAGGCTAAGGGCAGGCAGCAAATGGACCAACACCAAAGGGCCAGGCTGGATCAGCAACAAAACTGAATCTAAAGGCAAAGGAAGGGCTGGGCAAACAGGAACCAGGACAGGCTAGGAGTCACGAGCAGAGCAAGGCAGTTCAAAGGCAAAGGCAGGTACGGAGGCAGGATCAGGCAAGCAGGCAGGAAGACAAGTAGAAGCTGGAGACGGGACCAGTAGCAGCGACACCACCTAGGCAGAGGGATCTGAGAAGGACCTGTTACTGAAGCGCTGGCTGAGCTTCCTTATATCTCAAGGCAGTGATGATGTCATCACTGTCAAAAATAGACAAACTACTTCCTAGCTGGAAGGCAAGTGAACACAAGCTTCAGTGAAACAATATAAATCTTTCTTTCAAGTACGAATGTCTTACAGAAGTAAGCACACCCCCACAGGCTTAAGCTGTACACTTTATACACTTTTTCGTCTATGCAAGCCCTCTTTCCCCTCCCCTTTTCCCTTGTATCAATTCCCTTACCCAATAAAATATTGTTTAACGCCTTTATGCAGTTTCTAACTTGCGGTTTTCTTATTTCTGCTGATATGCAAAAGTCCTTGCTAAAAAGTCAGGTGCAGGGAGGGATGTATGGAGGGGAACAGCCTTATCTCTACTTGCTACTTGCCACCTATTGAAGAAGCAATATTTTCTTCTCCTTGACTGTTCGTTGTTCACATTCCCTTCCCTGTCTGTACTACATGTGCTATCTTAAGAAGATTATGGTGTCTACGTTGTTCTTATACCTTATTGTTATTGTTGCCAAGGAGGAAGCGGGGGGTGGGGGGGGTGGGGGTTTGCTGGGTTCCTGCTCATATGCAGCTAAGCTAGTATCCAGGGCCGGTGAAAGCACTAGGCGAACTAGGCCTGGGCCTAGGGCACCGAGCAGTGGTATACCGAGGGGAGGTCAGGGGGAGCCAATGCGGCCACTGGTGGACCTCATCCCACTGGCGGCTGAGCAGTGAACTATCGCTGTACTGTGCTGTGCTGTGTGCCGGACATACACAGCAGGAAGATCAGTAGGGCCGTGGTGGAGCTCATGTCACCACAGCCCGAAGAAAAAGGTCGCGTCCAAACCTGCAGGTGCTCCTCCTTCTTCTTGCCTGCGCGGCCCCGGAAGAAAATGTTGCCGGAGCCGCGCGGGCAGGAAGGAGGAGGAGCATCAGCCGCATGCAGAAGAGGAGCAGCGTTTATAGTCATCCACGAATCTCAAGTCGCAGCGGGCTGAGAAGAGGAGGAGGCCCAGTAGTAGAGCCGCTGCCGTGGATCCCACATTGCGGGCAGCCCAAGAAGATCAGGGCTGCTGCAGAACCCATCCTGCGGCGACCCGTGAAGAGGAGGCCCAGGGGCAAGAGAAAGGCTGAGGGCCTGTAGAGTGTGTGTGTGTGTGTGTGTGTATGAGATGAGTTGAGAGATTGTGTGTGTGTGAGAGTGAAGTTGAGAGACTGTGTGTGGGAGTGAGGACCTGAATGTTTGAAGAGACAGCATGTGAGAGCCTCTGTGTGTGTGAGAGAGACATCATGTGACAGTGAGAGCTTGTGCTTGAGCAAGACAGCATGTGGGAGTGAGAGAGAGCCTGTGTGTGTGAGAGTCAGACAGCATGTGCCAGTGAGAGACTGTGTGTATGAATGATTGTGAGAGTGAGAGCCTGTGTGTGTGTGAGAGAGAGAAAAAGCATGTGAGAATGAGAACCTGACTGTGTGTTTGAGGGAAGAAGATAGATGGAGAGAAAAGAAATAGAAAAAAAGACAATATAAAAGGAATTGGCAAAAAAATAGGAAAGGGAAGGTAGAAAAAAAAAAGGCCTGTGACCAACCGATTCGAAAACTAAGATCCAGCAAAAGTAAAAAATAAATAAATTACTTTTTACTGATTGGCACATGTAATCTTTGGTAATGTGCAAGAGTAGCACTTTCTCTATGCGGATCTCACAATGTACGAGATCAGCATGGAGGAAGTGGAAACCCACGGGGCCTGCACAGAGGAGGCAGCAGAATGGGCTTCAGTGCCAGTAGCAGCAATCAGCACCTCCCCAATAGCCATGCGGCAGCAGTGACAGTGGCAGCAGAGGAATGAGAGAGGCTCCAAGGTTGCTGGCAAAAGAAAGAGATGGGGTCTGCCTTTAGTGTGTGCATGTGTATGAATGGGAGTCTGCCTGGGGGGGTGTGTGTGTGTGAATGCATGGGTGCCTGCCTGAGGGTGTGTCTGTGTATGAGAATGAATGGGTGTCTTCGGGGTTTGTATATGTGAGAATAGGTGCCTGCCTGTGTGTGGTGTATGTGCGTGTGAGATTGAATTGGTGTCTGCCTGGGGGTCTGTGTGTGTGAGAATGAATGTGTGCATGCCTGGGGGATGGTGAGGGAGTGGTGTGAAAATGAATGGGAGCCTGCCTGGGGTGTGTGGGTGTGTGTGTTTGTGTGAGAATGATTGGGAGCTTGCCTGGGTGTGTGTGTTTGTGTGTATGTGAGGGAGCCAGTGAGAGTGAGAGCATGAGTGTGTATGAGAAAATCCAGGGGAGTAAGAGTTTGTGTGGAGGGGGGTGTGTGGAGGGGGAGAGAGTGTCTTAGAGCCTGAGAGTGTGTCAGTGTTTGTGAGAGCGAGAGGTTATGGTGGGTATAAGAGCATGAATGTGTATGTATGTGAAAGTGTATGTGTGAGAGAGAATGGACATGTGAGTATGTGTGAGAGAGAGAGGAAAACCTCCTAATCCTCGACAATATCAGGGTGACTGGAAATCAAGAGCTCCCACATATGGACAGCAGGGGCTTTTTAAAATCCTTATTAGTTTTAATTATTGGGTGTTATTTTATATATGTGCTGTTTTGAAATATTTTATTGGTGTTTGGGAAATTGTAAAAAATGTATATACTTTTAATTAATAAAAATTCTATTTATCAGTAGTTTTAAAATATTCTTTTATTAGTATGGTTTTACTAATATAACTGATGCTTTATGTTTCTTGATTTTATTTGTTTCCCGTCGATAGCAGGCTGAATCAGCCATGCTGTCTTGGGCTGTCCGTCAGGCCGGGAAGGCGTAGCTTGTCAAAGCTGTTACACAGAGTTCAACTCTGTGCGCCTGCACATCCGATCCCTCGCAGGAAATATAGATTCTCCTCAGTCTGGTTTTTCCGTGTGCGGGAACGCACGCGGAGCACCAGATCTCCTCATCGGAAAAGATTTTTTCTTCAGCGATTAATAGTTTAAAAAAAAAAAAACAATGAAAGAAGACAAAATTCCCAGGCCCTCAGGGTTCAAGCCTTGTGCCTGTGGAAAAATAATGTCGATCACCGATGACCATTCTGCCTGTTACGTGTGTCTGGGCCCAGACCACGATCAGGCAAAGTGCAAATTCTGTGGAAGAATGTCGCCCAGGGCAAGGCGACAAAGAGCAGAGAAAATTGAAAATTTGAGGCGAGTGAGGAGCTCTTACGCCCTCCCCTCAGAGTCCCACTCTTCTCCGGGACCAGAGAAGCAACAGGTACCGTCTACAAAGAGGGCATCCTCACTAGGCCCTTTACCCTTGGGCGCGGGTGAAAGAGATGCCAGAAGGGACAAATTCCCTAAGCGGCGCCATGTCCACAAGGATCGGCCTCAAGATGACTTTCCTTTGGCACAGATCACTGCGTCGACACCGAAACATTGAGCGACGCCGGACAGGACTTCGATGCAGATGCCGACTGTGAAGCACCCTTTGACGCGGGCACCTTCGTTGAAGCTGACGCATCCGTCGATGCCGGCACAGCCGGCGAAGCCAGTGCATACACCGACGCCAATCCGCCCATCAACGCCGGCACAGAATCCGACTCCGACGCATCCTCTCACGCTTATACAGCCGACGCTTATACAGATGCCAAAGCATCCAGGAGAACCAATGCCATCAAAACAAATACAGAGCTCTCACAAAACTCATTACTCGACGCATTCCTCGATGCAGGGCGATGCGGAATCGAAGCATAAAAAACAAAAGAGCAGTAAACGCGGTCTTTCTCTATCGTATTCACCAGAGGTATCTCCAGAGAAAAAACAGAGAACGGGAACATCTCATTCGGGACACATTCCAAAAAAACATTCCCATAAGACGAAACATGTGACACATTCACATTCTTCTACTTCCTCTCTACCTAGAGATCATTCAACACATTCAGGGTTACAGTATACCTTACCCTTACAATTGAGCTCTGCTAGGCATCGTTCTCCTGCTTCAGGGATACTCTCCACGGATGATTGCGTGGAGATATCTTCTCATTCCTCTCCGTCATCATCTCCATCTTCCAGGAGGTCATCCAGCTTGTCTTCAGTTTCACAATCACAAGTCAGAGGTTCAGAATTTCGTGAACCCATTCTCAGAAAGCGGCCACGAGAGGATTGTTTAACTCCACCACCGGCACATCCAGATCCAAGAGGTGGGAATGACTTCCACGAACCTTCCCCTAGACCTCTACCATTGAACACAATACCACCGTAAGTACCGGATCTGGCACAGCAGACTTAAGTGCAGATTTCTACAGCACTCACTGGATTTTTTACATCAATTCAGACGGCATATCAATTTCCTCAACCTTCACCACAGAACCCTCCGCAGTCTCCTTTGGATTCAAAGGTAAGCTCCCCTAAGGGCCCGGAAAGTGTCTCTCCAAAGTCACCACTTACAATCTGCTCCTTACCACTACAACCAACACCACCAGGTCCTTCCAAACTTCCACAACAACTAATTTCCATGCCATCTTCGCCTACATCATCAACGGGATACCCATCAGATCCTGCTGAAAGACCACAGGAGCCTTTCTCCCCTCCTGAAGACCTCACCTACCCTAAATTTATTACCAAGCTAGGATTGGCTTTGCAATTGGAAATTCAAGCGATACCTGATCCATGATCAGGAACCTTAGGTCTCTTAAAAATATTTAACCTACCTACAGAGCCAACCAGCCTACCATCCCATAAGGTCCTTGATACATTACTCGAAAAATCCTGGGAAACTCCATTCAACATAGCGTCCATTTCTAGAAAAATTGACCTCAAATATAAGATGAAACAATCAAAATATTATACAAACCCACAACTACCACACCAATCCATTGTGGTAGAATCAGCTATGCAGTGGGCTAAGAGGTCAAGAACACATTCGAATAACCCTCCGGGTAAGGACCATAAGTACTTGGACGATTTTGCCAAGAAATCATTCCAATCAGCAATGTTAGGTGCTCATATTGGACAGCACCAATTTTACATTATTCAGTACTTATATGATACTCTACAATAGGTGAAGACTCTCTTGCCAACATCGGAAACATCTTCAGGTATTCCTCAACCTATACAAGACATGGAGGAAGGATTGCACCATCTTCTGAGGACGGTATATGAGTCCTTTGAAACATCCTTCCGTACTTCTGCATCCGTGATAGGGGCACGAAGAATAGCATGGCTCCACTGTAGTGCCATAAGGGAGGATGTGCACGATAAGCTGGTCAACCTCCCTTGTACGGGGGACAATCTGTTTGGTAGCCGTTTGCAGGAAACAGTTTCACAATTGAAAGAGCAATCGGCAGCAGTACAGTTGTTGGTCAACCCTCCCTCACTCTCCGCTAGACGTTATTATACACTGACTCAATGTCTGCAATACCAACGGAAACAATTCTGTCCGTATCCACAATATAGACCCCCGACCTATCAGCAACCACAAAGATCACAAACTCCGCAACAACAAAACAGGCGTGGAAGACCCAGAAACCAAAGAACACAAAATCAGATAACTGCATCTACATCTAAGATGCAGTCATCTTTTTGAATATAACAGGGCCACCACCACAGATTGTTGCAGGCAGAATCACATCCTTTTTCCATGCATGGTCTCAAATAACTTCAGACCGTTGGGTTCTCAATATTGTCAAACAGGGGTATCGCCTACACTTTCATCCATCCCAACCCTGCCCTCTCTTTTCAATATGCAAGGACACGGGACAAACCAGACGCAATTGGCACAGGAAATCAAGCAACGTGCAATCCAGAGCATACCCCAGACCTCCTGGGGCAAGGGTTTTTACTCACCATATTTCCTCATTCCCAAGAAAATGGAAGGTTTATGCCCTATCTTGGACTTAAGAGAACTCAACAAATACCTAGTAAAAGAAAAATTCAAGATAGTTTCCCTGAAATCCATCCTTCCCCTTCTTCCAACCCAACGACCGGATGTGTTCCCTAGACCTGAAGGATGCGTACACTCACATTCCAATGCATCCCACTTCATGGCGATACCTGTGTTTCTAATTCAAGAACAAACACTACCAATACCGAGTGCTTCCATTCGGACTAGCGGCGGCACCCAGAGTTTTCACAAAATGCATGGCAGTGGTGGTGGCCCACCTCAGGAAACCGGGAATTCAGGTGTTCCCATACCTGGATGACTGGCTAATAGTTGCACCCAACAAAAACACTCTTCAGATGCAAGTTCACCAAACAATTCAATGTTTACAGACATTGGGACTGGTAGTGAATTTCAAGAAATCAAACCTTACCCCAACACAGGATCTCCAATTTATTGGAGCCCGATTAGTCACTTACCAATGCTAAGCTTTTCTACCGCAAGACAGGAGAAACACTCTATGTACACTATTGAAGAAACTCAAGGCAACCAAATGACCAACAGCACTTCACATTCTAACAGTCCTGGGACATATTGCTGCAGCCTTCTACACAGTCCGGGACACTGCAATGGGGTTTAAAAAGGCAGTGGTCACAACATCATCAACCACTATCACAGCTCATTTCTCTAACATGACAAATGACCGAAGATATAGATTGGTGGTTAAAAAAGAGAACGTTGACCAAAGGAGCGTCTTTCAGAACGCTGCCTCACAATGCAGTTCTCACGACAGATGCTTCCCACAAGGGCTGGGGAGCTCACCTCGATCATTTAAAGACACAAGGTCAATGGTCCATAACAGAAAGCACATACCAAATCAACCTTCTGGAACTCAGAGCAATCAGAAATGCTCTCAAAACATTCCTTCCACAATTACAAGGGAAAAGAGTAATGATTTACACAGACAATCAGGTCGCCATATTCTACATAAACAAACAAGATGGGTCAGGTTCATGGATCCTGTGCAGGGAAGCGATTCTAATTCTGGAATGGGCAACTCTTCATTCCATTCACCTCCAAGCTACATATCTTCCAGGAATAAACAATACTCGAGCGGACAAATTAAGTCGAATTTTCCATCCTCACGAATGGTCGTTGCACCAACAGATTGCAGACAAAATCTTTCACCACTGGGGTACTCCATTCCTGGACCTATTTGCAACAGAACACAACGCAAAGGTGAACAGATTTTGCTCACTACGCCATAGTCCTCAGAGAATGGCACCAGATGCCTTTCTCATTCCTTGGACGGGCAAACTCATGTATGCTTTTCAGCCAATTCCTCTTCTCATTTGCACCATTCAAAAGTGCATTCAAGACAGTGCGAACCTCATCTTAATAGCATTGGCTTGGCCCAGACAGCCCTGGTATGCTTACCTACTCAAACTGTCAATCGACAATCCAATACAACTGGAAGACCGCAGCGATCTTCTATCACAAGAGGGAGGCTCCCTTCTACATCCAATGCATCAGTCACTATACCTGACAGCATGGAAATTGAACGGTCATTAAAAGAAATGGGTTTCTCATATAGAGTACAGAATGTAATACTATCTGCTAGAAAACCATCTACCAGACGAAATTACCATTTCAAGTGGAAAAGGTACACCGCATGGTGTACAGACCACTAGCTCGAACCCAGACACTGCTCGCCAGAACACCTGTTGGATTACTTACACTCTCTATAGACAACAGGTCTAGCGGTGGCCTCAGTAAGAGTTCACCTGAGTGCAATCGCATCCTTACATGAACTACATGACGGTCAATCCATCGCTACGCATCCAATGGTCTCACGTTTCATGACAGGCCTTGCACATCTTTGACCACCAGTTCAAAATCGCCAGTTCCATGGGATTTAAATTTAATACTGGAACAGCTCATGCTACTTCCCTTTGAACCTATGGAAACCTCTCACATCAAATACCTTACGTGGAAGGTGGTGTTCCTGGTAGCGGTAACTTCCACTAGACGAGTCAGTGAACTACAGGCCTTAGTACATTACAGTCCGTAGATGGAATTCTACCATGATAAAGTAGTTCTTCAAACACACCCATCGTTTTTACCAAAAGTAATTTCGGCTTTTCACCTCAATCAATCCATTGAACTGCTGACTTTTTTCCCCAAACCACATCGGACAGAGAAAAACTACTACACACATTAGACTGTAAACGAGCGCTAGCCTATTACAAGAGTAGAAATTTTAAGGAATGTCACAATTCTAAGCTATTCCTCACGTTCAACCCTAATTCTCCTGGCTTACCAGTATCCAAAAGAACAATTTCTAGTTGGATTATTCAGTGCATATGGATTTGTTATGACAAGAAAGATCAACAGCTTTCCTCATCTCCAACAGCGCATCAAGTGAGAGCTGTTGCCATGTCTTTGGCCAATCTGCGAAATGTTCAGCCACTTGATATTTGTAAAGCGGCAACCTGGTCATCTTTAAATACCTTCACACCACACTATTGCCTCGATCAACAAACAGCAGCAGACGCTACATTGGGTCGGGCAGTACTAAACACCCTTACTACATAGAAACATAGAAACATAGAAACATAGAAATGACGGCAGAAGAAGACCAAATGGCCCATCTAGTCTGCCCAGCAAGCTTCACACATATTTTCTCTCATACTTATCTGTTTCTCTTAGCTCTTGGTTCTATTTCCCTTCCATCCCCACCTTTAATGTAGAGAGCAGTGATGGAGCTGCATCCAAGTGAAATATCTAGCTTGATTAGTTTGGGGGTAGTAGCCGCCGCAATAAGCAAGCTGCACCCATGCTTATTGTTTACCCAGACTATGTTATTAGCCCTTATTGGTTGTTTTTCTTCTCCCCTGCCGTTGAAGCAGGGAGCTATGCTGGATATGCGTGACGTATAAGTCTTCTCCCATGCCGTTGAAGCAGAGAGCCATGCTGGATGTGCATCGAAAGTGAAGTATCAGGCCCATTTGGTTTGGGGTAGTAACCGCCGTAACAAGCCAGCTACTCCCCGCTTTGTGAGTGTGAACCCTCTTTTCTTCTCCCCTGCCGTTGAATCAGAGAACTATGCTGTATATGCATTGAAAATGAAGTATCAGGCTTATTTGATTTGGGGTAGTAACCGCCGTAACAAGCCAGCTACTCCCCTCTTTGTGAGTGTGAATCCTTTTTTCCACATTTCCTCTTGCTGTTGAAGCTTAGAGCGATGTTGGAGTCAAGCCTGTGTATGTTTATTTAATAAGGGTATTGACTCCAGGCAGTAGCCATCATTCTGGCGAGTCACCCACTCTTCATTGGCAGCCTCTTGACTTTATGGATCCACAGTGTTTATCCCACGCCCCTTTGAAGTCCTTCACAGTTCTGGTCTTCACCACATCCTCCGGAAGGGCATTCCAGGCATCCACCACCCTCTCCGTGAAGAAATACTTCCTGACATTGGTTCTGAATCTTCCTCCCTGGAGCTTCAAATCGTGACCCCTGGTTCTGCTGATTTTTTTCCTTAGGAAAAGGTTTGTCGTTGTCTTTTGATCATTAACACCTTTCAAGTATCTGAAAGTCTGTATCATATCACCTCTGCTCCTTCTTTCCTCCAGGGTGTACATATTTAGATTCTTCAATCTCTCCTCGTACGTCATCCGATGAAGATCCTCCACCTTCCTGGTCGCCCTTCTCTGTACCGCCTCCATCTTGTCTTTGTCTTTTTGAAGGTACGGTCTCCAGAACTGAACACAGTACTCCAGGTGAGGCCTCACCAAGGACCTGTACAAGGGAATAATCACTTCCCTTTTCTTACTCGATATTCCTCTCTCTATGCAGCCCAGCATTCTTCTGGCTTTAGCTATCGCCTTGTCGCATTGTTTCGCCGACTTCAGATCATTAGACACCATCACCCCAAGGTCCCTCTCCTGCTCCGTGCATATCAGCCTTTCCCCCCCCATTAAATACAGTTCATTTGGATTTCCACTCCCCATATGCATGACTTTGCACTTCTTGGCATTGAATCTCAGCTGCCATATCTTCGACCACTCTTCCAGTTTCCTTAGATCCCGTCTCATTCTCTCCACTCCTTCCGGCGTGTCCACTCTGTTGCAGATCTTAGTGTCATCCGCAAAAAGACAAACCTTACCTTCTATCCCGTCTGCAATGTCGCTCACAAAGATATTGAACAGGACCGGTCCCAACACCGATCCTTGCGGTACACCACTTAAAACCGCTCTCTCTTCAGAGAAGGTTCCATTTACCATCACACATTGTCTTCTGTCCGTCAACCAATTTGCAATCCAGGTCACCACCTCGGCACTCACTCCCAAGCTTCTGTGGTCAGTAGCACATCCACATTCTGAGTCACGCGAACTGCAAAGACAGAATTAACTCATATTATGCGTGACCATAAGCTTGGGACTCCCAAGACAGCATGGCTGATTCAGCCTACTATCGACGGGAAAAAGCAAGTTTGCTTTCCGTAAACGATGTTTCCGTAGATAGCAGGATGAATCAGCTATGCTGACCCACCCACCTCCCTGGACGGCCACGTTTATCATAATGTCAAGTCATACGACTGATATATCTATATTACAGACTGAGGAGAATCTGTATTTCCTGCGCGGGAACGGACATGCAGGCGCACAGAGTTGAACTCTGTGTAACAGCTTTGACAAGCTCCGCCTTCCCGGGCCTGATGGACAGCCCAAGACAGCATGGCTGATTCATCCTGCTATCTACGGAAACACCGTTTACGGTAAGCAAACTTGCTTTTTTTTATGAGGAATGGTGGTTCTGTTTTTCCATTGTTAATACACAGAGTCTGGCTTCTTGGGGTTTCCATTTCAGTTTTTGTCTAATTTGTGCTCCTTTATTTTGTATTCTGTATTTGGTGAGGGTCTGTCTCTGCTCTGTGTGTGTGTGTGACTACGATGAGAAATTCTGCTAGCATATATGTTGTATAGGGATCTATAGCAATCAGGTTTGTTTTGTTTCCTCAGTAGGTGGTGTATTGGTATTCTAGGACCCAGTGTAATATTTACCCTTGCTTTTTCACATGTAGGGTTATTGTTGTTTGAGTCCTTAGTGTTATTACTGTTATGTTATGATGGGATTGCAGTATAGATTTTGAGTGTCTTTTTTGTGGGGTTTTGTGTTAGTTCACAATGTGTCTGGCAGTGGAAGGTGTTTGTGCTGCTGTTACTGTGAGGTGACACCAGAATTTGAAAATATCTTTTAGTATGATGAGCTGTAAGGGAAACATCCAAGCTCCATTGTTTGTGGGAATTTCAGTGGATGCACAGAGTTACAGGAGGTGCAGGATTTATACTGACATTCTGTCCCTTCCTATATATTCCAGACAACTCTCATAGCCATATAGAATTAGTTGAATGAGGCTATCAAATAATTTTATAGTGTGAAACTGGCCAGCTTTTTTAAATTACGCAGAAGACCCGTTGGACTTTTTTATTAACACTTTTTTATTTTATAACCAATTTTAAAACAGGATCCATGCTATAGAGGTGGGTGTGATGAAGAAATGTCATTCTGAACCCCCCCCCAAAAAAAATTCTTCTGTCTATAGATGCACTGATTTTCTGTGACGTTAAGCATTAGTACAAGAAGGATTAAGGGGGGAGGGGTGATGCTGGAGAGGCACACAAATGCATTGGCCCCCGGGCGCCGGAGACACTTGGTACGCCACTGGGTGCGAGCCATATGGAGCCGCAAGCAATGGCAAAGAAGAGTGGAGATTTGGCGGGCCACAAGCATGCTCGTGACCCAGAAAACCACACAGTGGGCGGGCATGATCGAGAATGAGGTAGGAGTCAGGGCCGAGACCGGGGGTGGCAGCGCAACCCGGGGGGCGCAAGGGAGAAGGCTCGCCTAGGGCACCAAGTCCCCTTGCACCGGCCCTGCTAGTATCTAACAGTTTCTAGAAACTTGCAGTTTCTCTCGTTAACTCTACTTTATAAACAGTTAAATAAAATGCAAAATACAAAGGGAAAAAGCGGTACAGTTCTAGCCCAGTCTTAACCACTGAAATAGCAACATTAGTAAGCCTTTGCTCACATCATCAAGCAGAACAGGAAGTACCCGATGCAGGGCCTACAAAGCCACTGGATGGTGAACAGTGAAAGAAGCTATGTCAGAGGAAACTGTGGTCAGAGGGTGCCACAGGAGTGGTAAGGGGAGTTACAACTGTCATGCAAAGGACCCAAATTCAATTCAGGAGGCTCTTCTCAGATAAACAAAAGTATAATCCAGGAGGGTAGCAGTAATATTGAACCTGGTACTTATAATGTGGAAAGTGTGTGTAATGTCCAGGATGATCACCTGAGTTCCAATGAACGTCAAATCATAGGGGCGGATTTTAAGAGCCCTGCTTGTGTAAATCCGCCCGGCGTGTCGGGGGCGGGGCCGATCGGCGCGACGTTTTGGGGGCGGGACGCGGCGTTTCGGGGGCGGGCCCAGGGGCGTGGTTTCAGCCCGGGGCGGTCCGGGGGCATGGCCGCGCCCTCCGGAACCGCCCCCAGGTCGCGTCTCGGCGCGTTAGTGGCCCGCTGACACGCGGGGATTTACTTCTCCCTCCGGGAGCCGTAAATCCTCCGACAAAGTTAGGGGGGGGGGGGTCTAGATAGGGCCGGGGGGGGGGGTTAGATAGAGGAAGGGAGGGGAAGGTGAGGGGAGGGCGAAAGCGAGTTCCCTCCGAGGCCGCTCCGATTTCGGAGCGGCCTTGGAGGGAACGGAGGCAGGCTGCGCGGCTCGGCGTGCGCCGGCTGCACAAAATCGGCAGCCTTGCGCGCGCCGATCCTGGATTTTAGCGGCTACGCGCGTATCTACTAAAATCCAGCGTACTTTTTTAAAATCTACCACCTAGGGTTTAATATAATAGAAAGGCAAAGAGGGGCACACAAAGGTCAGGATCCTGGACTTATACAAGAGTACAGACATTTTTTTTTTTTTTTTTTTTTAAATGGGGGCATATTTGAAGGAGGCATTGGCAGAGTGGGAAGTTCTTTATGTAGAAGAAAAATGCTAAGCTTTGGTAAGGTCTACAATCTTTTGTTAGGAAAGTAAAAAAGAATAATAGCATTCAAAAGATGTAAGGGATCTCTAAAAGAAGAAGACAGGAAAAGATGAGAAAAGCAGGGAAAGTAGTCAGGATGGAAAGGCAAAGTCAGTGAAAGAAGGAAATGCAGAAGTATGACTGATGACCGGTGAAAAAGAGGAATTATATAGAACGGGGTGGGCAAATGTTTTTTGTGCAGGGGCCACATTACAAGTTATTTCCGCCATGAGGGGCAGGTCCCCCTTGGAACTCTTTGGCACAATATCAAACCCCCAGCATCTGCTGCAGACATTTCAATATCAAACAGGCTTAAGCACCATTTTTTAGCAGCTGAGGAGCCCTGCAATCATGGATCCAAGTCTCTATCAAAATAAGTAGAGCCTTCAATCCAACACAGATACATTTTAAGGGCAAGAGGTACAAAGCATTTTCCTGGCTAGCAGACTACCTCACCTCAGTCTCAAATGCAGGACACAGATAAAACCCTCATCAAATAAGAATTAAAAGACCATAAAGTATAAATAGAAAAGTATAGTCAAAAAACTGAACTTGAAACCACTCCAAGCCAAACTCATATGTAGAACAACAGTGCAAAAACAAAACCATCACCATTGCTCGTAAAACAAAATCAAGAAATATCAATCTTAACAGTAAACCATACTAATAAAAAGAATATTTCAAAACAGATGCTGAATAAAACAACATCTAATAATTAAGAATAAGAATTTTAAAAAACCCTTTAAACATTTCCTAAAATTCAATCAAATATTTCAGAACAGGAGACATATCAAACACCACCCAATAATTAAAATTAATAATAAAAAACAATTCCCCCTGTCTGTACCTGGAAACTTTTGATTTCCAGTCACCCTGAGATTGTAGTAGATGTGGGGGAAGGAGGGAGACAGGAGAGGAGAGAACACAGGAACTTCCACCTTTCTCTCTCATATATACACATGTTCATTCACACACAAACACCACTCGTGTACCATTCTACCTGCTCTTCTTCCCTCTTCTACTTCCTCTCTTCCTCGTCCCTCTCACTCATTCAAGTCCCTTCCCTCTCACCCATCCCCTCCTTGTCACTCAACCCCCTCACCCTCTTTCCTTCCTTCTGTCACTCAGCCTCCCACTCAGTCCCCTTACCTTCTCTCTCAGTCACTCGCTCCCACTCAACCCAAATACCTTGCCTCATTCTTACCCCTTCCCTTTCCTCATCACTCATTCCCAGTCACCCCATTCCCTTCCTTCTGTATCACTCACTCCTCCTCCCATTCAATTCCTTCCGTCACTCATATTCACTCCCTCCCTTCCCTTTCTGCCACTTATCCTTCTACTAAGTTCCCTTCCCTCTGTCACTCACCCTCTTGTTTCCTCAATCTCACCCCCTTCCCATTCAGTCACTCATAGTCTCCCTCCCTCCCTCCCACCCACTCCGGTCTACTCCCTTCTCTTCCTTCCTTCCTCTGTCACTCACTCTCTCCCTCCCACTCCCTTCCCTGTCAGTCACTCACTCACCATCCTCACCCCTTCCCTTCCTAGATCTCAATCTCACATCACCTCCCTTCATTCCCTTATTCAAACCCCTTCCCTTTTACTAAGAGCCTAGATAACTTACCTCTCCTCTCCTCTCCTCCCTAGGACGTTGTCATGTACCTGCCGGCTGAATGTCGGAAGCCTATCGGCAGCTCACTATTAGATCCACGGCAGTTCGGACATCTCCTCGCTAACACGCCATCACTTGGAGCCTCTCCTCGCTGGTGGGGGGAGGGGGGATTGGAATCCCACCAGCATGTCACTACAAGCACCATGGTGCAGGTCCTCTTCTTGTTGGCAGGGGTGGGAAATCCTCCCCCCCCCCCATCGCATAATTAAATAAAGCCAAGCTCTGACCTGCCTGCCATCAGTCAAGGCCTGACATGGCGCAGATCAGCGCATTACAAGGGTGACACTTGGGCAGGCAGCATCAACAAACTGCTTATAATATAATTGTAGAAGAGATAGGCAGGCCGGATGAAAAATTATGATGGGTCGGATTTGGCCCGCCTACCCCGGTATAGAAGATGATAAAGGCAAAGCAGAAATGCTAAGCAAATACTTTGATTCAGTGTTCAATAAAGAAAGACTTGATGGAGAACCACAGAGAGCAGGAAGGAGTTCTGATGTTAGTGATATAAATGCCACAGCATTTACAGAATGCAATGTTTATTTTATTTATATTCCTTTTTTACAGGTACTTAAAAGAGATATTTCTCTTTCCCCAGAGGACTCACAATCTAACAAGGAGATTTACAAAGCTGCAATATTTTACTGTGGGAGGGGCAAAATATCATGGGGGTGGTTCCACCCCCATGATATTTTGGCTCCACCCTAACAAAATATCACAGCAGTTGTGCGCCGATATTTTTTATTGTGTAAAAAATCTGCGATAAAAATATCACCGCAAAACAGCAAAAAACATATGATGGTGGCGCCTCTGGTTAGGGCTGCCATCATCTTAAAGGGCAACCTGACCCAAAAATAACATCTCCCCATCAAAAGTGCCCAACCCCGTGCCATCAGTCAAGGTGGCCCCGCATAAAAAGATAGATTAATATCTCACACAGCCATGCCCAGCCCCCCCCCCTTTACCCCTCTGATCCCCTTTCTATTAAATAAATCCCTGTTGGGCTAGGATGCTCCCCCCCCAACCCTAGCCCACCCCAGATCCCCCTATACCTTAACTTGAAGTCCCTGGAAATCTAGGAAAGTTCGAATTTGTCCATCTAAGTAGTGGCAAAGATGCTACTTAGCCAGATAAATTGGAATTTAGCCAGATAAGTGTACAGAAATGAAATACCCGTGTATTTTTACTTCAAATTTTAAAGGGATGCACAAGTAGATTTTACACGTGGCATTTACATATATTTACCCCCCCCCCGCAAATCAACTTTTACATGCCTATGTTGGGGATTTTCTAACATGCGTGTGGCAATGAACTAATCAGCTTTACCAATTAGTCTACCAGTTAGCCCAGTCCAACTGCAGCTCATGAAGACCCTCCTGGCTTCTCAGCCTAAAGTCCCCCATTTCACCCAGACCCCTTACCCAATCCTTTTTTCACTTTTAAGATGTTAACAATTATTTACTCCAGATACTTGTGCAGGAGTAAATATATGCAAGTAAGGTGCCATATTTACATGCATAAATTACTTCTAAAATAGCAACTTGTTCCCGTAAATGTTAAGCCTCTCCACAAAATGTCCCTGGCCTACCCCTTTTTAACATGTGCAAATTTTCTTGCAAACCCTGATTTATGCGTGAATTTTGACGTTTCTAAAATAGCATGTATTTGTGTATGCGCTATTTTACACGTGTAAGTGCTATTTTTTTATGCTCACAACTTTTGAAAATTCACCTTCAAGTTTACATGTAACTAGCAAACCTAAAAGTAAACAAAGCTATGGCCGAGAAGGTATACATCTTAGGATATTAAGAGAAATCAGAGAAATTCTGGTGGGTTCACTGATGGATCTATTCAATCAGAATTGATTGCAAGGAGACAGACATGTTCCTGTGGCCAGTTAAGTTGAAAAATGTAGTTAGCCATATCATAGATTGCTTTCTTGATGATATTCTTCTGTATTTCTGTATTGCATGCTTTGAAATCTCTCTCTGTTTTTCCAATTATTGATATTGCTAGACTATATTAAGTAACTGTTTAAAAAAAAAAGTATTGGGCTTTTCTTCTTTGGGGCTAGTGACTCATAGTGCATTGCAGGGGATCATCAAGAACTTCCTTACGGGCCACAGGCCTGTGTCCTGGGCGCGCGATTCAGTATCGGCCCGTATGCAAATTAGGGCCCACGGTAAAAGGAGGCGCTAGGGACACTAGCGCGTCCCTAGCACTTCCTTTTTGACAGAAGCAGCGGCTGTCAGCGGGTTTGACAGCCGACGCTCAATTTTACCGGCATCATATCTCGAACCCGCTGACAGCCACGGGTTCGGAAAACGGACGCTGGCAAAATTGAGCGTCCGTCTTCCAACCCGCGAGCCATGGGTAGATTTTTAATTTTTTGTTTAAATTTTTAATTTTTTTTAATTTTTGGGGCCTCCGACTTAATATCACTATGATATTAAGTCAGAGGGTGTACAGAAAAGCATTTTTTTCCTGCTTTTCTGTATACTTTCTTGGTGCTGGCAGGCGTTAATTTCTGAAAGTAAAATGTGTGGCTTCGCTGCACATTTTACTTTCTGTATCGCGCGGGAATGACTAATAGGCCCATCAACATGCATTTGCATGTTGCGGGCGCTATTAGTTTCGAGGGGGTTGGCCGCGTGTTTTCCACACGCTATTACCCCTTACTGTATAAGGGGTAAAAATAGTGCATCGAAAACACGCGGCCAAACGGGGGCTAACAGTGCGCTCAGCCTGAGCGCACTTTACTGCATCAGCCCCGTTAGTTAGAGTTGATTGCAAGGAGGCACACATTGCTACCTGTTCTTGTGGCCAGTTAAGTTGAACAATTTAAAGTTAGCTATATTATAGATTGCTTTCTTGGTGATATTCTTCTGCATTTCTCTATTGCATGCTTTGAAATCTCTCTCTGTTTTTCCAAGTATTGATATTGCTAGTCTGTATTAAGTAGCTGTGTTTGTTAATTTGAAAAAGGCTGGTATCTACAAGAGTTGTAGGAAGTTGCTTCTGCTGGGAGACTCAGTCATCAGAGGACCACTTTGGGTAATAATTTTGATGGGGACACAACAGTTAAATGCCTTCCAGGAGCCTCAGCTGGTTGAAATGCCAACCAGATAGTCAATGCAATTACAGAAGAAAGTAGAGATTCCAGTATCAATGTTATCATCCATCTGGGGACCAATGACCTTGCTAGACATGATATCCTTACAGTACAGAAAGATTTCCAAAACCTAGGGACGAAGATTAGACACATGGCAAAAGCATTGTCTTTTCAGAAGTATTACCTGTTCATGGAAAGGGGAAGGAAAGGCTCTGGGGCGGATTTTAAAAGCCCTGCGCGCGTAAATCCTTCTGGATTTACACGCGCAGGGCACTCACGCGCCGGCGTACCTATTTTGCATAGGCCGCCGGCGTGTGTAAAGCCTCAGGATGCGCGTAAGTCCCGGGGCTTTCTAAAAGGGGCGTGTCGGCGTGTCGGGGGGCGTGGCCGGAGCGACACGGCGTTTTCGGGGCGGTGACGTGCGTCACGTGGCGTTTCGTGGGCGGCGACACGGGCGTGGTTTCGGCCCAGGGGTGTTCCGAGGGCGTGGCCGCAGCCTCTGGACCAGCCCCTGGGACCGGAACACGGAGCGGGGCTGCCGACCGGCGAGCGCAAAGTTAGGGGGGGTTTAGATAAGGCCGGGGGGGTGGGTTAGGGAGGGGAAGGTGGGGGAGGGTGAAGGAAAGTTCCCTCCGAGGCCGCTCCAAAATCGGAGCGGCCTCGGAGGGAACAGACAGCGTGCGCTGGGCTCGGTGTGCGCAGGTTGCACAAATGTGCACCCCCTTGTGCGCGCCGACCCTGGATTTTATAAGATACGCGCGGCTACACGCGTATCTTATAAAATCCAGCGTACTTTTGTTCGCGCCTGATGTGATGGTTGGTCACAGAAATTTGTCCTTGGCTGGAAAGAGGAAGCTAAGTGAGAAATTCAGAGCATGTACTATGAGGCATTTAAACTAGAAGGCAGGGGTGGCAGGAGGTGGTCAATGAAATTGCCATGTCACCCCCAAGCAAGACAGGAATTGGGAGAAGAAAGCAACAAAGTCAATCAGCTCAAAATAGCAGAAAAGATGATTAAGAAGAGCAGCAATCCTAGGGAGATGCTTTGGAAAGCTATGACCACAAGTGCTCGCAGGGCCGGTGCTAGCTTTTTTGCTGTCCTGTGCGAACAATTACCGTACTGCCCCCTCGCACACACACACACACACACACACACGCTGTTCATTTATTCTCTGTCCCAGGACTACCCAAAAATGCCCAGCTCCTTCAGGGATACAAACTTTAAAAGCTAACACCATTCCCCCCCCCCCCACCAAACCCATGGCTGGTGCAAGGATATTAGATGCCCTAGGCGAACCTTATAGCCTTGCACACTGCCCCCGCCCCATTCCACACACACACAGTTAGGAGTTATGCACTTATAGTTTACATGAAAAATATCAAAGTACAGTATTCTGCCGTAAAAATATCATATTATATGTACATTGATTTCCATCATTCCCGAGATTGTCATGGATTAGTGGAAGAGGGATGCACTAACTTTCTTGTCTCTTTCTGCTATATATACATACTCAAACAAGCTCATACACACATACACTCTTTCTCTCAGACAAACCCGCAGGCGTTGCCAGCTTTTCTTTGGTTGGGATCTACCAGCAGCGTCAGGCCCTCATCTTCATTTCAGCTGCTGGCAGGTTGGAATCCACCTGCAGCCCCCATTCTCCACCCACACACACAGCTCCCATTCACACTCGTGCATACACTGAAGGCAGACCCCCTCTCTTTCTTTTGCCAGCAACCTTGGAGCCTCTCTCATTCCTCTGCTGCCACTGTCACTGCTGCCGCATGGCTATTGGGGAGGCGCCGATCGCTGCTACTGGCACTAAAGCCCATTCTGCTGCCTCCTCTGTGCAGGCCCCATGGTATTAAAAATTTACAGGACTTCCAGTTCCTCCATGCTGATCTTGTACATCGCAAGATCGGCATAGAAAAAGTGCTACTCTTGCACATCCCCAAAGATAACATATGCTAATCACTACAAATTCAGAAACAATTTTTTTTTTTTTTTTTTACCTTTGCTGTCTGATCTTAGTTTTCTAATTGGTTGGTCACAGGCTTTTTTTAACATCTTCTCTTTCATGGTCTTTTGCCAATTCTTTTTTTTCTGTTTCTTCTCTATCCACCTGTCTTCTTCTTTTCTTCCCTCAAACAAACAGGCTCTCAGTCTCACATGCTGTTTCTCCCTCACACACACACTCAGGCTCTCATTTCACACGCTATCTGTCTCTCACATACATACTCACTGAAGCTCTCATTTTCAAACGCTGACTTTCTCCCTCACACACAGAAATAGGCTCTCATACGCACATGCTGTCTCAAATGCTCTCTTATACATAGATATCGTAAATAGGATACAGAGAGGTCACACAAAGACTGAGTTTTGAATTTCAAAAATACGGACTTTGTCGAAATGGGGGACTACCTGGAGGTAGAACTAAAAGACTGAGAGAAAATGAGAAAGGTGGAACAACAGTGGGCCAAACTAAAAGGAGCAATTACAAAGGCAATAAATCTATATGTTAGAAAAGTGAACAAAAATAAAAGAAATAAGAAACTGATCTGGTTCTCAAAGGACTTGACTGATAAAATAAAAGCAAAAAAAAAACCCAAACTGTGTTCAAGGAATATAAAGGATCCCAAAAAGAGGAACACAGGGAAGAATATCTGGCGAAACTGAGAGAGATGAAGAAAGAAATCAAGAAAGCAAAAAGTCAGGCAGAAGAAAGGATTGTCAAAGAGGTAAAGAAAGGTGACAAAACATTTTTCAGATATATCCAAGAAAGATCTGAAGTGGTATTGTGAAATCGAAAGGTGACAAAGATCAAAGTGTGGAGAGAGACAAAGAAATGGCTGAAATAAACAAATACTTCAGTTCGGTGTTCACTAAAGAAGACCCTGGAGAAGGACCGTCGCTAGTTGACAAGAATGTGGATGGGGGTGGAGTAGACAAATCTCCATTTACAGAAGAAAATGTATGGGAAGAGCTAGGAAAACTGAAAGTGGACAAGGCCATGGGGTCAGATGAGGTACTTCCCAAGATACTGAGGGAGCTCAGAGATGTGCTGGTGGGTCCGCTGAAGGACCTGTTTAATAGATCCCTAGTATCGGGAGTGGTGCCACAAGATTGGAAAAGAGCAGTGGTGGTCCCACTTTACAAGAGTGGGAGCAGAGAGGAGGCTGGTTAGCCTCACCTCAGTGGTGGGAAAATTAGTGGAGACTGTATCGAAGGAAAGGATAGTGAGCTATCTACAATCCAATGTGTTGCTCGACTCAAGACAGCATGGATTCACCAGGGAAAGGTCCTGTCAGACAAATCTGATTGATTTTTTTGATTGGGCAACTAGAGAATTGGATCAAGGAAGACTGCTGGTTGTGATTTATTTGGATTTTAGTAAAGCTTTTGATACGGTCCCACATAGGAGACTCATGAAGAAAATAAGAAGCATGGGAGTGGGTGCCAAGGTAGTAGTGTGGATTGCAAACTGGTTGACTGACAGAAGACAGAGCGTAATGGTAAGTGGAACCTCCTCTGAAGAAAGAACGGTGTTAAGTGGAGTGCCACAGGGATCGGTATTGGGACCAGTTCTGTTCAATATCTTTGTGCTTGACATTGCAGAAGGTATAGAAGGTAAAGTTTGTCTATTTGCGGATGATACTAAAAACTGCAACAGAGTGGGCATGCCTGAAGGACTAGAGAGAATGAACAGTAATTTAATAAAGCTTGAAGAGTGGTTGAAGATTTGGCAGCTGGGATTCAATGCTGAGAAGTGCAGAGACTTGCATCTGGGATGCAGCAATCCAAAAGAGCTGTATGTGATGGGCAGTAAAAGACTAAAGCGCAGGGACTGGGGGAAGGACCTGGTTGTGATAGTGTCTAATGATCTGAAGGCAGCGAAGCAATGTGACAAGGTGATAGCAAAAGCCAAAAGTATGCTGAGCTGCATAGAGAGAGGAATAACCAGTAAGAAAAAAGAGGTGATAATGCCCTTGTACATGTCCTTGGTGAGGCCTCACCTGCAATACCGCATTTAGTACTGGTGCCCGTATCTCAAAAAGAATAAAGACAGGATAGAGGCAGTCCAAAGAAGAGTGACCAAAATGGTGAGGGGTCAGCATTGGAAGACTTATGAAGAGAAGCTGAATGATATTAATAGCCACCTCTCACAATGTTATTTATACATATATATAACTTTCTAATCTTCATTTCCCTTCTCATTCCAAGTTATTGTTTTCCTTGTTATATGTAACTGCTTTTCTGCACTATTGTTTAAATGGTAAAGTTTATTATAATTTCACCCCTGTTTCTTGAATGTTGGTATATAAAAACTTAAATAAATAAAAAATAAAATAAATTAATATGTAAACCCAGGAAGAGAGGAGGTGCAGAGGAAGATATGATACAGATTTTCAGATACCTGAAAGATTTTAATGATGCACAATTGTCAAACTTTTTTTGCTGCAAAGATATCTATAGAACTAGATGTCATGAAATGAAACTCTAGGGAGGACGACTCAAAACCAATGTCAGGAAATATTTCTTCTTGGAGAGGGTAGTACATTTATATATTTATTTATTTGGTTTTTTTTGTATACCAATATTCAACAAAAGTCAGCACATCGGTTCACATATAACAAAAATGATAGGAAAATACAATGTGAAGAGTAGAAGCAACAGTGTTATACAAAATAATGGAGAGGATTAAAGAAGACAGTAAATGCCTAGAATACTCTGCTGGAGGAGGTGGTGAAGACAAAACCAGTGAAGGAATTCAAAGGGGCATGGGATAAACACTGTGGATGCCTAAAGGCTAGAGGTTGGAAATAAAGAAAAGAGTGCATGGGGGTAACTTGCTGGTGTGGCAGTTGCTACCCTTAACCAATAAGCCTTGATACTGTCAATACAACTCCATCATTGTTCTCTGCTTCAGCAGCAGTGGAAAAAGTGAATTGTACTCAGACAGCAACCCATGAGGGCCCCGACGTTTATGGTTTGGGGAACAAATAAACATGGGGGTAACTTGCTGATGCAGCTTTTACTACCCTTAATCACTAAGCCTGATACTTTTGATGCAGCTCCAACATTGCTTTCTGCTTCCACGGCAAGGGTCACGGGAAATTGTATTCAAACAACATTGGAGGGCCCTGACTTTTACAGTCTGTGAAACTGATAAGCATGGGGGTAACCTGCACCGTGCAGCAGATACTGGCATAAGCTTGCTAGCAGACTGGGTAGATCATTTTATCCTTTTCTACCGTCATTTCTATGTTTCTATGTTTAACCTTTGGAAACTAGAATAATTCAGTAGGACGAAGAAGAGTTGATGCTGTCCCTCTTCATAAAAGCAGTAATAGGGAGGAAGTGGGAATTTACAGGCCCGTTAACCTCACTTCATTGCTGGGTAAATTAATAGAGAGCTTACTAAAGGAAAAATAATGAAGTATCTTGAATCCAATGAGATACAGGATCCACAAAGCAGCATAGTTATGCCAAACAGAGATTGTACTAGAGAAATATGATCAATTTCTTTGTCTGGGTGACCAGAGAATTAGATTGGGGATGTGCATTGGGTGTGGTGTACTTGGATTTTAGCAAAGCTTTTGATGCTCTCCTGCACAGGAGGCTCATAAATAACCTGAGCAACCTGTGGTGGGCCCAAAGATGATCGACTGGATTAGTAACTGAGAAACAGGAGAAGTAACTGAGAAACAGCAGAAGCCATCAAATTCCCCCCTAAACCCTTGTTCCGGTATTTTGTTTAAAGACTTGGGGGTCCATTGTCCTGAACTGATCTGCTCAATTATAAATCAATCTCTAGAAATGGGAATTTTTCCTCGTCAATTGAAGCAAGCTTCTATCACACCTATCCAAAAGAAAAAATCATCTTCAGCTTTAGATTTTTCAAATCTTAGACCAATTGCTACTTTGACATCCCTATCAAAAATCATAGAATCCTCAGTCTTGTACCAGTTGAGAGAATACTTATCAGATCATGACATCTTACACCCAAATCAACACGGGTTTAGAAAGGGTTATTCAACAGAGACCCTTCTCCTTTCTTCATTCGACACATATGTAAGAGGATTCGATTCTAATATAGACTACCTATTAGTTTTGTTGGACATTTCCGCAGCGTTCGATACGCTCGATCATAGAATCCTCCTATCTAGACTTCAAAAGATAGGTTTACAAAGTACGGTATTAAATTGGTTTGATAGTTATTTTTCAAATCGTTGGCAAAGCACGTCAAGCAAAACTGACTGATACATGGGGGTAACCTGCACATCACGACAGATACTACCATGGGAAGCTTGCTGGGCAGACTGGATGGACCATTGGTCCTTTTCTGCTGTCATTTCTATGTTTCTACGTTTCTATCTGTTTCACTTGCAGATAATATGCTACCAACAAGATAGCTGTAGGCCAGAGGCTAATGAAAATCTGAATGGGTTGCAAGACTCAGCTTGTGAAAACTTTCCTTTCCGCTGGATTAATGGACTCCTAAAAGCTGTGGAACCAGAAGAATACTCCTAAAGAGGAAGATTACTTCAGGAACTGGATCCCTATCAAGGAAGCAAGTTACAAGTAACAAAAAGTTTGAATACTAAGGAGAGGGACTGGGCAAATAGGAAATTCTGTTTTTTTTCCTGTTAAAAAATCAGAAAAATACTTGTAGAAAAATGATAATTTGCATTCTTTAAATGAACACTTGATTTAATATTATTTTCATGGTTGATAAAGTAACAACTTCCTTTTTCAAGTGTAAATTACATAAATAAAGTTATATTTTTGGTTAAAACAAATAACTGTTTCTCCTTCTCACTGTATTTTTCCTGAGAAGTTGGTAAGTGGCTACCAAAGGGAAAATGAAAACAATCTAGACCCCAAATTGAATTCTGAGTGCCTGTTACAAAAAATATTACAGTACCAGTCCCTGCTGACCGAGCAGCAGAGACTGGTATTGTAATATCTGAAATGGCTTTTGCATTTTCCCTTGTCGGATTTTTCAGGGATAGCCTGAGAGGTAAAATGGAGAAACATTATGAAAAGGTGGCTTATGGCGCCTGTAATTTTTTCACTGTGATCCAGAAAAATCTGTGATGATAGATGGTTTCTCAACTGATTTATCAGTATATGATGCACATAATTTTCTTAAAGCATATGGAAATGTAACCAAATTGGAATGCTTGAAAGAGGCAATGCCCGCAAGACTATTATGTCAGCTTGATGATCCTAAAGCAGTGTCTCTGTTACTAACTGATCTTTCTCACGGCAAGGCAAATGATGATTGGCGAGTTGTGGTGCCTGCTAGTTTTTCCGGTGCAGAGGAAGTTTTGAGAGCTCTTAAAAATATTGACATGTTGAGAAGGAAGGAAGATCCTTCACATGGCTTACCTGTTATCCAAAACCTTTTCAGATAAAATGTAAAGCTCCATGATTTGAAGCAGAAATTACAAACCCCTTTAGCAGCACAACTTTACCTGCTCATCCTGCACCAACTGGTATTCTAATTCCTTCTCATGTGCAAAAAAGTAATTGTAGGACATGTGGTTACATTTAAAAATGTTAAAGCTTTAACTACTGTTTCATAACAAACTGCAAAGATTTCTGGTATGGGCCTGAAACCTATTGGGGTGGTTGATTTTGACCTCCAAACTGACCTGTAGTGGAAGACAAAGAAAGCTGATGGAAAGACTTTTGCCAGCAGAATTAAATACTGCCTTGTATTTGGGTGTTACTGCCACTGCAGTGAAATGTGTTATTGAGCTGGTAAAGACATATGGAGCTGTTTTGGATACACACTTTCTGTATACACAGCTTGTGTCTAGGCAACAACTTGCAGGAGAAAAATCCTCTCAGTATTTGATCACAATACACTTATATTTCAGGAAGTGAGTAGAAAGAGATGTTTTAATAAGTCAAAATCAGGAACTCTTTTCATGGTACAACAATTGTTGGACTCATTTCATGGTACAATTCATAAATGGATGCTGGGATGAAATTATGATCACTCAGCTGAGGTTGCAGGACTATTTGGATAAGAGCCAAGATAAGAGGATCTCTTATTTGGAATTACTACTAAAAGTTAGGATTTAAGAAGAAGGCAAATTTGCTGAGGAGAAAAGAAAATTAACTGTTAATAAGCAAGGACCAAGCACTTTAGCCAAAGTTGCAGAGCATAATCTAAATCTAGAATGTATTGGTTGCTCTAAAATCAGAGGCTCAGAGGACACTGACCAGTGCCAGGTAGCACTATTAAACCAGCAGCTTGAATGAAGGACAGAAAGAGCCCTTCAGGAAGAGACAATATCTCAACAAGAGAAATTAGTGGCAGCAGGAAAGAAATGGTTCTAAATCTTCTGAAGTTTCAAGTATAGAATCAAGTAATTCAAACAGATGGGAGCCTCAGCAGTATGCCAGAAATCCTGCTGCTAGTAGTCAAAAATTCAAAGGACATTAGATCTCTTGTTATAATTGTGGAGAGTGGACATCACTCTTTAAAATGCTCTTTACCAGAAAACTCAGCATTAGTGTTACAATTGCTGTGAGCTCAAGGTCAAGATAGAAGGAGAGAATTGCCTAAGAGAGATTCCATGGTTACTGAGACAATGCAAAACCAAATAACAAACACTAAAGGAGAAGCCCTTTGGCATATTGGTATGACTGACTTGGTAGGAGAACCCACATATTTTATAGTATATTTGGATGGAGGATAAACCATTTGTCCTGTAGATACTGGATCACAAGTGACCTGAGTTTCAGAAAGTTCTTATCAAAGAGATTTGTTCCACAGGCAGTACAACCACTGAGTGACTGTGACAGGGTATATCCCCAGTAGCACCTTAAGAACACAGCTTAGCTATATGGACCTGGTCCACCTTAAGATAGCGCTCCTGAACAAATTTAAGACTGTTTATGACACAGATGGTTTTGTTGTAAAAAATTGTCGTCCCCCCCCCCCCCCTGGAAGCAGCCGGACGGGCGAAACAGGGTCCATGTTGGGGAATTGCTATGTAACCTTGCGTTTTACTAAGAGGAGTTGCCGCATTGAGAATAAAAATTATATATGTGAAACTTGACCAGCAAAGACTTATTTGCACTTATAATTGATGTACTATCTTAAGATAGCGAACATAAGAAGTTGCCTTACTGGGTCAGAGCGAGGGTCCATCAAGCCCAGCATCCTGTTTCCAACAGTGGCCAATCCAAGTTACAAGAACCTGGCAAGAGCCCAAACATTAAATAGACCCCATGCTACTGATGCTGGTAATAAGCAGTGGCTATTCCCTAAGTCAACTTGATTAATAGCAGTTTATGTACTTCACAACAGGACACACGCTTGCTTTTGCTTTCACAGGAAACAACTCCACGAACGAGAAGAAGATAGAGTGGACAGCAGTGGCAGGGTCCCAGCCCCAGCCCCCCTAGAAGCAGCAGCCCCGCTGGGGAGGACCAGGAAGCTCCTCCCCCATCCCATCCACCACCAAGGGAAGAGGCAGTGGTGCTCCCACCCCTTTGCCCCAAGAAGCGCACCCCAGGCCTCCAGCTACAGACTCTCTCCTCATCCATTTAGAGCCTCCTCCCTGGTTTGCCCAAGGAGTTAAGAATCAGGCAACCAAGACTGGCCACAATAATTGTCACTGCCAAACATGCTATTACTTTTTATTGAAACAATGCTGTTGATAAAAATTTGAATTTTCACATTTGAAATTTCACCAAACACTTAAAAGAATTGATGTAAAATGTGTTCATTGGTTCCTCCTTGGCGAAACAGAATCGTGTCGAGGGACTGGAAACCTTTATTTATAATCTCTGTGACAAGCACTGGAATTAACAGCGGTGTTATAAATTGCAGCAAAATCTTTATTTGAAGGAGAACATGTGAAAACTTTCTGATTATACATTCCCTTTATTCTTGTTCGTTTTGCATGTGTAATCTCTTGCCTACTCCACCTCTTGACTGTGCAAGAAATTGGTTTCTACATGGCGTATAGTTTGTGTGGCTATACCAGGACTTTCTGTTATAATGATGTAGGGCACATGTGCTCACAGAGAAGAGCTCGAATCACCCCTTGGCTCCAGAGCACCAAGTCTACAGTGTAGGCCACAGCACTATAAGATAGGTGGATCTGTCTGCTGTATGTACCATGAAACTATAGTAGGACGTATAGTCTGCACATAGAGAGCTTGCCTTCCTAGTTGTAGACAGGCACAAGGTGTTTATTTTGTTGCTTCCATATCTGTATGGACACATGGCCTAGTGCTGTCCATTTTCCTCTCACCTCTGGCCCCAATAAATAGACATTTCATAAGCACATTTCCTATTCCACTCCATGACTTGAATATGACGGCTCAGCTTGCAGGGTGCCACAACTTGAAGCAATAAGCAACCCTTTTAAGAGTATATGCAGATAGTTGGTGCCCTCAACAGCTAGGCAGGCTGAGTTATAGCTTGTACTTCCAGGAAATATATGTTTAGAAGAGGTACACTTTTGAGATTTTCACTGAAGTATCAGGAGGTGCTGAAAGAGGGCTTGGGAACTGGTATTGATTGTTAACATTGAAATTCCTAAGATTTAAACACCTATGATGTGAAACTAAAACGTGTACCATTTTCACTGTTTCAGGGGGCTGACAGGAAGAACAGGTAGAGCCAAGTGGGGTGCATACACCAGCTGCCTGACACATCTTCATCGGAGGAGGAGGAGCTGCAGGAAGGGCTACCCATGAAGGAACTGCAGCAACTACCATCTAGAAAGCCGGAAGAGGAGGCTGAGGAGGATGAGCAGCAAGCTGTGCTGAATTCCTCTACAGAAGAGGAAAGTGATGTACACTCACAGGTGGAGGCCAGGCCAGCCAAGCTCCTCCTCATCGAAATGAATGGACATATCCTGGAGGAGGTGGCTGCACTGTGGCCAGAACTTGAAGGCTTCCAAGTCATGATATGTCAGGAAGGACAGACTCTAAGGGAGGAAATCCAGGACCTTCGAAAGGAAATGCCTGAGCAGAAAGTCTGGAGAGAGCTGCTCCAATGAATGCCCCTTTGGCAACCGCAGCCACCACCAGTGACACCAGCTGCACCTTCCCCACCTGGCAGACACTCCTGCAGCTTCCACAGGATCCAGGTCTTGTACCCTCTAGGAGACCTGCTATTAGGAATGCCAGCCCCAAAGGACTGTCAGGAACACCGCCCAAAGCGTGGTGTCCAGGGGGTAGCTCTCTGGCCATTCCAGAAGCTCCTTTGGACTACAGGTATGCATGAGCCCCTGTGCCATGGTGCAACCTCACAGGCAAGGTTCAAAGGCCCACACCATAAGCAGGTAAACATATCCAGGCATGAGTCAGGCAAGGACGGAGTACACTGAAGACAAGAACCAATACCGAAGGCAGATAAACGCTGAAGACTGGAACCAGGAGCACAACAGAAGACCAAATCAGACTGAAAACAGGTTCCCGGGTAGACAAAGCACCAGAATGACCAAGCAGACCAAGGCTGGACCAAGGCAGATGAGAAGGCACAGAAACTTCATAAATCAGAACCAGAACTCAGGAATTCTCAAGGCTATGGAACAGGACTCAGGAACTCAGGAGCAGAACTCTGAAGACCTTGAACAAGACACAGGCCTGAAGGCTGAAGACACTGGAGCACTGAAATAGACTGAGGACACAGGACACTGGCAAGACACTGACACAAGTTGAAGATACCGGAATGCTGGAACAGGCAGAAGACACCAGGCACTGGAACAAGGCGAAGACCAGGACGCAGAAAAAGATGAAGATTAAAGGAAACCTGTCCAATGGAAGGACTGAAGAGCCCTTTTATAGGGCAGCAGGCAATGACATCACACAAGGGCAGCATGGGCTTTTCCTGGTGCAAGCCCTTTAACTAGAGCAAGAGTGGCGGCATTGGGGGTCGGCAGCGTTTCCAGCCACGATGATGGCAGAAGCAGAATCAAGGCTGCCATGGGTAAGCAAAGCTACTCGTGGGACCCTCCCACGAGTGGTAATCCTAACACCTGCTCTGAAGAGGAACTCTAGATGTTAGTGTCGCAGGCCCCATGACTCACCCACGGTCCGGTCGCTAGAGCCTTCCCAGCGCGCCGTGCCACGGTGGCAGGCCGCTGCCGTCGCTCCCCAGGCCTTCCTGCATGCAGGAGGAGCTGGGATGCCGCCGGCCCCAATCTCCCCGGAGCTTCCCTATCTCGCGCGCATGCCGAGGCCCCGCCTCTTAAAGGGACCGCGGTGGGAAAACCCAGCCCGGCCCCTAGCTGATGTCAGGCCTCACTAGATATATGAGGAGGCTTCCCTGGACATCCTACGACTTGGCAATGAGTCTGCTTCACTTGTGGAGTCTTCTGAGCTGCGTGAGTGTCTTGAGCCTTGTTCCTGCCTTCTGAGCCTTGTTCCTGCCTTCTGAGTCCTGTTGCTGCTCCAGCTCCCATCCTTGGTCCCGACAGACGGATCTTCTGGCTTCGACCACAGACTGGCTTACGGTGATTCTTCTGTCTTTGACCTCGGACTGGCTTATGGTGATTCTTCTGCCTTCGATCTTGGACTGGCTATCGACGACTCTCTGGCTTCTGACCTCAGACTGGCTATCAGCGACTCTCTGGCTTCTGATCCTGGACTGACTTCAGATGACCCTTCCGGCTGTGAATCCACCGTCTTCGAAGGGGCCTACCTAAGACCAGCCTGGTATTGGTAAAGCTCCAGCCGGCCCCTGTGCCAGCTTGGCCTCGCCTCCCGATGGTAGGGACCTGCGGGGGTTCATCCTCTCAGATAGTGTCAACTCCTCTTCGGGCAAAGGGTCCACATTATCGTCTGTCACCTTGACACTAGATAAGGGCAGCCAAATGTCCTTGCACATGGCCTACCAAAGGGAAAACGAGACAGAAAGAGCCATTAAATTTATTTTGTACAGCACTTCTGTAAGCGCATGTTAATAAATGTACTGTCACCAACAAAAATATCTTTGAATCAGAGTGTTCCTTTCCTCTATAGCCTGTCTTAGACTGTGGTGATGTATCACTTGCAATTCCTCTTGACTGAACTCTTGTTCTTCCTCCTCTTCCTCTTCATCTGTATTCTCAAGAAGTCTCTCTGGAAGAGGCATGCATCTGGTTTTGGCCAAGTTATGTAGCATACAGCAGGCTAGGAAGATTTCACAAACTTTAGGAGGGTTGTAGAGGAGGCATCTCCCAGATCTGTCCAGACAGCGGAAGCAGGTTCTCTCAATGACTGCTCCAGTCATTCTTTTGTCCCTGTTGTATTGCACCTCTGCGGTGCTCTGTGGGGTGCCCACAGGGAACATGAGCCAGGATTTGAGTGGATAGCCTTTGTCACCTGTAAGGGAGAAACCAGAGGAGAATGTTAGGATAGGCTTTGAGGTCAGAACTGCACATTAGGGAATTAGGCTGGGTCTAAGCTGTCCTCCTTAGCAGGCAGGCCAGCTAGAGATGTGGGAGACAAACAGAGGAGGTTCTTTGTGATATGTTGCTAGCAATGGATGCTTTCTTACCTAGTAGCCATCTCCCAGTGATGTGACCTTCCTGGAAGCAGTCATGAATTCCTGTCTGTGAGAAGATGTAGGCTTTTGAGTGGATCCAGGAAACAGAGGCATGATGTCCAGGATGAGGCCCTTAGTGTCACAGACCATCTGTGTCAGTGGCGCGTGGTCAGGGCCTTCAAGAGATTCAGTAAATCCCTAGCCCTGGACCTTTTTTTTTATTTTTCGAATTTTCTTTTACAGCTGCATGTCTGTGCGACCAATAGAAACAGCAGGCTGCACCTCAGAGGGAGCCAATAAAAATGAAGGTTTAGGCAGAGCAGGTAGCAGGCCTCATGGGTGGGACAAATTGCGGGGACTGGATGCAGCCAAGTGACATTTCAGGCACTTATTAAAGCAGCAGCATACAATGAGTTAGAAGGCAGGACTTTGCTTCGGCTGGAAGAAGATCCCGCCTTCTACCCCACATGAAAAACAGGCCATCAGGGAGTGTGGAATGGGATGTCTTCAAACCTAGAGCTAGCTTCTACATCCATGTGGATCCAAGGGCCAGGTGGTAGGAGAATAAGTAAATGCTATGCTGCTGTTCCTTCTATGATCTCAGTGCTGGTGTTTGAGCTGTGCTGAGAAAAAGTTCAGTGAGCTATGAGTGACAGTGAGAGAGAGGAGAGGAGGGGAGGCTGGAGAACAAGATGATTGGAGAATGGCTGGGAAGCAAGACTATTGAGGACTGGGGGAGAGGGGGGCTGGAGAACAAGTCTCCTGGGGTCTGGGGAGGGTCTAGGTGGGAAGAAGGGGCTAAGGAACATGAATACTGGGGAATCTGGTTGGGGAGATGGGTCTGGGGAGCATGACTGGGGTCTTGGAGGGGGAGGGGCTGCGGAACAAAATTGCTGGGGGCTGAGTGAAGAGAGGGAACTGGGGAGCATGACTGCTGAGGAATGGAGAGAGGGGACTGGTGGTCACGTCTGGGAGGATCTTGGAGGGGAGGAGTTGCAGAACATGACAGCTGGGGATTAGGGGGCTGGATGAGGAGAGGGAGCTGGGGAGCATGACTGCTGGGACTGTATGGTCTGGGTGGGGAGAGGAGACTGGGGGCCATGACTGCTGGGAACTGTAGGGTCTGGGTGGAGAGAGGAGACTGAGGAGCATGATTGCTGGTGGCTGGGGGGAGAGGGAACTGGGGAGCATGACTGCTGGGGGCTGAAGGGGTTTAGGTGGGAGACAGGGCTGGGGAACATGACTGCTGGGAATTGGGGGGTCTGGGTGGAGAGAGGGGGCTAGGGAACATTACTGGGGGTCTGGATGGGGAGATGGGACTGGACAGCAAGACTGGGGGTCTTGAAGGGGAGGGGTTGTGGAACAAGATTGCTGGGAATGGGTGAGGAGAGGAGACTGGGGAGCAGGACTGCTGGGGGATGGAGAGAAGGGATTGGGGTGCATGACTGCTGGGAGATAGGAGAGAAACTGGGCAGCATGACTGGGGGTCTTGGGGGGAGTGGGGAGGGATTGAGGAACAAGACTGCTGGGAACTGGGAGGCTGGGTGAGGAGAGGGGATCGAGGAGAATGACTGCTGGAGGCTGAGGGTTCTGGGTGGGGAGAGGGGACTAGGGAGCATAACTGGGGGGGGTGAAGGGGTCTAGGTGGGGAGAGGGTGCTGGGGAGCATGAACTGATAGGAACTGGGCTGTCTGGATGGGAGCAGGGACTGGGTAGCTTGACTGGGGGAAGGGCTGTGGAACAAGGCTGCTGGGGACTAGGGACTGGGTGAGGAGAGGGAGCTGGGGACTGGGGAGCAAGACTGCTGGGTATTGGGGGTCTAGGTGGAGAGAGAGGGCTGGGGAAAAGGACTGCTGGGGAGAGGAGCTTAGGAGCATGTGTATGGAACTTGGGGGGGGGGGGAGCATTTCTGTGTGTGTGAAACAGAAAGAGAGGAAATGTGGGTGAAATCATGTGAGCATGCATGCGTGAGAGAGGATAAAGTTTGTGTGACCCGCTTCCTCTAATCCATGACAATCTCAGGGTGACTGGGAATCAAAAAATCCCATGTGTGAAGAGCAGGAGATTTTCAAATTCTTATAAGTTTCATTATTAGATGTTGTTTGGTGCTTTTGCTCTTTTGAAATATTATATTGGTGTTTTGGGAAATTTGTAAGCATTTTTATGAGGTTTACATTGTTGAATGTTCTATTCATGAGCTGTCTTGAAATATTTATTCTTTTTTGGATTTTCCCACCAGCCAATCCCTCAAAATTCACATCAGACATGCCATATTGTTCAGCCTGATATTAAAAAAGTCCAGCCTTCCTCCTGCTTTAAGCAACATCAATCTGGCACTCGGTAACCTTGCCTTACATGCCCCCCCCCCCCCCCCCCAAAGAAATCAGAGCACAACTTATTAATTATCCTAATGTGTTTCTTCAAAAGGATAAAAGGGACCATTTGTAACATATATAAGAGTTTTGGAATGAGTATCATTTTCACCAGGGCTATGCAACCCACTAATTACAAAAGAAAGTGCATCCAACTTTGTAATTTTTTCCTAAATTGTAATATTAATGGGGGGATATTGTACTTTTACCAGTCTGAAGTATTACTAGTGACTCTTATTACCTGACAAGTACATTTTAAAAGCAGTGTGCAAGAGGTCACGTGATGCGGTGAGCCCGGAGGGACGTGTCTCCTCGGGGCTCCAGGTGCTGAACCTCCGAAACCTGCCAAAATTAAGTGATCAAATACATCTACAGTGACATCAGAGGATTCCTGCCTGCTAAAAGTCAGCGCAGCTTCCCGACGACACACAGACAGCTGGAGATGACCGCAAAGCCGCCGCGGATAGAAAAAACAAATGTGGACATAGTTACATGGCTAAAAAATTCTTCCAGCCCACCCTGACTGAGTAGAAGGCTGGGAGTATATGGTTCAATTTATGGTACGCTGTTAACGCCAAAGCGCTGTTGAAATTTAAGGCTGTAAATGTGGTTTGAATGTTCTTGGAGACGTGTGTACTGTTCCAATATCACCCTGTCATTATGGAGCTAAGGGGTCCATTGGTTGGTTATCCTGGGTGGTAGTTAAGAACTTTCTATGCATAATATTTCGGTTTCAGATGAGGGGTAGGGCTCGGAGGGGGTTCAGTACCCGGGCACATCTATACTGACCTTTAGCCCGCATTTCGAAGGGTATCAATGTGTTTTTGGTTGCTTACAGTTGGGATGGGAGGGGGGGGTTGGGAAGGTTGGTAGGTTATATGGGAATAGGGTTTTTCCTCTTGCAGCTGGGTTATGGGGGTCTCAATCTTCAACTCCAGACTAGAGGTGGGTTGGTGGCCCAGGCTGGGGGGCCGTCAGCCCATATGGGAAATGTGTCTTTAACTGCATTCTCTATTAGACTGGTTACCAGATAGGTAAGATACATTACAACTCTTGGAATGTGGGAGGTATCTGTTCACCCATTAAACGGCAAAAAATATTGGGGTACATTTTAAAAAACAGCGCACGCGTGAACAAAAGTATGCCGGATTTTAAAAGATATGCGCGGATACGCACGTATCTTTTAAAATCCGGGGTTGGCGCGTGCAAGGCTGCGCAAAATCGGCAGCCTGCGCGCGCCGAGCCGCGCAGCCTGCCTCCGTTCCCTCCGAGGCCGCTATGTCGGGGCTCACGGCCACGCCCCCGGACCGCCCCGGACCACAGACACGCCCCCGGACACACCTCTGGACCACAGACACGCCCCCCCAGACTGCCCATTTTAGCAAGCCCCAGGACTTACGCGCGTCCCGGGGCTTTGCGCGCGCCAGCAGCCTATGCAAAATAGGCGTGCCGGCGTGCGAGTGCCCTGCACACGTAAATCCGGCAGGATTTACATGCGCAGGGCTTTTTAAATCTACCCCATTGAGTGCACTTCAAAGACAGAAAGTGGGGATAGCAGCACTCCAGGAAACCCACTTAACAGCGGCCGAAAGTTTAAAGTTGAAGAGGCAATGGGTTGGGCATTGTTATTCTTCTCCGGCCATAGGCCGCAAGGCAGGGGTTACACTGTTAATTTACAAATCCTTGAAGTTTGAGTTGAATACCCAGATCTCGGATGAGATGGGCAGGTATCTTATACTGAATGGTCAGCTACAAGGACGGACTATCATCTTATGTACTATGTAAGCGCCAAATGTGTATACACATTCTTTTTTCAGGGACCTAATAGGCACAATCTTCCCCAATGTGAAGGGACCCCTAATTTTGATGGGTGATTTCAATTGTGTACGCGACCCTAGTGTTGACAAATCCCACCCGCCAAAAAACCTACCAGATTTATCTGACAAGGGGGTTTCATACCTCTGTACTGAGCTTCATCTGCTTGACATTTGGCGGATACTGAATCCCATCGAAAGGGACTATACGCATGTTTCAAAGGCCCACTCTACGTTATCTAGGATAGACTATATTCTGGTCTCAACTTCATTGTTTCCAGGGCTTCACAGGCAAAAATTGGACCTATAGAGATCTCGGACCATGCTTTAATTTGGGTGGACATAGAAGATGGCATAGGAGAGGCTATGCCGCGGCTATGGAGATTCCCCAGTCATCTTAGTGGGGACGAAAATTTCAGGGAATTCCTGCAGAGTAAGTGGAGGGAGTATGAGTCTCATAATGCAACGCATAAGAGTGACCCTGGGCTCTATTGGGCTGCCAGTAAAGCAGTAATGATGGGGGAAATTACCTCATACATGATAGCTAAATCTAAAGCGATGGTCAAACACATACTGGACTTGGAGTGGCGATTGGGGCAGGCTAAACGTGGATTAGCTCAGCGAAATACTCCTCAAGCACAATCCGAATACAATGATATTTTACGAGCTTTAAATACACTTTTGCATGAACGTGCGCAGAGGATGATGCGGGGGGGGGGGGGGGGGGGGGGGGGGGCTCAGAAATACTTCCGATATGGCAATAAGTCAGGGAGGCTTCTGGCCAACATGGTCCACCTGGCGAGGGGCTCTACTACCATAGATAAGCTGAAGGGAAAAGATGGCAGGCCACTGGTGCTGGGGACGGAGATATGTGCCGAATTTCATAGATTTTATACTTGCCTGTATGCTGAGGACAGGCCAGGGGGGATCTCTCAAGAGGAGGAATTTTTTCAGGGACTGCATGTACCACAAATCAGTAGACAACAGTTAGAATACCTGAATAGACCTATTGGGCTTGAGGAGCTTAGGGGTACAATTCACACGAGTAAATCCAACAAAGCCCCAGGGCCTGATGGCCTAAGCGCAGAGTATTATTAATGTTTGGCGGCCCAAACCGGGGAGGATTTACTCCTTTTCTATCAAGCGGCACAACGGCAAGGGCATTTCCCAGTGGAAACAACTAGGGCTTATATCACAGTGCTAGAAAAGCCTGGTAAGGACTTGTCTTCCCCGGCCACTTATAGGCCAATCTCTCTGCTAAATTTTGAGGCAAAACTGTTTGCTAAAATCATGGCAGATAGACTAAGTATGGTCTTTCCAGATATCATTGTACCTAATCAAGTAGGTTTTGTTAAGGGGAGGGTCATTAGTACCAACATGACAAAGTTACTTATTGCTATGGAAGAATGCAAGAACAAGGGGACAGCGGCGATGCTTGTAGGCTTTGATTCGGAAAAAGCCTTTGACCGGGTGTCGTGGAGGTATCTCTTTTCAGTCCTCCAAAGATATGGCTTTCAGGGAGAGATCCTGCGCTGTATAGGGATCATATACCACGATCCCAGGTCAGTGATTATGGCTAATGGTCAAGTCTCAGCAGATTTTTGCTTACATAGAGGTACAAGGCAAGGTTGCCCACTGTCCCCGTTATTATATATATTATCAATAGATCCCCTACTTTGTAAAATTGAAGCTGATATACAGATAAAGGGATTTCAATGGGGAAGGCAGGAATTTAAGGTGTCTGCCTTTGCAGATGATGTTTTGTTTTTCCTGACCTCCCCCCCAGAGGTCATTGGAATGGGTCTTACAACACCAGAGATTGTTTGGGACCTTTGCGGGACTGAAGATAAATGTTGAAAAATCAGAGGCCATGGATCTGAGTGCATCAGTGAAGGCAGATTGGAAAGGGGAATTTCCCTTAAGGTGGGCTAACCAGACCATGAGGTACTTGGGCATTCTCCTCTCCAGAGACCCTGCTAAAATATATGAGGTAAACATACAGCCTTGCTGAATAATATGGCCAACAAGTTAAAAATGTGGGAGAACTTACCGCTGTCCTTGACATGGAAAATAGCTCTCTTAAAAATGCTCGAACTACCACGATGGCTTTACATCCTCCAACAAATTCCCCTTTGGGTAACCTCGGGGGATATAGCCAGCATAAATAAGATGGTGCATAGGTTCCTATGGCAGGGACGTAGAGCTCAACTCTCACTTGACACAATAAGGCTAGATAGATTTCAAGGGGGTCTGGTGTGCCCGAGCTGGAGAGAATATAATCTAGTGTGCCTTCTCCGACACATCAGAGATTGGCTGGATGGGATGGGGAAATATTCCCCAATTGAGTTTCTGTTGGAATGGTGCAGCCCCTATAGCCCCGCATCCCTTATACAACTACCGGGCTCGCAGATACCAGTCCAATGTAAAAGGAGCATGACTCTAGCCTCGGGAAGCAAGGCTTGGCGATTTTTATGCTTCAATAAGCTAAAAATGGGGACATGTTTGACTCCACATCTCATGTTGAGCGGGAACCCCCAGTTTTCACCCGGTCTTCGGGTTTGTTGTTCCAGTCCTGGAGTGTTAAGGGCCTGAAAACCGTACACCAGTTATTTGTCCCACAGACAGGGATCCTATGGAGTTTTACGGAACTCCAAGAATTATATGGGATACACAAAAACGATTTCTTTGCCTACCTACAGGTTAGGCATTATGTGTCCCGTGCATTCGGGCTCTGATTTAATAGGGCCCAGTGGGACAAGTTAGAGAATATTCTAAACCCGGGGTGCAAGAAGAGTCATTCCTGCGCTGCGTTCTCTAGGGCCTTAAAGGGCTTGCAGACCCCCTCAGCCTTGATGTCTATACAGAATAAATGGGTAATACATGCTGACATTTACCTATCCCTGATGACCATTGTCAAACTCTTGAAAGGCTGTTAGGCTACAGAAAATGTTATCCTTCGAGAATTGGGGTTTAAAATCTTGCATTGTATGTATATATCCCAAACCCAAATGTATGCTGCTAAGCTATCAGACTCCGACTTGTGCCTTAAGTGTTGGACCCACAGAGCATAGCTTGTGGGAATGTGACCAGCTGGTGTTGTTTTGGGAGGAGGTATTGGGAAGGTTAGGAGCGATCTTGGGTATACAGATACCCAGGGATCTTAAATTATGTCTGTTACATATGCCTATAGATACTCTTCCACTGATGTCAGATTATGATCAACAATTTATGCACAAGGCCTTGCTCACAACCGTTCAAGCTATTATGTTCATGTGGATTACAAAAGAGAGGCCAACGAGAGGTCACTGGCATGCCCGACTTGAAACGTTATTTCAGCACGAACTGATGACGGCGCACACTCAGCCGCCGGCGAAACGAACTGTGTGTTTCTCCATCTGGAATAAGTTTTGGTGGTCGCTCCCAGCTTCCAAGAGAGACATTCTTCAAAAGATAACCAAACGTCAATACCAAGAGTCACTGGGAACCCCAAAGGACATTTAGAATGGAGGGAAATGTCGGTGCTTCTCATGCTGCAAGGGGGGAGGGGGGAAATGGGGGGGGGCTTGGGGGATACTGATTAATATTATTCATGTTTAGAGTTAAATATTAAGTTGTTTAAAATTGAAAACCTCAATAAAGAAAGCTAAAAAAAAAAGAAAGCAGTGTGCATGCACCCATAAACCTACACACATGAGAGAGAGAGAGAGGGCCCAGAAAATACAGGGAGTTACATTAAAAGGAAAAAATCTAACTTAAGTACAACTGGCTTAACGGTTATGATGGAGTTACATTTCATGATTGTCATGGATGGCCTTGCCCAGGCAAGATGTTAAAATTCCTGGTATTTAAAAAGGATTTCAGCTGTTCTACCACGGTGAAAACAAAATTTTCATCTTTACCTCATATGACTTACCTACACGGATATCTTAATACAAAGGTATAACCTAAGGCTAGTACCCGTGGTCTTAAATTTATAAACTCCCTTCTCCTTAATTGGGTAGGTTTAGCTAGATCCGGGAAAATCTTTACAACTTGACCACAAAAATCTATTGCATTGTTTTGAAAGTATCCCCTCATCACATTACTAACATCTTTTTCCATCACAAAGGACACCAACAGGATTCCTCTTTCCAAACTTTCTACAGCAGAAATTTCTATGAACTGTGTTAAGTTTTCGAGAGCTTCCAGTTGATTTCCTCCAGTTTTCCTCATTGATTTTGTAAGGAAATATGCCTTATTTATTAAAGGGCATGTTCTTATGTTCTTAGTATGTGTTTAATTTCTTGATTGCCAATTTCTTGATTGCCAATTTTAACCCCCTTAATTACTTTTTCTTGTTTTAACTTAATAATTAAGGGTTCTAAGGTCAATTTATTATTTTTATTAGTATGGTTTTACTATTGTGATTGATGTTTTATATTTCTTGATTTTATTGTAGGTCAGTTTTCCAGTGCAACCAAGAGGAATGATTCTGCTAGTAAATAGTTTCTAAGTAGGAGTCTATAACAGTTTGGCTTGTTCTGTTTGCAGTAAGAGGTGTATTGGTTTTCTAGAGCCTGTTGTAATATTTGCAGTTCTGGTCTTTCTCTTTCCTCGATATGGTGGTAACTGGGAGTTAAGTGTTGTTTTGATATGAAAGATTTGTTTTTTGCGGTAAACTGTGGTCTTGGCAGGCTGTGATAATTTTTACTGGACTGTGTTTAAGGTATTATCCAAAAATACTGTATGTGAGCTATTGAGACAATGTAGGACCTGTCTTGTGAATGTCTCTGATCTATAAATCACAAAACCGAGCAACACCTCTCCAAAAATTATAAAAACAAAAAAGAGACATACAAACAAATTGACGTGGGTGCTGCACTTTTGAAAGGATATTTTCCTTCATTGAATAAGAGGCGTCTGTTTAAATATATTTTTGGATTCTAACCCCTGAGGAAGGCATTAGTGCCGAAACATGGTCCATGTTGGGTGGATGGTGAACGCCGACAGAGCTAAGTAGTTTTTATGTTTATATGGTAATACACGGTGGAGGAATATACAATTAGTTTTTTTGGATATTTGTGAGGATTATAATAAAAAAAATGTTTTAATGTTTTTTATTTTTTTCAGTTTTTGTTAGGAATTGTTGAGTGTGACGGTAGATGATTGAAGTGAAAGTGCTGTGTTTAGTGCTGATACTGCCTGAGGCCCATTGCGGGCGAGAGACAGTGGATTACATCATGGGCACTATTATTTCTGATACTGTCTCCTCTTCAGAGCTTTGTAATGTTCATAATTTTTAGGATAGTTTTATAATGTGGTATTTTGTATAAATTATTGGTCTTTCTCTTTTTTGTTTTTGTAATGTCTCTGATCTGAATATAAAGAAGGGATTTATGTAGTTTTAAAAGCTTTTGTACAATATTTTTAGATACAAGTATTTTTATTTTACAGATATTTTTAGGTAGCCTGATATGTTCTGTTTTCCTACTAGGAAGTGTATTGGTGTTTAGGGCCTGGTGTAATATTTGCAATGTTGCCTTTTCATAGATAAGGTTGTTGTTGCTTGAGCGCTGTTGTGGTATGGGAGGTTTACTATATTGTAATTCCTTATTCATGCCTTTCTAAGGGCTAAATCCACACCCAATGCATGTTAAAATGGGCCTAATGACATATAGGTTCCAAATATCTTGTATGTTTTGGGGAGAAGGAATTGAATGAGTGAGATGGCGGGAGACCTGGGGGAGTGGTTGTATGAAGGGGAGAGGGAACTGAACCAGCAAGACTCCTGGTGACTTGGGGTGGCGGGAAGGTGAGACTGAATTCCCTGCTATAAATGTCACTGCATGTCACTGACCTGCATATTGAGGAAGTGGAAACCCTTGCGGTTGCAGTAGATGGCCTCATCTCTCCTTATAGGGATGTGTATGCAATTGAGCACTCCCAGGATGGAGGAAAATCCTACATGATTTGTTCTTGCTGCCATCTGCTCTGATGGAAGGATATATTCTGGCATGTTCTCCTTAACAAGGTGGCCAGCACCTGATTGATGCACATAGAGATAGCAGACTGGCTTATGCCGGCTGTGACCCCAAGAGGAGTTTGGTAAGTGCTGGTAGCAAAAAAACTAGGGCAATGTTGATCTTGAGATATGCAGGCAAGGCAGGATCTCTCTGGTTGGTAGGTTGCAGGTCCAGCTGTAACTGCTGACATAGATATTGTATGGTTTCCTTATTAAATCTGAACCTGTGCATAATTTCCTCCTCTGACAGATCTAAAAACTGAGTCCATGTTTATTTCTCAGTTACAAAAATGTGAATTTTCAAAGGAGTTATGTGCATAAATGTAGCATACTATCATAGCAATTTTCAAAAGCCATTTGCATGCGTAAAGTGCACTGATGAGAGTAAATCCTATGGACAATTCAATGCACATAGGGGTAGACTTTTTTAAAAAGCGGCATGCATAGGGGGGGTAGATTTTGCCAATTTACATGCGGCAACGATATCAGGCCTCCCCTGATCCTGATCCTGCTCCACTCCAGTCCTTTGTTCCTGAAGTCCAGTCCCGGCGTTCCAGTTCCTGCTTTCCTGCATGTGCCTGTGTTCCTGACTCTGTTCCTCTCCTCGTCTTCCATTTCCTGGGCTTCCTTCTTGGCTTGATCTCCTAGTTCTGACTTTTGCATAATAGAAGGACTAGGGGGCACTCCAATAAGTTAGCATGTGGCACATTTAAAACTAATAGAAAAAAGTTCTTTTTCACTCAACGCACAATTAAAGTCTGGAATTTGTTGCCAGGGGATGTGGTTAGTGCAGTTAGTGTAGCTGGGTTTAAAAAGGTATTGGATAAGTTCTTGGAGGAGAAGTCCATTACCTGCTATTAATTAAGAAGGAGTCCTTTCCGTCCTTTCTTAGTTCCAATGTAAACCGACATGATATTTGCACACTAATGCCGGTATATAAAACCCTTAAATAAATAAAATAAATAAATAAGTTGACTTAGAAAATAGCCACTGCTATTACTAGCAACAGTAACATGGGATAGACTTAGTTTTTGGGAACTTGCCAGGTTCTTATGGCCTAGATTGGCCACTGTTGGAGAGAGGATGCTGGGCTTCATGGACCCTTGGTCTCACCCAATATGGCATGTTCTTAAAGGGCCTCAATGAATGCAATTTTACCTGCATTGACGAGAGGTGTTTCTGGGAGTGAGGTTAGAGAGGGGTTTGAACTTATAGTATTTTTCCCCCAAAAGTCTACCTGTACACATTTGCAAGTGTTAATGTGTACTGGTATTTTTTGTGATATAATTTGCAAAATAAAATATATAGAACATTTGAAAATTTATGTAAAAGCTGCAAGTAAAAAGGGCCTGCAGACTTTGCAGCAATGGAAGTAGTTACAAAATTACCCACAGAATGCTAATTTATTTGCTGTATTTTATAGATTGTTTTTATGTTGCTTATGTATTGTATGTTGCTGTTATGTTTGTAAACTGCTTCATGGTTTCTATAGGAAAAGTGAGTAGCTAAGAACATGCAACAACAAGAATGTGAAAATCCAGGAACAATAATATGCGCTCTCCCAGTACTACTTGTTGCTATCCATTCAGTTATGCCTTATATTTCTGTTAACTTTTGACTTTATTATTAACCTTTCAGTGCAAATATGAGTTTTAGGGCCACTATGAATGGAAATGCAGAAGCTTGCATTTTTTACAACTGTCATCCAGCAGCAAAGCTATGTAAACAAAAGCCTGCATCTTATCTGACGAAAGAGAGGACCAAGTCCAAGCCCTTCTTGGCAAGCAAAAGATTTATGTGTCTGAACAAAGAGAATAGACCTAGCATATGCCTAAGTAGCTTCAAGATGAGAGATGCATCCAGGGCTGGTCTGCGGGTTTCTAAAGCTGTAAAATATCAAAAAGCTAGAGCAGGAGAAGACATTAAAACTAGCAACACTTCTGATACTCTGGTCTCCATTCATATTGCATTAATAACAGACTATGTACAGATGTGGGAAAAATGCTAGACACCATCTGGACACAATGTGAGAAGTCAAACTCACATGAAAATATATTTTAATTTAGTATACAGTCACGCTCAGTTGCATACAATTTAATGCCAATGTCAAGTTTGCAATATCTTTGTTCTCTATGTTTCCTTTGGATTACTATATAATAAGGCTTTACTTATTTTTTGCTAAAAAAATAAATAAACCTAGTGTTTCAATTATTCTGACACTGGGTCTTTAGTTCCATATTATGTATATCTAGATGCAGCTCTGAAGCATTCATTGGAAGCCACACAGCATTCTAAGAACAAACATAAAATTCAGCTACCTACTGACAATATAAGCCAGAAGTATCAATGATTAACAAAGTATAGTTTCTGCATGCTTTGCACCCACAGAGAATGAAATATCATCTCATATAAGCATATGGATTCAAACAGGAATGTATCCCCAGTACATCTGATGTGTTCCTTTCTATGTCAATATATGTGCATTGGGAATTACCAATGCAATGCATGAAATCTACCTGGAATAATAATACATCTCCAGTTATCTGTACTATGTCAAGTCATGAAATGCTTTGCCAGTTACAGTAAAACACTGCATTAATGAACTCTTACTTCTGTAAGACTATCTTCCCTTCTAAATCCAATTTACAAGAGAGACCTTCAGGAGAACATTAGTTGACATTGATTTAATTGCCTGAGAATTGTCTTTCTTAATGCTTTTATCATTGTTTGTCAAATTGTTTCCTTAATCCAGCTTCACAATAATAATTTAGTTTTGACAACATAACATGAACAGAACTACTGACAGAAATCCCAATTTTCTAAAACCAATACAACACTGTGTGAGGATTATATTGTGAATGTGAGAACCTTAATTTTTAAGGTATTTTTGAGAAGAAAGAGAGGTTGAAATACATTTATTGGTATTTTTCATGTTCCCATGCTTTATTTCTTCATGGAAAATGTTCTATTCCTTTTTTTTATTATATCTTTATTAATTATTAAGAACATAAGAACATGCCATACTGGGTCAGCAAAGGGTTCATCAAGTCCAGCATCCTGTTTCCAACAGTGGCCAACCCAGGCCATAAGAACCTGGCAAGTACCCAAAAACTAAGTCTATTCCATGGTACCGTTGCTAGTAATAGCAATGGCTATTTTCTAAGTCAACTTAATTAATAGCAGGTAATGGACTTCTCCAAAAATTCTCCAATTCTTTCTTAAACATAGCTACACTAACTGCACTAACCACATCCTCTGGCAACAAATTCCAGAGTTTAATTGTGCGTTGAGTGAAAAAGAACTTTCTCCAATTAGTTTTAAATGTGCCACATGCTAACTTCATGGAGTGCCCCCTAGTCCTTCTATTATCCGAAAGAGTAAATAACTGATTCACATTTATCCGTTCTAGACCTCTCATGATTTTAAACACCTCTATCATATTTCCCCTCAGCCGTCTCTTCTCCAAGCTGAAAAATCCTAACCTCTTTAGTCTTTCCTTAGCTGTTCCATCCCCTTTATCATTTTGGTCACCCTTCTCTGTACCTTCTCCATCGCAACTATATCTTTTTTGAGATGCGGCGACCAGAATTGTACACAGTATTCATGGTGCGGTATCACCATGGAGCGATAAAGAGGCATTATGACATTTTCCATTTTATTCACCATTCCCTTTCTAATAATTCCCAACATTCTGTTTGCTTTTTTGACTGCCACAGCACACTGAACCCACAATTTCAATGTGTTATCCACTATGACTCCTAGATCTCTTTCTTGGGTGGTAGCTTCTAAAATGGAACCTAACATTGTGTAACTATAGCATGGGTCATATTTCCCTATATGCATCACCTTGCACTTATGCACATTAAATTTCATCTGCCATTTCGATGCCCAATTTTCCAGTCTCACAAGGTCTTCCTGCAATTTATCACAATCTGCTTGTGATTTAACTACTGTGAATAATTTTGTATCATCTGCAAATTTGATTACCTCACTCGTATTTCTTTCCAGATCATTTATAAATATATTGAAAAGTACGGGTCCCTATCCCTGAGGCACTCCACTGCCCACTCCCTTCCACTGAGAAAATTCTCCATTTAATCCTACACTCTGTTTCCTGTGTTTTAGGTAGTTTGTAATCCACGAAAGGACATCGCCACCTATCCCATGACTTTTTACTTTTCCTAGAAGCCTCTCATGAGGAACTTTGTCAAACGCCTTCTGAAAATCCTAATGCACTACATCTACCAGTTCATCTTTCTCTATATGTTTATTAACTCCATCAAAAAAGTGAAGCAGATTTGTGAGGCAAGACTTGCCTTGGGTAAAGCCATGCAGACTTTGTTCCATTAAACCATGTCTTTCTATATGTTCTCTGATTTTGATATTTAGAATACTTTCCACTATTTTTCCTGGCACTGAGGTCAGGCTAACTGGTCTGTAGTTTCCCGGATCGCCGCTGGAGCCCTTTTTAAATATTGGGGTTACATTAGCCACCCTCCAGTCTTTAGGTACAATGGATGATTGTAATGATAGGTTACAATTTTTACTAATAGGTCTAAAATTTCATTTATGAGTTCTTTCAGAACCCTGGGGTGTATACCATCTGGTCCATATGATTTACTACTCTTCAGTTTGTTAGTCAGGCCTACCACATCTTCTAGGTTTACCGTGTTTTGGTTCAGTCCATCTGAATCATTACCCATGAAAACCTTCTCCGGTACAGGTACCTCCCCAACATCCTCTTCAGTAAACACCGAAGCAAAGAAATCATATAATCTTTCCGCAATGGCCTTATCTTCTCTAAGTGCCCCTTTAACCCCTCGATCATCTAATGATCCAACTGACTCCATCACAGGCTTTCTGCTTTGGATATATCTATAAGGTTTTTACTGTGAGTTTTTGCCTCTACGGCCAACTTCTTTTCAAATTTTCTCTTAGCCTGTCTTATCAATGTCCGATATTTAAGTTGCCAACGCTTATGCATTATCCTATTTTCTTCTGTTGGATACTTCTTCCAAGTTTTGAATGAAGATCTTTTGGCTAAAATAGCTTCTTTCACCTCACCTTTTTACCATGGCGGTAATCGTTTGCTTTCCTTCCACCTTTCTTAATGTGTGGAATACATCTGGACTGTGCTTCTAGGATGGTATTTTTTAACAATGACCACGCTTTTTGTATACTTTTTACCTTTGTAGCTGCTCCTTTCAGTTTTTTTTCTATTTTTCTCATTTTATCAAAGTTTCCCTTTTGAAAGTTTAGCACGAGAGCTGTGGATTTGCTTACTTTCCCCCTTCCAGTCATTAATTCAAATTTGATCATATTATGATCACTATTGCAAAGCGGCCCTACCACCATTACCTCTCTCACCAAATCCTGTGCTCCACTGAGAATTAGATCTGTTTACCAGCAGCTTGAGAATAACATGTAACTATTTCCAACAAGAAAATATACATAAAAAAAAAGAACAAACATACATGTAATTACACCTAATTAGACCATAAAGGAGGAGAGAATTGAAAAGAAACTAGAAAAGATTTTATGGGACTAGCACTAATATAATATGAGACTAGTACTTGATTATTTGTCCTCACCTAAAGATCATGAAACATCTTCAAAAGGCACACTTATATTTTGCAAAAAGCCTTCACATTGTATCAGATCAAAGAATATGTATTTCACATCTTCAAGTCTGACAATGATTTACAAGGAAATTTTAAAAGGTAGCTAGCACAAGAGCTACCACCCTCTGTCGCATAGAAAGAAACAATTTTCTCTTCTGTTAGGTTTCCCTGACGATATCAATCAAGTATCTGAGTCAAAAACAAAAGCCTAAGTGTCCAATGACTATCCAATTCTTGAAGATATGTAACCAAGAGGGTTGCCATATCAGCTACAAATGTTTGAGACTGTTCCAGAAAACCAGTAAGGTCAAAGCTTTCTGGTGTCACTTCAATATTTCCAATATTTTCAAAGACGATCCTTTCTTCCAGTCTATTTGGAAAATGATAGAATACATTCTTCAGAAACGTTATCAATATTTCCAAAGGAGAGATTAAGAAATGGCAGGGAAAAGTTTTTAAAAGTAGATTTAACCTTCTCATAAAATTCCCCATATTTTCTATTTTAACATGTAATAACTGATTATATTTAATTCCACATTACAATTGGGTAACTTTGGATTTTTACTGACCAATTCTACAATCTTACCACCTTGGTCCTTCAGAAATGAGGAATTTAAATTAACCTGTGCAGATAGCACCACTAACAGAATTCAACATTGAGTTCATTCTTAGATACAGATTTTTCCAAGCTTGTCATGGCTGCAAGAGCAACTACAGCAGACTTAAACAAGGAAACTGGTTCAGTTCTTCCATATTAGCAGGGGATGTTGATGGCAATACCCCAGTTGCAGAGAGGTTGACATCTGGAGAGAGAAGAGAAGGAATTGACCCAAATCCACATCTTCAGTCCTTCTACTGGCAAATAAAAATTCAACCTGCAGAGGTCATCTGAGTTAGGGAGATTGAAGCCTTCTCAAGAATGGAGCCTCCCACAGCTCCAAGTTCACTAAGGCCAGATTCTACTTGTGGATATAATACAAAGCCTTCAAGAGTCATTTCGGAGGAAGAGGGGGAAAGCACGGGTTCAGATGGAAAAACACGTACATTCGCTTTTCTCTTCCTACCCATAGTGATCATAAAGGCTAAGAAATAGCAGAGAGAAACTAATGAGATTTTATTCCAGGGGTTTGTGGCTTTGGCGCACCAACAGCAGTGCGCCACTGCAGGCAGAGCTTTTATATACCTAATTTCGTCCTGATAATCGGGCTGATCCAATACAGTGCGCTCAGCCGAGCACACTGTTTAACCTATGGTTGTACGCAGGTTTTGGAAGCACATCCACAACCCCTTATTCTATAAGGGGATTAGCGCATCCATTAATTTGAATCCAGTATTTGTGGAATGAATACTGGCACTATATGCACATCCAACAGCGTGGGTTTTGACGAATGTTTATTTGACCAGTATTTTTTCAATACGACAGGGTACAAAGCAGGGATGTCCACTCTCACCGCTATCGGTGAATATTTCTCCTCTGTGAACTCATCTCATCGAAAACTCTTTAATACCCTGATAATACCTCCCCCTGCAGATACCCTGTTAAAAATCTTCCCCAATCACCCGTCTGTAACCCGGCCCGTTTTATACTTCCCATTATCAGGCCACAATTTATCCTCTTGAATGTTAACGACCTTCCTTTCAAGGTTCTTTTATTGTACATATTTTCACATGGTTAATCAGTTTGCTGTTATTCTCTATGTTTCTTGTAAAGCCTGTTGCTGCATTATGTTAACTGTAAACTGAGGCGATGTTCCCAATGTGCCACGGTATATAAAAATGCTTAAATAAATAAATACTGTTTGACTTATTCATAGAGGTATTGGTTCGGGTAATTCGATCTGATATGGAGATTAGGGGCTTCCAATTTTTTAGCTGGAATCACAAAATATCCTTATACACAGACTATGGGCCTCATTTTCCAAGCAGTTTACCGCGTGCGATAAATTCGCAAATCGCGCCATCAGCCATTAACGTGATTTGCGAATGCAAATTAGTAATTTGGTAGTCAGGGGGCGGAGTATATGTAAAATGGGAACCAGTTTATCGTGTGCGGCGAAACAGCCGCAGTGGTAGCGCGGCTGCTAACTACAACCCTCTGATTTGCGTTACGGGCCAATAAAGGGTTATCACGGTCCACCATATGAGAGAGAGAGAGAGAGAGAGAGACTTACTATAGTGCCTATGCCCTAGACAAGTATTTGAATCCCTATGGGAGGGCCACCTACTAACTCGGGGTGGGGATTAGGTAAGAGCGTCGGGGGTTGGGGGCCACTTTCGCATTCCACATGAGACGTACGGAAAGAACAGTGGTCCCTAGTGAAGATTTGCTGGCCGTCGGAGTGAGGACGCTCACTCCAAGAAGAGGTTTGGGCAATGAGTGAAACATAGATGGGCAATGAGTGAAACATAGATGGGCAATGAGTGAAACATTGCCCAAACCTCTTCTTGGAGTGAGCGTCCTCACTCCGACGGCCAGCAAATCTTCACTAGGGACCACTGTTCTTTCCGTACGTCTCATGTGGAATGCGAAAGTGGCCCCCAACCCCCGACGCTCTTACCTAATCCCCACCCCGAGTTAGTAGGTGGCCCTCCCATAGGGATTCAAATACTTGTCTAGGGCATAGGCACTATGGTAAGTCTCTCTCTCTCTCTCTCTCTCCCTCTCTCCCTCCCTCCCCCTCTCCCTCTCTCTCCCCCCACTAACCCTCTGTCGGCTACTGACAACTATCATGTGCTGCAATGATGATTCTTCGGATACCGACAATATCGTGTGCTGCAATGTTTCTTTGGGTGTTTCCTCGCACACCGGGAAAATGGCGCTAATGTTTTCGCAAACGGCGAAAACATCACCGCACGCGATGTTTCCCCGCTGCACGAAAGAAGCCTCATTTGCATTGGAAACGCCCCCTAATGCGTTACCAATGCGATATTGGAAAATGAGGCCCTATGTGCTGTTATATCTTACGGACCTTGCCAAAACACACCTAGAAGCCTAAGGGTATTGGAAGAATAACGAAAAATATTGTGATATAAGATAAATTTAAATTATCAGAATTCTGAGTTATTCTTCTTAGGAAGAGTCACCGAACAAATGTACCCAGACTGCATGCAGCACATTTGGGTGGCCAGCGTATTTTTATCTTTCAAATCTGGTCAGACATATACAGGACAAATTACATTCTGGTTTACAATAAGATATTAGACAGGTTGCAAAACTGGTCAGGACTCCTGGTTACCTGGGCAGGTGCATTTGGACACTTAAAATGAATATTTTACCTAGGCTTATTTGTCTGTTCCAACATGACCCTATTGACCTGCCTAGGAAATCCTTTAATAACTTTAATGGATACATTTTGTGGTTTATATGGTAGGAGCAATCCCTCAGAATATTATTTATTTATTTATTTATTTATTTATTTATTTACTTACTTATTTAAAACATTTCTATTCTATCTATAATAGATATAGTTATTCTTCCAATACCCTTAGGCTTCTAGGTGTGTTTTGGCAAGGTCCGTAAGATATAACAGCACATAGTCTGTGTATAAGGATATTTTGTGATTCCAGCTAAAAAATTGGAAGCCCCTAATCTCCATATCAGATCGAATTACCCGAACCAATACCTCTATGAATAAGTCAAACAGTATTTATTTATTTATTTAAGCATTTTTATATACCGCGGCACGTTGGGAGCATCGCCTCAGTTTACAGTTAACATAGTGCAGCAACAGGCTTTACAAGAAACATAGAGAATAACAGCAAACTGATTAACCATGTGAAAATAAGTACAATAAAAGAACCTTGAAAGGAAGGTCGTTAACGTTCAAGAGGATAAATTGTGGCCTGATAATGGGAAGTATAAAACGGGCCGGGTTACAGACAGGTGATTGGGGAAGGTTTTTAACAGGGTATCTGCAGGGGGAGGTATTATCAGGGTATTAAAGGGTTTTCGATGAGATGAGTTCACAGAGGAGAAATATTCACCGATAGCGGTGAGAGTGGACATCCCTGCTTTGTACCCTGTCGTATTGAAAAAATACTGGTCAAATAGACATTCGTCAAAACCCACGCTGTTGGATGTGCATATAGTGCCAGTATTCATTCCACAAATACTGGATTCAAATTAATGGTACGCAGCACTGAAAAAAGTAAAGAGCAGTGCAGCATATCGAAGACTTTTTCTGCATCTAGTGCCACTAACAAGTCCTAAGTTTTCTGTCAATGTGCCAGAGGGATGATATAGAAGGCCCTTCTGGTGTTGGCTGAGGATAAGCGCCCCTTGACAAACCCTGTTTGATCCTTCTGAACCAAATGGGGGAGAATATTTTCCACCTTTAGCTGCAGTAACTTTGCCAATATTTTAATATCTGCATTCAATAAGGAGACGGGCCGGTAGGAGCCCGAGCCTAATTCATTTCAGCCTTTCTTATCAATAAGCATAACAATAGCATCTGTTAACCTGTGCTGACTTTGTGGATTATCCTTCAAATGCTCAAATGCAGAGTGATGTCCAGAAAGAACTTATAGATGTCTAGTGGAAATCCATCAGGCCCTGGATTCTTGCCCAATGGAAGCAATTTCACAGCCTTCTCCAATTACCCTAATGTAATGGGTGCCCTTAGTTTCTCATTCTGTTCATCTGAAACCTTGGGCAATCATACCTTTCCCAAGCATCATCCAATGAACACGACTCCCTCCCTGCATACAGATCTTAATAATAAGACCTAAAGGTGTTGAGCATAACCTTAAGATTACCAAACAGCCACCCATCTGCCGTCCATATGGTCATAACCACTGTACCTCTAGCTCTCTTTTTAAGCAAACTATTGGGCAATTTGCCCACTTTCTTTTCATATTCATTCAATTTTTTTCATGTGAAGCACATATACTGTATCTCTCAATTAAGTCTGTCTGTAAAAGTTCTAGCTCGCACTTCCATGCTATCAATTGTCTCCAAACCTTTTTGGAACATCCCTTTTATGATTCAGCTCCAGTTGTGCAATTTCTCTTTCCAATGATTTTTCTTTCGACTCTCTAACCTGCTTAGGATAAATCATGTAGCCTATTATATTTCCCATATAGCACCCAGCTTTCAACATTTCCCAAAGAATAACCAGAATATATTATTCTGTGGAATGAATTTCTTTAAAAGCTTTGATCTATTTCGTGATCATGCCCAAGAAATCTTCCCCTTCCAATACTGACAGATTGAGCTGCCACAAGCTTTTCCTTGGCAACATTTGCAAAATGTTCATAATGAGCTCAATGAGGTGATGGTCTGACAAGTAACAGCAAAATATCCAACCCATCACCCATAAGACTCCTAAAGCAAAGGAAGAAGTCTAAACAGCTATATATGACATGGACAGTTGAAAAGTATGTATAGTCTCTACCACTAGGGAAACTGGTCCTCCATACATCCCTGACATCTGCCTCTTACATCAAAAGTCTGAGCCATTTATTGTATTCTGCTCCTCCCTGATGGGACCTCTTACCAGGTTCAAACAAACGTTCCAGTCTCCTAAGGCATAGATAAGATGAAATGAAAACCCTGCCACTGTTGACCTCATTAGTGAATAAAAAGCGTTCTGATTTTTGTTAGGACCATAGATGTTCACCATCACCACAGGCTGATCATACAGAGTTCCATCAATATAAGTCTTTCTGTATTTTGTGAACCTTTAAGGTCAAATCATTGAGTATGAGGCATAATAAAAATGCCCAACCCATTCTCTCTTAATCTTCTCATGCTCCTTATTGGTCAAGTAAGTCTCCTGCAGCAGTGCTATCTGGGCTGAATGTCTCTTTAGAAATTGAAAAATACATTTTTTCTTTAAAGGGGATAAAATGCCCCTGATGTACCAGGATACCAAGTTGATTTTTGAGTCTGCCATCATCAAAAAAGGGATGGCATATCCAGGATCTAGAGCTCCCAAACTTAAAACATTGCGCTACACTGTACAGAAACCTGAATAGAAAATGAGCATAGGGTCTGCCAGTTTTATCTTTCAACCAACCCTCCAGAACCCGTAAACAATCCCCTCAAACTTTCCTCCTCTCTCTCTCAACAACCTTCCTCGGCTTAGGAGAGCTAGACCTCAATCCATACCATACACCTTTACCCATCTAGCCCTTCTACACCCCCTACTATCTTCCCCCCTCCCATTCTCATAAAGAAACCTCACTCTTTGGTCGGAGCATCCTCAGGGCCGAAGCTGTGCCATCTCATTCCAAACAACCTACTTCCCAGGCAACCTACTTCTCCCCGCCCCCTGCCTCCATCCCCTGCCCCTTTCCCGCTGATGCAATTCCCCTATTACTCCCTCCTCTGCCTTCCATGCTGCCCCCTACCATTCAGCTTGTTCTGTCTCACCCCTCTTCACCTCCTGACCCACATCAGGAGGGAAGAGGGGTGGGAGGGACAGAACAATTGTATCCCCCTTCTGACAAGAAAACAAGAAACAACATATTACTGACGCAGGAAATTTTGTGCATTGCGGAGCCACTATACTAACCCCACATAATTTCACCGCATGTAAAATATTATGAGCCACTGAAGCACATAAACCCAGCAATGTCTTGGGTACCCTCCCTCCTGCTACACCCTTTTCCTATCTCACCCCAACCCTCACCCTCACCCTTGTACCCCACGTTCAGTAAACTGTCCATCCCAAAAAAATCCCTCATAAAAGAGAAAGAAAATGAAAAATATATAAAGAAAAATAAATTGTCCAGGGAGATCGTAACTTCATTCTCTAAGCATGCCAGCTGCTTCCTGATTGATCTGCTGCTCCCGGCTCCAGCGATGCAGCATGCTCACTCAGTGACATGCACATGGTTAAGCCTCTGGAGAAGCAGCAGTCTCCCTTTGCCTTTGCGCCAGCAGTGCCTCCCAGACCCAGTGAAGGTACCGCTGTGATTCTTGCAGTGAATCAAATATCTTGGGCCTGTTATCTATGACTACTGTCAGTTGGGCTGGGTATACGAAAGCGTATGACAGGCTTTCTGCTGCAGTGCCTTTTCAATCATGCATAGCTCGCTTGCTTCTTTTGTACGGATGCTGAAAAGTCCTGAAAAAAAAAAATCACTCTTCGGTTTTTATACAGGTTCTCACCTTTCTCTCTGGCTGCATTAAGGATGTGCATTTTGTCCGGGAAAGTGTGGGCTTGCATGTTAGCCATAAGCGGCTGTCTGCCCGGGCCTGGTGTTGGCACAAGCACTCAGTGCTCTCTTTCCAGCTTAATGTGCCGGTCCTTTGCAGATATGCTCAATACCTCTGGGAGCCAGTGTTCAAAAAATGCAAGTGGCTCTGATCGTTCTTCGCTCTCTGCTAGGTCCACCAACTGAATATTCTGCCGGAGGCCCCAATTCTCAAGATCATCGATCTTCTCCACCATTTCAGTGAATTGCCACGCCATACCATCAGTCTTACAGCTGGCCTCCGTCATCGACATCTCCAGGTTCTTCATCCATGTATCTACTAGGGATGTGAATCATTTTTTGACGATTTAAAATATCGTCCGATATATTTTAAATCGTCAAAAATCTTTAGGGCCACGATACAATACCAATTCCCCCGATTTATCGTCAAAAAATCGTAAATCGGGGGAAGGGGGAGGGCAGGAAAACCGGCACACTAAAACCCCCTAAAACCCACCCCCGACCCTTTAAATTAAATCCCCCACCCTCCCGAACCCCCCCCCCCCAAATGCCTTAAATTACCTGGGGGTCCAGCGGCGGTCCGGAACGGCAGCGGTCCGGAACGGCCTCCTGCAATTGAATTGTGTTGTCTTCAGCCGGCGCCATTTTTCAAAATGGCGGCGCAAAATGGCGGCGGCCATAGACCAACACGATTCGACTGCAGGAGGTCATTCCGGACCCCCGCTGGACTTTTGGCAAGTCTTGAGGGGGTCAGGAGGCCCCCCCAAGCTGGCCAAAAGTCCCTGGGGGTCCAGCGGGGGTCCGGAAAACGATCTCCTGCCGTGAATCGTTTTCCGTACGGAAAATGGCGCCGGCAGGAGATCGACTGCAGGAGGTCATTCAGCGGGGATTCCGGACCGCGCTGAACGACCTCCTGCAGTCGATCTCCTGCCGGCGCCATTTTCCGTATGGAAAACGATTCGCGGCAGGAGATCGTTTTCCGGACCCCCGCTGGACCCCCAGGGACTTTTGGCCAGCTTGGGGGGGCCTCCTGACCCCCACAAGACTTGCCAAAAGTCCAGCGGGGGTCCGGAACGACCTCCTGCAGTCGAATCGTGTTGGTCTATGGCCGCCGCCATTTTGCGCCGCCATTTTGAAAAATGGCGCCGGCTGAAGACAACACAATTCAATTGCAGGAGGCCGTTCCGGACCGCTGCCGTTCCGGACCGCCGCTGGACCCCCAGGTAATTTAATGCATTTGGGGGGGGGGTTCGGGAGGGTGGGGGATTTAATTTAAAGGGTCGGGGGTGGGTTTTAGGGGGTTTTAGTGTGCCGGCTCACGATTTTCACGATACTTCAAACACCCAAACGGCAACAATACGATTCCCTCCCCCTCCCAGCCGAAATCGATCGATAAGACGATCGAGGACACGATTCACATCTCTAGTATCTACAGCCTCGATGCACACTGAGTTTTCTTGTGCTGAGGCCACCAGCGCAGCTACCTTTTTAATAACCATCACCAGCTCCCAGCTGTAAGTTTAGTAGAGAAGGGCTTAAAATTTTTTCCAATTTTCTGCCTATATTCCCAGAGCAGGCCATGCGACATCTGAGGCTTGCTCATCAGCCCGGTTCCTGTTGCCAGCTGGTGTTTTATTGTTGGATTTCAGCAATTTTTGGGGCTTTCCAGCCCACATAGTAAGCATAAAAATTTGAGGGTACATCTCAAGACAACATTCAGGCTTGCTATTTTCCAGGAATGCTTAGGATGGTATAGGATTTTGTCCCTTGCTTTATCCTTCAGCACATCATGTAATCTCTTAAGAACTATTTTTGAACTTTGGGATTTTTCCATCGTTTTGTCCACCTACCCTATCCTTCAAGGGGAGGGGTTTTTAAAATATGGATGGTAGTGCAGAAAAGAGAAGACCAACTAGGAGGTACAAACTGGACAAGGAAACTATGATTTTTCTAACTCTTCTATTTTTGATGCTGTTTCCTATTTTCACAGTACTTATTTGGATTCTTATTTTTAAACTGAAGTAAATATTTTTTCATTTGAACATCTGTGTTTTTTCTGTTTCTAGGTCTCTTTATGGTTCCTACTGCAGCTTCTCGGGATTACCCACCGTTCTTCAGAGGTAGTGAAGACTGGACTCACTGACCGCACAAGGGGCCAAGGAAGTTAAGCTTCCTCTCCCCCTCCCCCCCGCCGCCGGACCTGAACCCTAACATAGTAGCAATCCTGGATGAAGCCAAACAGCCAAACAGGGGACCCGCTAACACACATGTTTGATCCACATACGAAGCTCAGGATTTACATGAGCTACAAAGGACACATGACAGTCACTTCTTGTGATTATGTGAAAGGCACAATGTTACATTTCCTTATTTATAGGGCTGCATTTTTAATTTGTTCAAAGTTGTTGTTTTAGGAGCTAATGAAAGACCTTCCCAGCTGTTACCCAGAAGAGAGGATAATCCATAGACATGTTGCTGGGTACAAATCACCTGCAGGAGTTCTTTGGGTTGCTCTGTTGTGGGTGTGTGTATGTGGATAACTGCATAGAGGTTAACATTCAGCTGGTTGTGTCTGGGCAAAATTACCCAGACAGCTTTGGGCAACTTTATCTAGCTATTAATCCCAAAGCCATGCTGGTGGAATATCTGGTCTACATTTACCTGAAAAAAGTTGTCCTAGCAATTATAGGGCCTGCTATTTCCCCACTCAGAGCTACCCAGGTACCTTTGTCTAGAGTAGACAGCGCTGCCTAGAAAAAATGAAACCACGTCCAGCGAACGCCTCCAGTGCTGCCTTTGTCTTGGTAACGATTCATCCAGACAACATTTAGCTGGTTAGTAGCATTTATGTTTAATCAATTTTTATTGATTTTACACATTAATTACAAACATCTAGGAGTCGGTGGTATCTGCAACCTCTCCCAGCCAATACAGAAAGGAACAAGCAAACCAACAAATCCCCCCCCCCACCCTCCCCTGAGTTCCTTATAAGAGTAATAATATAGTCTTTCAGTCCTCCATGAAACAAGCTGTCCAGTTGATTGCTGGTTAGATGATCAACCCAGAAAAGTCAGGCATTCAGTATTCTGCTCCATGCCTTATGCGGAAGCGATTGGATGTATGGTTCCCATATCGCCAGAAACTGTGTCCTCCGAGGAGATCGTTGAGAGGAAAGAGCCTCCATATGCATTAGTGTATAGAAGAGATTTCTCCACACCCAAAAGGAGGGTGGATCCACCTCTCGCCAACCCATCAATATGACTCTCTTCCCAACTAAACACGCTTTTTGAAGAAATAGGCGGGTACCAGGATCTCGAAGCCGCACAGTGGGAATATAGCCAAATAATAGCCAAGAAGGAACAATTGGTATGGATATCCCCAGGACCCTAGACAAATATTTTGCAATATGCATCCAAAACCCCCGAATAGCAGGGCAAGACCAAAAAGCGTGAGCCAAAGTGCCTATGATTCCCGGACATCGAGTACAAAATGCAGAGACAGCAAATCGGTGTTGAAATGCCATCTGCGGGGAAATGTAGGCCCGTCCCAAAAATTTATATTGCAATTCTCGATAAAAGCTATTACACGAGATCTTGGTCACCCCCCCATAACAGATATGAATCATGGATGCAGTCACTACAAAATCACCATCTCCAGTCCAACGATCGGCCAGTGTTTCAAAAATATCCATTTGCCTCTCTGTCCGTAGATGTCTATAATAGTAGGATAAGGACGGCACTTTGTTACCTGACAAGCGAAATGTCTCTTCAAGTTTCTGGAATGTCCGACATTGTAAAAAAGCTGGTGAAATGGATTTCAAATAATGAACAATTTGAAGATAAGGAAAGGTAGCAGCTTTACCCAATTCATATGTCTCACACAATTCCGCCAAGGAGAACGGTCATCCATCCTGATGGGATATGTGGCCTAAATAAGTAATACCCAGGGTCTGCCAAGTCCAAAAAGCTCGGTGTTGGGAGCCTGGGGTGAACTCAGGATTACCAACCACTGGCAATAAATAAGCACATACTCGGGGTATCTGCAATCTCTTAGTGAGAAGGATCTAGGCCTGTCGAATTGGGCAAATATTGACAGACTGAGCAAATAAGGCCGGCAGTCTGGCCTGTTCCACCTGCAGAGAATATGTAAGAGAAATCGGGGCAAATAATGCCTGATCAGCTTCCATAGGGGTATACGTAGCCTTGCCCAATATCCAATCTCTAATGATATGCATATTGCTGGCCAAATTATATAACTGCATATTAGGCACTCCCAATCCACCCGCACCCCACCTCTCTTGTAGCCAATCCAAAGGTAGCCATGCTTTCCCTCCTTTCCAAAGAAAGCGATGCATGAGACGATCAAGCAACACCAAATCCTTGCGCTTAAGCTGAAGCGGTAAGTTCTGGATGAGATAGAACCACTTCGGTAGCACCACCATTTTATATAAATGTACCCTACCGTTCAGTAATAAGGGGAGGGATCGCCACCGTTGTAGCATATCCTGGGTCTGTTGTAATAGTGGAGGTATATTTAGGTGATAGACCTGAGTGGGATCCGCGGGAAGATTAATCCCTAAGTATCGAATTGAACTGTCCGCCCACTGTAAGGGAAAAGAACCACGGCATCTCTCTCGTAGGACGTCAGGAAAAGCCATCGCCGACGATTTACCCCTATTCAGCCGAAAGCCGGAAAAGTGGGCAAAATCGTCTATTAATTCCAATAGAGGAGAGAAAAAGGCATATGGGTTTGTGAGAAACACCATTAGGTCATCTGCAAAAGCAGCACATTTAAATATCGTATTTTGAAAACGGATTCCCCAGATGCCAGGTTCCCTCTGGATTGCCAAAAGAAGGGACTCTAACTGTAGCAGAAAAAGTAGCGGGGAGAGAGGACAACCTTGAAGTGTGCCCCACAAAATAGGAAAAGAAGAAGACCGCTCACCATTAACCACAATGGTGGCCTGGGGAGCCATATAGAGCAACTGAACGGCCTCAAAAAAGAACCCACCAAATCCCATTCACCTTAATATATAAAATAAATATGGCCATTTCACCCTATCAAATGCTTTTTCTGCGTCGAAACTGATAGTAAGATAGGGGGTTTGAGTGTACCGGCACATTTCCATGGCAGTAAGCACCCATCTAATGTTAGAAAGAACATACCGTTTACGCACAAAACCCACTTGGTGTTGGCCAACCAATGACGGCAAAACTAGTGCTAGATGATCGGCTAAGATTTTAGCTAATAGTTTCTGGTCATAATTTAGTAAGGAAATCGGCCGAAATGACTCAGGTGTTTGTGAGTCTTTCCCCTGCTTTGGGATAAGAGTAATATGGGAATGATTCATCCATGGTAGGAAACTACCCGTCGCAATAAGATCTGAGAATAAGGCCCCCAGTAGTTCGCAAACTTTATCTAGCACACAGTGATAGAATTCCGCTGAGAACCCACCTGGGCCTGGAGCTTTCAATCTTTTGGAAGAAGAAATGCTCAATCAAAATGAACTCAAAATCTAGGACCCTTTTTGAAAATATATTGGTAAAGAGTCATGATTGATCACACTCACCTCACTATTTGAGATATATTTTAATACTGACTCTAGCAATAAAATTACCAGGATCTTTTCACAGTGATATACTCTTCCTATCCCTATTGTTAGTTTATGTTATATAGTAGCGTGGACTCTCTGTTAGAAGAATTTGCTTAACCTTCCAGGAGGGCTATTTTCTTACTGTTTACTTAACCATTGTATAAGTTTTTGACCTATGTACTTTCATGCTTACAATTCAATATTGTTTATTTTTCAACACACCAATGTTCTGTACAATGTACCTTAATTATTGTACTTATCTGTGCATATTTCAGTAAATGTTAAAAAAAATGTTCACGGTTGAACAACACCTTGCCCCTTCACAAATCCCTCCCCTTTGTCAGACACCTTTCCCCCAGCCCAATAAATTACCCCTTCAATCTCCCCCATCTGTTGGGACTGGGGGGAGGGGTTTCTGACAAAGGGGAGGGGTTTGTGAAGGGGCAGGGCACTGCCATGTGACTGTGCACTTTTTAAAAATTGTGAGGGTCTGCATTGCCTCAACAGGCAGCGGGGGTGGGGGTGGGGGGGTGTAGGCGGGTATTTTGGTAGACCTCCCAGAGGGTTTTGTGACACTTTCAGGTGAATGGGTTTTGGGCTGCATTGCTCTTTAATATAATGGCAGCCCCATGCAAAGTAGGCTGCCATTGTGCTTTTTTGTGGCCTCTGCCATAATATTTTCTCTCACCGACTTTTTCCATGAAATAAAATATCGCCTGGAACTCACTGCAATGTTTTGTTGGGGAGAGACTAAATATCACATGGATGTCCTCCCCCCACAGTAAAATATCACAGCTTCATAAATCTCCCCCTTAATATACCTGATGTAATCCTTGATGTTGTATTTCTGGTGTGAGCAGAGTTTTCTCCTAATAGGCTTGCTGTTTTTAATTCAAATTTTTATATTTTGATATATTGATACACTATAAGGGCTTTGAGTGTAAAAACAGCATATGCACACATAAGTAGCATGTATTTGCATATATGCTATTTTCTAAACATTGAAGGTACGCACATAGTTTTGGTTTTACGTATACAATTTACCAGCATAAAAGGGTGTAACAGGGGTGTACCAGGCAGGGTCAAGTAGTACGCAAGGAAGTTGCTATTTTATAAGAGATACACATGTATAAATTATCAAACTTATTTGTACAATTTACACCTGCTAATTGATTAGCGCAAATGAAATCAGACTTATCTATTGTGTGCAGTTTTTGGGTTGGAGACCTGGACAAACTGGTGGGGGTTCAGGGTGGAGTGCTAGAGTGGTTTTAGTTATTTGAAAATGGACTGGGCGAACTGGCAGAGGTATCCATGAACTGGTGATTTCAAGTATGCGCGCAAGTAATTATATTCAGAACAATAAATATGCATACTTTATAAAATACCTGCTTCCACATATAAATCAGGATTATTATACATGTATGTTAACTATTTTTGCATCTAAAATACAAGCACATAAGTTTATAAAATAAATGCTTTCATTGTATTGCAAAAATCCATGTGTATTGAAACATACATAAGTACTTTCATAGCAGAATTACATGGAATTTAATAAACTTTGCAGCTTCTGGCTGACAGGTGACATGATAGAAGTTTATAAAATTGTGAGTAGGGTGGAACAGGTAAATAAAGGACAGTATTTACCTTTCAAAAATATTAAAACAAGGGATCACTCCATGAGACTAAAAACCAGCAGATTCAAAATGATTTGTAGAAAGTACTTTTTACACTCAGTGAACAATCAAGCTCTGAAATTTGTTGCCAGAGTACATGCTCATGGAGACAAGAAGAGTTTAAATGAAATTTGGACAAGATCTCAGAGGAAACATGCATAACACATTATTATCCAGGTAGACTATGGAAAACTACTGCTATCCCCGGTAAGGAGTAACAGAAAAGAGACCTACTTTATGGGATCTGCCAGGCACTTGCGACCTGGATTGGCTACTGTCAGAGACAGGATGCTGGGCTTGATGGATCTTGGTTTGACCCAGCATGGAATAGTTTATTGATTATAAAATCATGAGTGGGGTACATATAATTCATTTTATTGCTATAATTTATTCATGTTAGCTATAGACTGCTTTTGACATGCCTTTGTAGAATCAGAAAAGCATTCAATAAGAACATTTAAACATTTAAATAACTAAACAGGTAAATTGGGAACTTTCATATAGTTCTAGGCATAGGAGACACTCTATGAAACTAGCAAGTAGCAGATTTAAAACAAATTGGACAAAATATATTCATGCTCAATGTACAATTAAGCTGTGAAATTTGCAGCTGATAGTAAAGCTAGGTTTCAAAGGAGTTTGGACAAGTTCCTGGAGGAAAAGTCCATAAATAATTATTAACTAGGTGGTCTCAGGGAAACCCTCTGCTTCTCCTTGAGAGTGAGCAACAAGGAACTGGATCTACTGTTTGGGATCTGCTGGGTACTTCCTAATGACTCACACTGGCCACTGTTGGAGATGGGATGTTGGGCTCGAATGACCTTTGATTCAATATAGCATGGCACATTTTATGTTCTTAATCCAGTCTTTCCTTATTTGGATTTTATTTTCCTATATAACATTATCGACTGTACTATGATAGTGGTTATTTTAGTTTTATTTTATTACTATTTTTTATCTTTTGCGTCAGTCAATCCTCCAGGGAAGATAGAGGAAGTCTCTTCACTTAGTTAAAAAAAACACCTTCCTTCTTGCCAATATGAAGGTATTAAACTGTTCAAAAATAGAATTGTTGAAGTTGGGCCCTGCCCAATTATTGAAAGGGCCAATATTGGAGGGAATACATTTATTACCAAAACAGATGTAAGATCTTTGGGAGTTATCTTAGTTGAGAATTTGTTTATGGAAAAACAAATAGCAAATGTGGCTCTCCATATTTATGGGAAGGTGAAAATAGTTAGACAGCTTTGCCCATTTGTAGATTTTCAAGCTTTGAAAGTTGTAATCTATGCTTTAAGACTATCATGCATAGATCATTGCAACATATTTTATCAGGGCTTATCAGGAAAAACTATTCATAAACTCCAGTTGATTCAGAATACAGCAGCATGTATAGCACTGGGGCTGTTGCAGAAGTGGACCCTTGGGCCGAGGGGAAGTTGGCACAACCTGCAAGGAGAAGCCTGCAGGTTCCCACCATCAGCAGGCAAAGCTGGCTGAAGCAGAAGCCCAACAGGAGCTTCACCAATACCAGCCCTTGTTCCCCTTAGGTTGAGCCCTTGGTTGCCGGGGCCAGCTTTGCAGAGATGAAGATCTGTTGGATAGAAGATGTCACAGGCCAGCACAGTGAAAGAAAGCGGAGTCAGGTCAAGCAGCATATAGGCAGGCAACAGGCAATCAGAGTCAGGAACAGGCTGAGGTCAGAGGTGGGCAGAGTACACACTTGGTTGAGGTCCAGACAGAGGGTCATGCCAGGCAGAGATCAGTCAACAATGATAAGTAGGCAGAGGTCAAATGCTGGTGGAGGTCAAGCAGAGTCAAACCGGGGGTCAATCTGAGGAGTCAAGGAACAATGGAGGATAAAGAGCCACAGGAACAAGGAGGAACACTGGAAGGCAGATGACGGGGACTGACCTGGAAGATGAGGACTCAGGATGAAGACACAGTAAAACAGGAACACAGCAGGAATCAGGAATGGACATCGTGTGAAGAACCCTGAGGCAAAGCATTACTTCGAAGAGGCGACCTATTGCCGAGGCAAGGAAGAGGCAGGAGAGATGCCTTTTTTAGTCCCAGTCTATGATATCATCAAGGGGCACTATGGAGAGCTCCCGCCATGGGTCCTTTAAATGCCATCAAGTTGGGTGTGTGTGCACCCAGAGAAGCTTCTGCAGCATTGCTGGTGATGGTGGCTTGGATCTAGTCACTCTACACTAGGTGGCCACATCGTTGCCGGGGAGACCAGCCAGAGGTAATGTACCAAGGTGCAGGCTAGAGGTAAGAGCAGCGGGCCGCAGGATGGACCTGCAACCCACCGAACGCAACAATATGCCCTCCTCTAAAGCCCCCCTGAGGGTTTAGATTTCCTGCAGTGTGAGGCATAAAATCCCTTCAGGAGGTTTTTCTCCAAAATATTGGAGGCGGGCTCCCATGAGTTCTCCTCTGGAACATATCCTTCCCATGATATCAGGTACTACCATTTCTTGGCTCGAAGTCTGATATCCAGGATTTCTTTCATTTGATAAGTAACATCTTCTTCAGAGGATACCTCTTGAGGCTCAGTTAGTTTCCTGGAAGGCCAAGTGAGGACTAGAGTCTTGAGACGAGAAACATGGAATACATTGTGGATTCCTAGGGAAGCTGGTAGGTACAATTGGTAGGTTACTGGGCCCACCTGGTGGATGATTGGGAAAGGCCCAATGTATTGGGGGGTTTGTCTCATGGAAGGCATCCGGAGCTGAATATGACATGTGCCAAACCAGACCTTGTCCCAGGCTTAAATTGTGGTGCGGGACTACGGTGTGCATCTGTGGTTCTTCTGGCTCTCTCTGCCGTCTTCTGGAGCATCTCCTCATTAAGGACCCAGAGTTCTTGGAGCTCCTGAGCAGTCAGTTGAGCTGAAGGTGAGGGAGCAGTCCAAGGGATTTGCAAAGGGGGTGATAGCTGCCTTCCATAAACAATTTGAAAGGGAGATGACCCGGTAGCGCTGCTGAAGTGGGAGTTGAGGGAGAATTCTGCCCAAGGAAGAAGAGAGACCCAGTTATCCTGATGGTCATTTGCATAAGCTCTGAGGAAGGTCTTTAATGTTCAGTTGGCTCATTCGGACTGGCCATTGGCTTGGGTGTGGTAAGCTGTTGTATAATCCAAGGAGATGTTGAACTTTTTACAGAGGGAGCACCAGTTCTTGGCCGTAAACTGGGCCCCACAGTCAGAAACAATATTCTTGAGCAAGCCGTGCAGGTGGAAAATATGGTACTTGAATAGCCGAGCCTTGGGAAGTTCAGAAAGTGGGATGAAATGAGCCATTTTAGAGAAACAGTCAATTACGACCCAAATGATTGTGCAGCCATTTGAGAGGGAGATCCACCACAAAGTCAGTGGACAATTGGGTCCAGGATTCTCTGGGGGCTGGCAATGGTTGTAACAACCCCAAGGGTTGTCCCACCTTCTTTTGTGCACAGATGGGACAGGAGTCCATGTAGGCCTGGAAATCTCTCTGCATTTGGGGCCACCAGCGGTACTGCTGGAATGTAGCGAGAGCTCGAGCCCACCCAAGGTGAACTGTGACATGGGAGTCTTGAGACCATTTAACATTTGTTTTGGAGTCTGCATGGTATGACCATCTTTCCTGGTGGAACCATCATGGTGGCAGTCAGAAGAATCTGGGCTGGATCTATGATATCCTCTACCAAGAAGGACTGGGATAGAGCATCAGCTTAAACATTCTTGGTGGCAGGGCGGTACCTGATCTCGAAGTGAAAGTATGTGAAGAACAGAGACCAAAGGGTGGGCGTTTAACCATTGAGCATGGTGGAGATGTTCCAAGTTCTTATGATTGGTGGCACCACTCCTCGAGCATGAACTTAACGGCCAGAAGTTCCCTGTCACCAATTCCATAGTTGTGCTCCACTGGGGAGAATTTCTTCTATAAGAAGAAGCATGGATGATGCCCTTAATTGAGTGTTGGCTCAGAATGGCCTCTACTACAAGCGTGGAGGCTTCTACCTCGACTATGAAGGGCCGCATGGGATTGGGATGGAGAAGACAGGGTTCTGCAGGTGAGGATGGCCTTTTGTGTCCATATTTTGCTGTCTGCTCCCATGTGGGTGAGGGCAGTAAGAGGATCCGCAATCTGAGAGTAGTTGGGTAGGAAATGCCGGTAATAGTTGGCAAAACTTAGGAACCTTTGCAGAGCCCTGTCAAACCTCTCATCCAAATCAATCAGACCATCCAAGGACTCAGGAAGCTCATGAGTGGCTAGCTCGTCCTTAATCCAACGAGACAGCCCCTCCAAGAAGACACTGCGAAGACTGTCCTTGCCCCAATTCAGCTCCGTCGCCATGGTTCGGAATTCAATAATGAAGCCATCAAGGGCCGGCTACCTTGACATAGGTGGAGGATGTCCAATCCTACAATGGCCAACCAGCCAGGCTCATCAAAAACCAGCTTGAAGGCCCTGCAGAAGTGGGCTGGCTCACTCCCACAAGGGAAAGGCTCAGGCGAAGGCTGGGGAGGCCTATTAAAAACCTCCTTTAGACTAATTTTTGCCCTATTAAATCTCCATATAAAATCTGTTAGTCTTCTTCTAAGATGCACTTAAAACAGTTGTAGAAAACAGGGGCGTCATTTCATCCTCACTTCATATATCTTTCTCAACCAAAGTCACGAATGTGAGCCCATTGTCTGTGGCGTGGTCAACACGCCGACAGCTGATGGACATACTTTCACAACAACTGGGTCTAGGGCTTCATCTATACAGGTGGTGGTGGTGAGGAGTGGTGGTGAGGAGCTGGAGAGGATAGAGCATGAGAGGTGTGGGGAGAGGAGAGGTATGGGAAGAGAGGAGAGGCATGAGGAGAGGAGGGGGAGAGGGAGGAGGTGGGCAGGAGTGATAGGAGAAGGCAGAAATTTAGTGTGCCTATGGCTAATATGTCCATGGCCATAGGAGCCACTAGGTGCCAGCGAAAGCAGTGCGGCTGGCCGCCGGTGGGTCCTTAGCAAAAGAAAAGCAGCGCTGCCTCGTTGAAATTGATGGCATATTAAGCGCGACCTTAGTAAGTGGAAAAGCGGTGCGGTCCACTGGCAATGCTGCTGATTCTGGTGGGCCTAGCTGCTTTTCCATTTACTAAGGCAGTGCTTGCCATGCTGACAATTATGGCGAGGCCGCGGAGGAGGAGTGCACCCTACCAGAAGAAGTCCAATGCTCTGTGGCTGGAAGTTATTCCCTTGGCCATGGGGGCTGAAGAAGGAGATTGCTGCTGCCTGCTACTTCAAGGAGGAAGTGAGTGAGAGAGAGCATGTGTGCAGGAAAGTGAGAGAGAGCATATGAGCATGTGTGAGGGAAAGTGAGAGAGCTTGTATGCTTGTGTGTGGGAGAGAGAGCATGTGAGCATGTGTGGGAGAGTAAGAGAGAGCATATGTGCATGTGGGAGAGTGAGAGAGCATATGTGCTTGTATGTGGGAAAGTGAGAGAGAACATATGTGCATGTCTGGGAGAGTGAGAGAGCATGTGTGTATGTGTGTGGGAGAGTAAGAGAGCATGTATGTATGTGTGTGGGAAAGTAAGAGAGAGCATGTGTGCTTGTGTGTGAGAGAGAGAGGAAGCAAGTGTGCATATGTGAAAGAGAGCATGTGTATGGGAGAGAGAGCATGTGTGGGACAGGGGAGGGGAAGGAATTGGATATGTTTCTGTGAAACATATGCAATTCGTATGTTATTGTATTTGTTATTTTTATGTTTTTATTATGTATGTTAATGTTGTAAATCGCCTAGGCCACCCTGTGGTAGGCGATCAATAAATTTTAATAAATGAAATGAAAATGAAATGAAATGCATGTGTGTGGGAGAATCCAAGGTATAGCAAGAAGGCGCCAGCTATGGCAACCTCTGTATACTGTGTTGCCAGTCTTACACGAAGGCTATGGCAAGACATTACTCTTTTAGACTGGCAATCACTATGAAAAGATTGGGCCAGCCGTACCTTAGTGGTGTTAGGTTTATTTATTTTATTTTATTTAGTATTTTTATATACCGACATTCATCAGGGATAGCACATCGGTTTACAACAAACTAAAAACTGCGCCAGAAGGTGAGCTTGACAGTTAACAAATAACGATTAACAATTAACAGAGTAATGAAACACTGCGGTTAGGATGCAGTTGACAAGTAACTTAATAAAACTGGTGCGTATAAGGCTGCTAAGATGATAAATGTCTTTTGCCTGTAATGTGGAAATGAAAGCGAGCGAGGAAGTTGTCTTTCGGGTTAATTATGTACAAAGGCTATTGGGTAAATTATGTACAGAGCAGTTGAGAGGTTTTTAGAGAAAATTTACAGAGGTACCTTACAGAATTATTGTATTGTGAGGAATCCAAAGGAAGAAAAGGTGGAGAGGTGAAGGACAAAGGGGTGGGACAGGGGAGGGGAAGGAAGAGGGGCTGGAAAAGAGAATGGGTGGGAAGGGTAGAACCTGGGAAGGGTCTCAGAAGGCCGGAGAATTTTGTGAGGGTGGTTTAGGTGTATGCTTCCGTGAACAGCCACGTCTTTAGTGTTTTTTTGAAGGTTTTTAGGCAGTTTTCCTGTCATAAGTCTACGGGCATTTTGTTCCATAGGGCAGGGCCAGCTAAGGAGAGTGTGCGTGCTCTGGTGGCTGCCAGGTTGATGTTTTTTGGGGGAAGGTGTAAGAATGGTTGCAAGATATTGGTTCCTGGTTGGTTTAGAGGGTTTGTGGAATACTAGTGAGTCATTGAACCAATTCATTTCAGGATTGTGGAGAGCCTTATATATGATGGAAAGGGTTTTGTATTGGATTCTGTATGAAGTAGGGAGCCAGTGTAGTTCCTTAAGTACAGGTGTGATGTGATTATTTCTGTGCGAGTTAATGAGTATCCGTGCAACTGAGTTTTGAAGGATTTGTAAAGGGTGAATGGAGTTTTTGGGTAGGCCTAGGAGGAGCGAATTACAGTAATCCATTTTTGAGAATATTGTAGTTTGCAGCACTGTGCGAAAGTCTTGAGGGTGGAGTAAAGGTTTTAATTTCTTTAGTGTGTGTAGTTTGAAGAAACATTCTTTTAGGATGTTGTTAAGGAATTTTTTGAGGTTGAATTGGTGGTCTATCATGACCCCTAGGTCGCGTACCTGTTGAGAGAACGAGATGGGTGGATATAGGGGGTGGAGCTGGGGAAGAGAATTAATTTGATTCTGTGGAGAGAGAAGCATAATTTCGGTTTTTGCCGAGTTGAGGGCAAGGTGAATGCTGGATAGGAGTTTATTGATTGATGATAGCGTTGATTTCCAGGTGTCCAAGGCATTGGGGAGTAGGGATGTGAATCGTTTTTTGACAATTTAAAATATCGTCCGATATATTTTAAATCGTCAAAAAATCGTTAGGGCCACGATACAATACCAATTCCCCCGATTTATCGTTAAAAAATTGTAAATCGGGGGAAGGGGGAGGGCAGGAAAACCGGCACACTAAAACCCCCTAAAACCCACCCCAACCCTTTAAATTAAATCCCCCACCCTCCCGAACCCCCCCCCCAATGCTTTAAATTACCTGGGGATCCGGCGGTGGTCCAGAACGGCGGCGGTCCGGAACGGCCCCCTCAATAGAATCGTGTTGTCTTCAGCCGGCGCCATTTTTCAAAATGGCCGCCGCAAAATGGCGGCGGCCATAGACAAAAACGATTCGACGCAGGAGGTCGTTCCGGACCCCCGCTGGACTTTTGGCAAGTCTTGTGGGGGTCAGGAGGCCCCCCCAAGCTGGCCAAAATTTTCCTGGGAGTCCAGCGGGGTTCCGGGAGCGATTTCTTGCCGCGAATCGTTTTCGTACGGAAAATGGCGCCGGCAGGAGATCGACTGCAGGAGGTCGTTCAGCAGCGGTCCGGAACCCCCGCTGAATGACCTCCTGCAGTCGATATGCCGGCGCCATTTTCCGTACGAAAACGATTCGCGGCAAGAAATCACTCCCGGAACCCCACTGGACTCCCAGGAAAATTTTGGCCAGCTTGGGGGGGCCTCCTGACCCCCACAAGACTTGCCAAAAGTCCAGCGGGGGTCCGGAACGACCTCCTGCGTCGAATCGTTTTTGTCTATGGCCGCCGCCATTTTGCGGCGGCCATTTTGAAAAATGGCGCCGGCTGAAGACAACACGATTCTATTGAGGGGGCCGTTCCGGACCACCGCCGTTCTGGACCACCGCCGGATCCCTAGGTAATTTAAAGCATTGGGGGGGGGGGGGGTTCGGGAGGGTGGGGGATTTAATTTAAAGGGTCGGGGTGGGTTTTAGGGGGGTTTAGTGTGCCGGCTCACGATTTTAACGATTTTTCACGATAGTTTACACACCCAAACGGCAACAATACGATTCCCTCCCCCTCCCAGCCGAAATCGATCGTTAAGACGATCGAGGACACGATTCACATCTCTATTGGGGAGGGTGTCAGATACTGGGATAAGTATCTGAACATCATCTGCATAGATATAGTGGGGGAGCTTAAGATCAGTTAGGAGATGACAGAGTAGTAGAAGGTAAATGTTGAAGAGAGTAGAGGATAACGAAGATCCTTGCGGGTCTCCTTGGTCAAGGGGTATAGGTTCAGATTCGTGGTTGCCTATTTTGACTTTATAGTTTCGATTGCTTAGATAGGATCTGAACCAGTTTTGCGCAGCATCTGTTATTCCGATTTCATAAAGTCGCTGCAGGAGGATAGTGTGGCTGATTGTGTCGAATGCTGAGGATATGTCTAAGAAAGCAAGGATATATGATTGTCCTTTATCAAAGTCTTTGATGAGACGGTCTGCCAGGGAAAGAAGGAGAGTTTCAGTGCTATGGAACTTCCTGAATCCATATTGAAATGGGGAGAGTAAGTGTGAGTCATCAAGGTATTCAGTAAGTTGTTTATTGATCACTTTTTCAAGAATTTTAGATATGAAGGGGAGGTTTGAGATGGGGCGGTAGTTGGATGGGTCAGTGGGGTCAAGCTTGGGTTTCTTCAATATTGGCTTGACTATTGCTTGTTTGAGGGGGTTGGGAACTATGCCTGAAGAGATAGAGGCATTTATAATGTTGGCGATGGGCTGGGCTATAATATTAGGGATGGACAGTAGGTGTTTATTAGGGATTGTGTCAGAAGGGTGGGAGGAGGGTCTGGATTTTTTAAGGAGGGATTCAATTTCAAGGGCAGTGGTATAGTCTAGGGAGCTCATGCCTTTGGGGGGCGAGGGATTAGGAAGAGCTGGAAAAGCTTCTTGACGGTTTTGGAGGGTAGGGAAGGAGGTGGTGGAAGAGGGGGAGAAACGTGTGAATAGTTTATTTATTTTATCTTGGAAGAATAATGCGAGTTCCTCACATTTGGTTTTAGCTATGTCCTCTGGTATGCCTGCGGGTGCAGATTTGGTTAATGAGGCGATGTAATCGTAGAGAGCTCGCGGATTGTATTGGAATTGGTGAATTCTTGTGGAATAGTAGTCTCTTTTGGCAGTATTTAGCCTTTCCCTGTAGCTATGTAGGGAGGTTTTGAATTGGGCAAGGAGTATAGGGGTGGGGTCTTTGCGCCAGGACTTTTCTATTTTTCTAAGACTATGTTTCATGTCTTTTAAAACTTGTGTGTACCATGGTTTTTTTTTTTTGTTGTGGGTTTATGTGTTTAGATTGCATAGGGCATGTTTTGTTAGCTACCGTGGTAGTAACATTGTGCCAGGATGATAGGGCAGTGTCTGCGTCAGACAAGTCTAAGTTGTTAAGCGAGTCGGAGAGGGCTGAGATGAGGTCATCTCTTTTGCATGGTTTTCTGTAGTGTATGGTGTTGCCTGTGGACAGGTTGCTAGGAGTCATCTGTACCGAGAGGGTGGTTTTTATCAGATAGTGGTCAGACCAGGGAACTGGCATGCATGTGGGGAGGTCTGAATGTATCTGAGAGTTGGTGAAAATAAGGTCCAAGGAATGACCCGCTTTGTGAGTAGGTGAGTTGATGTTTTGCTTGAAACCTAGGGCATTTAAGGCGTCAAGTATATTGTTGCATGAGGGGGTTCGAGGAGTATTGTCGACGTGAAGGTTCAAATCACTGAGAATGATTGCGGGGGTATCAAGGGAGATGTTTTTGGTGATATATTCAATAAGTGAAGATGGGTTCTTGTCAAGGATTCCTAGAGGGGCGTAAATTAAACAGATTTGGAATGAAGGAGATTTAAAGAGGCCAATTTCAAGTTTGTTGGGGGGAGTGATGAGATGGTGTATCATGTTGAGCTCTTTTTTTGCTGATAGAAAGATACCTCCTCCTTTTTTTTTTTTTTTTTAGGTCTAGGAATTGAGAAGAAGTCGTAGGAGTTGGTAGGGAGTTGGTTTAAAAGAGCAATGTCAGTTTCCTTAAACCAAGTTTCCGTAATCGCACATATGTCTGGGCTTTCGTCGAGGAGAAGGTAATTGATGATGGGAGTTTTTTTACTTAAGGTGTCATAGTGTGTCATTGTGTACCACAGTCTCTTGTATCTATTGTTCCATTATGACTAGGTGGCCTAACTAGGCCTAAGTGGTTGCTGTGACACACTGACCCAAACAGAGGACCTGTGAGAACAAGAAAGCTAGAGATGAGACCAGCTCAAAACATTCTGTTGGGCTGTCTTCCATAGAAGGGGAAGGAGTAAATGAGAACTATAAGGCAAAATAGCATCGGATGATGCTTTGCTGAAGCTGACTGCCAGTCCATGTGGTATCTCTAGCTTCGGTGGGGGTTAACGGGGGATCCTGGGGTAGATCGAGAATGAAATCTACTGGGAGACCATGGCATAATGTCAGATTATGGAATACACAGCAGAGCAACACTATCTCAGCGACTCTGGGTGGAGTGTACATTAAAGCTCCCTCCGATTTGTCCATTCAGTGAAATCTACTTTTGAGAACTCCGAAGGTGCATTCTATGACACAGTGGTTAGAATATTTATGTATTTATTTATTTGGAACTTTTTTATACCGACATTCATGTGCAAAAGAACATATCAGATCTGTTTACAGCGAAACGAGAAACAGCATAAAACAAATGCATTACATCGAACAAGGGATACAGGTAACTGGGATCCAATGGGTACAGATAAATATTGAGCTCCTCCAGAGGGCGAGTAACTGTTATAAAACTGTTATAATACACCAAACGCCGAGTAACTGTTATAAAAACTGTTATAATACACCAAATAACGAAACAACGGTCACATTTCTCTGATATCTAAAATGGGGAACCAAAGCTAACTTCTCTAGAAGATGATGTCAGAGTAAACAAAGCCAATGAAACTGGGTGGTAATGGACCCATGCTCGAAATTAAGGGGGGGGGAGGGGAAGGAGAGGGGACAATACACCAGAGGTGGAGGTAAAACTAAAAGATAGAAATTAAAATTAAAGATTAAAAAATAAAATTAAAAATTAAAGTAGAATTACAAATTAAAACTAAACTTGACTGTTTAGTGTATCTCTGTGTATCTCTGGAGGAATATAAGGCCTTGTTGTACCTCATCTTCATAGTCGTGTTGGGAATAGCGACTGGTGTAAGAAACTATGTTCTGCAACTGTATCCTGAATCTCTGGCACGAAAAGGGAAACATCTGCATCATTCATTCCACCCTGACTTGGTGATCTCACTGCCAATACACAGCATGCTATCAAACATGATAGATTGTAGCCTGACAGGAGCCTTAAAAGGCTATTGGCAAGCCCTAAGTCCATGCCACTTTTTACTGTGACACAATATGAATGCTCTAGCATATGCTTATGCTGCGTCACATCTTCCTGAATGGGAAATTGCTTCTGGGGTTCTTACATCATGTGTCCATGTCACTCACAACCAGGATCTCAGAAGCCATTTCTTGCACTCCTCTAACACTGAAACTGTACATCACAGCTGCCACAAATTTCATAGCAGAAAGACTGAAAACTTGTGAGCTGTTCTGCAATCTGTCCTCCAGAGATACACATTTGTCTCACATGACACAGTGACTCTGATAGAGCCAAAGTGTACAACCTCAGCTTCTCTTTAACCTATGAGATGGTGAAGACTTACTGTGGCTGACAGATCACTAACAGGGCACACATAACCTGGGAGTCCCTGCAGTGTGGACACCAAATGGGATTGATTTACAAATGTCCTTTCAACAATTCCAAATGGGAGTATTTGATAAACCACTAGCTTAAAGTTAACCAATGGGGAGTAGGTAGTCCATGGTCACATACAGAGCTTTGTGGCATTAACAGGGAAATACTTGAAGAAAAAAAAAAGTTTTCAACTTCTTTCAGAATAGTTACAAATCCCTAATCTTACAAAGCTCAAATGGCAAAGTATTCCACAGCCTAGGACTGATCATTGAAAACACCTGTCATCATGTCTCTCCGAGACACATTTCTCTTACAGATGGCACCTTTAAGAAGGGTTTCTCTCCAGATCATAGAGACCAAGAAAAGGCATACGCCATAATCTGTATCATACTGGGAGCCCTCATCCACAAAGTTTTAAAAAATTAATGTAATTATTTTAAAATTTACCACTTAGGCCACTGGGCAGCAGCATTCTAGAGAATCTTCAGATGTCATTGCGGAAGCCCTATGTACAGAGTTATAGTCAATCATTAAAAGAAATGTTTGGACTAATGTACATATCTAGAGCACTATAAACATAAACCAAATTATCCTGTCATCCTGAAAAATTCCTTCCATCTTACACTAACTAGCATGTTAATTCCATCATGTGAGCAGTACTGTACAATGTGGAAACTCAGTATATTAGTTTGAAAATGATTAGTTTCAGTATACTTTTATTAAAAGATAATAAGGGAAGATTCAAAACTTTGCTTGCTGTGATAAAACATCAGAGTTTGCTGTGCATGGGGTTCATCCATTTGAAGAATTGTCATTAATAAATTACCCTGTTTTCATATATGTTTAATAAATGATCTCAAACTCTCATAAGTGAACTACTCTAATGTTGCTGTGATTGTCTTCATGGATCCTGTGTAGAACAGTTCTTGAATGAAATCTTTTTTAAATGTTCCAGCATATCATGTTCTTCATCTTCCAGAACTCTTTCTTCCTTCATCTCCCATCTGAAAGAAAGTACATTGACTTAATGTTCTTAAATTATTCAGTATACTTCATACTTCAGCATTAAATTCAAATTAACAAACTATGATTTTCTGGCTGTCTGGGGGGTTTCTAATAGAGCAAGAACCATACTTTGCCACCAGGTATATGATGCGACCCAGTTTCTTGAGGGAGACTTTTAGCCATTTCTGGTTTTTGATCTTCTCTCTCAATGAATGATGGTATCTGTAGTCCTCCTCCTTCCATTTACAATCAGTGTTACAAGTAAAACAGTGTATCAGGAGGGGGAAGATGAAAAACTGTCCTTCCAAAAACTGGGTCATATTGTATACATAAAGCAGGAGTGTGGTCCTTGCTATTTTAGACACACACTGACAGGCAGTCTATTTTTATGCATCCTATCATTCTATCTTTCTATGCATTCTATCATGATAAACTAGGGTACTTGTTTATTTTTGCTACATTAAAGTTAGAAACACATATAAGTTAATTTAAGTTCAAACTGCTATTCTGAAACTAACTTATGCTAAGAAAATATTAAATGGCTATGTGCAGAGTACCTTTTATGAAAACTTTAATTTTGGTTGGCTTAGAAAGCACCAGAGCTTTGGCCAAACAATAACCAGCCTTTTCATAGTGATACATATTTTTATTTATTTATTTAAAATATTTATATTCCACCCTTAATGGTACAAGCTAAGCAGATTATAAGAGCATAATAAAATACATTCTCCAATAAAAACCATAATAATTCTATTTTAATAAAAAGAACTGCTAACAAATCACAAGTTCTTATTCAAATTACACTAAATAGTAAAATAATAATAAAAACAATATTAAAAACAATAACATTATTCCACTGTAACAGCAAAGGAATCTTGAAAAGGAATAGCTTTTAATATTTTTTAAAGCATTTAAATTAGTTATTGACTTAATTTCATCTGGGAGAGAATTCCATAATTTAGGGGCAATTATAGAAATGGCATGACTGCAAGATGGACCTCCTTTATACTAGGCAATGTTAAAAGATGCTATGAAGCCAAACAGAGATACTGGGACAGAACATATTTTTTAAATAAATTGGATAAATAACCTTTCTATTTCTGATACCATCTTACTCTTCATAGTTCTTAATGTACTTTTAATTAATTTTAGGACAAATTTATTAGGAGGTATTTTGCATGATTTTTATAATTCCATAGACATATAAAATGTAATGGTAGAAAAGATTATACAGTAGGGATGTGCAGAGGGACATCATACGTTGCATTCGTGATTCGGATTCGTCGGGGAGCAAATGCGTTGCATTCGGCCGTATGGCGCCCCGATGCGTTAATACGACGAGTTATATTCGTGTCCCAGCTAAAATTAAAATTAACTACAACCCCCCACCCTCCTGACCACCCCAAGACTTACCAAAACTACCTGGTGGTCCAGCGGGGGGTCCGGGAACTATCCCCTGCACTCACACCCTCGTTTGCCGGTTTCATCATGGCGCCGATAGCCTGTGTCACAGGGGCTACCGGTGCCATTGGTCAGCCCCTGTCACATGGTCACCGGCACCATCTTGTGCTCCTACCATGTGACAGGGGCTGACCAATGGCACCGGTAGCCCCTGTGACATAGTATGGGCAAAGGCTATCGGCGCCATTTTGAGTCCTGGCATCGGACAGCCGGCATGCAGGAGGTTGCTCCGGGACCCCCGTTGGACCCCCAGGGACTTTTGGCCAGCTTGGGAGGGCCTCCTGACCCCCACAAGACTTGCCAAAAGTCCAGCAGGGGACCGGGAGCGACCTCCTGCACGCCGGCCTTCCGATTCCAGGACTCAAAATGACGCCGATCGCCTTTGCCCTCACTATGTCACAGGTACCGACGGTCGGCCCTTGTGACATAGTGAGGGCAAAGGCGATCTGCTGCCAGTGTTCAAAATGGCGCCGATCGCCTTTGTCCTCACTATGTCACAGGGGCCGACCGTCAGTACCTGTGACATAGTGAGGGCAAAGGCGATCGGTGCCATTTTGAGTATTGGCATCGGACAGCCGGCATGCAGGAGGTTGCTCCCGGACATAGATCTGGAAGAAAATCTGGCAGCAGTCTGTTGGTCAGGTAGTAACTGCATGTCAGCACTATGATGAAGAAGTCTGAGGCAATAGTAACAGTTGTACATAGGGACAGTAAGTTTCAAATGAGTACATGTGTTCAAATATACACATGTGCATTTGTGTGCGCCAAAAGACGTGGCAATTTTATAACATAAATGTTAGAAAATAGCCTAGGCATGTGTATATGTGCACCCAGTTTTGCATGTGGTGTGCACAGCCGTGCAAAGTCAGGTTTGAGCCGTGCAAGTAGAGAAATTTTATAATAGGCGTGCATCCATGCCATTACCAGTTTCATCAGTTTGTCAACCAGTTTGTCCAGTCTAGAGCTAGTTCCTTGAAATCCCCCTGGTTCTTTAGGCTGCACTCCCCCCCAGTTACCCTAGACTTCTCAAACCCCTCACAGGTGCCTGTTTTGTTTTGTTTTTTAATTTATACCTCTTCCATAGCAGAAGTAAACTTACGCGGGACTGGAACTTGGGGTGCACCCAGGTGAGTAGGTACTTGTGTGTGCATCTCTTGGCCCTGCCCCAGAATGCCCATATTCCACCCACACCACGCGCCTTTTTTGTTCCAAGTGAGATATTCACGCATTGGGAGATGTGCACGCATGTACTGTAGGTGGCATTTAAAATCGGGTGGACGCACATGTCCTACATGCGCGCACATCTCCTGATTTTGGCAAAGGCCTGGCTCTTAAAATTCACCTTTCAGTGAATACTGCATACTGATGACAATTGTGCTACTCAAATGCCTGACCAAAAGAGCAGTAATTTTTCTCTTTATGCTTGTCTGGTGCCCCTTTTCAGTTTTATGTGCTGCTTAGAACAATGGATAATGTGGCATATAAGGAGGAGCTACATAAGAAAACAGATATAAAAAATGCTCAAACTGCTTTATTTTGATAAGGCATTTGCTTGATTTGAATATTGATGTAAATTTAATGTATTAATGTGAATAATGTCAATTTGTGTTTAACTGCTATTTTATGTATTTTTTATGAATGTTAAGGCTGCAACCCACCCTATACATAAGATATGGAAAAGATGGAATATAAAATCTTTGAAATAAATAAATATGCACACAACAAATTTTTTTCAGCACATTTTTGTTTTAATGCACTTATTTTTAGCTTTGTAGTAATTTGTATGCCATCAGCTCATTGAATCAAGAATTAACTCATTTTTCAGCACAATGGTAAAGAAAATATGTACTAAAATGTATGCATATTTTTTTCTTATGTTTTATTACATTGGCCCATGCAACGTTTTTAATCACTTAACTCAGCAAATTACTTTTTGCCAGAAATTTTTCCAAGTCACAAATCTGGGTCTATCAATTCCTATGTTATTTTTCATTTTAGGTGTAATTGGGAGAAATAGTCATCATGCAAGTCATTAGCTAAAATACATTTTGAAATATGAGGACTGTATATAGAAATAACCACATTGCTATGGTGTGAGTTGTATTGAGTTGAATGAAGGTGAATGACAGATGACACTCGTTTACAGAAGGGTGTGCTCTCACTTAGATGAATAGGGTGACTGAGTGAGTTGCCAGTAACCTGGCTTTCACAGTGTGCTATGGATGGCTCTGTTTTGATGAATAGAGACCTTGATGATTGCATTTTGATGAAATGAAATCATAGTATAATTAGGTGCTTTTTTCAGAAATGAAAACCCCTCACCATTAATTGGGTCTGCTACTCCTTTTGCATAGTTTAATGTACCATTTAGGTTAGTTATACAAACTTCATTTAAATATAGATTTAATTAGAATTGTTTTATGCTTTTAATGAGTCTCAAAAGACTTTTGATGAGCAGCCTCTGTAATTATAGTATTGAAAATGATTTGGTAAATGCATACTTTTATAATTTACCTTTCTATCAACTATGTTTTCATGCAGGTTACATTTACTGAGCAGAGAATAGTTTCATTTTGTTTTCAGCTTTTGTACAGGCTTGTTCTTACTCTTATTTAGCATTGTACTCCTGCTTTCAAAATGTTTTATCTTGGAAATCAAATGAAATATTCATAATAACAGCGAGAATGAACAAATCTAAAACTATAGTTGTAAAAATTCATTTGAAAAGTAATAGGATTTAGGACCTGATACATCACAGTTTTCCCCATTTTATGCACAGAGACAAACGGAAACTCTTATGACCCAATAATATCTGTTTGTTTAAACCCAGAATAGGCCAATCTGATTGGATACGTCAGAATTTAAGCAATGTTAAACCTGTCTAAACAGTCAGATATTTTTGCCTAATAGGATTCTTAGCATGTGAGTTTATCACAGTAATATTTTTTTCTTTCCTTTCTACAAAATTGTTTAAAGTTGCATTTTCCCTTTTGGATTATTCATGTTATGTGTTGAATTCAGAAAGTGACATTAGATTAGGAAAAAAAATATTTTATTAATTCAATTACAAGCCATGGTGCTAGAAAAGGTAAAATTAGTCATTGTTTGCATATCTAAAGCTAATATTGTACCTTAAATAATGAATTTAGGATGAATATGGAAATTAAAATCTGTTAATCCCTACAGAAATATTTGCAGAGACATCTTTTTCTTTCTGGACAAAAATGTAATGAAAATGAAGGACATTACAATATTTAATATATAATAATTATAATTGTAGTCAGGCCAGTGTTTATATCCTTACAGATGCACAGATCATATCTAGTTTTGACTCATTGTCATTTATATCATTACATCCAGAAATGAAGAAGCAGGTTTTCAATCAAAATTTCAAGAGCTGCAGGAAGCTACTGAATTTCCTCTAATTAAAATTTCCATTTTGGAATAATTTCATACTAGACTAAACAAGTCATGATGACTCAGAAAGTCATTTCTCATAAACTATAAGGTGAATTTTAAGACCTGTGTGCGGGAGCACATGTACGCACATTTGCCGGCTCGCACACATGGACGTGGAGATTTTATAACATACATGTATATATGCACACATGGTATAAAATCGGCTATACATGCGTACATGTGCACGCAAGTTTACATTGACATACACACATCTGCGTGCAAATGCTGCCTCGATCACGTAAGTGGGGGGGATTTTAGTAGATATATACGCCAATACAATTTCCTGTTTTTCCAGTTTGTACCCAGTTCACCCCAGTAAAGGAGAGGACTTCCTAAACACCCAACTAATTTGCCTCCCTTTTACCCTGTTAGCCCTGACCCTTAAAACCCCGCTGACAAGCTTAGTTTTTTTTTGTTTCATGACTTACAGGCCATCCATAGCAGAGGTAAAGTTTCACAGATAGGGACCTCAGCACGCACTAGTTGGCATAAATACTTATGCGCTGGTTTCATTCATATTTCATGCTCCATCCATTCCCTGCCCCTTTTATGAAAAAAATATTTTATCGCGTACTGGAAGATATGCACATACCAAGGCACCTCTTAAAATCTGCTTGGTGTGCGCTGGGCTGATATATGCGCATACCTTGACCCCAACAGACCAGCTATCCAGATACATAGCCACCATCAAAAGGCCCCATGGAAAACACCTTAAGGACATAAATCTACTCCTTGTGAACATTGACTAAAATATATTTGCTATGCTTTAACTTTTCACTTTTCATGGTAATGTAGGGATCCTTTTAGTCTCCTATTAATACTGGATAAGGATTATACTATTTGGGTATGAGGATAACTAGAGATGGTAACTGTAAAGTTTGCAGCTCCTCTGTGTGGCAGCTAGCAATGGTAATGACCTCAGTATTTTTCCAGATAGATCACCATTTTACCCTTGTGAATCCTTTTTGCTTTCAAGGAGGCAATATGAACTAAGCTATGCTCTCATTTTCTAGTTCTTAACTTTAAGTTTCATGGAGACTTTTGTTTTGGATGAGAGTTTCTTTCCACCCTCTCATGCAACATTTAACTTATTTGAATTTGGAGTACCAAATCTTTTTGGACTCAATTAAGCTGTCTTGAGTTTTCTCATCTAACCAATGCTGAAAGTTTTCTTACCTAACCTTGCTGAAAGTAGAATCTTAACCCACCAGAATCCAAGGAGGGGATGACTTCCAGCCATCTAGTCAGATAAAAGGATAGGAGATAGACCACATCCATACCCCATTAATATCTACTTGAAGATTGGGAGAAATAGGAGTAAGAGTTATCACCCTTCATACTATAGGAGGAGGTAGAAGATAAAAGAAAGCACATTTTTGTTACTTCATCTACATTGGAAGGGAAGTACTACACTTGCCCTATATTCCAATAGGAGGGAAGAAATCAAGTAACTAAAAGAATTAATTAAATTGGAGGAGCATTTGAATTTAAGAAAGACTGTAAGAAGTCACAAACTTACTAAAAGCATTTGTAACAACTTGAAAAGTGAAGTACACAGCTGTAAAGACTAAATCATCATTGCACTTTATCGGTAAAACAGAATTGTTGGATACTACCACACAACTCTTATATGTCTTATACCAATCCCCTGCCTTCAAAGATTATTTATGTAGTACCTTAACTCTTAATTTTACTGTAATCTCAAGGTGATCCACCATATTGTTTAGTGGAAAGACTCTAAGGAAGTAATTTTCAAAAGGATTTGTGTGTAAAACTGGGTTTTAAGCACATAAATGGTCTTTTGAAAATTGTTCAAATTGGCGAATGTGTTGGCCTGTGCCCTGGGACACCGCTACGTATAACTTGTGCTCGTACATGCACGCAGGTTACAAAATAGCCTGGCTGTGTGAACATGTGCACCTAATTTAAGTGGGCATGCGCATAGGCACACAAATCCCGCTTCTACCACAAATGTTGAGGGATTTTAAAAGGAGCACATGCCCATGCCATTCCCAGCCTACCAGTTTGTCCACAAGTTCACCCAGTTAACAGCTAGGTCCTCAGACTCCCCTGGTTTGACAGCTTATTCTCCCCCCAGTTACCCCAGACCCTTTAAACCCTTCAGAAATGACTTGATCCTTTTATTTTACAACTTACTCTTCATCCATAGCAGAAGTAAAGTTACGCGCACATTTCTTGGCTAGAACCCGAAATACCTACATTCTCCCCAGACCATGCCCATGCCTCTCCGCTTTTATGAAACTTTAGAAATGTACGCACAATGGGATAGATTTTAAAGAAGCACGCGCTACCCGGCACGCACAAATGTACGCCTGATTTTATAACATGCGCACGCAGCCACGCACATGTTATAAAATCCGGGGTCGGCGCGCGCAAGGGGGTGCACAATTGTGCACCTTGCGTGCGCCAAGCCCTAGGGGAGCCCCGATGGCTTTCCCCGTTCCCTCCAAGGCCGCTCCGAAATTGGAGCGGCCTTAGAGGGAACTTTTCTTCCGCTCCCCCCTACCTTCCTCTCCCTTCCCCTATCTAACCCACACCCCAGCCCTACCTAAATCCCTCCCCACCTTATTTCAAGTATTTACGCCTGCCTCTGGCAGGCGTATCTTGCGTGCACTGGCCGGCTGCCTGCACAGCCACTGTTCTGGAGGCCTCGGTCCCACCCCTGGACTGCCCCGTACCGCCCCCGGACCTGCGCCACGCCCACGCCTCCTTCCCACCCCTTTTTCAAAGCCCTGGGACATATGCGTCCCGGGGCTTGCTTGCCATGCGCAGGAGGGTTTTTAAAGGGTTACACGCGTATATATATTACGTGCGTAACCCTTTGAAAATCTACCCCTGTGGCATCTACATGCATACCTGAGCACTTTATAAAATATGGTTGTTGTGCACGAGTCTGACTTTTTCCGCACATATATATAAAATACCCAAAATAATATTATTTCAAACAATTTAATATAGAAATACATACTGATCCCAAGTTTAGCGATATGAGGAAGTGGAAAAAAGATGAATACAAGATAAGGAACTGTTGGAGAGGAGTGATGGCAACAAAAGTGTAGAAGTAACACAAAAAGGGTAAATAAACAATCAAAATAAAATTATTTAATAAACTATAGAATAAAATCAAATATAAAAATATATGCTATAAAAGAAAAAATGGGGAAAAAAAAGAGCTCTAAGTAAAAACCTAACGTAGCCATGTTTTGGTAAGTTATGACTGCATCAGAGATTTGAAATCTATAAACAATAAAATAAAACACTTTTTTTTCAAATGCCCTTTGAACTGCTCACATCTCTGTAATATGTACCTAAATAAGTAGTGATAGTAAGTCCAAAAAATGCAGAGAAATGGGGGATCCCTAGAGTAATGGTAAACTGTCTTCCTTGGTGATCCAAGCACTTTATGAACATATACCAGTGAATATCTGTCTGCTCAGGTTCCCACAGGGATCTGAAGCCTTTGGTAAACACCAAGTTTTTTTGCTGATGACTTAACATTTAAGAACAATAACAACCAATTTGTAGCAGTCTTGCTAGTGAATATGAAGCCAGTGAAGGGAAAGTAGAAGAGGAGTGATATGGTCACAATGTCTAGTACCTGTGAGAAGGCATGCTGTGGCATTCTGGATTATCTGGAGGGATCTTAGAGCATAGGCTGGAAGTCCAACATACAGAATGTTACAATAATCCATGGTGGAGAAGATTAAAGACTGCAGGACTGTATGAAAGTCCTCAGGGTTGAGAAATAGATGGAGATGGCGCAACATATGTAGTTTCATGAATACATTTCTAATAACTAATATTATATATTAGATTGCATGGAGAGGGAGAAATTGAGGATGACACCTAGATTCCACACTTGACTGGCAATCTTGATGTTAAAGCAGTCAAACGCGAGGTGTGAGGGGATGTCAGTCAGAGTGATGCGAAAGGATGAGAATTTCAGTTTTGTTTATATTCAGTGTTAATCGGTTGTATTTTAGCCAGGCATGAATTGAGGAAAGACAGAGAGATGCAAATTGTTTAGTAAAGGACTATGATGATTTCAGAGGAAAAAAAAATTGGACATCATCGACATATAATTTGTAGTGGACACCTAGGTTTGAAAGAAGATGGCAGAGTGGGGTAAGTTAGATGTTGAAAAGAGCAGAAGATAATGCAGAACCTTGAGGAACACTAGTGAGAACTGGAGATCATGGAGAAAGTCAGATACGAAGAAAATATATATTTTTTTAAATTTCAGTTCTTTTAATGAAAAATACTGAGACCAATTTATACAAAGTATTTCATGTACTTTTTAAAATTAATAATTATTCAAAATAAGGGCAATATAATTTTCCAGTATTAATGGTGACTAAAGTATCCTAATAGAAATATACTGTATGTACTATCGGCTTAATTGTAGAGTACTGTGACTGAAAATCAATATTGCAAATATGTCTGCAGATCTGAAATGGGTATGTAATGTGCAAAAAATTGCATGAATGTATTTTATAATGCAGTACATTGAAAATGATTTATTTCAAAGCCATTATAATATACAGTGGTAGAGAGTAAAATCACATAGACTTTTATTGTCAATCTGCATGCTTTTGCTGTGTCTATTTTTAAAATATCAGCAGTCAAATAACAATAGTTTTAGAGTAGAAGCGTATGTGAAATTCTAATCTTTAAAGCCAGTGCATATGTTCTGCATACAAGGGGGCACATATGCACGAGAAGGTCATATTGTCTAATTTGATTGTTTGATCTGGCACTTAGATCCATCTGTGCTAGCTCTAAAAGTTTGAATTGGGCACTAAATTTCTTCCTGTGACAAAACTTGTTAGGTATACTGGCTGGTTTCTGGGATCAAAAACTCTGAGGGGGTAATTTTTTAACATTGTAATTAACAAAAAATTGGCAAATATGCTCATAAGTTATACTGCTTTTCAAAGTGAACTTCCACATATAAATCTACTTTTAAAATTATTCTACTAAATCTACCCACACAAGTTATACCTGCTAAAACATCCACACACATTTTTCATGAAAATATTTGTGCGTATTTTTTAAAATCCAGGAACAACATTGCTCACTCTAGCTAAACTTGCATGTCAACATGACATATGCACTTAAGTTTTCCTGTATATTGGACAGCCAATTTTGTAAAAGGCCATTGTATTATCACTGAATTCCCTTTGAAAATTACCCTCCTTATGAACCCAATGGCTGAAAGGTGCAGCTGCAAAGGTTAAAAGTGTTCAACAGGCTTGGACATTGTTTAAAAATACAATCCTAGAGATGCAGTCCATATGTATTCCACACATTAAGAAAGGTGGAAAGAAGGCAAAACAATTACCATCATGCTTAAAAGGTGAGGTGAAAGAGGCTATTTTAGCCAAAAAAAATCCTTCAAAAATTGTAAGAAGGATCCATCTGAAGAAAATAGGATAAAACATAAGCATTGTCAAGTTAAGTGTAAAACATTGATAAGACAGGCAAAGAGAGAATTTGAAATGAAGTTGGCCATAGAGGCAAAAACTCATAATATAAATGTTTTTAAATATATCTGAAGCAAGAAACCTGTGAGGGAGTCGGTTGGACCATTAGATGTCCAAGGGGTTAAAGGGGTTCTTAGGGAAGATAAGGCCATTGCAGAAAGACTAAATTAATTCTTTGCTTCAGTGTTTACTAATGAGGATGTTTGGGAGATACCAGTTCCGGAGATGGTTTTCAGGGGGTGATGAATCAGATGAACTGAATGAAATCACTGTGAACCTGGAAGATGTAGTAGGCCAGATTGATAAACTAAAGAGTAGTAGCAAATCACCTGGACTGGATGGTATGCATCCTAGGGTACTGAAGGAACTCAAAAATGAAATTTCTGATCTAATGGTTAAAATTTGTAACCTATCATTAAAATCAGCCATTGTACCTGAAGACTGGAGGGTGGCCAATGTAACCCCAATATTTAAAAAAGGCTCCAGAGGCGATACGGGTAACTATAGACAGTGAGCCTGACTTCAGTGCCGTGAAAAATAGTGGAAACTATTCTCAAGATCAAAATCATAGAGCATATAGAAAGACATGGTTTAATGGAATACAGTCAACATGGATTTGCCCAAGGGAAGTCTTGCCTAACAAATCTGCTTCATTTTTTGAAGGGGTTAAACATGTGGATAAAGGTGAACCGGTAGATGTAGGGTATTTGGATTTTTAGAAGGCGTTTGACAAAGTCCCTCATGAGAGGCTTCTACAAAAACTAAAAAGTCATGGGATAGGAGGCGATGTCCTTTCGTGGATTACAAACTGGTTAAAAAACAGGAAACAGAGAGTAGGATTAAATGGTCAATTTTTTCAGTGGGGTGCCTCAGGGATATGTACTTGGACCGGTGCTTTTCAATATATATATGATCTGGAAAGGAATACGACGAGTGAGGTTATCAAATTTGCGGATGAGACAAAATTATTCAGAGTTGTTAAATCACAAGCGGACTGTGATATATTACAGGAGGACCTTGCAAGACTGGAAGTTTGGGCATCCAAATGGCAGATGAAATTTAATGTGGACAAATGCAAGGTGATGCATATAGGGAAAAATAACCCTTGCTGTAGTTAAAAGATGTTAGGTTGCATATTAGGAGCTACCACCCAGGAAAAAGATCTAGGCATCATAGGGGATAATACTTTAAAATCGTCAGCTCAGTGTGCTGCAGCAGTCAAAAAGCAAACAGAATGTTAGGAATTATTAGGAAGGGAATGGTTAATAAAACCAGAAAATGTCATAATGCCTCTATATCGCACCATGGTGAGACCGCACCTTGAATACTGTGTACAATTCTGGTCCCCGCATCTCAAAAGAGATATAGTTGCAATGGAGAAGGTACAGAGAAGGGCAACCAAAATGATAAAGGGGATGGAACAGCTCCCCTATGAGGAAAGGCTGAAGAGTTTAGGGCTGTTCAGCTTGGGGAAGAGACGGCTGAGGGGGGATATTATAGAGGTATTTAAGATCATGAGAGGTCTTGAATGAGTAGATGTGACTCGGTTATTTACACTTTCGAATAAAAGAAGAACTAGGGGGCATTCCATGAAATTAGCAAGTAGCACATTTAAGACTAATTGGAGAAAATTCTTTTTCACTCAATGCACAATAAAGCTCTGGAATTTGTTGCCAGAGGATGTGGTTAGTGCAGTTAGTGTAGCTGGGTTCAAAAAAGGTTTGGATAACTTCTTGGAGGAGAAGTCCATTAACTGCTATTAATCAAGTTGACTTAGGGAATAGCCACTGCTATTAATTGCATCAGTAGCATGGGGTCTTCTTAGTGTTTGGGTAATTGCCAGGTTCTTGTGGCCTGGTTTTGGTCTCTGTTGGAAACAGGATGCTGGGCTTGATGGACCCTTGGTCTGACCCAGCATGGCAATTTCTTATGTTCTTATGGTCACCTGGAAAATACTGTGTGGCCAATAAAATTTGCCTAACTTGCCACTCAACGTTTTCTTAATAAACATAACAGAAAACCTGTAGTAAAAACCTCCAGAAACCCAAAATGGGGGAAAATTTGTAGAATAAAGAAAATGAATACTTAAATTTAATTTGCAAATTTTTTGTAGCCTAAAGATCCTGATCTTGAAAATTGTAGTCTTTGCAGCTTATTAGTTCAGTGATATCTGAACACTGGGCAATCTAATATGGATTTTGTTTATGAAATTTAATTTCTGGTCAGTAGCATCATCTCAGAGAGAATTAGTAGTCTGGTTGCCATTTTAGTCTATGTAGAAATAAATATCAACAAAAACGCTGGAGATGATACCTTTTGGTATTTGTATTTATTTTAATAAGATTACTACAAGCTTCTAACTGTAGATTTGTTGACAATCTATTGCTGTAACTATAATTATTTTTTGCTATCTATTTTGGACCTTGAAATTTTCTCCTATTCCACTGGACCTCCACTCAGTCAGAACAGATAAAAGTTATTAGGGTCCAGTTCAAACCTTTTGAGCCAGTACAGATGGGATCTAAGAGCCAGATGAAATAATCAGAATGGACAATTTGATGTTTTCTTACTTATATCATTAGCCTTCATGTATAGCTACCCAGGGATTTTGCCCCTTTTTTAATATGCCCTCCAACTTACTTTTGTCCAGCCATCATAGTAATGGTCCTTTTCTAGGGGCCACATACCATAGCTCCCTCCCAGAATGTGTAAACATAGTCCCTGAATACAGCCAGTGAATGTCGTCAAAGAGTGATGGCCAAGACTTCCCTCCCTCCAGGAGCTGGTACACTGCTTCTGCAGTATCTCTACCCTGGCCTGTCTTGGGAACGGAATCCTGGCTCAGAAACATCGGCATCGTTATGGAGTGGCAAGTACCACTCCAATAAAATGGCTTTCCACACCAGTTTTTTACATTGGATCAGGCAGGGATAAACAAAATCCCTGCCCAATCTGATGCAGCCGTCAGCATGTTAGCAATCCTCCTTGCCCCCTCCAGCCAGCAGCAAATGGCACATTTAAGTGAACAGGATCTTCTGATGCCATGGGGGCAATATTGCAGCTCTTACAATGAGACCAGCCCCACAGCAGCGGGAGATGACATTGCTTAAATGTGACTCCTGCTGCCACCTATGCCCAAGCCATGATGAAGAAACATGTGACATGGCAGCCACCAGCAAACACCATCATGCGGTGGTTAAACACAAGTTCTAGAACTTTCAGCAGGCTGCCAAGGAGCTCATCCTGCAGTGGCTGAAGAAGAGAGGAGACACACAACCCAGTGGCCTAAAGAAGAGGCCAAAAAAGATGGGGAGGCCCTGAGCCTGTTTGTGTGAGAGAACGAGCCCCTGTATGTATGAGCATAAGCCTGTCTGTGTATGAGAGAGAGCGAACCTGTATATGAATGAGAGCCTGTGTGTATATGACAGAGAGTGAGCCTGGTGTGTATGAGAACCTATATGTGAATAAGAGAGAGCGAGTCTGTGTGTGAGAGCCTGCATGTGATTTAGGCAGAGAGAGAGAGAATGCCTGTATGTGTGAAAGCCTACGTGTGTATGAGGCAGAGACAGCAAGCCTATGTGTGTGTGTGTGAGACAGAGCCTTTGTATGAGCCTGCATGTGAATGAGAAAGAGATAGAGAGCGATCCTGTGTGTGTATGAGAGAAAGAGAAAGAGAGCTGGTATGTGTGTAAATGCCTGTGTGTGTATAACAGAGAGTCACTGAGTATAAGAGTGCCTGTGTGTTTGTGTATGTGTGTGTGAGAGAGAGAGAGACTGTCTGTGTGTGTGTATGTATGTAAAAGAGAGTACCTGGACAGTAACTTTGATACCGGTACACTTACATGTATGTGCATATGCTTGTGTGTGTGTGTGTGTATGTGTGTGTGTGTGAGGGAGAGAGAATGCAGTGAATGTGTTTGGGAGAAAGAGACACTGAGTGGGAGAGAGTGCATGTACATATGTGGAAGAAAGTGCCACCGAATGGGAGACAGTGCTTTTGTGTGGGTGTGAGAGGGAGAGAAAGCTGATGTAAGCGAGAGAGAGTGCCTGTGTGTGGGTGTGTCAAAGAGACAGTCACTGTGGGAGAGAGTGCCTAGGTGTGTGAGGAAGAGAGCCACTAAGTGGAAGAGTGTCTATGAGTGTGTGTATGAGGGAGTATATGTGACAGTGAACGTGTATGTGTGAAAGAGAGAATGAAAAACATAAAAATAGAGTCTATAGACCCCAAAATAAATAAACAAAACTTGTTTTGAAAGACAGAATGAACATGTGTGTGTTAATGTGTGTATGAGGGAGAGAAAGAGGATAAAGATTGTGCAACCTCTGCTCCCTCACTAATGCGGGACAATTTCAGGGTAACTGGAAATCAAACGTTTCAAGATATGGAGAGCGAAGACATTTTTTTATTCCTATAAATTTAAATTATTGGATGTTATTTGATCTGACTGTTGTTTAGAAATATTTTATTGCTGTTTAGGAAATTTTTAAAAATGTTAGTATGAATTGTTAATTATTAGATATTAATCTGTTCATTAGATGTTTTGAAATATTTATTCTTTGTGTTAGTTTGATTGATGCTATATATTTCTTGATTTTGTTGTTCGATGTTTTATGAGGAATGGTGATTTTTCCTGTTTTTCCATTGTTGCTCTGCTTAAAGAGTCTGGATTTTTGTAGTTTCTAATTCAGTTTTGTTTGAGTGTTTCTGTTTATATTATATGGTCTCTTTATTCTATTTGGTGAGGGTCTATCTGTGTTTTGTATGTGTGACTAAGGTGAAGTATTCTGCCAGATGTAGTCTCTATATAGGTATCTATAGTAGGTGATGTATTGGTGTTTTAAGGGCTGCTGCAGTATTTCCAGTGTGGCCCCTTCATAGGTAGGGTTGTGACTGTTTGAAACTTTGGCGGTAGTGTTGTTATGGTATGACAGATTTACTATATAAGTTCAAAGTTCTTTTTATTAGTTTTGTGTTACTTCACGAAGTATATAGCAGTGGAAAATGTTTTGTGCTGCTGTAACTGATCTTTAAAGTTGCTGCAGAACTCAGCAGCTAGAATTCTCTCTGGTGCTTTTAGATATGATGACATAAGCCCTGTCTTACTCAATTTACATTTTTTGCCAATTCAGCATAGGGTGCAATATAAAGTATTATCCCTATTTCACATGATAATTCACAGTGATAACATCTCCTTGTTAGATGTAAGACTTCACTTGAATACACTTTCATGAAACTTACAGTCTGCCATCTATCCCCACGATTTGGCAAGTACATTTGGATATAGTTAGGGAGAGAACTATCTCTGTAGCAGGTCCTTTATTGTGGAATACCATATTAGGCCTGGATTTATCAAAATGCGATAAGTATCGCATGTGATAGCAAAAGGGGCGTGTTTATACTACCGTAATAGACAGTTTATCGCAATTTGCGCTAATACCTATGCGAAGAGCTAAGTTAGCACAAATTGCGATAACATTTTCACACTTTGCGATACGTACCAGACCTGTTATTTCCTGCATACAACCACTGGGGGACCATTTGTAATGGTCCCAGGGAGCTCAGACGAGAGAGAGAGAGAGGAAACTCACCCAAAGATGAGATTGGTGCAATGTTCTCTCCACCTAGCTTGATGTTATCCAGGTAGAGAGTCCATCAAGCTAGGTGGAGAGAACATTGCACCAATCTCATCTTTGGGTGAGTTTCCTCTTTCTGAAGGTCATCAAATCTTCATAAGAGACCACTGTTCTGTTCGTACATCTCACGTTGAATGTCAAAGTGGCCCCTAACCCCCTACACTAATATGTAAACCTCACCTCGAGTTACTAGGTGGGCCTCCCATAGGGATATAAATACCTATCTAGGGAGAGGACATTATGGCTAAGTGCACTCTCTCTCTCTCTCTCTTTCTTTCTGTCTTATGTTTTCTATGATAGATTTTGAATATTTTATTAGTTATTTTAGGATTTTGTCACATTATTTAAGGATTATGTATTGTTTGATCTATTTTTATGACAATTTTGTGTATGTTTTATTGTAATCCGCTTTGGCTGCATTAGAGGTATATAAGTAATTTTTAAATAAATAAAATAACTGAGGTGACAACAGAATCTGAAAGTTTTTTTTTGGGGTGTGGTGAATTATAAGGGTTAATATACTAAGTCCATTGTTGGGGACTTTCTGTGGCTGCAGTTTGTGTTACAGAAATGGAGGTACAACATTTATATTGAGATTCTGTCCCTTCTTGATTAGACTAGATCATGCTCATATCCACATAGAAAAATTGATTGAATGAGGCTATCAATTTTAATGGTTGTTTTACTGGGAGATTGAAACTGGTCATTTTTTTACAATTATATTATTGTGCAAAAGGACCATGGGATTTATTTTATTGTATCTTTTATAGCCAATTTAATGATGGGGGGGGAATGATGTGTTTAAATGTCACTTTGGCTCACCTTCTCCATACTTAGAACCACCCAAAATACTTTTGTCTAGAGATACCACTGCTCAGAAATCAAGCCCAGGTATTCCACATGGCATGGCCACTGGGTCATCCTTCCTGTTGCTGAAATTATGATGCACAGATTAAAAAAAGTAGTAGAACACTAAGAGGTTGATTTTAAAAGGCCAGTGCGTGAATTGATGAGGGGATGCATGCACAAATCGGGCTTGTACCATGACCACATTTTTAAAGGAACCAAACTTTTAAAGGAGCACGTATCTCCTATTGCACGCACATTTCACTCAATTAAAAAAAAAGGGGCATGGTGAGGGCGTGGTGCAGGTAGGGCATGGGTGTTTTGGAGCATGGGCAAGAGATGTGTGTGTAAATATTTAATGTGCCTTGGAGCTCACCGTGAAACTTTACTTCTACCATGGAAGAAGTGTAACTGTAAAAAAACCCCAAAAAAACCCAGCCATTTCAGAGGGGTTTAAAGGGTCTGGGTAACATAGGGGGGGAGTGCAGGCTATTAAACCAGTGGGTTTTGGAGGACCTAGCTTAACACTGGGTAAACTGGTGGGCAAACTGGTGAAACTAGTCATGGCATGGACGTGCGTCAGTTTTAAAATACCCTGACTTATGTGGTAGAAACCCAATTTATGTGCTTGGGCATGAGCACACTTAAAATTATGTGTGCGTATCCAGGCTGTTTTATAACGTGTGCCAGTTATAAAATGGTCACGAATCTTGGCAAGTGCCGGCATACCCGTACCAAAGTGCGTCCACATGCCAGTTTGAAAGTTACTGTCCTTGGGAGAATTTTATACTGAAAACATGCAAAAAACATTTTTTTTAAACAATAAAGATCTGCTTTTTCTTTCCACCAATAGAGAAAGAGAACCCCTTAACTGTATTCTAAAGATGTACCTCTTATTACGATTCAGTTCAAACTTGTTTTCCAGGGGTGTACTGAGTGTATAGAGGAGCATTATATATAGAAAGAATCCCAATTCACTTCTGAGACTTGGAGTTATGGCTTTGAATGCATTTATCCATTTTTCTATGTTGGGTATGAACATGTTGCAGTTTCTCTCAATAACTTTAAATTATATATAAAAAAGAAAGAATCCTAAATGGCTAGTGTTGTTAGCCAACATAGAATTTTCTGGTATGTCCAGACAGATTTAAATTGGACTCTAATCAATTTTTCAAAAGGCAAACGGAAAAAATTAAATCATAGGATTTTTAATTCCATACTTGTGAACAGATCTAATGAACCATCTTATCACTGTGAATGTGTAACATGTTTAATAAATTACAATTGTGATAAGGTTAATTGAGTTGTTTTAGGATGACCAGTAAGCAGCAAGAAAAAGCTGTTTTCTCCATAGTCTAAAATGTATTGACATTTATTATTTTATTGGAAAATGAAGGAATTACTTTGCTTTCAAATATAGTAAATTTAATGTTCATCAAGATTGCCTCCATAGTTTCAACGATGTTGATCATGCGCAGGACAAGACTGAAGAAAAAAGTAAACTTTGACAGTTGAAAACACATTCCATCTGCTGCCATTTCTATGTGTATTTGTAGGACACAAGATTTCCTTCCACTTTCCCACTCGGGATTTGCTTTGGGGACTATCTGCAGTCTTGGCCTCAACAAAGACAAAGACAGATGCTGTTTTCTTTTTATCTTTTGTTCAGCTACAGCAGTTGCCTTGAGATATGAGACTAGAAGAAACACAGTAGTTTCCATTTTTTTGTGATTCAGTATGGAGCCTGTGGGTCCTGAGCCATGTAAGATATCGGAGGATAAAAAGATTGGCAGCATCTATTTTTCAGACTGTTTGCTAGGCCTGCAATCTTTGGGGCATATAATCTCCTTTTTCTTTTAGGGCATATACCTACAAACCTCAATAGTACCATACTTCAGTACTTCCATAGCTATTAGCTAACTACAGTAATGAGAGAATGATCCAGATGCAGCTTCCTGAAACTGCTCCAAGTGAAAAGAAAACAATGATGGGTTTATAGGGAATATGGGAAGAGTGGACTTTTAATAAGGCTAACAGTTACCTGTAGGAAATATTAAAATATGGATTTCAGATCTGGAGCAGTAGCACTCACATACTCCAGCACACATTTTTTTGTGGTATAAGGACACTGTGTCTTAAAAAAATAAGCTATTGGTTTATTTTGTGAATCGAAAACATTGACAGTCTCTGCAAAATAAGAGAGCACCGGTTATTATTAACAGTATCATGCTATTATTGCAGCTTCTGTAGTTCTTTCAAAATTATTGCCTTATATATTATTAAATCGAACTGAGTTTTAAAAAAGGATAGGGTGACCATTTTACTAATGGAGCTAAAACTCAGATGTGTATAGATGTGTAGTGTAGGTCAAGGGAAAGGTTCACCATTACATTCCATGTCATCTGCATACTTTCTTTTTCACACAGAAGAATGTGCCATCCATGCTTCCATAAGCAGTGCCACCATTTTTAAACAATGCTATCCTTTGCCTTGTCTACTAAAAACAGCTGACCTTATTTTAGAGAATTTTAAAAGAAAATGCACATTTGTAATAAATTGTTGAATTGGCGCACTTAATTATCATTTTCTATAAACTAGAGGCTTTCAGATAGTCTGGATAGTGCACTATCCACTCATACGTATGTTCTTTTTACAGTAGCCCCAATGAAATTCTAAGAAATGCTCAGGGTAAAAGAGAAAGTGGGCTTTCTGAGAATGAGAATGGGCTGTAGCACATGCGACCTTAGAAATGTGAATACTAAATAGAGTACTAAACAATGGTCCAAGGTCATTGATCCTTAGGAACCTCTGGGATTGCTGATTTTAAATCATCTTTCTAAATAACCCAGCCAATTAATACTAGATTTGTACTTGATGGTCTTTTGTAAATAAAAACAAAACATATAAGCTTTTAATTTAAAACAGAGGTTGTGAGTTGTCTATTCAGCTTTATTTGGTGTGTCATACAAGGTTTATGCTGATGATATTCAGTTTTCCTTTCCATTGCGATCTACTTGGCATAACACTAACCAATTATTTTTTCACTGTCTATATACAGCTCAGGATTAGCTCTCTTAAAAAAAACTCTCTCTCAATGTTAAAAAGATTGAAGTTCTCTCTCTTGGACAGCCTACGTCTTACCCAAATCCTCCAGTACTCACACATAATGGGTCTGATATTCACTTTTCACAGAAGGCTCACAACCTTGGTATCTTTCCTGATCTAAGACTAACAATGAAATCACATATAAAGTCAGTAAAACAATCTTTTTTCAACTTAAAATTGTTAATTTTCGTACTGTTCTGCAAGCTCTTGTACTCCTAGGTCTTGCTTTTTGCAATTCTTTGTATTCAAGTTTAGCGCAATCCACAATGCATCCAATATAAATTATACAAAATTCTGCTGCCTGTTTACATACCTGGTCATAAATATATAAAATCATATCGCCCCAGTTCTCAAGGCACTACACTGGCTTCCATTACAATACAATACTGCAGTTATTCTATATAATCTCCTTCATAATATCACCTCATCCTGGATACAGTCCACTTTGAGAATCCATACTCGTGCACATGTTCTGCATTCTGGAGGACAATGCCTTCTAGATATTCCTTCTCCAAAAGCTGCACACTTCACTGAAAACAGGGAACACTCTTTTTCCATCCATGGCCCTACACTATGGAATTCCCTTCTGAGTACTATACGGTTAACATTAGAACATAAGATATGCCATACTGGGTCAGACCAAGGGTCCATCAAGCCCAGTATCCTGTTTCCAAAGGTGGCCAATCCAAGTCACAAGTACCTGGCAAGTACCCAAACATTAGATAAATCACAAACTACTATTGCTTATTAATTGCCATAATAGCAGTTTATGGATTTTTCCTTTAGGAACTTATCCAAACCTTTTTTAAACCTAGTTACACTAACTGCTGTAACCTCATCCTCTGACAATGAATTCCAGAGCTTAACTATGCGTTGTGTGAAAAAGAATTTTCTTTGCTTTGTTTTAAATGAGCTACTTGTTAACTTCATGCAGTGCCCCCTAGTACTTCTATTATCTGAGACAGTATATAACCGATTTACATTAACTTGTTCAAGTCCTTTCATGATTTTGTAGACTTCTATCACATACCCCCTCAGTTGTCTCTTCTCCAAACTGAATAGCTCTAACACATCTTTAGCCTTTCCTCATAGGGCAGCATTTCCATGCCCCTTATCATTTTGGTTGCCCTTCTTTGCACTTTATCCAGTTCAGCTATATCCTTTTTTGAGATGTGATGACCAGAATTGCACACAGTTTTCAAGATGCGGTCTCACCATAGTGCGATACAGAGGCATTATGACATCCTCCATTTTATTTTCCATTCCCTTCCTAATAATTCCTAACATTCTGTTTGCTTTTTTTGATTGTCACAGCACACTGGGCCAATGATTTCAATGTATCATCCACTATGATGCCTAGATCTCTTTCCTGGGTGTTGACTCCTAAGATAGAACCTAACATTGTGTAACTACAGCAAGGGTTATTTTTCTCTATATGCATCACTTGTGTTGTGCTTGTGAACCCTTGAGCTGGCTGAGAGCAGATGGATCCATCGAGGGGAGGTCCTCTAATGGCACTCTTAGCTGGGAGGCGGTTCACCATTACTGGAGCTTCACCATTACCAGCCCTCGTTCCCTGCAGGTTGAGTCCTTGGGTGCCGGGGCAGGCAGGACTTAGGCGAGGGTCTCCTGGCAGAGAGAGTCCAATGGGTGTTCTGCGTCAAGGCTGGTGGAGATCTGGAGGAATATAGACAGTCCAGGAGACGAGGCAGGCAGCAGCAGTGCAACACGGTAAACCAGGCCAGAAGTTGGGGCAGACTGAAGACAAGCAGGAACCAGAGAACACGCCAGACGTCAGGATGGGCAGAAGACAGGAGAATTAGGATACCAAGCCGAGGTCAGAACCAAGGAGACAAGAGAAGACAGGAGTTGGAAGAGGAACGGAACCACAGGAGCAGGAATGGAGGCAGGAGCAAGCAGGAACCAGGAACAGAGGCAGGAACAAGCAGCAACAGGAACTGGAACAAACTGGAACGCTGGAAGGAGCAGGAATGCAGGACAAGCAACTAGCTACTCTCATGAGCTGACCTGTTGCCAAGGCAAGGAAGGGAAGCAGGAAGTAAGCTGTGATGTCATCGTTGGGGGCCGGGCCGAGGTTTCCCACCGTGGCCCCTTTAAACCCGGAGGTAGGCCGCATGCATGCACCTAGGGAGGAGGAGTCCAGGAGGCAGCCTGCAGCGTCTCCCTCGTGGGGAGAACGCCGTGGCAGAGGCCCGACACGGCCTGCTTGTCGGTGCCGCGAGAAGAGACAGAGACTGGCATCTGACAGGTAAGTTGGGGGGACCCGGTCGTAGCGATCCGCGGTCGGGGTTCATAACATCACTTGGCACTTATCCATGTTAAATTTCACCTGCCATTTGGAAGCCCAATCTTCTAGATTCACAAGGTCCTCCTGCAATTCATCACAATCCGCTTGAGATTTAACTACTCTGCATAATTTTGTGTCATCCGCAAATTTGATCACCTCACTTGTTGTACCCCTTTCCAGATCATTTATAAATATATTAAAAAGCACTGGTCCAAGTACAGATCCCTGAGGCACTCCATTGTTTACCTTTTTCCACTGTGAAAACTGACCATTTAATCCTACTCTCTGTTTCCTGTCTTTTAATAAACTTGTAATCCACAAAAGGACATCACCTCCAATCCCATGATGTTTTAGTTAACCAAAGATCCAAAGCTGCTTAAGTAATTATTAAAAATGTTTCTTTTCCAGCTTGTATTCCCCAATAATAGACCTCTTGGAAGGTGTACTTGTGCGCACCTCGAACCTTATGCGTGCATTTACATCTACGTTATAGATGCTCCTACAACCTGAGTATATTACTAAAGTGTACATCTATATTAAAATATACCATCTTATAAAGATGTTGATTGTATATGTTCTATGTTATATTTTTTAAATAATTATGTATGTTTTATTGTACCCTGCCCCAAATTTTTTAGGAGGGGTGGGTAATAAATACTTCTAAATAAATAAATTAATATTTCGAAGAACTGTAATTCATTGCCATAATAGCAGTCCCACTGAAATTTCTTGAATTGACTAGTGCATGGTTGAATGTACATCATCACCTGTTAGGCATGTCCAAAACAATTGCTATTCATTTTAAAACCTGCTACTAAAAGCATGCTTCATTTTGGATAATTCTGGAGTTATAAATGTTGATTTGCTTCCACCAGATGAACAGCCACCCAAGAAAAATGTGTACTGCTATTTGGAACATCAAAGAAAGATTGTTGCTTTGACTTCTGATGTTCATTGGGACATTTTAAATACCATTAAGGCTTTATAAAATAACCAGCTAAGAAATAAATTAAATTTGTTGTGCTCAATATATCATATAGGCTTCCAATGCAATGTACTGCAATGCACTGAAAATATAGAGGCCAATATTCAAAGAAACACAAAACAGATACATTATCTGGTTAAATTTAGCCACTAAGTTATTAGGGATATTCAGCAGGATAAACGTTCCGCTGAATATCCTCCCATAAAGTTGTTTGGGTACAGTGGTGATCTTCCATGTAAAAAAAACAAAACCCAAAAAAATATGTGTTATTTGATTATTGGAGAGTCTTCACGGAACAAAACATTATTTTGAAAAAAACAAAATAGAAACATGGGCCTGGTGGCGCAATTTCCTAACCCCCAACTCCAGGACCACAAAAATGGGGCCTGCTGGCCAAGCTCTTCCAAACATATACAGGTGAATTTTAAAAAGCCCGTATGTGTAAAATCTGGGGGTTATGCATGTGGCTGGGCCCTGCGCGAGCTGCGCACATTTTTGAAAGATCCCAGCCACGTGCGTAACCCTCGACATGCGCAGAAGTGCCGAGCCAGCTAAAAGGGGCGGGCCGGGGGCTGGGTGGGACAGTACCCTGTCCCGGGGAAGCATGCGCCAGCAGAAGGCTGGAGTGGGTAACTCACTTCTGCTTCGAAGGAGCAGGTAAGTTAAAAAAAACACAAAAAAACGCAAGGTAGGGTTAGTTTAGGGGTCGGGGAAGGGAGAGGAAAAGGGAGGAAGAGTAAATAGCGGTAAAGGAAAGTTGGAGTGGACTGGGAGGGAACTGGGCAAAAGCCTGATTGCGTCTCCGCACATAGATTACAAAATCCACACCCTCCCCCCCCCCCCCCTCCCATGCGCGCCAGTCCTGAACAGCCTGCACATGCATGCATGGATTTTTAAATCCGGTGTGCATTGTGCATGGGAACCGTATTTTATAACATAAGCCCGCATGCTATAAAACTGGCGCATCCACGTGCATGCACCTTTTAAAATTGACCCCATAGTGTGGAATTTAAGTTGAATTAGGCCCCTTTTTGGACCTCTTCCACCTCCATTTTAGGCCAACTCAGCAGAGGTGAGACACAGTAGAACAATTATAGCTTAGTTCAGCATTTAGTTGTTTTCTACATATTTCTAAAAGCATATGATATGATGGGGAAACCAAGAGTACTCTCTGATATCACTTAATTAACATCTGTCTCTTATCAATAGTGAAACAGCAAGGCTTCCTCTTTTTAGGGAGAAAAACATGTTTACAAGATAGGATGCTTTTGCTTTTGCTAAGATGGAATTATAAAAGGTAATTGGTCTAAGATGGTGTATAGGAGGGCGTGCTTTTGAATTATAATGTAAGTTAATATAGTATCATTTGATTGGGGTGGAAAAATATGGACATGATTTGTGATTGGTATTGCGTCATAGCAACTGGCAAAAGAATATGATTCAAAGGAAATGCGTAATCAAAATGTAAGCTGCTTATTGGATCTGTATATATTAGCTGTTCTCCTGCTGGAAGCCATCCAGGGACCTGAAGTATTACTCTGTTCCTATTTTTAAAAGAGAAAATCCACAATTGTTGCCTGAAAACCCAATTTATTGACTCCACTATTTTTTGGAGCTCTTCTTCTGCTTCCTCCAGTAAGTATTTTATTTTCTGTTTCTATTTGCTGGTTATTTCTCTTTTATTAATAGCCTTTATTTAAAAGTTTTCCACAAATAAACAGAAACATGCAGCTCTTTACAAAACGCCACAGCTTAAACTTTCCCTATTTGCCTTCCCTCCCATTAGACATTTCTTCCTGAGCAGGAACCTTGAGTTTCCTTCAAACAACCAGGACACTCCACAGAATAGTAATAAAAGAATAATAATAGTCCAGAACCACAAACATTAAACTGAAGTCGTTAAGCAATGCCTGTACTGGCATTCCAACATTTTTTCTCCACCTTCCTCACCGCAAGGCAAAGAGTACACTACACACTTTGGTGTTGAACACAAGAGATATGTGTGTAATGCTTCCAGAAAAAATTAATACTTAAAAGGTGAAGAGCAAGATGTTCAAAAACCACCATTTTATGCAGCTTTAATTTCCAATGTGTGAAGGACGGCTTCTCTACTGTGATCCAAAGATCCAAAATCAATTTCTTGGCCAACAAGAATGCTTTCTTCAAGAACAATCTTTGAGATTTTGTAGATGTAGAATAGATCGTCTCCATACAATCAAATAGACAAAGGTGGGAAGATACCAGTATGGAAAAGCTAACCAACTTTTCTAAATAGCACAATACAACTGTCCAGAATGACCTTATTACTGCACAATCCCCAAAACAGTGAATGAGTGTACCTTGAGCACTGGAACATTTCATACATTTATCTGCAGACACCAATTTGGCTTTAAAAGCCCAAACTGAAGAAATATACATACGTCTGAGAAATTTGAAATGTTTCCCTAAGTAACACATTTTCCGATAGATTGCTGATATATTCATAAGTTTTTTTAACACTTTATAAGAGGTAGGGTCATCTAACTCCTGATTCCAACATGAGACCAACTCTTGCAGAGGAGTCTTCTGGGTAATGTCTTTAAGTGCTTTATTCAAAGAAGCACAGAATGTTCTTTGCCGTGGGCATACCTGGAAAAACTGAGCAATCAGTTTGATATTGGCTAGCTGAAATCTTTTATAAAGGTCATGCTCAATGAACTTTCTAACCTGCAAATATGTGTAGATCTCTTTGTGGGAAAGATCAAATTTCACTCGGAGTTCATTAAATTGGCATACCAAACCAGAATCAGCTTATGTGAACTGCCTTAACGCAATCAACCCTTTATTTGCCCATTTTAAGACAAGTGAGTTTTCCAAGCCTGGAGAGAACCTTGGATGGCCAGCAATAGTAGGAAAAGAGGAAACCTCTCATTAGGCTGAAGCTTACTACATAGTAACTTCCATGCCTGTCTATAGGTGGAGATGATGGGATTATGCCAGACATATTCGGGTAACATATATCCAGATACATACAGCAGATTTCCTAGATTTAGCAGGTTCCACCAGCCCTGTAAAAAAACAGTGAGTAAAAACACATATGTCCGATATAGCTAATCCCGTACATGACAGAGTAGACAGACAAGATTATAAATCTGCAAATTTGGACAATCCATCCCAACTTCTTCCCAGGATAACTGCAGTTTGCTTAGAGCCAAACATGTCTTCTTAACCCCCCATAGAAATTTCCCAAGTGCCTTTTCTAATTCCACTGTATGCTTATGCTTAACCCAGACAGGTAACTTTTGTAGCACATATAACCACTTAGGAAGCTCCATCATCTTAAACAAATGAATCCTTCTACATATTGAAAGGGACAGTGACTACATTCAGCCAATTTCCTTTTGGTCTTTGAAAGAAAAGCTAGGATGTTACAATTGTATAGATTCAAATTATCTGCCGGGATATTAACTGCTAAATACATTGATACATTGATACATTGCCCCAACACGTTCAAAAAAAGACTCAAGACATGGCTATTCGGTCAAGCATTCCCTTAACTTACTTAGTCTTCCACAGCTCCCATAGACTGTTTTCATACTGTTGACGTCCAGAACCTATGCTCATGTTTTTACTCATCAATAAGAAATTTCTCCCTCCTCCCCCCCTCCACGAACAACCTTCCTTCCCCCTCCCCCCCATTAGCAAACCTCCCTCCCCATGTGCTAGTCTCGCTCTAATAGTGCATACTGCTACTGTTCCTAGTTATGTTATGTTATATTATCCAAGTTGTTCACTCCCTTGTTCATTGTAAGACATATGTTATCATTGTTTTCTACTTGTTATAATGTAAACCGGAGTGATAAGTAATTCTGTTACCTGAACTTCGGTATAAAAAAGTTATAAATAAATAAATAAATAAATATTTCATCTCTATTGCTACCCAATGTAAAGGGGAAAAGGCCCGGTCAATGGGCTTTTAATGACCCAGTGACATCCAATAGCTCTGATCTGTCAAGGTTAATTTTTAGGCCCAAGAATCTACCAAACTGTTTCTGCAGATCCATCACTGTCTGCAGCGAATGAACCGGATCTATCAAGAAAACAAGGATGTCGTCCGCAAAAGCTGCTATTTTGAAATGTTCCCCAACTCTCTCAAAGCCCTGAATGTCCGGGGATTTGTCTATCTTCCGCAACAGAGGATCTAAAGAAAGAATATATAGCAGTGGGGAAAGTGGGCATTCCTGGCTCATGCCCCTTTTTAATTAAAATTCTTGCAACATACACCCATTTGCCAAGATGATCGAGCAAGGCTCCTCATATAACATAGAAATATTTCATATGATGTCATAAGAACATGCCATACTGGGTCAGACCAAGGGTCCTTCAAGCCCAGCATCCTGTTTCCAACAGTGGCCAATCCAGGCCATAAGAACCTGGCAAGTAACCAAAAACTAAGTCTATTCCATGCTACTGTTGCTAGTAATAGCAGTGGCTATTTTCTAAGTCAACTTAATTAATAGCAGGTAATGGACTTCTCCTCCAAGAACTTATCCAATCCTTTTTTAAACACAGCTACACTAACTGCACTAACCATATCCTCTGGCAACAAATTCCAGAGTTTAATTGTGCGTTGAGTGAAAAAGAACTTTCTCCGATTAGTTTAAATGTGCCACATGCTAACTTCATGGAGAGCCCCCTAATCTTTCTATTATCCAAAAGAGTAAATAACTGATTCACATTAACCCATTCTAGACCTCTCATGATTTTAAACACCTCTATCATATCCCCCCTCAGCCATCTCTTCTCCAAGCTGATAAATCCTAACCTCTTTAGTCTTTCCTCATAGGGGAGCTGTTCCATTCCCTTTAACATTTTGGTCACCCTTCTCTGTATCTTCTCCATCGCAACTATATCTTTTTTGAGATGCGGCGACAAGTATTGTACACAGTATTCAAGGTGCGGTCTCACCATAGAGTGTTACAGAGGCATTATGACATTTTCTGTTTTATTCATCATTCCTTTTCTAATAATTCCCAACATTCTGTTTGCTTTTTTGACTGCCGCAGCACACTGAACCAACGATTTCTTTGTTTTATCCACTATGACGCCTAGATCTCTTTCTTGGGTGGTAGCTCCTAATATGGAACCTAACATTGTGTAACTATAGCAAGGATTATTTTTCCCTATAAGCATCACCTTGCACTTATTCACATTAAATTTCATCTGCCATTTGGAAGCCCAATCTTCTAGACTCACAAGGTCCTCCTGCAATTCATCACAATCCGCTTGAGATTTAACTACTCTGCATAATTTTGTGTCATCCGCAAATTTGATCACCTCACTTGTTGTACCCCTTTCCAGATCATACACCCCAAGGATTCTTCAGATCCTTGGGGTGTATACCATCCAGTCCAGGTGATTTACTACTCTTCAGTTTGTCAATCAGGCCTACCACATCTTCTAGGCTCACCGTGATTTGGTTCAGTCCATCTGAATCATTACCCATGAAAACCTTCTCTGATATGGGTATCTCCCCAACATCCTCTTCAGTAAACACTGAAGCAAAAAAAATCATTTAATCTTTCCGTGATGGCCTTATCTTCCCTAATTGCTCCTTTAACCCCTCAATCATCTAACGATCCAACTGACTTGACTCCCTGATAGGCTTTCTGCTTTGGATATATTTTTAAAAGTTTTTGCTGTGTGTTTTTTGCCTCTAAGGACAACTTCTTTTCAAATTCTCTCTTAGCCTGTCTTATCAATGTCTTACATTTAACTTGCCAACGTTTATGCATTATTCTATTTTCTTCTGTTGGATCCTTCTTCCAATTTTTGAATGAAGATCTTTTGGCTAAAATAGCTTCTTTCACCTCCCCTTTTAACATTGCCGGTGATCATTTTGCCTTCTTTCTACCTTTCTTAATGTGTGGAATACATCTGGATTGTGCTTCTAGGATGCTATTTTTTTTTTAACAATGACCACGCCTCTTGATTACTTTTTACCTTTGTAGCTGCTCCTTTTAGTTGTTTTCTAACTATTTTTCTCATTTTATCAAAGTTTCCCTTTTGAAAGCTTAGCACGAGAGCCGTGGATTTGCTTACTGTTCCCCTTCCAGTCACTAATTCAAATTTGATCATATTATGATCACTATTGTCAAGCGGCCCCACCACCATTACCTCTCTCACCAAATTCTGTGCTTCGCTGAGAATTAGATCTAAAATTGCTCCCTCTCTTGTCGGTTCCTGAATCAATTACTCCATAAAGCTGTCATTTATTCCATCCAGGAACTTTATCTCTCTAGCATGTCCTGATGATACATTTACCCAGTCAGCATTGGGGTAACTGAAATCTCCCATTATTACCGCACTACCAATTTGGTTAGCTTCCCTAATTTCTCTTAGCATTTCACTGTCCATCTCACCATCTTGACCAGGTGGACGGTAATATACTTCTATCACTATAGTCTTTCCCAACACACAAGGGATTTCTACCCATAAAGATTCAATTGTGCATTTAGTCTCATGGATGTTTATCCTGTTGGACTCTATGCCATCCCGGACATAAAGCACCACACCGACTCCCGGGTGCTCCTCTCTGTCATTGCGATATAATTTGTACCCCCGTATAGCACTGTCCCATTGATTATCCTCCTTCCACCATGTCTCTGAGATGCCAATTAAGTCTATGTCATCATTCACTGCTATGCAATCAAATAAAAAATCAATACCCCATTAATATCTTTCATCCACGTAAATAATACTCACTATATATGCTCAAAAATGAGTCATGCAATGATCTAAATAATTTCGCGATGGGCATCGGAGTCTTTTCTGACTCCTAGTGCCAACATTTATAACAAGAAAATTTTTTTTGAAAGGACAGAGGAAGGGTTTCATATATTGGAGTATTAAACCCCCATGGCCGAACTCACTCTGTGCATAACCATCAACCAAACCTCCTCCATCCGATGTTTTAATCAATTGTCACATACACCATAGGTGAAAATGCATTTTTTCTTTTGAATATTTTTTGTGCCAAAAATTATTTAAAAAGCATGCTTATAAATCAATGTCCCGACTTATCTGGTATGATTGAAAAAACCTGACGCAGCCGCGTTTCTGGTCCAAAACAGGACCTTTCTTCAGGGGATATTCTCCAGTGCAATAATCCGTCGGTGTACCAAAATAACTATGGGTAATCCAAACAAATGTGTGCGATTTCTTCCAGGCGCGATTAGCGCTCCTCCGCCATGTAATCGTGCCTGGAAGAAATCGCACACATTTGTTTGGATTACCCATAGTTATTTTGGTACACCGACGGATTATTGCACAGGAGATCAATCCTGATTGATCGGGATGCACTAAATCCGGCAAGATATTATTGAGCCTGTTGGCCAAAATTTTAGCTAGCAGTTTCATGTCAAGATTGATTAAGGAGATCGGCCTATAGGATCCACATACCGTGGGGTCTCGTCCCAGTTTAGCTATTAGTGTAACTCCCGTTAGATTGGCTGAAGTGAACAGATTTGCATGTCCTTTTAATGAATTAAATAATCATACCAGTAAGGGAGAAAGGATATCTATGAATTTTTTTTTTTTTTAATAGAAAACTGCAGTGTACCCGTCTAAACCAGATTTGCCCGTTTTCAGACTCTTTATGGCCCAAGTCACCTCTGCTGCCGTTATGTCTTTATCTAAGGATTCTTTGTGTTGTATTAGTAACTGGGGCAACATCAGATTCTCGAGATACAAATTTATCTGATCTAGAGTAATATTAGAATCAGTTCTATATAATTCTGTATAGAATCTCAGGAAACGTCGTCTAATTTCTGTATTGGTAGTCAGCATCTGACCTGATTCATCTTTAAGTTTAACTATATTATTTTGAGCCTGCTGAAATCGTAATTTGAATGCCAATTGTTTACCCGCCTTAATGCCACCTTCGTAATGAACCTGTTTACCATAATTCCAACTTGTGGGCTATTTGGGCGGCATCCAACATTTCCAAGGTTTTCCTACAGTGATCAATTTGAGTCCAAACCCTGTGTGATCCAGAGGTTTGGTGTAGTTTCCCTAGTCGGTGGAGTTGATATAAATTAGCCATCCTTTCTTTGTTTTTTGATTTTTTTTAAGTATGCCCCTCTAGCTATCACTTTATCACGAATGACAGCCTTTAGGCAGTCCCACAAGGTCATCATAGATATACCTTCCATATCGTTAAACCTTTGGTACTCCGTTAACTCCCGGCAGACTTGGGCCACAAATTCTTCGCTCTCTAGTAAGCTGTCATTGAGCCGCCAGTATTGTTTGCCCTTATCATATTGAGAGACAGTAAGTGTCATTCTAGTGGGCGCGTGATCAGACCATGTAATGGTTTCAATAAGCGGCTGGGATATCCAGTTAATGCAACCCTTATCCACACACAAGAGATCTATTCTTGAGTGGGAGTGATGGACCCTGGAATAGAAGGTATAGCTTTTGGATTTTGGGTATCTATTCCTCCAGGATCGACTAAATCTAGCCTCTTTAGAAATAGTTTAAGCTTTTGTCGATCCTTACCTTTGGCTGAGGAGTGTCCTAGGGAGTTATCAAGATTTATTTATTTATTTAAAAACTTTTCTATACCGTCATTAGGATAGGTACCATCATAACGGTTTACAATAAGGGTTGATTGTTATATTAAAGTCCCCCCTAAGTATGAGGTGTCCATCTGCTTTTTCTTCTAGAACTTTAGATACCTTTTCAAAAAATAAACCTTGATCAACAGTGGGCGCATAAATATTAACTAGGGTGAATTTCTCTCCAACTATAGCCAGAATTAACAGAAGATATCTGCCTTCCGGGTCCGGAATGGAGGAAATTAATTCAAATGTAAAATCTTTTCCCAACAGGATGCCCACTCCTGTATATTTTTGAGCTTTGGAGCTCGCCGCCAAATACTGAAAAGGATATAGATGATGTTTTAATAAATATTCATATATTGGTGCTTAAGGTGTGTTTCCTGGACAAAAGCTATTGTGGTATGAAATTGTTGTAAGTCAGCGAATAAACGATGCCGTTTTAAAGGAGAATTTAATCCCTTAACATTTAGGGAGAAAATGTTTATGTCCGCCATTCATTAAAAGAATAGTGATGTGCACTCTCTACTATCCACGCAAAGTGTCCCAACCAAAGTAATGCATAATAACATTGCGATAAAGCATAAGATTTCTGTAAGCTGCCCTTGAAAACCAATCCATATATTAGTGTGCTAACCCCGTCCCACGATCGCCCCAGAAATAAACCCCTTCCCTTTGCAATGCCTCCCACCCGAACAGACTGCATTGCAAGAAGTAGAGAGGAGACAGCCACTCCAACCAAATCAGTGACCCCCCCAACAGCTCAACAATTAGAATATAAAAAGTAACTTTCCTAAAATGTAAAAAATCTCCATAAACATACGTGGAAAATGTATAAACCATTAGGCAACTTTGGTGAAGGAACTGACGCCCTCCACGTCTCAGTATATAATACATGTAAAAATCTTTCTGAAAGTTGTGAAACAGCAGTATTGAAGATATAATAGTAAGTATCATTAACTCTGTCAAATAGAGACATTAGCCAATAGGGATGTGAATCGTTTTAGGACGATTAAAATTATCGTCCGATAATTTTAATATCGTCTTAAACCGTTATGGAACACAATACAATAGAGATTCTATCGATTTATCGTTATAAATCGTTAGAATCGTGAGCCGGCACACTAAAACCCCCTAAAACCCACCCCCGACCCTTTAAATTAAATCCCCCACCCTCCCGAACCCCCCCCCAAATGAGTTAAATAACCTGCGGGTCCAGCGGCGGTCCGGAACGGCAGCGGTCCGGAACGGGCTCCTGCTCCTGAATCTTGTTGTCTTCAGCCGGCGCCATTTTCCAAAATGGCGCCGAAAAATGGCGGCGGCCATAGACGAACACGATTGGACGGCAGGAGGTCCTTCCGGACCCCCGCTGGACTTTTGGCAAGTCTCGTGGGGGTCAGGAGGCCCCCCACAAGCTGGCCAAAAGTTCCTGGAGGTCCAGCGGGGGTCAGGGAGCGATTTCCCGCCGCGAATCGTTTTCGTATGGTAAATGGCGCCGGCAGGAGATCGACTGCAGGAGGTCGTTCAGCGAGGCGCCGGAACCCTCGCTGAACGACCTCCTGCAGTCGATCTCCTGCCGGCGCCATTTTCCGTACGAAAACGATTCGCGGCGGGAAATCGCTCCCTGACCCCCGCTGGACCTCCAGGAACTTTTGGCCAGCTTGTGGGGGGCCTCCTGACCCCCACGAGACTTGCCAAAAGTCCAGCGGGGGTCCGGAAGGACCTCCTGCCGTCCAATCGTGTTCGTCTATGGCCGCCGCCATTTTTCGGCGCCATTTTGGAAAATGGCGCCGGCTGAAGACAACAAGATTCAGGAGCAGGAGCCCGTTCCGGACCGCTGCCGTTCCGGACCGCCGCTGGACCCGCAGGTTATTTAACTCATTTGGGGGTGGTTCGGGAGGGTGGGGGATTTAATTTAAAGGGTCGGGGGTCGGTTTTAGGGGGTTTTAATGTGCCGGTTTTGCGATTTTTAGATTTTTAGATTTTTCACGATTTTTCACGATATTTTACCCCCCCAAACGGCAACAATACGATTCCCTCCCCCTCCCAGCCGAAATCGATCGTTAAGACGATCGAGGACACGATTCACATCCCTATTAGCCAATATAGGCCATTTATACTCATGTCTGATCTCTGGAGGAGTCCTCATGGTCCGGATTACGTCGTAGTCTTCGGCCTCCTTTGGCAACACGTTGCCATCGAGGTGGATCTTCCCTTCTATATGGTGTTTTAGAAGTAGTAGGTTGTGTGACAAATCCTGTGTATCCAGCATCTTAGTGCTGTTGATGCTTCCTGTATTGTTTAACCCGATGAGTAACTCCTTTTAAAGCAAAGCTTAGCCCAAAAGGGAAGAGCCATCTGTAACGGACATTGTCCTTGCGGAGCAGCTCAGTAATGATCCTCATTTCCTGGCGTTTACGGATTGTTGCTTGTGACAGATCAGTGAAGATCATTATATCAAATCCCTTCCAGCTCCATTTTGCTTGCTTCCTAGCTGCGGTGGCAATCCGGTCTTTGACCTGAAAATCATGATAGCATGCAATAATGTCCCTCGGATTATTACTCTGTCCTGACCCCAGTGTACGGTGTGCACGATTGATCTTTATAGTCAGTGAGTTATTATTTTCAGATGAAGTTCTGTCTGCATTCAGCAACATGTTACTTATCTGGGTGATCACCTCCGTACAATTCTGATGTTCTGGTGATTCTGGTATGCCACGAAATCTTAAATTCTGGTGGCAGGAGCGGTTCTCCAGATCCTCTAACATCTCGATTTCGGTAAGTAAGGAGGAGTGAGCCTCCCGGGCTACTTTGATGTCCGCGACATGTACGTCTATCCACAACTCCATCTCAAAGATCCATCTCCCATTGTCCGCTATTTCTTCTTTTAATTCATCGATCGAGGTCATAATTTTTCTTTTGTTTTCAAGCATGTCCTTTTTTAAATCAGCGAACCAATGTTTCATTTCTGCCCGTGTCAGCAGCTCATCGTCCGGCAGAGAGATGGGATCAGGGAAACTGCTCGAGGGGGCCCTCCTCCTCAAGCACCATTGCTGTTGCGCCTTGTCCCTCATCCTGGCCGCCTTTTTGGTATGAAAATCTCTTGAAATCAACCGTTTTCCTTTTTACCGACATCTATAGTTGGCAAATGAGGGAGACTGTCGAAAACTCTGTGTGTGGATGCTAGATGCCTGCGATTCATGGAGATTGTTGAAGCTGCTGGAGGAGAGACCTGATTAAGCGGCCATTTGCTAGCGTGATGTCACTTCCTCTCCCTCTATCTCCTTTTTAAAGGTTAGCGCCAGCAGTCTTGTTCCACCCTGGTTAAGGGGGAGCCCATCCCTTCAGAAGAGACTCCCCCTTCCCCAAAAGGTTCCCCAGTTCCTTACAAAACTGAATCCCTCTTCCTTGCACCATCTTCTCATCCACGCATTGAGACTCCAGAGCTCTGCCTGTCTCTGGGGACCTGTGCGTGGAACAGGAAGTATTTCAGGGAATGCTACCCTGGAGGTTCTCGATTTAAGCTTTCTACCTAAGAGCCTAAATTTGGCTTCCAGAACCTCCTCCCACATTTTCCTATGTCGTTGGTACCCACATGTACCATCTCAGCTGGTTCCTACCCAGCACTGTCTATAATCCTATCTAAGTGACGCGTGAGCTCCACCACCTTCGCACCAGGTAGGCATGTTACCAGGCAATCCTTATGCCCACCAGCCACCCAGTTGTCTACATTCCTTATAATCGAATCACCAACTATGACGGCCCAACTAACCCTTTCCTCCTGGGCAGTAGGCCTTGGAGACACATCCTTGGTGCGAAAGGACAATGCACCACCTGGAGAGCAGGTCCTTGCTACAGGATCCTTTCCTGCTGTACCAGGTTGATGCTCTCCAATCATGAGACTTTCTTCCTCCAAGGCAGCACCAGGGCTGCCAGTCTGAAGTTGGGACTTGGCTATTATGTCCCTGAAGGTCTCATCTATATACCTCTCTGTCTGCCTCAGCTCCTCCAGGTCTGCCACTCTAGTCTCCAGAGATCAGACTCATTCTCTGAGAGACAGGAGCTCTTCGCATCGCATGCACATGTACAATTTCTCACCGGTGGGTAAAAAATCATACATGTGATACTCGATGCAAAAGACCAGGGAAGCCCCCCTCTTGCTGCTGGACTGCTGCCTTCATCTCAAATTTGTTCAGTTCCTAGTTAAGTTTTAGGTTGCTATGGGAGTAGGAATGTGTCTAATTAATGTCCTTTAAATGTATTAGTGAATTTACTATATGTTTGGTAGTGGCCTACAGGGGAATGATCAAACTCTCAATAAAGTGTTGTTTTTTGGGGTTTTTTTGTGAAAGTGGCACCTGCCTATAAATTAAAGGATGAGCTAGGGGTAGGTTGGGAGATACAAGCAGTCTAACTTCAGTTAGTGAGCCAGAGTGACTCACTGCTCTCTTGATTAACAAATGTTGGTACCTAATCAAACCAAATCACACTACCTTAACACCTTTCCAAGGTGAGTGCTGAACTTTTCAATCTTTTTAATTAGGTATATACTGCTCCTAGCTTATTTCTAGCTTATGGCTACTTTTTTTTTTTTTTTAATATACAAACACTCTAACTTCTGCGTATTAGCTGCCTTACACACTTTTAAAAATAAACACACTAACTACTGCTTATTAGCTGCCTTACTGACTGACTATTAAAAGCACAAACACACACAAACACACTAAATAATATTCCCAAATAGTTAACTTCGTCCCAATACTTTTAAAAAAGAAAATTTCCCAAGCAAAAACTTACTGATTCCTTTTGGTCACCAGCAAGATGATTCTCTCCTCTCAGTGCTCCCACTGGATGTCATCCTCAAACCCGTATTTATGGAGGACTGAGAACAAGTTTGCCAAACCATCCGGTAATGATTTTAGCAAAAGGTTTTAAATCAAAATTCAAGAGGGATATGGGCCTGTATAAGGCCGGCTGACATGGATCTTTTCCCCCTATAGGTAATGGCTTATCTGGGAAAGGAACCATTAGTTAATGCCTCATTGCTATCATCATGGCAAAGTTGTGTATAAAATGTCCAAAAGAGTTTACATATCTCTTCAGCAGAGGTCTGCCTTACCCCACACTGATCCTTCAAGGCCTCAATGTAATTTTGCCCTTTCCTAATCCTCACTAAATTAGCCAAAGGTTTTTCAGCTTTATTTCCAAAGCAGTACAGTTTATGGGAGGTGTAGAGCAAATCCCTTGTTGCTTTTTGGTGTAAATATCAATTTAAAGAATATATGGTTCCCTATAATATTTCTTGTTGGCAACTGAGTGGTGTGCCGTAGGTTGTGCCTTGGCTTTTTGAAACTCTCTCTTGAGCTCTACTATATGTTGATTAAGCAGTTTAGCCTTCTTAATCTGATAGGCAGTGATCTCTCCCTGCATTACAGCCTTCCTAGCTTCCCAAAATAATGAGGGGTTCGCCTTATATAGAGAGTTATTATCTTCATACTCTTTCCATTTAACTTTGAGATATGCCTGAAAATCGCAATCTCCAGTAAGGTGAACAGGGAACCTCCATCGCCTTTGTTCCCCCCATAGGACCTCCTAATCTGACATTCACCCATATCATAGAATGGTCTGAGAATTCAGTGGGCCCTATTTCTGTCCTAGTCACTTTGGAAAAACTAGCCGCAGGGAACAATATATAATCAATACGCGACATGGACATATGTGCCCTGGAGATGTGCGTAAAATTTTAATTCTCGGGGTGTAAAATCCTCCATACATCCAATAATTGCAAATATTTATAGATAAAGGGAACTCCCTTATTTCTCCCCAGTTTGCATATAGACACCTGAGAAGATCTGTCCACTATGGGATCTACAACACAGTTTAAGTCCCCAGCAATTATCAAGGTACCTTGTGCATGCACTATCAAAGTCTTCATCAACTCCTCAAAAAAAGCGTGATTATATGTGGTGGTCTGGCCATACAGCTTCCCTGTTACAATAACATAACAGCCCTCTTTATCCTTGTGAGTAGAGATATATTCAAAGGCCACTTGTTTGCCCACAAAGATCGTGATGCCTATCTTCCTCTTCACAGCAGAGGAATAGAATACACTGCCCACCCAGTCCCTAACTAATTTATCATGCTCTTGATCATTTAAATGCGTTTCCTGTAAGCATGCAATCTTGGCCTTGTGTCTTTGAAGTGACATTAATAAGTTAGCATGCTTCCCTGGAAAGCCTAACCCAGCTATGTTCCAAGATATTAATCTCAGATTATAAACCATATTTTATCGAAAAAAATATAAACTTTCACAACATAGCCACAGCTGCATAAAAATGGTGCCAATCCCCCCCAGCCTAGGGAAGTGACGCCCAATGGAGCTTTCCTCCTCCAGTCTATAGAGGTCCTGTTGTTAAGGCTCTGCCAGGAAACATCCGTGTTATAGTCTTGTGCTCCATCTAAGCCCCTTTCCACTCCTGCCCACCTTACCCCCCACCCCACTCACTACCCCCAAAAGGGAACAATATCTGTCCTCTCAGCGAGAACATGAGGTATGTAAAACATGTGGATGGGTACCTCCCCTTCATTTCAATGCACTCCTAAGAAAAAAAAAGAGCTCAGCAATCAGATGAACAACTTACTATTTAGAAAGCATAGCCCTACATTACGGTCTGATTTTAAAAGGCCACACAAATAAATTTCGGTGGTTAGGTGCATGGCCAAGTCTTGTGCATGCCGCAAGCATTTTACAAAAGGCCCGTCCACTCGTGTAACCCCCGTTATGCGCCAAAGTACCGAGCCTGCTAAAGGGGTAGCCAGGGGGCATGGAGGGGCGGGGCAGGACAGGACAACACCATTAGCCACATTTTTTCTGCGAGAACAGTTCTCCAAGTCATCAATTTTTTCTGCTTGTGAGTGAAGTTGTTTTTCTAGGCTGCTGATTCTGCCTTCAAACGCCAGTGCCTCATCCTCTTCCATAGCGATTCTCCCTTCCATATTTTCTAAATGAGAACCACGATCTGTCATGGTTAATTTTAGATCTGCTATCTGTTCCGAAATAGCTGATAACTTATCCTTTAAAGCCGCTAAGATTGCAGTAGTTAATTCAGAGATCAAGTCATGGGAGAGAGCAGGGTGTGGAGCCTCTTCTGCAGCAGCGGCCATTTTTCCTCCTCCCTCACTGGGCTTTTATCTTTTTTCGCTCCCTTAATGGGCATTATTCCAGGCACTTTTTGCATAAATCTGTTTATTGCCATAAATATTCTCACTTGATTTGCTTCAAAGCCAATTCTTGGGCACAGAAAGGTAAGATTGCTGTCGATTTGAGGGGGAGGCACCCAGAGCTTTGAGAAGAACATCCTCCCAGGCTCACCACATCACATGACCTGTTATTTCTCTTTTAATACTGATTGAGTTTTCCCTTTAATTCTTTCACTTCCTTCAGCCTATTTCTTGTTTAGCGCCAGCCCGTGACTTTCTGGTTCTCGGCTGTCTCCAAAGATGGCAAAGGAATTAATTCTTCTCAATTTGTATTTTATTAGCCTATGGTGGGATTCCATAGCTTATACATTAGTGTTGATTGGAGGTTGGATTCCTCTATTATAAATTGCATGGGATTCCATTCACTTAGAAGCTGGCTTTTACTTTGCCTCAAGGTAGGGTCCTTGAGGGGGGAGATTAAATGTAGGGTTGGATTCTCTGCAGTGTGTAATATATGCACCTGCAATGTATATTGAAATTGTATTGTGGATGGCAATTGCCTCTTTACTGTTACAGATATTAGTTTTGGTTTTTAATATTGTGGAAAGCAGACTGGAGCAGGTGACTGAACAACAGGACGTTTTTAGCAGGCAATGTTAATTAAATTGTGTGGGTTATAGGTGATTTTTGGTTTGCTTGTGACACATTACAGACATGTGTGGTGAGATTTTCTTTTTGATAAGGGGGGCTGCTTCTTCACAAACATCTCTAATGCTTGACTCACTGGCAATGCACATGCTGAAAAACCACAGACAGAAAGATATTACATTTTGAAAATGTGGCATGCTTGTACAAAAGATAACGTGAAATTACAATTCCCTTTGAAGGGTATATTTGATTTGGGAAAACGTATGTGAAACAAACTTTGGAGAAAAAGGAGGGAAGGATGTCTAATGAGCAAATAAATGTTTTATCTGCTTGGTAGCAAGAAGCTGACAATCGTAATCAAAAGCATATGAATACTGGGCTAAAAGACTCTTTGGGGAAAACAATAAAAGAATCAGAATCTACAAAAACTGAACTCAATGACTTGTGCACCAAGGTATATAAGCCAGTGCTAGCAGAGCACCCGAGGATCTCGTATCCAGTGAAAACCTTGGAGAAGCTGGCTGTAGATCCAGACCTTCTGGATGATCTAGCATATGAAGGAGGGTGTTTAAGCAAATTCTCTGCCCCTCCCCATAGCCCAGAAAGGAGAAATTTACATCAAGAAAGGGGACCAATGACATATTTTGCTTTTGATGAACACCCAGAGATTGAAGAAAATGCTTTCAGGGCCCCACCGGGACCTGGCTCCTTTGACATCTCAAAAACTGAGGAATTATTGAGCCAGTCCATACAGAGATTCTCGGTTTCTGATTTAAGTAGTAATGACACAATGGACAAATTAATGGAAGTATTAGCTGGGATTCAAACTATGAATCGTACGGTCACTCGGCAGCTAACTAAAGCCCTGCAGGGATTGTGAGCTGCACTCACGTCAACCCATATGGTGCAGGGGGATGAGAAAATGGAAACTTGACCTCCTTTCCCTTGCTGTATTGAATACCCAGACTGATGTCATCAAAAAGATAGACTGAGATCTTGAGAAAAGAAACAACTACTTACTACTGGGAATTACCCTCTACAAGCTGTACCCAGTGCTAATCCAGCTACAAATTGAGCACAACTTGTATATGTGCCATGGCCCTTTAATGAATTGGCAGCAATAAAAAATTCTTTGCTTCAATTCTGTAAAGAACCAAATAGGTGGATGGAGAAGGTACGAGTGATTATTGATGCTTCTTCACCAACATTCCAAGACATCCTTCAGCCATTTACCTTGGTGTTACCTAAGGATGTCTGCACTGCTTTATTTGAAAAAGCCAGGTGGCCAAATCCATTGCCTCCTAGCCCGCAGCATCTCTCTGGTGGAGATATTGACAACTTGTTTGACGCTGCATTGCAACTTTTCCCTTCTTAAACTAATTGGACAAAATTAAATGTGTGTAAAATGCTTGACAAAGTGGAGCCAGCTGATTATCTCTCAGGGCTCTTGAGCTTTGATAATTGACAGAGAACAAGCTATTTTAAATATTAAAAAACCATAGACAGTGAAACAGTTGCTAGGTTCTGTAAATTTTTGCAGATTGTGGATTTTGGAAATCTGTCCTTTATATGATATGTTAAAAGACTTTTAAAAACAAAATAGTAAAACACTTATATGGACTCTGGAAGTTGAAACTTCCTTTTCAGCTTTGAAACAATCATTATCAATAGCTCCAGACCTGGGCTTGCCCAATTATTCTCTTCCATTCTCTCTTTTTTGTCATGAGCAATGTAGGAATGCATCTGGTATGCTAATGCAACCACATGGAGAACAACACAGACCAGTCGTATATTTCTCTCATTCTTTAGACTCAGTAGCTAGTGCATTTCCAGGGTGTCTAAAAACTATAGTAGCCATTACTGATTTGGTACAATTAACACAATCTTTTGTTTTTGGGACATACTCTGCATGTTTATGTCCCTCATGCTGTTTCAGTATTATTAAATCATTCTAAGAATCAATTGTTATCAAATGCTTGGCTCACTCGTTATGAGCTGTTACTTACAGGCCAGCAAAAATATTACTATCTTTTGGTGTCCACCTTTAAATCCTGCCTCACTCCTGTCTTTGCCAGAGAATGGAGATCCTCATATTTGTGATGAGATCATAGACCACTATACTGATTTCACCCGGATGTATTAGATGTCCCAAGTCCTAATTCTGATGTCATTTATTTTGTGGTGGTTCTTGTTTCTGAGATCTGTCAGGCCATGTGCTGGCCAGTTATGCAATATCACCCCTTTTGAAGAAATTGAAAGTGTACTTATTACTTCAGATTCTAGGCCAGCTCAAGTAGCTGAACTGGTGGCACTGACCCATGCCTGTATTTTGGCAAAAGATCTTGTGGCCACTTTTTACACTGATTCACAATATGCTTTTGGAGTTATACATCATTTTGGTGCAATTTGAAAAAGCAGGGGATTTTTCACTTCTTCAGGGGATCCCATCAAAAATGGTTCTTATATTCAATCATTACTACTGGCTTTGTTTCTTTCCAAACAGTTGGCTGTTGTGAAATGTGCTGGATATTTTAAAGATGACTCCTTTGAAGCGAAAGGAAATGCCATTACAGATGCCACTGCTCACCAGGCACTCCTGACAGGAGGATCACGACCCCTCTTTCCATAGTAATTCCTCTGCTTCCTTTGCAGATACATGACCAAATCAGTCTTCAAGAGCTCCTAAAGTTGTAACAAGAAGCTACTGATGAGCATCTGCCCTGGCAAATCCAAGGATGCACATGTCCCCTGATGGCCAATGGCTGGGACCTAATTAACTCCCTGTTGCTCCTGCATCCATTGTACCTTACCTTGCCAGAGTGGTTCATTCTATTTCATACTCTGGAAAAATGAAGGTGATAAAATAAATCTTATCCCATTGGTGGGCTCTAAAAATAGGCCCAATAGTGCAGGCAGTAGCACAGAAATGTTCCACATGTGCACTCTAATGAGGGAAAGGGATTATGGGTTGCACCCTCACATTTGACTGCCCCTTGGGGCCCATTTGTGAGAATGCAAATGGATGTTATAACCATGCCGCAGATAATGAATTTAAAGTATGTTTTAACAGTGGTTTGCTTTTCAGTGGATGGCTAGAAGCGTTTCCTATACCCTGCCGGAGGAAGTGGTGAAGACCAGAACTGTGAAGGACTTCAAAGGGGTGTGGGATAAACACTGTGGATCCATAAAGTCTAGAGGACATGAATGAAGAGTGGGTGGCTCGCGGGTATGACGGCTACTACCTGGAGATAATAACCCTATTCAATAAACATACACATGGTTAATGTAACTCCAACATTGCTCTAAGCTTCAACGGCAAGAGGAAATGTGGAAAAAAGGATTTGCATTCACAAAAAAGCGGGGAGTAGCTTGCTTGTTATGGCGGTTACTACCCCAAACCAAATAAGTCTGATACTATATCCAGCACAGCTCTCTGCTTCAACGGCAGGGGAGGAAGACCGATACATCACGCATATCCAGCATAGCTCTCTGATTCAACGGCAGGGGGAATGAAGAAAAGTGGATCTATATACAGAGAACAACCAACAAGGACTGAATTACATATTCTGGATAAACAAATAAGCATGGGTATAGCTTGCTTATTGCGGCGGTTACTACCCCTAACTAATTAAGCTAGATATTTCACTTAGATGCAGTTCCAATACTGCTCTAGGCAAAAAAAAAAAAAATAGCTATGAGTTTGGGGACAGGACAATTTGTTCCAACTTATGAAGCAATACAAGGAGGATGCAAACAAAGGGGTACAAAGCAATGAATTCATTATTCTGCAAAGTGGAAAGTATTAATATGACTTTGATACTAAACAGTTATATAGTGTTTAGCTACCACAGAATCTATCTTTATTTTTTGCATGAATCTCTCTGTTTGTGATGTTTATTCTTTTGTGAATAGTTAAATTTTTATATTGTTTTTAATAGACAAAGAATCAACTATATCAAAATTGAGAGATTCCTGCAGAATAGGATTATTAGTCCCTAAAATGACTGTATTATGGAAGCCATTTTTATTTTGAATTGGTTTGATTTTTTTCTTCTTTAATAGTTCCTTTATTATATTCCCCTCTCTTTGTGGTCTATATATTAGGGATTATATACATATTTTTCCCCCTTTTTATGCTTTCTTTTTATGTGTTTGATATATATATATTTTCCCAATTTGTTTCAAATGTCAAGGATATTTGATTAATGGATATTAAAAATTTGAATACAAAAATTAAATAAAAAGAAAAAAAAAAGAACTGTGAAAGGGCTCCTAGGTAGAGCACACCTAAGAATAAATTAAATAGGAACCATGCCAAAAGAAAACTAACCTATGCCAAAAGAAAACTAGCCTACAGCTCAAAGAAATGTAATAATGAACACAAACTAGGTTCTTACAGATATGCCCCGGAAGGGTCAGTGGGTGGGTGGGCTGAGATGGGGGTGGTCTTTTTTTGCAAAGGAGTAGGATTGGGAAGGGGGGAAGGGATGCTTACCTTGTGAGTTTAAACTTTTTTTTTTTTTTTTAATTTGGCATTAGGGATGCCTCTAGAGGGTTTACAAGGGTTTTGTGATCCATGGAGCTTCTTGATATTTAATATACCATAGAAATGATGGTCCTGGAGTAAAAGATGAATGGGCGGGGGGCTTGCTTTTGGCCCATTAAAACAATGGCAGCCTCGGGCTGAGGGGATGGCATTGCACAGTGTTAGTGGGGGCTACAAACAAATACCACTGCTTGGTAAACTCCATAGTATTTTCCTTTTCTGAGGGAAAATACCATAGCTTAGTAAATGTCCCCCGAGTCTGAAATGATTCTAATTTAGAGATTATCACAAACACAGATGTATTAGACATTTCTCAAGTTGCCTCTGCAGAAAATGAAACAGTAAAATATGTATAGTTTTTGAACAGATGGTTCCTCCCACCACAGCATTTTAATGTGAAATGTATCCAATTTTGTTTTAAAATATGGAAAGAATAAAATCATTCAGAGAGGCTAAGGATGCTATAAGGCAAGGAATTCAGCAAGCCATAGGTAAGATAAACATTAGAGCTTACCCTGATGATTATCTACAGAAATGCTTTAACTCTGGTGGTTCAGAAAGACCCCTGTACTCTAAAAGGCAACAGCTATAGGATCTGGATGAAGATGTTTTCTGTAGAGCAGGTTAGTAAACAACAGCTACAGAGAAATATGAATGAGAAAATGTGTCTAATTGTGACAGTGATAAGAAAGAGGTTTGGGGAAGGGAGTAATAACACAGTTTTAAATTATATTCTATACAGTCATATCATTTGTAAAAAGAGAAAATATGTAATTAACCGGAATAATATGGGTAATAGCTTAATTTTTGCAGGGTCTCTCAGCCCTCATGTCTGTAGTAAAGCTGACAGATACAGAATTGTTAAGAGGAACTAGAAAATTGCATGCCGAGATGGAGTGGTCAAATGATAAAAAGGGTATGCTCAGCAATGTTTGAACAACATTTGTAAGCAAACATACAAGGTATGTATTATACAGAGAAAGGGTTCTGGGGTTATTTGAAAACAAATAATCATCTTGTATTTCCAAAAATCATTCATCTTTTACTCCAGGACCATCATTCCTATGGTATATTAAATATCAAGAAGCTCCATGGATCACAAAACCCTTGTAAAACTTTCTATATGCTGAACAATCATGAACATAATTGCTAATTATAGTGTCATCTTTGACAGCAATGTGTATAAACAATGTTGGTGTGCAACAGGGATGCCCTACTTGCAAGTGTATTGCCATTTAAAAAATGTTTAGATAAATAAACAGCTCTGACAGTAAAAAAAAAGAAGTTGAGTACTTGTTCAAAATGAAGTATGGTAAATGAGTTTTATACAGACAAGAAACACAATTGTAAAGGAAGATGGTGTAAGTAGTGTTGTGAACTCTTCTTGAAAGGTAAAAAATACCTGCAATTTATGACATGGATTAGTAATCTTCAAATATCTGGAAGGTATTTTGTTTATGACTACAAATGTGTGCAAAAAACCAGGTATACACAAACCTAATTACATATTTGGAACAGAGAACATAATTAGGAATTCAAGGTCTTGAACAGTCTCCCAACCTTTATTAAGACATTTATTGACAAGAAGTTTAGAGACTACACATTTATAGCTCATAATTCTAAAGGTTATGTTGGCTAATTTATTGTTAATCAGTCGTTAAAAGAAAAGATGGAAACAGGATTGCTAGCTCAGGGCAGTAAACTTTTAAAAATCATAGTCAAAACCTTGGATATATCATTTAGATTCTTTCAATTTTTTACCCATGAAGCTTAACAAACATCTTTAAGCCATGGGCTCTGAAGTTTGCAAGGAGTATTTTTTCTAATTTTTAATACTAAGAAAAATTAAGGTTAGGTGGGGGTTATGCTTGATGAAAAACCACTGTGGGGTTGAGAACATGATGTCTAGTGAAAAAGAGAACTTTAGACATTGGTATAGCAAGAATAAATATAAGATATTTGACTTGTAAAAATAGTTTGCCTATTGCCTACAGGATGTATAGATCTTTCAACAAACCTGTGTCATGTACAGAGATTAAATTATGAAATTGACCAAAACAGGAGAGGTGTCAGAAGAAGAAGAAATACTGGGAGAGCAATATTAACATTGCAAAAAGATGAACAGGCTCATTCTGGCCTTTACGTGCATTTCCGTGAACAGATTTTTTTTAATAAAAAAAACAAATCTAGCATGTCTATCTCAGAATAGTTATCAAAGGCAGACCAAGAGATATCCAACCCCTAGTATCCAGTGGCTGATGTATTTAGAAGCCAAAGAAAAAACGCATACCAGATATGGTTTACAAGGTAGTGAATTACAGGTGGGGGAGCTTCACAGGTCTTTAGTTACTTGTATCATCTCTGGATCTTTTTTTTTTTTTTTAATTGGGAACATAAGAACATAAGAAAATGCCATACTGGGTCAGACCAAGGGTCCATCAAGCCCAACATCCTGCTTCCAACAGTGGCCAATCCAGGCCACAAGAACCTGGCAAGTACCCAAAAACTAAGTCTATTCCATGTTACCATTACTAATGATTGGAATAAGCTACAGATTGGCAGTAACAGGTTTGCAATTTCATGTTTGAGTTCCTTTAGAACCCTGGAGTGAAAACTATCAAGTCCTGGTGATTTGCTACTATTTAGTTTGTCAGTTCTCGAGTCTCTAGTACCTCTTGAAGAGTCTCATTAATTTGTTTTAGTTCCTCTGTATCATGACTTACAAAGACTGGTTCAGGCATGGGTATCTCCTCATCTTCCTCCACAGCAAAGGATATTAAATTGATTAGGAAAGCTCTTAAAGCTGTTCTTTTCAGTGAAGCGTTTGGAAATATGTAATGTTTTGATAGCACCATGTATTTGCAGTGTTTTTAATGCTTTAATGTTTTGTTTTTAAGATTATGTTAGCATGAATGATTTAGTATTTTTATTATTTGTAATCCAACTCAGCATGATTTTATTATATGAGGGAATATAAATATTTTTCAATAAACAATAAACAAAGACAGAAATTAGGAGTGAATTTTCTATTGCGCCGGAGGTGGACCCTTGGGCCGAGGTGGGGTTGATGCTACCCATAGGCGGGATCCTACGGGTCTCCACTATCGGCAGGCGGAGTGGGCTGAAGGACGGAGGCTGGCTGGCACTTCACTAATACCAGCCCTCGTTCCCTGCGGGTTCAGCCTTTGGGTACCGGGGCCGGCTGGACTTAGGTGGGCCTCTGTATGTTGTCATTGATGGAAGGATCGAGAGGTCAGCCCAGAGGCAGCAACAGTGAAGAGGAGAAGTCTGTACTGGACGAGGCGAAGTCTTGGAGACCTGGGCGCCAATAGAACCAAAGTCAGATGGGCTGCCCGAGCAAGAACAGGCTGAAGCCTGAATAGGCCAAGTCCAGGATGTAGACTTGAAGAAGTGTCATAGGGCAAGCTGGAGTCAGGGCCGGCGGCAATCTGGAAGCAGTGAAAAGCAAGGCTGAGGTCTGGACAAGGAGAGAGTCAAGAACGTAGTCAGGCAATGCAGAGGTCTGGGCTTGGAGAGAGTCAACAGTGTGGTTAGGCAAAGCAGAGGTCCGGGCTTGAAGAGAATCAACAGCGTGGTCAGGCAAAGCAGAAGTCGTATCCAAGAAGGAAGTCCAAAGGTAGGTTAGGAAACAGGAACACAGGAACGAGGAAACCAGGAACAAGAGTCAGCAAAGATCAGGAACCGGGAACCAAGGAGAATCACCAGGCGGCAACAAGTACACAACCAGCGTGGAGACCTGTTGCAAAGGCAATCCTTAGGAGCGGAGCTTGGCCTTAAGTACTGGAGTTCCGCTGATGTCATCATCCGGGGCCATGGCTAGGTTCCCGCAGCGGGCCCTACTTAAGACTCAATGATGCATGCTTCCACCCCCATTCCCACACCCCTGTACCACCCCAGTGTTCCCCTATATACTCCCTAATCTGCCCCATCCCTACTACTCAATATCTACTTACCCCATATGGGTATGATGCCTGGTGGTTAAATTCATGCTGCAGGCTTTTCCAGTCCTCCTTGTTCTCACAGAAGTTCCTCTGCACTCCTTGGATGGGAAACAGCACGCTCTTCTGCTCCACCAGTAGGGATGTCAGGTGGGCAACATCCCTAGAGGTGTTGGGCTACCTCATTGGTTGTGGCATCATGAAATCAGCCTGCCCCAGAAGAACCAGAGGGGTAGATTTTAAAAGGTGCGCATGCGCCCATGTGTGCGCGGTTCCCAGCATGCACATGGACGAGCGGATTTTATAACATGTGCACATATATGAACGCAGGGGGGCTGAATTTTGCATGAGAACGCGCGGTGACTCAGTCGGGCCTCCCCCAGTTCCCCTACCTAACCTTCTTTCCCTTTCCCCTCTCCACCCCCCGACCCCTAATGCCTACCTAGCTACCCCAAATTTTTTATTTTTTACTTACTGCTTCTCAGGAGCAGAAGCAACTTCTGCGCGCTGGCTAGCTGCCGGCATGTGCTTCCCCAGGATAGCATACAATGGTGTTGTCTCAACCCACCCCCCCACCATGGCCCCCCCATCCAGATCCCACCCCTTTAAAGAGGCCTGGCACTTGTGCGCAAAAACCCTTGGGTTTTACGCATGTAGGCCTTTGAAAATTTGGCTGAGAATTTGTGCATCATGGAAGTGTACACGTGTATGATACATGTGCAATGTTGCATGAAAATGAAAAACCATGCACAAATGAACGCACACCTACTGTTGCGGTCCTGGGTCGGCCCCGGGATCGCCGCCTACCTCGTCGTGCTTCCGGGCCCTGTCCGCCCTTCCTGGGCCTCCGGGGTCTCCTGCCGCTGCGCTCCCGACGCGTGCACACCTCGCCCGGGCCTGCACCCTCTCCTGCCGCCACGCTCCCGCTCCGTCGGAGCAGCCGGCGTCTCGCCGCGGCTGGCTCCGCCCCCTAGGCGCACGCGCGCGTCCCAGCTCCGAATTTAAAGGGGCCAGCGCGGGAAAACCTGGTTCCTCCCTCCGGTGACGTCAGACGCTGCAGGGCTACTTAAGCCCTGCAGTTACAGATCCCATTGCCTTGCAACGAGGTTCCCAGGGTGTCCCTGTTCCAGTTACGGTGTTCCTGTTTCGTCTTCGTGATTCTCTGGTTCCTGACTCGAATTGGCTTGCGGTGATTCTCTGGTGCACGACTTTGGACTGGTGAGCGACGTTCCTCTGGCTCTCGACCTAGGACTCCTTCAAGACTCCATCTCCAAGGACCCTCCTAAGTCCCAGCGGCCGGGTCCCTATGGGCTCCTCCTGGGGGGACACCGGCTTCCAGGGTGAATCTCCTAAGTCCCAGCGGCTGGACTCTTACGAGCTCCTCTCGGGGGAGTACCGGCTTCCAGGGCGAAGATCTTCTTCCGCCAGGCCAGTCTCACCTTCTCTTCATTCCCTCCGGAGCCCTTGGTCGCATAGGGCCTTCCGTGGTTCTCCCTCCGGTCATCCACGAGTCTGCCTCTGCCGCCTCCCGGTCGGGACCACTGCTGCGAACCTTTCATGCTCAATGTGTAAATAAAAGTTATACATTTTTATAAATGCATACATGATGTAAAATATGCATGTGATTATGGACTTGTACATATTTCTTTTAAAGTTTTCCTTTTAATATTAAGTAAGGTAAAAAATTATTTAATGATGTCAATTTTACAATGGATGCCTCTGAATGTGTCTGTAACACCATCCTCCTAACCCAACCCACCTCCCAAAAACTCACCCCGCATCAAAGTTCCCCTCATAATGGTCCATATATAGAGTATCAGACTGAGCTCTATAAAGAGTCTCTCTCTCTCTCTCCTAATGTGGAGCTGTAACAAAGTGGCGCATGTAACGTACACGTGCCAGCTGAGGAAAATTTGGAGTTATGAGCATCAGTGCTGGCCCTGCCTCTAGAATGCCCATGCCCTGCCCCTTTTCCGCCTACTTTTTCAGGGCATGCATATCTCAATGTACGTGCCCTTCCCAGCTATTTAAAATTTGTCTAGCTCCCGCGTGGCCGTTTTTGCACACGCAAGGCTTTTAAAATCTATGCTCCCTCTATGTAAATTACTAACGAAGCTAGGAATAGCTTTCTTCTTGCATGCTGATGACTTACAGTTCTACATACCACTCTCCAAATCATATGAAAATACAGCCTTGATACTTTCCAACCATATGAAAACAATACAGCAAGAACTTTTGTAACTTAAACTAACATTAAACCCCAAAAAGACAGAAATCATCTGGCTAAGTAGAAATTTTCAATTAAATCCCTCATAGCAAGTATGAGACTTAGGAATACAACTAGATGAGAAACTAACAATGAAAAAGCACATCAAAACAGGTTATGCCAAACTACTATCAGACTGTATATTACATCGATTGAAACCATTATTAACAATGGCAGTCTTCCGTACTGTATTGCAAGCTCTATTTTCAAACCTAGACTACTGCAACTCCTTACTACTAGGTTTTCCAGCATGTCAATTAAAATCACTTCAACTATTACAAAATACTGCAGCAAGACCCTTACTAGGATCCAGAAAATATGATCACATTACACCCGCACTGATCACACTGCATTGGTTACCAGTACAATCCAGAATTTTCAACATCATTCATTCTAATAACCCCAGCTTGTTAGGAGTGACTGCAATCTTACACACCTCAATGAATATTAAGATCCCAAAATAAAGGACTATTGACTTTTCCAACAATAAGGAGCACATGTCTAAGACAAATAGGAGATCGGGTATTTTCTGTAGCGGTCCCAAAGCTATGGAATTCTCTGCCCGAGACATTACTAACCTTACCTGAAAGAAAGATATTTAAATGCGAACTAAAAACATGGCTATTCAAAAATGCGTATAAACTAACTTAAAACACCAGAAATAGAGAGCCACAAAAACAAGAATGACTAAGATAATAATCAAAACATGAAAATGTATCCAATGAGAGAATAAATGAGGTGAAAATTATCTTATCATTTGAATTCCCCGTACTCCTTGCCTTAAGTACTAGACCAATTATTAATATCTAATAGAAAATTCACTACATAAATATTAATGCCTATATAGGAATACTACATCTGTAACCAATCATTGTTTGTCTGTTGAGTTATAACTATGAATATCACTTTATAAACCATTGTAATCTATACATGGAACAACGGTATATATAATGTCTAAATAAATAAAAATAAAATAAATAAATAAATACCTTATAGCACCTTTGAAAATGTTACATGTGCCGGCCGCAGCAGACCCGCGGCCCGGCCCTCTCACCTCTCTCAGACGAATCCAGTGCCTGGTTCCTCATCCCTGGCAGAGGTGGGCTGCCGGCCCGTCCTCAGGCTACCCCCGTAGCCTACGGCTCAGCTGCAGATCCCTGTGCTCTGCGTCGGGCCTCTCTGCATGGCCCGCAGAAAGATGCCACCGCTCAGCACCGCGCCCCTCCCTAGGCGTGCGCATGGGGTGTGCATGGAGTCACTAGGGGAGCTATATGAGTATGGGAATGGGGCAGGTTAGGATGTGCATGGGAAATCACTAGGAGGGGCTATAGGGATGTGGGAATGGGGTGGAGGTAGTGCATGGTGATCATTAGACTAGTGATCATTAGACAGACTAAGCGAGATTGGACTAAATGGCACCACAATCAAATGGTTCAGCTCATACCTAACAAACAGAACTTACAAAGTAACCTTCAAGAACAAAGAATCAAAACAGTTCCCCCTTTTACACGGCATCCCCCAAGGATCATCACTTTCCTCCACCCTGTTTAACATTTACATGCTCCCACTATGCAAACTCCTCACCGACCTGGGTCTACAATACTTTGTATATGCCGATGATGTCCAGATCCTCCTCCCCACCAAAGAAGACCTACAGAACACCCTACTACATTGGAACTCCATCCTGGCTCACTTGCACAAATAGATGGAAGAGCTGTAAAATGGAAGACCCATTTGTGGTGCTGAAACTATATTTATTGTGCCAGTTACTTTCCTGATTACCCAACAGTAAAGACTTTATTTTGGACACTCAACCAGAGTCTCCCGTGTATTATTTGGCCCTAATAGCACACACAGTAGTGAAAAGAGTTACCAAGGTATCCCTGTCACTCTGGGCCTAGAAGGAGAGATTCCTTCCCCAAACCAACAAAGGACTCAGGCCCTGGGGGATAGAGACTTGTACAAAGAACTAGCGGTGAGACCCAGCCCCATCTGTGAGAAGCCAGCATCCAGGGATGGGATTACACATGTAATTATAAAACATGCTTAATGTTTCCTTATAAAGCTGCAGATATCTAGGGCAAATGTAGAATGCTGTAAAATATAAACAGGATGTAGCTCCTGGTCTTCATGTTTCTGAGAGAACTGTAATAATACATCTGAGCTAGAATATAAAGCTCTTTTATAAGCATCTTTAATATATTTAAATGGATAATCGTACTGAGAAATCTCACTGCTAATTTCTTAGATTTTTCTTTGAACTATAATATATATCTAAACGCAGTTGACACAGTCAAAAAAATTAGATTCTCTTTAAAACTACATGCTTGGAAACTCTGAAAATGTAATTATGTGTGACATTCTAAAGGCGTTTTAACAATATATACAACTAAACTTCTCTTGCTAGTACCCGACACCATTTCCAAACCCCTGGCCGATATCATTAACTGTTCACTATCCCGGGGAATCTTTCCAGACAACCTTAAACTGGCCTCTCTTAAACCTCTCCTAAAGAAACCGAATTTGGATCCAAAAGATCCCAATAACATCCGCCCTTTTTCCAATCTTCCTTTTATAGCTAAGATTATGGAAATATTAGTTAACTCTCAACTTTCTGATTACATTGAAGATCACAAAATACTGTACCCCACCCAATATGCGTTCCGTAAGGCTTTAAGCACCGAAACCCTACTCATATCTCTGACAGACCACCTCATCATGGGCCTGGACAAAGGACAATCCTTTTTACTGATTCTACTTGACCTTTCGGCGGCTTTTGATACTGTAAACCATTCCATCCTCCTCAACCAGCTGTCGGACATTGGAATAACAGGAACTGCATTCACATGGTTCAAAACATTCCTCAGTAACAGAGGTTACAAGGTCAGAATCAACAATAAAGAATCCCCCCGCTACAACTCCTCACTAGGAGTTCCTCAAGTCTTCTCCCTATCCCCCACTCTTTTCAACATTTACCTTCTTCCACTAAGCCAGCTGTTAACCAACCTTAAACTAAAACACTTCCTATACGCCGACGACGTGCAAATCTTGATCCCCATCAAAGAATCCATTATCAAAATACTCGAGCATTGGGAAAATTGTCTCCGGGAGATTAACCGTCTCCTCGCTAGTTTAAACCTAATACTAAATTCAGCTAAGACTGAACTCCTCCTCTTCTCCCTGGAAAACAGTAATACCACACAAAGTGTATCATCTAATATATTCGTCACCCAAGCAAGAGACCTAGGAGTATTAATCGACAACCGCCTGAACCTAAAAACATGCATCAACCACACAACCAAGGACTGCTTTTACAAACTGCAGGTTCTAAAAAGAATTAAACCACTCCTTCACTTTCAAGACTTCAGAACTGTCCTCCAAGCCATAATTTTCTCCAAGATAGACTATTGTAACTCTATCTTGCTAGGTCTCCCTTCCTCCTCCATCAAACCTCTTCAGATGCTCCAAAACGCGACAGCTAGAATCCTGACAAACACTAGAAGAAGAGACCACATCTCTCCCATCCTTAAAAATTTACACTGGCTGCCAATACATTTCAGAATTCTTCCCAAGTCCATTACCATCATCCATAAATCCTTCCATAATCAAGCCCCTCTTAATCTTCAAATCCCACTCAGACTACATACCTCATCTAGACCCATCAGAGAAGCCTACAGAGGATCACTGCATGTCCCCCAAACCAAATCTACACATCACCTAGCATTCAGAGACCGGGCCTTCTCTACAGCGGGATCTTCTATATGGAATGCCATTCCCCCTGATCTCAGACAGGAACCATGCTTACTAGCATTCAGAAAAAGGCTTAAGACTTGGCTGTTCAAACAAGCCTTTCCCGAACCTAACTGAAGCACCGCAATAACTATTGAGTGACTCTCAGCACAATGTAAATAATTGCTCATCCTACTGTTAAGTTACTCTAGCTTTGTCTTCTTCTTCCCCCAGTTTTAGCACCCTTGTTTTATTGTAACTTTTTTGCTCCTCTCCACTTGTTTAATGTTCAAGGCTTTTACACCCCCTGTTAACTGTAAACCAGCATGATGTGATTGTATCATGAATGCCGGTATAGAAAAGCTCTAAATAAAATAAAATAAATAAATATATATTTGAAAATGCCTACCTAAATAAGAAGAATATAAAACAGTCCCATCAGGCCACAAATATAGCACTCTCAGCATCTAACATCCTCATCTACTATGTTATGACACTGATTACACATCACACAATTTCAGACCTATCAGGCAGCTCTTAATTGAAATATTAACATACTACGCAAGCTCTCAAATATGCTGCTCGTAGACCAGACCATTTACCATCTTTGACTTCGTTGTCTTTATCTGTTCTTTCTACCTCCAGCCAGGAAGATGTGCTGGACACAAATATTATAAAGCATGGCGTGTACATAACAAAGATCTTGTTGACTTTGGCAGAAGCAAGAAGGGATCTTTTTCTGTAATTAAGCAATCCAAACTCGCTTTTCAGCACTGGGCATGGCTTTACTATTCTTCTGAGGCAGAGGAGGAAAAGATGTTACAGCCAACAGAACCGAAGGTAAGCATTATCACCTCCAGTCATAGAATGAAATGTTGGAAGATATAAAGAAATCTCCAGCACTACTGAAATGTTTCCTTGGTACCAGCTAATAATCAACACACATACTGAAATTTGCCTGAAACTTAACTGGGCTACTACATCCATCACCAGCAAACAATAATCAAACTACTGGATTTTCACATTGTATTGATAATTACAGTTCTCACAGCTGGCTTCCTGACTCCATGGAGGAACCAAACTCATAATAGCTAGTTTCTGTAATATGATATAGGCTATCTCATTGAAGCTCCTTTGCGCCTCCTTTCTCTCCTGCTCATTACAGGGGCTCTAGAGGTAGTCAGGCATATAGGTAAGCATGCTCTCCAATCATGCCTCCAGCCACACTTGGGAAAGAGCCAGTAGTCAGAAAATAAAGAGCTGTCAACATTTTTACCTAAACTTTTCAACCTGTGACAATGACAGATACGACAGAATTCAAAACTGACCTCATCAGGTGGAATCTACTCAAGCAGTCTCTTGCATCAGCTCCCCCTAATTTTGCCTGAGTCAAAAGATTCTACTATGATAAGTTTTATATCTTGTGCAATGTGCAGAATAGAAACATCCTTACCACCACTATGGTAGAGCTGAAACACATATCCAGTTTAGATAGCCCATGTGGAAAGGAAAGCATAACATACTTTTATAAAGGCTGCTGATAGTTGTTAGAAATTAGCATTGGAGATATTTCACCTGTTTCAAATGAGAAAAACATAACATTCATTTAATTAACTCTGATGCACTGACATTGCACAGCCGCGCTGCACACTGTCAAACTGCTGTCATCAGAAATTGCTGCTTATTGCCTGGCTAAAAAAGGGCCAAGGAAAAAGGAGGAACAAAACTAGTACCATTGCCAATGTTGGATCACTCTTTTTACTCCAGTTGCTCCTCCCAGATTGTGGGATCCTCTGAAATGAGTTGACATAGTTTCAACGATTCTCAACCAGTGTGTCGCCATGCACTGGCAGATGTGTTGTGTGCTACTCACAACTGGCGGGGCCAAAGAAATAAAGACTGGCGCTGCCAGCCGCCGGCGGAAACATTCAATAGAAATGAATAGATTTCTCCTCCAACCAAGTTATACTTCCAAGAATGTCTATATGGAGAGTGGTTAAATTTAGTCACCAAGAGAAACTAGGTGGTTAAAATTAGCCATTCTGAAACCTAACCTGCCAACTTTCGGGGGATTTTAAATCCCCAGCACGCAGAAATCCTGGGAGCTATGTATGTGGCTGGGCTGCATGCACGCTAAGCGCATTTTCAAAATGGCCTGGCCATGTGCGTATCTCCCATTTTGCGTTGTCCCGGTGAAACGCACGCTGGCAGCTGGCCGGCATGTGCAACTTAGTTCTGCTCGGAGGAGCAGGTACGTTTTTAAATTTTAAAAAATAGGATACTTAGGGTGGGTGGGTTTAAGGGTTTGGAGTGGAGAGGAGAAAAGGGAGGAAGGTTAATTAGGTTGATAGGGAACTGGGCAAAAGTCCAGTTGCATCACCGTGTTTTTTTTTTACAAAATAACTCCCCCCTTGCATGCGCGCGGATATCTAACAACATAAGAACATAAGAAATTGCAATGCTAGGTCAGACCAAGGATCCATCAAGCCCAGCATCCTGTTTCCAACAGAAGCCAAACCAGGCTACAAGAACCTGACAAGTACCCAAATACTAAGAAGATCACATGCTACTGAAGCCATTAATAGCAGAGTCCATTCCCTAAGTCAATTTGATTAATAGCAGCTAATGGACTTCTCCTCCAATAATTTATCCAAACCTTTTTTAAACCCAGCTACACTAACTGCACTAACCACATCCTCTGGCAACAAATTCCAGAGCTTAATTGTGCACTGAGGGGCAGATTTTCAAAGGGTTACGTGTGTAACCCCCGAAAAGCTGCCCCTGCGCGTACTGAGCCTATCTTCGAAAAAGGGGCGGAGGTTCGGAGGCAGTCCGGGGGGCAGTCCCGAGTCCTCCGGCACAGCGGCCTGTGCTGGGGGATGGCGAGCCGGCATGCGCAAGTTACGCCTGCCTCGGGCAGGCATAACTTCAGAAATAAAAGGGGGGATTTAGTTAGGGCTGGGGGGTGGGCTAGATAGGGGAAGGGAGGGGAAGGTGGGGGGGAATCGCAAAAAATGTTCTCTCCAAGGCCGCTCCAATTTCGGAGCGGCCTTGGAGGGAACAGGGAAAGCCATCGGGGCTCCCCTTGGGCTCGGCGCGCGCAAGGTGCACAAGTGTGCACCCCCTTGCGCGTGCTGACCCCGGATTTTATAACATGCGTGCAGCTGCGCTCGCATGTTATAAAATCTGGCGTAGATTTGTTCACGCCGGGTTGCGCGAACAAATCTATGCCTGTGCATAAGTTTAAAAATCTGGCCCTGAGTGAAAAAGAATTTTCTACGATTAGTCTTAAATGTGCTACTTGCTAACTTCATGGAGTGCCCCCTAGTCCTTCTATTAGCCGAAAGTGTAAATAACTGATTCACATCTGCTTGTTCAAGACCTCTCATGATTTTAAAGACCTCTAACATATCCCACCTCAGCCATCTCTTCTCCAAGCTGTACAATCCTAACCTCTTCAGCCTTTCCTCATAGGGAAGCTGTTCCATTCCTATCATTTTGGTTGCCCTTCTCTGTACCTTCTCCAGTGCAACTATATCTTTTTTGAGATGCGGTGACACAGTACTCAAGGAGCAGTCTAACTATAGAGCGATACAGAGGCATTATGACATTTTCCATTTTATTCACCATTCCCTTCCTAATAATTGCTAACATTTTGTTTGCTTTTTTGACTGCTGCAGCCCAATGAGCTGAGAATTTCAAAGTATTATCCACTATGATGCCTAGATCTTTTTCCTGGGTGGTAGCTCCTAATATGAAACCTAACATTGTGTAACTATAGCAAGGGTTATTTTTCCTCATATGCAGCACCTTGCACTTGTCCACATTAAATTTCATCTGCTATTTGGATGCCCAACTTCCAGTCTCACAAGGTCCTCTTACAATGTGTCACAATCTGCTTGTGATTTAACTACTCTGAATAATTTTGTATCGTCTGCAAATTTGATAACCTCACTCACCATACTCCTTTCCAGATCATTTATATATATATTGAAAAGCACCGGTCAAAGAACAGATCCCTGAGGCACTCCACTGTCTACCCTTTTCCACTAAGAAAATTGGCCATTTAATTCTACTCTCTGGTTCCTGTCTATTAACCAGTTTGTAATCCATGAAAGACATCGCCTCCTATCCCATGACTTTTTAGTGTTCTTAGAAACCTCTCATGAGGGACTTTGTCAAATGCCTTCTGAAAATCCAAATACACTACATCTACCGGTTCACCTTTATCCATATGTTTATTAACCCCTTCAAAAAAATGAAGCAGATTTGTGAGGCAAGACTTCCCTTGGGTAAATCCATATTGATTGTGTTCCATTAAACCTTGTCTTTCCATATGCTCTGTGATTTTGATCTTTAGAATTGTTTCCACTATTTTTCCCAGCACTGAAGTCAGGCTCACTTGTCTATAGTTTCCCAGATCGTCCCTAGAGCCCTTTTTAAATATTGGGGTTACATTGGCTTCCCTCCAGTCTTCAGGTACAATGTGTGCTGCAGCAGTCAAAAAAGCAAATAGAATGTTAGGAATTATTAGGAAGGGAATGGTTAATAGAACGGAAAATGTCATAATGCCTCTGTATCGCTCCATGGTGAGACCACACCTTGAATACTTTGTACAATTCTGGTCGCCGCATCTCAAAAAAGATATAGTTGCGATGGAGAAGGTACAGAGAAGGGCAACCAAAATGATAAAGGGGATGGAACAGCTCCCCTATGAGGAAAGGCTGAAGAGGTTAGGGCTGTTCAGCTTGGAGAAGAGACGGCTGAGGGGGGATATGATAGAGGTCTTTAAGATCTTGAGAGGTCTTGAATGAGTAGATGTGACTCGGTTATTTACACTTTCTAATAACAGAAGGACTAGGGGGCATTCCATGAAGTTAGCAAGTAGCACATTTAAGACTAATCGGAGAAAATTCTTTTTCACTCAATGCACAATAAAGCTCTGGAATTTATTGCCAGAGGATGTGGTTAGTGCAGTTAATGTAGGTTTGGATAAGTTCTTGGAAGAGAAGTCCATTAATGGCTATTAATCAATTATACTTAGGGAATAGCCACTGCTATTAATTGCATCAGTAGCATGGATTCTTCTTAGTGTTTGGGTAATTGCCAGGTTCTTGTGGCCTGGTTTTGGCCTCTGTTGGAAACAGAATGCTGGGCTTGATGGACCCTTGGTCTGACCGAGCATGGCAATTTCTTATGTTTTTCTTATGTTCGTCCCGGACCTCCACTCCTCGGGGGCTCTCTCCTACTACAACTGCCAGTATCAGAGTGAGTACTACCACTCCAGTTCTGTCTCGGCATTGTCTCCTCTCTCTCTTCATAGATCCTCGGCCTACCCCGCACTGCGGACCACTACCGGATCTACTCTCACTGGTCTTTCCATCTAGGCCTGAGTTCTCGGCCTACCCCGCTTCGCAGACCACTACTGGACCCATCTCCCTCTCGGGACCTGGTGAGACTGTGGAACTGCCTTTTCCACTCTGTAGCCTTCAGACGGGACCATTGCCATCAGACCTCTCCTCTTCTGGCTGGGATCATTACCCGTTCCTCGGGTTACCATCTATTTTGCAGTATAATAAAAATTAACTGTATCCATCTCTGCTCAGAGCTAGCCTATCGCTGCAAGTCCCTGTGGGAGGTGTTATCTCTTGCAGTGACCAAGGGCCCACACCTCAATGTCCAAGTACAATAGTGATTTGGTTCAGTTCATCTGACTCATCACCCTTGAAAACCATATCTGGAACTGGTATCTCCCCAACATCCTCATTAGTAAACACAGAAGCAAAGAATTCATTTAGTCTTTCTGCAATGGCCTTATCTTCCCTAAGAGCACCTTTAACCCCTCGGTTATCTAACGGTCCAGCTGACTCCCTCACAGGTTTCTTGCTTCGGATATATTTTAAAACGTTTTTATGATGAGTTTTGCCTCTGTGGCCAACTTCATTTCAAATTCTCTCTTCGCCTGTCTTATCAATGTTTTACACTTAACTTGACAATGCTTATGCTTTTTCCTGATTTTATAACATGCGCGCAACGACGCGTAAATGTTAGAAAATTGTCGCGTCCATGTACACGCATCGGGAACCGCGTGTGCATGGATGCCCAAGGAATCTTTTTAAAATTTACCCCTTTGTAGGTAGATCTCTTTGAAAATTCCCCTCCATATCTTTAAAGCTCATTTGATTTCTCTGTTGGTTTTGTGAAGCAGTATGGGATGTCAGAATACCACAGAGACTTATGAAGAACAATGTAAAAAAAAAAAAAAGAAAAACATTTTTTTGAATGATGTGCATCAGGCAATGTACCGTAACAAGTAAAACATACTGCTTTTTAACCCTGAAGCAACAGCCTATAGTACATGTGCACCCTTGATTCAATACATCTTCATTCTGGTTTTTTGGGAGTTTTTTTTACATTTAGGGAAAAGTCTAACAGTATTTATCAGAAGTACACTCACTTGGCCAACAAAGTTAATAATTTTCTTTTGCAGTATCCCACCTAGAAACATATGACTAAAACTGTTTTCTTAAATATGAGACAAAATTGACACAAGTTAAGGTATATTTTGAATTTTTTTTGTATTTCTTAATTTAAAATCCTTCATTGTTGACATCTGAGCCCTGTTGCTTAATGCCATTTCTGAACTCCTATCCTGCTTGCCTGTTTATCTAATTTTGTGCAGGAATGCCGAGGCTGATATTTTGAACTGATTCACCACCCAGGTAGCCACATCTGAACCACAGGAGTTGTGAAAGGTTTCATCTTTGCCCATCACAGCTTTCCTTCTTGGAGCCCCACAGTATGCAGTCACTGTTCTGACATGATTTGTCACAACCCATCAATAGAAAATAAATTATTGCCATTCTCACTTGTCAATAAGGTTGTCTTCACTTCAGCTGGTCTAATGATTGGAAGCTCAAAGGGAACATTTCCTGCCTTTGTGGAGCATGATTATGACTGAACACACTACTCCCTTATGCATCTTGGTCAGTAAAAACATGTACGGAAAGCAAATTAATTGGATGTTTTGCGCCAATGATTAGAGCATTACACATGAATACTACAGAAGCTCATATTAAGCAGTCAAGACTAGCTGAGTTTGACATTTATTTGCTTACTATGACATTATTAGTAACAGCTTCATTCAAGGTTGTAATATTTATTGCTGTAGAAGAAAATCATTATAATGTAAAGATGCCATTTCCCTTTGCAGTGATAAAATTGGAGTTGCAAAAATAAAAAAAAAAATCTTCCCAGGTGGCAGAGAAGCCAAGAACATGGATTATAAGAAATGTAAGAAAAGCCTTTTCAAAATGATTTTAGAGTCATTTCCCTGTCTTTAATGTCATTTTCAAGATATTTTCCTTAAAGCCTCAGAGAGGTATAATTTAGAAGTATATTTCTTAGGCAGTTCATCAACATATTGTGTACTGGTTAATTTATAAACAGTCATACATATAAACAATGCACAGATACAATTATTTGTTATAAAAATGTTTTCTGAATTTAAGTTGCAGATTATTCCTTATTTCCATGAGATGAACTGTCATTTATGATTCCTTTGTAATTGCAGTCCATTGTTTACCCAATTTTGGGGGTCAATTATGAAAATGCGTTAGAGCATTATCACGGGCATTAGAGCCCTAACATCCGAGAAAACGCATGCGATAAACACTGCACTGTGAAATGTATATGCAAATTTTATTCAAGTGGGAGGAGTTTATGGAAATGAGGGCTGGTTATCGTTACGTGTGATAACGCAATGCACACTATCACGGGATTTAATGCTGGAAATAACTACACCTTTTTTCTGGGAGTTTTCCCTGAGATAGCTGTGCATTACAGCAAAAACAGGTTTTGGGGGAGGAAGAGAGAGAGAAGAGAGCACCTCTGTGGAGGCCTATTGATTTATGAACTTTTTATACCACTGTAAGAGGGGGGCATTATGAACTCGGGGTGAGTTGGGTTTCAGGGGGCAGTTTAACATGAACAGTCATATGTAAAAACAGCACAGTTACTATCAATGACGATTTAATGTGATTTGGAGGGATGAAAGGTGAAAGAAGAGTAGATTTGTACCATGTTCTCTCTACCTAGCTTGACTGCAGCTAGGTAGATAGTAATCAAGCTAGGTAGAGAGACATGGTACAAATCTACTCTTCTTTCACCTTTCATCTCTCCAAATCACAATTACATTTTCACTGATGGTAAATGTGCTGTTCGTACATACGACTGTGCATGTAAAATTGCCCCCCAGAACCCAACCAACCCCACAAAACTTACCCCGAGTTACTAGTGACTCCTCTTACAGTGGTATAAATAGTTAACCTTTTTGTGTACTTCTACAGAGTCTCTCTCTCTCTCTTTCTCTCCCCAGCAACTCTAAATGTTATATTTATTACAAAATGATGAATCTAGGTCTTAGCTTTTTTGTTTGTCAGGTTGGAGCAAATGAAGCAGACAAATACATTGATGACTGGGTCAAAATTATCTTAGAAGGGAGCAGATCTGAAAGCACAGTACAATGCTTCCATGAAAGAGAGAGAAATTAAATTCCTAGATCTAATATCTTCTCATGGGTTTGGCAGAGGGCGGAATACTGTGGAAGCACTTTCTCAATCCCTGGGGAAAGGACGTTGCAGTCAATGTGCACATGTACCATAGTGCCTCAACTTCAGACTCCCCTGCCACCCCATCATAGATGACTATAAATGGGGTTGGCTCAAGCTTGCACTGGGCTGGAAGTTCAGATTTGCAGAAAATCCTAGGATAAGGAGGGCAAGCTGAGCCAGCCCTTGTTTTGCCCTAGGCTATATATGGATTTGCAGTTGAAATTTTTCTAGTACTGTTTCCTTACATGCCTCTAATATGCATTCAGTAAGACCCTCTTCCTGAAGGATTTCTTTCATCTCACCATGGTCACCAAAAAGACAAAAATTAAACTAAATTACTAAGAAATTTACGGCACATCATTTTTGTTTTTACATTTTTCTGTCAGGATGTTGAGAGCATTGCAATCAATTCCAGTTCTGATTAATTTTTCCATCTCAAATTAGCAAGATCTATCTAGTAATAAACAACTTATTGAACAACAAGCAACTTCTAGGTAGAATGTGTCTGTACAGAAATGGTGGAAAATAGCTCTTTAAATAATGCAGTTCTTGTTTCACAAGCTAAAAGCCATGCATCATTTTTACTGTTCATTAACCAAAGTGTAGAGCACATAAATGCAATTTTTATTTAAGTAAAACTGATAGCTTGGTTCACTTAGGACATTATTCAAAAGAAAATTATTAACTGAGCCAACTGATGGATGCAACTACATTTTTCCCTTTGCAGAGGCAATTTTGATCCCTAAGCATTTCCTAAGCTTTACCGATTTCAAATGTTCATGAGAAGTGGGGAAGTATCAGAGCAATTATCAATCTGCTGTTATTCAGAACAGTGCATGTTAAATGGAGCAAGCAAGACATGTTCAATACTGCACAACTGCTGATGAAGTTGGATGATAATCATATTCATATTGTAGGCTACAGTCGTTGGCCAAAACCATATATATAACTAGTACAACCTTTAAAGAGCCAAACTAAGGAAAGGCATCCGGGTAATGCATCCTGACTAGCACAGCAGCAACCTTCAGATGAATTTTTTTAACACAAGTTTGTCCAGCTATAACAGATAAGAATAGTATTGCTTGTAAAAATTGTCTAGGTGCAGAGAACAAATACTTTGCTGAAATGAGACCATGTAACAAGTGATCTCAAAGAGAAGCAAAACTCTGCTGGGCATGGTATCTGGATTGTGATCCATATGCAGAGGTTCTCTAGTGTTTGTGAGGAAACTTTCATGAGTATCAATTTTGATTTCTTGGTAATTTAGTTTGTAAGTCTAATGTGGGACAGGGAATAAATGTATAGGACTCATAGTCATATAGAGGCAACACCCCTAGGTGTTGTGTTCAGTCCCTGGGCAAAGAACACATCTATCATGGGGGTCTGTGATATATATGATCATCTCACCTGTCAAAGCCGCTGGCTTTATTCTCCACCAAGGGCATCAGCACAATCAAATGACTCAATGTCGGGAAAAACTGCGACTGAGGCTAACTTGATGCACCAGTACCAGAGCACTACATGGCTGCCAAAAAGAAAGAAAACTCACAAACACAGGAAAAACCGACCTAGGTGACTAAAGTGAGGAGCAGATAATTCCCTAAAGTAAGAGAGAGGAAGATTAGCAACCATGGGCTCTGTGGAAAAAATGAGACTGAAGGGGCCCTCACATAGTATAGCTGACTGCATATGTATATACTTGTGTGCCCCAGTGTGTATATACTTATGTATATACTTATGTGCCCCGGTGTGTGCCAAGGTCCCCTTCCGTGTAACTTTACTTCTACCATGGATGATGTATAAGTATATACATAAGTATATATACATAAGTAATTATAAGTATATACACATAAGTAAGTATAAGTATATACATAAGTATATACACATAACTAAGTATAAGTATATAAGTATATACATAAGTATATACACATAACTAAGTATAAGTATATACACATAAGTATAAGTATATAAGTATATACATAAGTATATACACATAACTAAGTATAAGTATATACATACGTATATACACATAAGTATAAGTATATAAGTATAAATATATACATAAGTATATACACATAACTAAGTATAAGTATAAACATACATATATACACATAAGTAAGTATAAGTATAAGTATATAAGTATAAGTATAAGTACATAAGTATATACACATAAGTAAGTATAAGTATAAGTATATAAGTATAAGTATATACACACTGGGGCACATAAGTGCCCCGGTGTGTATATACTTATGTATATACTTATGTGCCCCGGTGTGTGCCAAGGTCCCCTTCCGCGTAACTTTACTTCTACTATGGATGATGTATAAATCATAAAATAAAAGGATTCAGCCATTTCTGAGGGGTATAAAGGGTTTGGGGTAACTGGGGAGGGAGTGTAGGCTATCAAACCAGGGGAGGTTGGAGGACCTAGCTGTTAACTGGGTGAACTGGTGGACAAACTGGTAAGCTGGGAATGATGTAGACATGTGCCCCTTTTAAAATCCCCTGACTTAAGTGGTAGAAGCGGGATTTTCGCACCCACTTAAAAATTGTCACAGGTGCATATGGCCAGACTATTTTATAACATGCACGCATATACTTATCTCTTGGCCAGGCCCTGAAATGCCTGCACCCTGCCCAGACCATGTCCCGCCCCTTTTTGGAAACTTTTGATATGGGCACGCTAGGGGATTTACGCGCATATCTGGGTGCTTTTTAAAATATGAGGCTGACTTATTCGCGCATTCCCAAACTGATGTGCGTGCCGGGCTTTTAAAATTCACCTTAATATTTCTAAATCTCTGAAATGATATAAAAATATTATTGAATGATAAAATAAGCCAGGTATAAAACATAAAACATTAGCAAATGAACTACCTGGAGTCAATATCTCTTTTACTCTTTTTTGTCCACTTCCCCACGACATTAATACCCATGGCCATTATGAGGACAATTTTCATAGTGTTTTACCCAAGTTACTTGACTGTCTGAAAATAGCCCTCCTTCATTGCAGTTAAAAGTTTGGACGTTGTTCCATTGAAGAGAGGCATTCCTGGACGTGTGTTTAGGAAGAGCTGCCAAGTTACCCAGTTCCAGGAATGAGATTTTGGGCCACTCCTGGATTTCTGACAACCCCACTGTGTGGCATTAAGGGACCTGCAGCACAAAATTCAATGGGTAAAATCAGGGACTACAAATACCCCACTGCTATAAAATGCAACTTCAAAACCAGGACTAGCCAAAAAGTCTCTCCTGGACTGGGTGGCTTGGCAACCCTGATTTAGATGGGGGGAAGAAGAGTAAACATGTAGATGGCATTTTCAAATCTACATACCTACTTTCCCAGCAAATTCTACCCTCAGAAAAAGCAGGTACAAGTGCTCATGCATACTTTGTCCCTGTGACAATTTTCAAATGGAAAGTACATATTTGTGTTCTCTGAAAATTGGTGCAAAGTAAAAAGTACATACAAATCTTGTCCCAGAGGAGATAGTTTCAAAATTGCCCCTATGTCTGTAGAATGCATAATATATACTATATTTTTAACTTAAGAAGGATGGGAAAGTCTGATTCTTATTGTTAATCAACAGCATACATATCTTTCAGCTAACTCCAAGCCAGCAATAACTCAGTCCTAATGCTAAATGTTACTATACTAATGACACCAAATTAAACAGCTAGTTAAATATCAGTAAATGTTACTTATGCTAGTTAAACAGCTAGTTAAATGTCAGTAATTGTTACTTATGTTAGTGAAAATGTTAATAATATGTTACTCATGTTAGTAAAAATGTTAGTAATATGTTAGCAATTATTCCATGTTAAAATGTGAAAAATTGATATGAAGTTACAATGTAAAGTAAGTAGTATTATTCTTATTGGAATTGCGTTACCCTGTAAACCACTGTGATATGCCAGATCAAACAACGGTATATAAAAACAAATAAAAACATAAATAATGTGATATCTTTCAACTTTAAGCATTCTGAATTTGTAGTTCTGCTATGTGTATTGACAAAACAGGACTAAAAATCCAAGAATATGAATACAAAAAAAAGTTTAAATTGGAGAACAGACTCATGGTGTCCCTACTGTCAGTCAGAATTTTTAAAATAATATTACTGTTGTATATGTTGAGCACGTAATAAATAATTAATTGAAAATTAAGTTGAAACTGTGTGTAGAGAATCCAATAGAAACCTATTAAGAGGATTAGTTCATCTTTACAGGGGGAACGGAATAGCACAGATATTATGGGTTGTTGCTCCACTAGGTTGGAGCCGAAGACGGTGTACTCCTGGTTTATATAAACCTCTGCCACCATCTTAAGTTGTGGATTTTTGTGTTGACCCTCCTAGGGTAGCATGTCCCTTTGCTGCTCCCATTTGGTTTGTTTTTTCTAAGGAAGAACCCAAGGGGTCTCTGGGGTTGAGACCTGGGTTAAATGAATAAGGCAGGGTGCATTTCCCTATTTTGCCATGCTTTTGAAAACCTTTCTTCTGTGAGGAAGAAGTTTTTTCCACCCTTCCTGCCTCTTGCTTTTAGTTTCCTTTTTTCTTAAATAACATTCTTTTGTTTTACCTCTTGGTTTTGATTTCCCTTTGTCCTCAAATAACTTTCTTTTGTCTTACCTAGGGCCTATTTATTCCCAGGAAGGAGGAGTAAGTGAAGGAAGGAGAAGACCAGTGATACTATGCAGGTGTATCCACGGCCATCTCAAGGAGAACCTCAAGGGAGGCAAGGAGCATAAAGATACCACCCAGGTATGAAAGAGGAGAAAGGAGGAGAATATGGAGTAACTACAAGAAACATATGCAAAATGGGACTTAAGACTAAAACATCTAAATTGGGCTCAAACCCTATCCCCAATTATCTGGAGGAAGCTTAAAAACTACCCCAAATTTTTGAAAGAGACATGGAACAAATTCTGTAATTGAAATTAGCTTTACGATCTGAATAAATTTGCTGGAAGCTTCAGGTCACAAATTTATTGAAGATCTAAAGGGTAAGAAGGACTTTGCAAATAATAAGAGCTGTAAATAAAATTTCTAGCAGTTTTATCTTTACTTAGTCAAAGATTAAGATGGAAACCACATCAACTTCCACTGGGATTATTAATGCTGTTTACAATGGATTTTAATGCTTGATTGAGAACTAAACAATGCACAGGGTCTAGAAGAGTAATCTCCCTCCCGTCTGGGAATTCTGGTCACTCAGAGCAATTAACATTAGGAGGAGAAATGTGACATCTAATACTGTGTTTGAGGCACAGTCCTTGGGATCCAGCAAGAGGACACAAGTCCAGGGATAACATGTAAAAGTTTAGTTTTTGCTGTGAGTGAATGGATGCATGTAAATGTAAGAATACGAAAAAATATATGCGCATAGGAATGTGAAAGCTGCTCATCATATGCTGGGAAAATTAGAGGCTGAATTTTAAAACAGTCGTGCTTGTAAAAATCGGCAGTTATGTACATGGCTGGGTCCGGCGTGCACCGCATACATTTTCAAAAGGGCCTGGCCACACATGTAAGTGCCGATACACACACAAGTGCCAGGCCCTGAAAAAGGGGCGGGCCGGGGGCGTGATCTGGGCGGGAAGGGCTGGGACAGGGCTGGATAGAGGCCGGCCAGGACAGCGGCCATTAGCTGCTGTTCTGGGGAAGCACGCGCCGGCAACCGGCCAGCGTGCGCAAACTACGTGCATTGAGCCTATTTTGCATAGGCCTGGTGACGCGCACAAGCCCTGGGACGCGCGTATGTCCCGGGGCTTGAAAAAAGGGGCAGGGAGTGGGCGGTCTGTGGCGGGGCATGGCCAGAGGCCTCTGAAGGCCTGCTAGGCCGGCGCTCACAACCGACACCGACCTGGAGGCAGGCGCAACTTAAATAATAAAGGTGGGGGGGGATTTAGGTAGGGCTGGGGCGCGGGTTAGATTGGGTAAGGGAGGGGATGATGCGGGGGGGGGGGGGGCGAAAGGAAAGTTCTCTCCGATGCCACACTTAGGGGCCTCAGAGCGGCCTCAGAGGGAATGGGGAAAGCCATCGGGGCTCCCCTAGGGCTCGGCACATGCAAGGTGCACAAGTGTGCACCCCCTTGCGTGCGCCAAACCTGGATTTTATAACATGCATGCGGCTGCACGCGCATGTTATAAAATCGGGCGTAGATTTGTGCACGCCGAGTTGCGCACACAAATCTATGCCTGCGCGTAGGTTAGAAAATCTGGCCCTATGTATGTGTTGCCAAAGTAATTCATATAGCTTTGAAAAGTAGAAAATATGTCATGGTGTCTATATTCCCCATAAATAATATGGATAGAAAGCACCTTGAATACTGTGTACAATTCTGGTCGCCGCATCTCAAAAAAGATATAGTTGTACTGGAGAAGGTACAGAGAAGGGCTACCAAAATGATAAAGGGGATGGAACAGCTCCCCTATGAGGATAGGCTGAAGAGATTAGGGCTGTTCAGCTTGGAGAAGAGACGGCTGAGGGGGGATATGATAGAGGTGTTTAAAATCATGAGAGGTCTAGAACGGGTAGATGTGAATCAGTTATTTACTCTTTCAGATAGTAGAAAGACTAGGGGGCACTCCATGAAGTTAGCATGGGGCACATTTAAAACTAATCGGAGAAAGTTCTTTTTTACTCAACGCACAATTAAACTCTGGAATTTGTTGCCAGAGGATGTGGTTAGTGCAGTTAATGTAGCTGTGTTTGAAAAAGGATTGGATAAGTTCTTGGAGGAGAAGTCCATTACCTGCTATTAAGTTCACTTAGAGAATAGCCACTGCTATTACTAGTAACAGTAACATGGGATAGACTTAGTTTTTGGGTACTTGCCAGGTTCTTATGGCCTGGATTGGCCACTGTTGGAAACAGGATGCTGGGCTTGGTGGACCCTTGGTCTGACCCAGTATGGAATTTTCTTATGTTCTTAACTAAGCCAGAACAACAAAAATAACCACAGGAGCAAGAGACAGATGTCTACAAATAAAGTTACAGTAAAATAAAAAAATGTGAACTGGAAAAAAAGGTGTTTCTGGGGGAGCTCTAGAAACAAAACTCCTTTCAGGCTGACCATTCCCATAGAGGCCTAGAAAAGGGGAAAGCTGCAGAGGTTTGCGCGCATGTTATAAAATCCAGGGTCTGCGAGCGCAAGGGGATGCACATATGTGCACGTTGCACGCACCAAGCTCTAGGGGAGGCCAAAATCGGAGCGGCCTTGGAGGGAACTTTTTTTTGTTCCCCCCCCCACCTTTCCCTCCCTTCCCCTTTGTAACCCACTCCCCAGCCTTACCTAAATCACCCCCCTACCTTATTTTGTTGAGTTACGCCTGCCTGCAGGCGTAACTTGCGTGTGCTGGCTGTATGCCGGCGTGGCAGGCCCGACATAGGCATCTGTGTCGGGGCACTCAGCCACGCCCCCGGGCCATCGCCATGCCCCAGGACCACGGCCCTACCCATTTTTGCAAGCCCCAGGACAAACACGTATCCCGGGGCTTGCACGCGCCACCGAGCCTATGCAAAATAGGCTCGGCGCGCGCAGGGGGGGGGGGGGGGGGTTAAGGGTTACGCGTGTAACCCTTTTAAAATCCGCCCCTAAGTGTTTACTCAGTCATATACTGCTGACCCTTACATCAAAAATTACAAGGAGGTTATCTTAGAAAAATATGGTGAGGGTAATTTTGAAAATGGCTGCAGGGCTGGCAACTCATTTTCAAAGGTAAATTCCTTGTGAGACTCCACCCCTTAATGCTCCTTTTCATTTCTGTCCATAGTTTTCCTGTTCCTCCTAGATCAGCTACTTCTATCCTTATTCACCTACTTGAGAATAAACTATTTTGAGTGAATAAAGCCCTGAAAGAATAGAATTGTTTTTAATTGAGGTTGCATATTTATGATCTGATCCAGACACAAATCTCAGTCCTTGTAGTATGCTTCAGCTATGTGTAAACTCTAAATCGGAATACCCTACAAAACCCTTGACTTCTATGTAGAATGCCACATGCGCTTATGGGCCACATGCATTTTGAAAAGGAACACTCAGTCTAAGCAGTTGTTCACTCAAGAACTACGACACATCTAGACAGGCGATAAAAAGGCCTAATGCTTTTGTTTTGAAAGATTATTAAAAAAATGCCTTCTGTGATCATTAGATTTAAGATTCTTTGTGTCAACAGTATATGCTTGGTAATAGTTTTGTCTAGGAGAAATTTGCATGTTTTAAATTGGAGACATTTTAAAATGTCACAGTTAAAAACCAATTCAAAGAAAAGTTCTCGTTAGGATTCATTTCAGCTTTTATCAGGTGGCATTATTTTCCCAATAGCCTCTTACTCTACATTTCACATTTGAAACAGCTTAAGTCCAACCTATAATTAGTTTCTTCTAATTATTCAAAATGAGTCCTCTTCAAAATCAAACCCAGTTCTTGCTATGACTTTTTCATACATAAGATACCAATAAAATAGTCCCAGAATGCAAATTTCTGTCATAAGGAAATGCATATTTTTGCTTTAAATAGCAATAAGATTCTTTTAAAGAAATAAATATATACTAAAATATATTTATAAATATATATATGGATTACTGTATCCATTTTTAAAGATTGCTATGGCTTGTAATGCAAAGTTTTCTTGTTTGCAATGCATTGATTTTTGTGATCCTTTGTCGCTTATATTTATTATAATATAGGCACTATACTAAATAGCTAGAAATAGAATTACTGAACACTGATCTCTTTGTGCCAAACATGAGCTTATGCCCACTTACCCTGCTAGCACAGTTTTGCACTTGTTGAAATATACTTCTGCTATGTTTTCCTAAAGTAGCTTAAGGATTTCTCTTTTCAGAAACATTCATTTAAGATGCATTATCCAGCTAAATGCTGACTGTTGCAGTTGGAAACTGCTGGCGAGGTAGTGGACCCTTGGGCCGGCCTACCTAGGGTGACAGGGTAGGCCGGGGGGGCGGAGCCACAAGCAGGAGGTGTTCACCCGGGAACCAGGAACCCCCCGGGAGGAGCCCGTAGGGCACTGGGACCTCGGGACTTGGAATAGAGGCAGAAAGTCCAGGGGCTGAGGTAGGCTTAGACCGGGACCAGAGCAAACAGGAAGGATAGGAAGTCCAAGGTACCAGGGACCGGCTGTACAGGGCCGAGCGCCGGCTGAAGGCAGGGCAGCGGGCGGCAGCGGAGTCTGTAGCAAACCGGAGGCTGAAGCAGGCTGTAGGCTGAAGCGGAGTCGGTAGCAAATCGGAGGCTGAAGAAGGCCATAGGCTGAAGTGGAGTCGGTAGCAAACCGGAGGCTGAAGCAGGCTGTAGAGGAGTCTGTAGCAAACCGGAGGCTGAAGCAGGCTGTAGGCTGAAGTGGAGTTGGTAGCAGGCCGGGGTCAGAGGCTGGCTGCAGGCTGAAGCGGAGTCAGAGGCAAACCGGGGTCAGAGGCAGGCAGCAGGCAGAAGCGGAGTCAGAGGCAAACCGGGGTCAGAGGCAGGCAGCAGGCTGAAGCGGAAGTCAGAAGCAAACCGGAGTCAGAGGCAGGCAGCAGGCTGAAGCGGAGTCGGAAGCAAACCGGAGTCAGAAGCAGGAAACGTGGAGATCACCAGGAACGCAACTAAGAACAACTATAGAGTTGTGAACCTCGTTGCAAGGCGATGAGAAAGAGTTTGAGCGCCGGTTATATCGGGGCTTGGGCGTGATGTCAGCAGCATGGGCGGGGCCAGGCTTCCGGGAGTTGAGCGCTCAAGACGGGCATCCTCGCGAGCGCGCGAGACTGACGAGAAGCAGGCACTTAATGGCGGCCGCCATGTGGAGTGAGAGAAGCCCCCGGGGTCCAGAGCGGGCGGAATGCGGTGATTCCTGAAGTGGAGGTAGGCGGGTTTGAGCCCTAAGCGGAGGGAAGCGGTACAGACCGCAACACTGACTTCTAAATATTGTGAATAACACATTATCCGGCTACAATTTATGTGGATAAAAAAGAGGTGCTCTGAAATGGGGTAAAGTTATCCAGTTAGTTTAGCCAGTTTACAGCGGTATGTGGCTAAATTAGCAGGATAACTTTAGGGCTGCCTCAGAAGCTTAATTACAAAAAGAATATGGGGTTGGTTCGCCCCAAAGGAGGGGAAGGGGAGTTAGATGACATTTTCCTAACCAGGGAAGGGGAAGGGGCAGGGGACAAGACAAGTTTGACTGGTGAACTGACCCTAGAAATTCTTTTTTTTGGAATTGAATATATGGAAGGATTTGGGGGGGGCTTTCCCCAGCAAGGCCCATTTGTGTCACTTTGGCTTGGGGGGGGGGGGGGTTGTGATTTGGGCCACTAGGCTTATACGGGACTTTTGTTTTTCTTCACAGCATGGCCACTTAACCAGCTATATTCTTTTGAATATAGCTGGTTATATCTAAAGTTATCCGGCCACATGTGGCTAAAAAACTTTAACTGAACAAATTATATTCAATGCTAGCCAGTTAGGTTTACAAGTTATTTGGCTAAAATCAGCTGGATAACTTTAACCTTTGATATACAGAGGGACATTTATCCTGCTGAATGTTTCAGATAACTTAACGAGCAAACTTTAACTAGGTAAGTTATCCATTTTACCAGTTTTTGAAAATTGGCTTCTTATGGTCTAGTCTGGGTTATATTGAGCATGTTCTTGTAGGAGACAGTAGATCCAGGAGTCAGATGTGTAGCAGTAGCTCTCTGTCCCAAAATTTGAATGTACTGGGTGTTGCATAACCTTTACCTTCCCTCCCCCATAACATCTCACTGGAATATCCTGCTAATATAATTTTTGTACTATTTTGTAGGCCATTCAATTTGGAATTTAACAGTACCTTACACATTACTTAAATGTATTATTTATGGCTGGAAAGTACAATAGTGAAAAACAGCATCAGACTGACCGCATTAACGGTCCGATTGTAAAACACGCATGTGCGTAAAAATCGGGGGTTATGCCCGTGGCCAGTTTCAGAAGGGCCCGGCCATGCATGTAACCCCTGTTATGTGCTGAAGTGCCGAGCCTCTAGAAAGGGGCAGGACGGGACAGCGCCATTCAATGCTGTCCCGGGGAAGCACGCACCGGCAGCCGGCCGGCGTGCAAAGACTACTTCTGTTCCCGGAGGAGCAGTAAATTGCAAAATAAAACTTTGGGGATAGTTAGGGTAGGTTTAGGGGGCGAGGAGGAGAGGGGAAGAGGGAAGAAGGCTAGAATTAGGTGTAGGAAATTTCTCTTAACTGGAGCGGACTAGAAGGGAACTGGGGAAGGCCTGATTGTGTCGCTGCGAGTATTTTTCTAAAATTCTCCCCCTGTGCACAGAGCAGACCACCCGCCTATACATGAGCAAGTGGGCATAAAATTGGCACGTCCATGTGCGTGCGCCGGGACCCATATGCACATGGACACACATGGACGCACGTGCGGGTCTTAAAATCGACCCCTATATGTAATGTAGTAAGAAACTTAAGACTTGGTTATTTAAACAAGCATTCCCACAGAGCTAAGAGCAGGTCACATATCCATTTACCCCAGCATATTTCACATAACTTGTTATCTTATTTACTGTTACTTTTCATGGATGTTTACTGTTAGTTATTTATTTATTTTTTTTTCATTTATTTATTATTATTTATTAATTGTTATTTTATCTATTTATTATTACTTCTTAATTGTTAACATTATTATATATTTTTTCCTGTTATTTTGGATTAACCATGTTCATTGTAAACCGCTAACTTGAAGCGATAGTTACTGTTCATTGTAAACCGGGGTGATATGTATATTATACAGGAACCCCGGTATATAAATCCTTAAATAAAATAAATAAAAATAAATAATACATTTCATAAAGTGCATGATGCTGGAGCAACCTTTATTATGAAAAAATGGATTGCTGGGTTCAGAGGATATGGTGCAAGACTGCTAATGAGTGTTTTATGGATGAGTGTTTTATCGAATTTGGTGACAGTTGACCACTAAAATTGTTTCAAGAAAGCCAGAAAAATGATTGAAATTCCAGCAACAAGTAGAAAAAAAGCTGTTACCAAGTAGCATGAAAGATTTTGGATGAGAGGCGGAAACAGTTTGATAGAAGAACAGTTCTTCTATCAAACAGTTCTTCTATCAAACTGTTATCGTTATCGAGTAAGGGCTGGTATCCAGGCTTTTCATGTTATTTTGAAACCATTGAAAATCAAAACCCATATCCAAGACAGGCTCTGACTGGCGAATTAGTTATGAAATTGGGATAAAAAGGATTTCCTTCATTTAGCACCTTCGATGAATTTTTCATTTGGTCAGTTTGAAAACCATATTTTCAAAATGATCAAATTTGTCAAAAACTTTGAATAAAATTAGTAACGAGGAGCATTATCACCAAATTGTCAGAACCCCTGCTTGCACTGGTCTTTTTTTCATGTTCACAGCAAAGAAAATTTTATGGGTAATCAAAGAAAGTGGGGAATCTTGGGATGGCACCTATGTTTGGAATACGATTTTAACTGAAATCATTATCCCATTTTGAGTTATTCAGAAAACGTTTTGGTAGTAGGCGAAGCTACTTTTGTCCATGATAAGGCGCCATGCATGTGAGCAAATGCCACGCAACAGCTGCTTAAAGGAAATTTGATTGATTTTTGGGCTAATGACGTTTTGCCAGACTTGAACGCTATTGAAACATAGGTGCCTTATTAAGGATGAGGTGGAGAGTTTAATGTTGAAGGAAAGTGGACAGGGACGTTATTCCTCTGAAACTTTGCAATAAAATTTGGAATTGGTCTTATTAAATTTGGAAAATTAAACTGATTTATTTCAAAATTTGTTGTGTTCATATCCTGCTCATTTTAAAGCCATTTTGCAAGCTAACAGTGGATGCACCAACTATTAATTATATGTTGTTTAATTCTTTTTTGAATGATGATTAAAATGGTAGATTACAAGTTTCTATCAGATTTCTGCTTGCTGCTGCAATGGAGGAGGTAAAGATTGTGCAACATCCCGTAGTTTGAAAAATGATATCAAAATTCTTACAAGTTTCTTCAGATCTGTTCAAAAATCCACAATTTTCTCATAGATCTGGGGACATTCCAAAAGATCAAACACAATGAAAATTGGTTAAAGTCAGCTTGGTTCAAACTACAACTTAAATGTTTCACTCATTTATACCTGTTAGGACAATATGCTATATACAAGAACTACCTAAACTGGCCCAACCTAAGACAAGGCGTGAAAACATAACAAATGTAAATAGAAAGATAATTTTCAATGGTTTGTTAGGGAACCACTCAATTATTTTCATGTTCAGACCTACAGAAAAGAAAATTCATGGTAAATGATTAACAAGAGAACTTCTAGATAAAGCACAATTTAGCACTGACTCTTTTGTGCAAGTTTGAGTCTAATTGTGGCTGAATGATTCCCTAAACAGATCACAGAAGTTGTATTTTACTCATTTATTTTTATTTATTTATTTATTTATTTTTGGTTTTTATATACCGGACTTCATAGAAAACATCAGTTCGGTTTACATTATAACTTCAAACTCAGCAAACAGAGGCTTTACATGGAACTAATACAAAAAACAGTGGATATTGAACCAAGGTAGGCAGTTTTTCTAGACTTGATTTTTTTCAGTTGCACTAGCCTGTGGCAAATGATAGTGCCAGGAAACATCCTGGGTTCAATATATTTCAGTCACATGCAGCATAGGTTAAAAAACACAGAATTACTGATAAAATGTCATCAGCACAAGTTCAAAGACTTGGATTTTTTTTTTTTACTAATTCTATTATGGGGCCATTTTCAAAATGTTCACATTGTTGTGTAATCACCACCCACCTTAGTCAGGGATCATCTCTGGTGACTGCAGGGGTGGGAAAAGTCTGTCTCCAACCTTGGAACAGGGTACTTTGCACTAGAGAAGAGCTTTGCTATGGGGCCTAAGGGGAGTCTCACGCAAAAACATAACTGTCCTTTCCCAAGTTGTATTCCAAAACAGAAAAAAGGAATTTATCAAAGTCCAGGAAAAGGCAGGAAAATCAGCATACAGTCCAAAAGTATCAAAAATGCAGGAAGAACAGTTTCTTTGTCCATGGTGCTTCTTTTGATGACCCTTCTTCTCTCAACTGTGTCCTGGTCTAAAAAGTCCTACCTAGTAAGGGTAGGTAAATTCTCCTCCAATTCCAATATACACCAGGGGTAATGACAAAAAATGTGGCAGCTAAGATTTCAAATCAGAAAAATTGCAATCATGCAAACCTTTTTTTTACCAAGTCTATAATTTCTAAATCTACCAGGAAGGGTGCTAATATGCATGATCAAGCCCGACTTACAAAACTCGGTGGGTAGAAGAGTTCTCTATTACAGTAAATGAAAATTGTCTAATTTCTTTGATATTGTATACAAACATTTCACATCGCAGTTATTACTGTTCAACTGACTTTTATATAAGAAATTAATCTAACTATACTAGGGATCATTTCATCCGGTAAGGAAGAAAGCAGGAAATTGCTTTCTTTTGTTCAACTAAATGTATAAATGCAGTCTTTCCAATCTGTAAATACAGAAAGGGTAATTTTATAACTTCAGGTAGAGCTAAAGTCTGCATGCAACTTTTACATGCAGACTTCATTTTTAAAGTGAATTCATACACGCAAGAGCATGCCAATGAACACACGTAGAAGTACATGCCTGCACAATTGCACTTATTTTGTATCATGTGTGCAAATGTGTACACACTATATAAAATATGCTTAAATCTACCCAACAACATGCTCACATATCTAAAAGATACGTGGCATGTATTTTCAACATAACTAGATAAGTAGTGTTTTAATATTTATCTGGCTATATTACTTAGCTGGATAAGCAGCAGTTTTTGGTTTTATCTAGCTAAGTGGCAGCAGAAGTCAAAATGTATCTGGATAAGCGGAACAAATCTCCTATATGTGAGTATTTGTGCTCCTAATTTTAATCCATTTACATGTGGAGATTTAATTCACATATTTTCCTTAGCACATGTCAGCTTTTATGCACATAAATAAACAAATTTTATAACATACACACACGAAGGAAATTACTAGCTTTACCAATTAGTCCACCAGTTTGCCCAGTCTATCAAGACCCTTCTGGTTCTTCAGCCTGAACTCCAACCAGTTTATACTGACCCCTCACGCAGTCAGTATTAGCTAATAAATGGGCCTATACAGTAAACCACACGGGAAAGAGGGTGAGCGCCCGCTCTCCCAGCGCGCACACAGGCCACTCTCCTGTGCGCGCGATTCAGTAAGTTAATTTATTTAAATTAGGGCCCGCGGTAAAAAGAGGCGCTAGGGACACTAGCGTGTCCCTAGAGCCTCTTTTTTGACAGAAGCGGCGGCTGTCAGCGAGTTTGACAGCCGACGCTCAATTTTGCCGGCGTCAGTTCTGAAACCCGCTGACAGCCACGGGTTCAGAAACCATACGCCGGCAAAATTGAGCATCCGGTTTTCAACCCGCGAGCTGCAGGCCCATTTTAAATTTTTTTTTTTTAACTTTTTTTAAACCTTTGGGGCCTCTGACTTAATATCGCCATGATATTAAGTCGGAGGGTGCCCAGAAAAGCAGTTTTTACTGCTTTTCTGGGCACTTCCCCAGAGCCGGCAGAAATTAACTTTTGGGTAGGCGCTAATTTCTTAAAGTAAAATGTGCGGCTTGGCTGCACATTTTACTTACTGTATCGCGTGGGAATGACTAATAGGGCCATCAACATGTATTTGCATGTTGCGGGCGCTGTCTCGGGGGGGTTGGACGCACGTTTTCGACGTGCTGTTACCCCTTACTGAATAAGGCGTAAAGCTAGTGTGTTGAAAACGCGCGTCCAAATGCTGGTTAACAGTGCACTCCACCAGTGCGCAGGTACAGCCATAGGTGCGTCGCTTTGACAGATTATAAAATAGCAATTTATATGCATAGATTATGGCCCAGCCCCAGAATGCCCATGAATTGCCCTTTTTGAATAAGAGCAAATTTATTCACGCATTATTACTTGCATATGTGTACTTGAGGTTTATAAAATAGCCTTTATGCAAATATGTGCTATTTGTGCACGCATCTGCTAATTTCTATGCGTATAACTGTTTGAAAATTCACCGTATGTGTATAAATTAATTTGTTTTGAAAATGCTCAAGTAATTGGCACAGTACGTGCGCTGATTAAACTGCACATCTTCTTTGGAAGGTATAACTTAGGTAGGTTAACTTACATGCATACTTATTAAAATAAAAAAATAGTTGCAGAAGTTCCAATTCTTAGCCCTCACTCACCCAGAATATGTCATTGCAGTTGTCTACCAATATGCGTGTAGCTGAATTGCGTGTGTACTTTTACATTCATCGAGCACTGGGCTATTTTCTAACAGCCATCTTTTGCACATAAAATGCTTTGAAAATTCAGCCTTATATGCAATGCAATTAATTATGGTATATGGATCTTGAAATAAACCACATGATAACTATACACAATAGTGATGTAATCTTCTACATTCTAAGAATATTAAGAGAATCTGATGTATATGTTACCACTACGTACAATCATACAATGGGGTAATTTTAAACTGTGCATTTTGGGCAGGGCAAGGCCACCTCTAATCTTAGTGGTCACTAATCTGATTGGGTTTTCAAGTTATCCTCAATGAATATGTAAGAAAACTCAAGCCAATGGGTGACCATGAGGACTGGAAGTTGCATACCCATGGTTTTACATAATAGCATAGAAAATGTCAGCAGAACAAGACCCAAGGGGTCCATCCAGTCTGCCAGCAAGCTCTCTTTTTAAAATGTATTTACTTATTTAATTTTATTTTTAGGGTAATTGTTGCTCTGCGCAGTTACCCCAGTCAACACAAGTTTTCCTTTTCTTCATTTCCATCATTTACCTTCTAGGAATCCTCTGAATTTATTCCATGCCCTTTTGAATTCCCTTATGTCTTTCTCCTTACTACCTCTTCTGGGAGGGCATCACCCTTTCCTTGAAGAAATACTTCCTAATGTTGGTCTTGACTTGACCCTCTTGAAGCTTCATATTATGACCCTTTGTTCTACAGTTTTGTTTTCTATCAAAAAATATTTGAGTCCTGTACATTATTATTGTTGCGGTTCTGGCCGCGAGCACCTGGGCCAGGCCCTTACCTCCAGACTCCCGGACCTGCTCCCACTTCCAGAGGCCTGGTTTGCGGCCTGTTTGGGCTGTGCCGCTGCGAGGTCTTCCATGGACGCTCGGCGCCTAGGCGCGCGCGTGCCACTTGGGCGCTTTTCTAGGCCGTTTCCCGCCAGTGGTGACTCCACCCAACTCCTGACGTCAGACTCCGCGGCCTTGATAAGTCGGCTGCGGCCATCCAGTCTTTGCCTTGCAATGGGTTAGCCTCCCGGTTTCCTGTTGCGCTGTGCCCCGGAGTGACTCGCTTTGCTTCGTCGCTCCGTTCCTGCTATAGTACCTGCTTGGTTCCAGCCTGCCTGCTACAGTACCTGCTTGGTTCCAGTACCCGAATCCTGCTACAGTTCCTGCCTGGTTCCAGAACCTGAGCCCAGTTACAGTATTGCTACTGTCCTAGTCTGGTTCCAGTTACCTGTCCTGATCCACAACCTGCCTAAGTCCCAGCGGCCGGGCCCCTACGGGCTCCTCCCGGGGGAGTACCAGCTTCCAGGGTGAAGAGCATCTATGTCCTGCCTGCTATTCATTAGATTACACAAATTTAGAGAGCCAAATTGAATATAACAAACATACAAAATTTATTTAAATCAACCCAAATATAAACCTGTATAGACAATAAAAACTAAGCTAGCACACTCACACATTCATACCCACATATTAAAAAATATGTTTTTTGAGATATCACATACAAATATAATCTCTTGCTACAAATACATTACACCTATATACTTTCTTCACAAACAATCAATAATGCATATCTCATATATTGCCATGATTTTTTTAAAGCTGAGATGTATAATTCCTAATGTCCGACAAAAGTAGATCAACGATCTCTTCGTTTCACTCCTCACACGAGGGGCTTCCTCAGGGACCGATATAATTCACATATTTTACATATGCTACCGCACTGCAATAAATCAATATCACAGGAATTACCCGCAAATTTACTCTCAAAATCATCATCACCCACTACCAACCAAATATCTCTCTTCATTTTTTTCTTTTCAAATTACAGACTTGTTTAACATTAAAACCCTACCTATTACACCATCACCAAACATAATTTGAAAAATATCTCCATTTTCCTTATAACCCTACATTTTAACCAAGCAGTTTACAATCAAACAGGAAACACAATTTTCCTTCTCCTATTTCACCTATACTGAACCCCTGAAAGAATCAGGTCAAATGTATAGCGGCCATACCTACCTTAGATTATAAATCATCCATATGTTTCACTCCAATGACTTCGTATAAATGCCATCCATCGCAATACTTTCAATACATTGAGGCCATCAATTCAAACACTTCCTTTATCGCGGTGTGTCCTTTGATGTTCCCATTAAATGTTACACAACGGTACTAACTTCAATACCTTTCTAAGTACCTTATAAGACCCACCGACCTGTGCTCTCAAGAAAACATATTCTGTAACGATATAACCCAAAAAGTTATCCTTAGACATGAAAAACTCACTTACCATGAACCACCAACTGCTTCAATACACAAGAAACCTTCCAATACTCACGTTCAGACCGGAGGTGACGTACCACGTCGTCACCCGCTGATGTATGAAAGTCATGCTTATCCAAACAACTTTATATAGAACGAACACTAGTAATTAGACAAACTTGTCAATTATCTTTTTAAAGCCCCAATGTAATTGTCATTAAAACAACCTGCTCCAATCCTCTTTTATTCTGACCAAAACATGATAGACACCCACTAAAAATTTCACTGACCCACCTATTAATAAAACGCATTCCATTCTATTGGACCATTCAGTCCTAGCGGTATCACAGTCTGCCAACTGAAAATAAATTGTTGTTCAATCTTCCTTAACAAAAGGGATAAATCCCCCCCATGTTGAAGAGTTACTTGCTTAATCACGAAGAAACGAATATCTTCCGCAGTATGATTACTTTGAACCCAATGACTTACTAAAGGAGCATGCTCCCGTAATGCCTTGATGCGGCTCCGGTGCTCAACAATACGACAACGAATAGGGCGCGTCGTTTGTCCTATATAAATTAAATTACAAGGACAAATAATAGCGTATACCACACCACTTGTATTGCAATCAAACAGCCTTGGAATTTTGTAAGGAAATTTTAGATGGGGATGACAAAACGTTTGACACTGAAGCGTCAAAGGACAAACAGAACACGAACCACAAGGCACCTGTCCATGTATCAAACCCAAATCACGTGATACCTTACCACCCCTGAGTTTGTCATACAAAGTTTGACGTTTTTTCATAGCAAATACAGGATTCTCTGTAAAACAAGGTATAGTTGACAGGACATGCCAATGGCTTAACACAATGTCTTTAATCTGAGTGCTTTTTGAAGAAAACGGAATGGTGCAAATCATCCGATTTAAGGTATATTTTGGATTGTAAATCAACAAATTGTCCCTATTCGAATACATAGTCCCAGAGGGACTATGAAAATGAAGTGTACCGTCAATTATCTGACAGACAGGCGTATAAAAAATTGGATCAAAATTTGACACCAATGTTGCATCAGCAGGTTACTGAGATTTTGGAAAAAGCAAACAAGGATAAAATCATTACCAACAAAGAACATCGGTTTTTGCAGGTAGCATTTCCTACCACAGCTCATCTGTACATTTTACCAAAGATCCATAAAACATTGATAAACCCGCCCGGGCGACCGATATGGATGATTTATAATCTAAGGTAGGTATGGCCGCTATACATTTGACCTGATTCTTTCAGGGGTTCAGTATAGGTGAAATAGGAGAAGGAAAATTGTGTTTCCTGTTTGATTGTAAACTGCTTGGTTAAAATGTAGGGTTATAAGGAAAATGGAGATATTTTTCAAATTATGTTTGGTGATGGTGTAATAGGTAGGGTTTTAATGTTAAACAAGTCTGTAATTTGAAAAGAAAAAAATGAAGAGAGATATTTGGTTGGTAGTGGGTGATGATGATTTTGAGAGTAAATTTGCGGGTAATTCCTGTGATATTGATTTATTGCAGTGCGGTAGCATATGTAAAATATGTGAATTATATCGGTCCCTGAGGAAGCCCCTCGTGTGAGGAGTGAAACGAAGAGATCGTTGATCTACTTTTGTCGGACATTAGGAATTATACATCTCAGCTTTAAAAAAATCATGGCAATATATGAGATATGCATTATTGATTGTTTGTGAAGAAAGTATATAGGTGTAATGTATTTGTAGCAAGAGATTATATTTGTATGTGATATCTCAAAAAACATATTTTTTAATATGTGGGTATGAATGTGTGAGTGTGCTAGCTTAGTTTTTATTGTCTATACAGGTTTATATTTGGGTTGATTTAAATAAATTTTGTATGTTTGTTATATTCAATTTGGCTCTCTAAATTTGTGTAATTTTATGACAAGATTATAGAGAGTTGTATTTAACGCCCTTTGTGTAATTATATACCGTGCTATTCATTAGAGGCATTGACCACCTTTCCCAGTCTCCAGCAGGTCGGCCCAAGGGTCCACTAAACAGAGACTCCCATAACAATTATTACTTTTCAGGTAGTTAAAAGTCTATCATATCACACCTGTTTCTAGTCCCCTCAAACATAAACATATTTAGGTTCCTCAGTCACATCTCATAACTCTTTTGGTGCAGACCCCACACCATTTTGGTTGCATTTTTCTAAACTGCTTCTATCCTGTTTCTATTGCTTTTGAGATACAGTCTCCAGAACTGAACACAGTACTCCAGATGAGGTCTCACCAAGGACCTGTACAAGGGCATTATCAATTCCTTTTTCCTGCTGGCTATGCCTCTCTGGGGGTATTTTTTACTTGCAGACTTTGCCTCAATTTTCAAAATGAAACTACACTTGTATTTTTGCTTTGAAACTTTCCAGGGGTACAAAATATCTGTGGACAGTTATACCTAAATTTTCAGTGGGACTTTTTCATGGAAAATACCATATACATTTGAAAACGCAATCTACGTATGCTATTTTCCTTCCTGACCAAAATATGCTTCCAGAAATGCCTCTTTTAAATGTGGCTAAAAGTAAGTGCACGTACTTTTAACTGCATTGAGAAAGGGACATTTTCAGCCAGTCAATTTATGTATGTAAATTATGCTTTGAAACTGTCCTCAGTACTTCTATATCAGCAGATAGGTGTCCAAAGGCTGTGCCTAAATACACAATGCAGCATTATTTTGCATAGTCCATGGGGAGGGTACTTTTATAACTGTGCAGGTAAGGGTAAAATATTCATGCAACCTTTACATGCAGACCTTAACCCACATTTTCAAAGTGAACTTATGCACATGAATTTGCTTTGAAAATGCTCAGGTAAGTGCATCCTGGAATACCTACTGCCAGTATGCATAAAAATACGACCTTGTACTTAGTTCACAAGAGAAGGCATAATGCTTATATTTTGTCATTTCTTACCTGGAAATCCAAAAAGAGCATTTCTTAGTAAATAACATGCAAAATTAAAATACTTCTTGGGACTGTTCAATCAATAACCTGCATGCATCTGTGCCTTCAGGAAAAAGTAATCACTTTCGGCTCGATCCAGTAAGGCCGCGGTAAAAACAGTGAGGTAGTGTCAGGCGCACCCTTCCTCCCCGCACGCACAGTTCTCTTCACTAACTCCCCGATACTCTCCTCTAATCGCATGCAAATGCATGCCGCGGCTGTGAAGCGTTAGGGAAGGGTTATGCCCGCGCAACCCATTTTACTGTATAGGCGCTGTAACAGCGCCTATACAGTAACCTGGGTGCGCTGGTACCTGTCATTTCAAATGACATTTGAAATGACAGGCACCAGGAAGTGTAAAAAAGTTTAAAAAGTGTAAAAAACAAAAATACCTGTGTGTTATATAAAAAAATAAAACAATTTTAAATACCTGTCGGAGGGCCGTGGGTCCAGGCGGCCGGTGGGCGGCGGGCAGCCATCAGCGGCATCCGGTAGTCCCTTCTCCCTTCCTCCCTCCCTCCCCTGCCTGGATGAGCGCCAAAATCGCACGGGCGGGTCGGCAGCGGGGGGGGGGGGGGGGGCCGCAGCAGGATCCGGGAGCGGCGGGTAGGCAGCAGCGGGGTCCGGGGGGGCAGGGGCAGCGGCAGCGGGGGGGGGGGGGGCAGCAGCGGGGGGGCGGCAGCAGGATCCCGGAGCGGCGGGTAGGCAGCAGCGGGGTCCGGGGGTGGCAGCGAGATCCGGGGAGCCAGCAGCGGCAGCATGTTCGATCGCGCAGGCAGGTAGGTGGCAAAGTAAAGATGGCCGCCTGCACGGGAAAATCGTGCAATTGGCCGCTGAAGACGTGACGTCACACCCCTACGTGACGTCACGTCTTCAGCGGCCAATTGCACGATTTTCCCGTGCAGGCGGCCATCTTTACTTTGCCACCTACCTGCCTGCGCGATCGAACATGCTGCCGCTGCTGGCTCCCCGGATCTCGCTGCCACCCCCGGACCCCGCTGCTGCCTACCCGCCGCTCCCAGATCCTGCTGCCGCCCCCCCGCTGCCGCCCCCCCCCCCGGACCCCGCTGCTGCCTACCCGCCGCTCCCGGATCCTGCTGCTGCCCCCCCCCCCCCGCTGCCGACCCGCCCGTGCGATTTTGGCGCTCATCCAGGCAGGGGAGGGAGGGAGGAAGGGAGAAGGGACTACCGGATGCCGCTGATGGCTGCCCACCGGCCGCCTGGACCCACGGCCCTCCGACAGGTATTTAAAATTGTTTTATTTTTTTATATAACACACAGGTTTTTTGTTTTTTTACACTTTTACACTTACCATAGCAGGCCCGAGCCTTGCTACTTTTTCGTTTGTTTTTTTTTGCCCTGGTCCCGTCCGGTCTCCTGCAGCCCCATCCGGTCCGGACGGGGCTGCAGGAGACCGGACGGGACCAGGGCGGGTAAGCAATGTTTTTACCCTACACTACACTACAAATGACATTTGAAATGACAGGCACCAGGAAGTGTAAAAAAGTTTAAAAAGTGTAAAAAACAAAAATACCTGTGTGTTATATAAAAAAATAAAACAATTTTAAATACCTGTCGGAGGGCTGTGGGTCCAGGCGGCCGGTGGGCGGCGGGCAGCCATCAGCGGCATCCGGTAGTCCCTTCTCCCTTCCTCCCTCCCTCCCCTGCCTGGATGAGCGCCAAAATCGCACGGGCGGGTCGGCAGCGGGGGGGGCGGCAGCAGGATCCGGGAGCGGCGGGTAGGCAGCAGCGGGGTCCGGGGGTGGCAGCGAGATCCGGGGAGCCAGCAGCGGCAGCATGTTCGATCGCGCAGGCAGGTAGGTGGCAAAGTAAAGATGGCCGCCTGCACGGGAAAATCGTGCAATTGGCCGCTGAAGACGTGACGTCACACCCCGTGACGCCAAACGTCGTGACGTCACGTCTTCAGCGGCCAATTGCACGATTTTCCCGTGCAGGCGGCCATCTTTACTTTGCCACCTACCTGCCTGCGCGATCGAACATGCTGCCGCTGCTGGCTCCCCGGATCTCGCTGCCACCCCCGGACCCCGCTGCTGCCTACCCGCCGCTCCCAGATCCTGCTGCCGCCCCCCCGCTGCCGCTGCCCCTGCCCCCCCGGACCCCGCTGCTGCCTACCCGCCACTCCCGGATCCTGCTGCCGCCCCCCCCCCGCCCCGCTGCCGACCCGCCTGTGCGATTTTGGCGCTCATCCAGGGAGGGAGGGAGGAAGGGAGAAGGGACTACCGGATGCCGCTGATGGCTGCCCGCCGCCCACCGGCCGCCTGGACCCACGGCCCTCCGACAGGTATTTAAAATTGTTTTATTTTTTTATATAACACACAGGTTTTTTGTTTTTTACACTTTTTACACTTACCATAGCAGGCCCGAGCCTTGCTACTTTTTCGTTTGTTTTTTTTTGCCCTGGTCCCGTCCGGTCTCCTGCAGCCCCATCCGGTCCGGACGGGGCTGCAGGAGACCGGACGGGACCAGGGCGGGTAAGCAATGTTTTTACCCTACACTACACTACACTAACTCCTACTAGGGGGAGGCGGTAAACTAGCAGGTTAAGGCCGTGGCAGAACAGCGGGTTACGGAGGAGATAATATCAGCGCCCGTTACAGTATCGCAGGGGAATAGATAATTCCTTCATTATACAGCTTTTTCGTTCATTTACATGCCGGGTGCGGAAAGGGTTATGCGTCTGTTTTCAGAAGCGATACGGACGCGTGAAACTGGAGACTGTATCGCCGAACTGCCTTGCGCGCCCGAATTGTGCGCTACGAGCACGTTACAGACGGGCAATCCTCGAGCGGACGATACTGGATCGAGCTGAAAATTACTTTGCATTGCCAAAATACTGGTTATTTAAACAGTCCTGTGTCTTGACTTAAATTTGAAAACTTGTCCTGTAAGTTTTGCACTCCTTAAAAGTGTTCCACTTAACACATTTAATAGATGTAAAAGCTCACAAGTGATGATATAAAGGATAATTTACGCTTGCCATGCATTTTTGTCCAATTAATAGATTGCTTGTGTGTTGCATATTTTGCATGACAAAAGAGCAGAATATTAAACTGCCATTCATAATGAAAATGCACTTTGCAAATTAAAAGTGCCGAAACAGAAATTTTTCACCCTGTTTAGGAAATAAACAGTCCTTAACCAATTAAAGCACATTGTAATAATACTATGATTTATTGCAAGTTGTTTAACTTTCAAAACTCGGCTAACCCATATTAAGGTCACAATCCATCATGTCTTGCCTGGAAAGCCAGCAAGTAATGGCTGTTGTATTAGCTGCTTTTGATGATAGTATGAAAGAAGTATTAGCACTTGTCAACAAAACTGCTTACAACATAACATTAGCATGCATAGGCTGCTGTACCTATTTATTATTCTGGCAGCTTCACACATATTGTTACAAGCTTATAAAACATTTTGTCGGGTGGAAACCAAATGTACACTGTTTGGTTTTCTGATAGACTGGCAGCATAAATGTCTAGGCTGACTTTGTTTAGTTTAAGTGTAAATAGAGACACAAATTCTTCAACCTGCTCTCTTATTGATGCTGAAAAGTGCTGAATTATTCAGCATCCATCTCTTCCGTTTGTGTCTATCACAGTTATCAATTATCTATCAGTCTTCTTGTCAAAACAGAATGGATTAATCTGGCTGAAAACAAGACAAATAAACGGATACTATAACAGGGGTATAGGGTTGCCAAACTGTCAAAGGGAAATCCAGGCAATGACATTTGCCATCAAAAATGGGATATCTGGCTTAAGTGAGCAAATGATTTCCCCTTATGAGCCAAGAATGCACTTAGCTTACTGTGAGTAAATTAACCTGACTACTTTGATTACTAATGCATTATCAACGATAACAGTCACTGAAACATTCTATTGTGCAGCTAAAATTCTTTAATGCTTGAATACATACTCTTATAATTTATTTTATAAATTGGGAAACAAAGAAAGTGATATATATTATAAAGAGAATGCACAACCAGTAAATAATTCAAATTGAATGTGAACACAGGTATCTAGACTTGTCCACATCGCGAGTCACCAATAATGGAAGTACAAGTCACTCTTTACATCCATCTAAAGATCTGCAAGGCCCTCCCTATTGCCTCACATATTTTATTTGAAAATCCTCCTTGACAACTTTTCTTTGGGCATGCATTTTTATTTACAGGTGCATAAAAGTAAGGCTTGGAAGTCTGCTCTCTCTCTCTTTTTTAAAAAGTAATATAACTAAACTAACTGAAACCTGTTGAAATTCCCTTATTCACTGTCCTCCTCCCGAGTCCGACAGCTGTATTTCCCTTCCACCCTCTGCAGCTCTACCCCAGTACTTCCTTCCCTTCTCCTCAAACTGTGCTCAGCCCATCCCCAGCACACTCTGATTCCTCTCCCCAGTTCACCTCCAGCACTCCTTTCCCCCTCTCTAACCCAACCCCAGCACACTCTCAACCCCTTTCCCCAGCCCAATCCCAGCACCACCTTCTCCCCTCCCCAATGTGACCCCAAGTACACTCTTGAGCAAACTCCCTAACCCAACCCCAGGACACTTCTTCCTATCCCGGACCTATCAATCTCTGACCCTCTACTCCTCAGCTCGAATCCAGCATACCCTGAATCCTTGCCCAACCTAACCCTAGCACATCTGACCCCCTGCCTTATCCCTGCCCTAGTATTCCCTTCTCCCTTCTGAACCTGAACCCACATCCTGACCACTTGCCCCTCAAAAGCAGCAGCCATTTCTCCCATGTCCAGCCTGGCTCAAGTACACCTTGACCCCCTGCCCAGCCCACCCTAATCTCAGCATTCCTTCTCACCTGCCCATTCTACCCCCTCTTCCTAAGCCGACGCTAGCACATTCTGAACCACAACACACCCTGATCCATTCTCCACAGCTGAATCTCAGCACACTGACTGTTCTCATCCATCCAACCCCAGCACATTCTGAGACCCCTCACCAGCCTGAGGACAGCATTTGCTTTCTTTCTAATCTGCCCAGTCCCAGCACACTGAACCCTCCCCCTTTCCTCAGCTCAACCCAGCCCATGTTAATCAATCCCACTCCCTAACCCAACCAGCACATTCTTGACTCCCCTCCCCCCACCTCATCCCAAATACACTCCTGGCCCTCTCTCCTGGCTCAGCATGACCTGAGGCTCCAATTGTCTTGCTGAACTGTCTGGCATCAACAGGGAATGCTATACCCGCCTCAAGTGTGGCACCTGTACCTCCGCAGGACATTAATAGAGTCCCTCCAGAAGCACAACCTTCTCCTGGTGACGGGGCGGGGGGCACCGAAGCCATTTGACCCCACTGTCCCTACAAGCCAGCAGCCACTGAGAGCACTGGTGTTATTCCAGCGGGATCTGACTTTACCCCCTCTCCCATATCCTGCAACAGGGATACAAAACTGTCAGCAGCAAATGGGGCCCCTTATTGGGGTGACTCATTGACAAAACTGGGCTCATCATAGGCCTCCTCAGATGGGTCCCTGGCTCCTCAATCTGAGGCAAAGAACTGCTACTCTGGCAAGGAGCACACATTGCCACCAGAACTCCACCGCCTGCCTGCATCAAAGAAAGCTTGGCCTCTAAGCACTTACACCGACTGCCTCTGAGCAATTACTGGCCTGCCACTGACACGGCCAGCAATCTGTTCTACCTTGTCCTCCATTTCCTCTGTAGCCAGCTTTATCAGTGACTAGTGGGATGCACATGCACATACCAGCAACCACCTGTTCTACCTTGTCCTCCACTTTCTGCCGTAACTGGGTTGTTGGGGACTGGTGGGGTACACATTGGACCCCCACCAGCTTCCAACAAACAGACATCCGACTAGGCATTATTATATATATATACTGATATGGATATTTAGTACAATTAGCATTACTGATGTAGTGCAATTTCTAGAATTCTAAAAACTTGCTGCATGTATAGTATCTTCTTTTTGGATTGTTTTTCAGTAGTCATCCATCATGTCTGGAGGCCCTGGATAAGAACAGAGCAGATAACATCTTGCTGCATGCTAGGAGAATTTCTCAAAAGTTATTGTGAATTCTAAAATCATTTTCAGGACAGAGCTCTTCTTCCCAGCCATCAGCCTTCTTTCATAATCTCAGTTATATTTCATTCCATATCATTTCAAAAACTTGAACATGCTCATTTAAGTTCTATTTATTCAGTTTTTTTCTGTGAAACAGAAAGAGAATTGCTCAAGCTGATTTCCAGAGTTGTACTGAGGGTGCACTATCAGATATGTGCCCAATTTTGTTGTATTTAATTACTCCAAGACTATTGCATTAATGTTTGGTCTTTTGATCTAACGGTTTCCTCTTGCAATTTTGGGCTTCTAGCAGCACTGGGATCTGGTGCCATTAACCTTAATTCACCAAAATTAGGATTTTACTATTATTTCATAATCCCTCCTAATAGGGGCAGCTCAAGAGAAATCTGCTGCCTGATGTGAGGGATGAGATGGCGCTCCCCCAGCCCCAGACCCACCTCACCCGTCCAGGGAATAGCACAGATCAAATCATCAAGAAGGGAGTCTCTATGCAGTCTGGCCCTTTTAGTAATTGAAATATTGTGGAAGGGGGAAAGAAGGGGTCAGAGGAGTGGCAGAGTGATAATGTTTCTAGGAAGCTGGCAAACCCGCCATACTCCCAGGAACCCTACAATCTGCCTTCCACCCAGAGGCGTACCTAAAATATTTGGCACCCGGAGTGGATACTTCTTTGGCAACCCCCGCAATATATAATTTTTTAATTTCCTAAACATCAATAAAATATCTCAAAACAGCAGACACATCAAATAACACCCAATAATTAAGAATTTTAAAAATCTCCCTCTCTCTATTTCTGTCATCCTAAAATTGTTGTAGACTGGGGGTACACACACACACACACATATACAATATGCTCTCTGTCTCTCATACACATAAATACATGCTTGGTGTGAGACAAACACACACTTTTTCTGTACCTCTCACACACACACACTTCCTCTGTGTCTCTCTCACACACAGACATGCTTTCTCCATCACACACACACACACACGCTTCCTCTGAGTCTCTCTCACTCACTAACACACACATACACTTACTTCCTCTATCTCTCCTCTCTCACACACATGTACACAATGCAGACAAAACCACAAGCCAGATTCTGTATGCAGTGCAACAATGGAAAAGCAGAAAATCACTATTCTCAAAACAATACAATCAAGAAATATAAATCAATTAGAATAGTAAAACCATACTAAAAAATATACATTTCAAAACAGCTGATGAATAGAATATTATTCAATAATTAGAAGCTCCTGTACACATTTTTTAAAATTTCTTAAACACTGATAAAATATTTCAAAACAGCAGAATCAGTTATTAAAACTAAGGATTTAAAAAATCCCCCACTCTCCATACCTGTCATCCTGAGATTGTCATGAACTGGGTGTAAACACACACACAGAGACACAACCAAAATAAGCTCCCTCTGTTTCTCACACACATACATGCTTGGTGAGAGACAGAGGGAGCTTGAGTGTGTGTGTGTGAAAGAGACAGACAAACGTTTCCTCCGTCTCTCTCACACATACACATACACACACACACGCTTCCTCTATATCTCTCACACACAATTCCTATCTCACCCACGCACACACACAAACATGCTTCTTCTCTCACCCCCACCCTTGAACACAGGCACTCTCTCATACAAACATAGACAGGTACCCTTTCACACATACGCATCCACAGGCAACCTCTCATATATATACACAGATATACACACACTCACTCTTCATACACTCACCATCTCACACACACAGAGGCAACCTCTCATACACACTCACTCACACACACCTACACCCCCCCCCTCATACACACACACACACACACACACACACACACCTCTCATACACTAGCACAATCTCACAGGGCCAGTCTGTCATTTCTTCAGCCGCTGGCTGCACAGCAGGGCCTTTCTTCTTCTGCTGGCCTCTTCCACAGGACCTTGCTTTTGCTGGTGGGGAATAGAAACCCTGCCAGCACGTCACTGCTCCCCGCTGCCGCAGGACCTTCTTGCTAGCAGCAATGGCACCCCTCCCCCTGTTGTTACCCAGGGCAGACTTCCCCCTCGCCCCCCACCTTAATATGCCTCTGCTCCCACCTTTCCCCAGGATTTTCCCCTTGGAGAAGTGGGAGATGAGTGAATGGTGGTAGTCTGTGTGTGGCACACTCTCTCTGAGCCGTTGCAAGGGCCTAAGGCAGACTAGGCCCTGTACAGCCTTGTGCCCACACCCCCCTGCCCTCACCACCCACAATTATAAATTCTGCATTTATAATAACTAATTTAACATGAAAAATTTCATTCAAAATACAGTCTTCTAAGGGAAAGATATCACAAAAACATATATATTATTTTTAAATGTATTGCTCTCTGCCAATCAGAAAATCCTGCAAAAAAGCAAAAAACACACTTGGAATGCATATGGCATAAGGCTATTATAATGCATGTGGGGTGTGGGCTTTGTCCTCAGAAAGCCATGAGTAAACTGATTTATAGTTACAATATAGTAAGCCTTTCATACTAAAAAACAGCATTAATTCAAAAAAGGAAAACCTTATCTATGAAAAGTCAAAACTGCATATATTACAGCAAACACTAAAAGCAATACACTTCCTATTAAGGAAACAGAACAAGCCAGGCTATTATAGATCCCTACACAAACTTCACACTAGCAGGATACCTCACCTCAGTCACACATTTAATTATTTGTCTATTTATCTACTTATAAACTGTGTAGTCCGCTAATCCAAAAATCTTAGTGGATAACAATAAATGCACATAATAAAATCGTCAAAATGCAAAACAATCAACAAAATATCTAAAAGTACAGAAAAAAATAAATAAATTAAATGTTACAAATGTTACAAAAAATTACAAAGGCAGATTCCAAACAGGTAAAGCAGCATAGAAACCCATAATAAATCTGCAATTAATTTACATACATGCAGAACATAGACAGACCCTCTCCCAATACAGAATAAAGAGATCATAAAGCATAAACCAACATGTAGATAAAAAGTGAACTGGAAAGCACAAGCCAGACTAAATACAGTGCAACAATGGAAAAATAGAAATACCATTCCTCATAAAACATCAAATAAAAAAATATAAAACAATCATAATATTAATAAAAAGAATAAATGTTTCAAAACAGCTGATGAATGGAACATCTAGTAATTAAATCTCATATAAAAAATTTCCCAAACACCAATAAAATATTTCAAACTAGCAAACACATTAAATAGCACCCAATAATTAAAACTAGTAATAATAAAAAAATTCCTGCTTTCCATACCTGGGAACTTTTGATTTCTGATCACCCAGAGATTTCTGTGGAATAGTGTGGGGGGAACAGGAGAAAGTGAGGGAAATTTCTGCTTCCTCTCTCTCACACAAGTTCTTTCATACTCATTCATGCACTCACATACATATAGATGCTCTCTAATACATTCACATGCTCTTATCTATACACCCACTCTCACACTAGCAGGATCGCGATGATCAGCATAAAGGAAGTCCTGGCCCTGCGGATTTTTGAATACCGCAAGACCTGACAGGAGAAGCAGCAGTTGAATGGGCTCCCTTCTGCTCCAATTGCATCATGCGCAGGCCTCTTCTTGCCTTCGCCGCTGGTGGGATGGGGTCCACTGGTGACACTTGAGGCCTGCTTTCTTCCTCCTACTGCCAGTGGCCATGAAGCCTCTCCTCTTCCTCCTGCTGCAGGCAGCACGCAGGGTCTTCTTTCGTTCGCCGGCAGGGGGTTGGAAGATCGCAGACGTTTAGCTAAATTTATATCAGGAGGCAGGGGAAGCAAGCCACTGAGCATTTTGGAGGGCACATTTTGCTATTCCAACATCTTGCCGCCTGAAGTGGCTGCCTCACCCTACCTCATTATAGAGCCACCCCTGCCTCCTAACCAGGGTTGGTAAAAGGGTGTTAGTTGCCCTAGAATCATCAATCTTGCATTCTCCCCCAGCCCATTTAACTTTCAGAACTCAAAGCCAACCTCTCCCTCAAAGATTTAGAAAACTTAAATCAAGTCATGGTAAACCTAATACTACCGGCTCCTAGAACAATCTTGTACCAAAATGTAAATGGACATAGGGAAGGCAATTTTCGAAATCCATTTAGGCCAGTAAATATTGATATACCCAATCACACACTCCATTCTTCTCAACAAGAACTGCTAAGATTACCATCAGCCAGGGAGATACGGTAAGAGACCACCAGGGAATCCAGTTCCTCCTATCTAGGCCTTAGTATCTGGAACTCTGCCATTGCTGTGTGCTTAGAAAAAGATTATTTAAGAACATAAGAATATAAGATTTGCCATACTGGGTTAGAGCAAAGGTACATCAAGCCCAGTATCCTGTTTCAAACAGAAGCCAATCCAGGTCACAAGAACCTGGCAGGATAAGCAATGGATTTTCCCAAATCCACCTTAATAATGGTTTATGGTCTTTTCTTCCAGGAACTTGCCTAAACTTTTTTAAAACCCAGCTACACTAACGGCATTCAGCACAAACTCTGCAACAAATTCCAGAATTAATTATGTGTTGAATCAAAACAATTTTTCTCCTAAGAACATAAGAAATTGCCATGCTGGGTCAGACCAAGGGTCCATCAAGCCCAGCATCCTGTTTCCAACAGAGGACAAACCAGGCTACAAGAACCTGGCAATTACTCAAACCCTAAGAAGATCCCATGCTACTGATGCAATTAATAGCAGTGGCTATTCCCTAAGAAAACTTGATTAATAGCCATTAATGGACTTCTCCTCCAAGAACTTATCCAAACCTTTTTTGAACCCAGCTACACTAACTGCACTAACCACATCCTCTGGCAACAAATTCCAGAGCTTTATTGTGCATTGAGTGAAAAAGAATTTTCTCCGATTAGTTTTAAATGTGCTACTTGCTAACTTCATGAAATGCCCCCTAGTCCTTCTATTATTCGAAAGTGTAAATAACCGAGTCACATCTACTCATTCAAGACTTCTCATGATCTTAAAGACCTCTATCATATCCCCCCTCAGCTGTTTCTTTTCCAAGCTGAACAGACCTAACCTCTTCAGCCTTTCCTCATAGGGGAGCTGTTCCATCCCCTTTATCATTTTGGTTGCCCTTCTCCATTGCAACTATATCTTTTTTGAGATGCAGCGACCAGAATTGTACACAGTATTCAAGGTGCGGTCTCACCATGGAGCGATATAGAGGCATTATGACATTTTCCATTTTATTAACCATTCCCTTCCTAATAATTCCTAACATTCTGTTTGCTTTTTTTGACTGCTGCAGCACACTGAGCTGACAATTTTAAAGTATTATCCACTATGATGCCTAGATCTTTTTCTTGGGTGGTAGCTCCTAATATGGAACCTAACATCATGTAATTACAGCAAGGGTTATTTTTCCCTATATACATTACCTAGCATTTGTCCACATTCAATTTAATCTGCCATTTGGATGCCCAATCTTCCAGTCTTGCAAGGTCCTCCTGTAATGTATCACAATTCGCTTGCGATTTAACTACTCTGAATAATTTTGTATCATCCGCAAATTTGATAACCTCACTCGTCGTATTCCTTCCCAGATCATTTATATATATATATATATATAGAAAAGCACCAGTCCAAGTACAGATCCCTGAGGCACTCCACTGTTTACCCTTTTCCACTGAGAAAATTGACCATTTAATTCTACCCTCTGTTTCCTGTCTTTTAACCAGTTTGTAATCCACGCAAGGACATTGCTTCCTGTCCCATGACTTTTTAGTTTTCTTAGAAGCCTCTCATGAGGGACTTTGTCAAACGCCTTCTGAAAATCCAAATACACCACATCCACTGGTTCACCTTTATCCACATGTTTATTAACCCTTTCAAAAAAAATGAAGCAGATTTGTTACGCAAGGCTTCCCTTGGGTAAATCCATGTTGATTGTGTTCCATTAAACCATTACTTTCTATATGCTCTACAATTTTGATCTTGAGAATACTTTCCACTATTTTTCCCGGCACTGAAGTCAGGCTCACTGGTCTATAGTTACCCGGATCGCCCCTGGAGCCTTTTTTAAATATTGGGGTTACATTGGCCACCCTCCAGTCTTCAGGTACAATGGATGATTTTAATGATAGGTTACAAATTTTAACTAATAGATCAGAAATTTCATTTTTTAGTTCCTTCAGTACCCTAGGATGCATACCAAGTCGTCAGCCTTGCCTTGTTCCACTTCCAGTTCAGCCTTCAGCTTCAGCCTTGCTTTGCTTTAGTCTCTGCCTTGCTCCCATCAAGCCCTTAGCTTTCACCTTAGCCTTGTGGTCTCAGTCATAGCCTGGCTTGTGCCAAGACTTGCTCACCAGCCATCAGTGCAAACCTTAAGGCCCAGTCCATGAGATTGTGCCAATTGCACCAAAGCAAGAGGTTCTCACTCTCACATCATTTGCAACATAGTTTAATGGGACAAAGCCAACATGGATTTAGCCAAAGGAAGTCTTGCCTTAACAATCTGCCACATTATTTTAAAGGTATAAATAAATGTGAATTAAGGTGAGCCAGTTGATATAGAGTATTTGGATTTTAGTATTTAAAACTTGTATATCACAAAATTCCATACAATTTTGTGTTCATAGCAGTTTACATAAAATATATTCCAGACGATTTCCAGAAAGCATGCGACAAAGTTCCTCCTGAAAGACTTCAAATGAAATTAAAAAGTCATGAGATAGAAGGCAATGACCTATTGTGGATTAGGAACTGGTCAAAAGATAAAAATACAAAGTAGGGCTAAATGGTCAATTTTCTCAACAGAGAAAGTGAATAGTAGAGTTCCCCAGGAATCTGTTCTGGGACCACTGCTTTTTAATATATTTATAAAAAAAAACCTGGAAATAGGCCAAAAGAGTGAGAGTGCAGATAACACAAAATTATTCAAAGTTGTTAATTCACAAGAGGATTGTGAGAAATTGCAAGAAGAGCTTACAAGACCAGAAGACTGGGCACACAAATGGCAGTTGATAGTTAATGTGAACAAGTGGAACGTAAACACATAGGGGCAGATTTTAAAAAAGTACGTGCGCATGTACTTTTGTTTGCGCACCTGGCGCAAACAAGAGTATGCTGGATTTTAATAGATATGTGCGTAGCCGCGCGTAGCTTTTAAAATCCGGTGTCGGCGCGCGCAAGGCTGTGCAAAATTGGCAGCCTGTGTGCGCCGAGCCATGCAGCCTGCCTCGGAGGGAACTTTCTTTCTGGCGCCCCCCACCTTCCCTTCCCTTCCCCTACTTAACCCACCCCCAGCCCTATCTAAACCCCCCTACCTTTATTATAAAAGTTACGCCTGCCGGCGTGCGATTTCCCCAGCCCAGGAGCAGTTTCGGAGGCTCGGCCACGCCCCCGAAACACCCCGGTCCGGAACCACGCCCAGGGCCCTGCCCCGGAACACCCCCGATGACGTGTTGCCATGACACGCCCCCGGCACACCCCCAACACACCCCCCAGGAAAGCCCCAGGACTTACGCTTGTCCCGGGGCTTGTGCGCGCCATCGAGCCTATGCAAAATAGGCTCGGCGCGCGCAGGGGTGGAAGGGGCAGCTTTTCAAGGGTTACGGGCGTACCCCTTTGAAAATCTGCCCCGTAGGAAAGAGCAATCTAAACTATAGCTACATAATGCAAGGTTCCACATAGGGAGTCACCACTCAGGAAAAGGATCTAGGTGTTATCTAAGTGTTATCATGTGGATAATATGTTCAAATCCTCTGTTCAGTGTGTGGCAGCAGTGAAGAAAGCAAATAGAATGCTAAGAATGAAATGTTAGGAAATAGAAATGTTAGGAAAGAAATAAAGAATAAAACAGAAAATATCATATTACCTCTCTACTGCTCCGTGTTGCAACCACATCTTGTGTGCAGTTCTGGTCACATCTCAAGAAAGATATAGTAGAATTAGAAAAGGTACAGAGAAGGGTGACCAAAATGATAAAAGGGATTGAACAATTGCCTTATGAGGAAAGGCTACAGAGTTTAGGGTTCTTCAGCTTGTAGAAGAGACAGCTGAGGGGAGAGAGGATAGAGGTCTATAAAATAATGAGTGGGTTGGAACCGGTGAACACAAATTGGTTGTTTACATTTTCAAAATTTATAAAGACAAGGGTCATGTAATGAATTTACTAATTAGTACAGTTAAAAAAAAAAAGGAGAAAATACTTTTTTACTCAATGCATAATTAAGCTCTGAAATTCATTGCCAGAGGATGTGGTGAAAGCTATTAATGTAGCTGAGTTTAAAAAGGGTTTGGACAAGATCCTAGAAGAAAAGTCCATAAACCATTATAAAGGTGGACTTGGGGAAATCCACTGCTTATCCCTGGGATAAGCAGCATGGAATCTATTTACCTTTTGGGATGCTGCCAAGTACCTGTCACTTTGATTGGTGTTGTTGGAAACAGGATACTGGGCTTGCTGGTCCTTTGGCCTGACTGAGTATGGGAAATCTTATGTTCTTCTCATAGCTTTCATACTTTCCTGGGTCTCTACACTGTAGTGTTGTATATTTTGGTGTTCTCTACAAAAAGACATAACTTTTTCTACAGTCTTTCTGTAATATCACTTACAAAAATGTTGAAAAGAACACTTCCCACTCAATCAGTTTCTAACCTATCAGCAATGTTGCACAGCGACATTCAAAGTAGGGGATTCAGTAAACACATATTAACTTACCTTCCCCCCCACCTGGGAATAATCACATTCTTTCCCCTCCTCCTCCCAGCATTCCTTGCATCATCATCTACCTTTCCCTCTCATTTTCTACCCCTTCTCTGGCTATAATCACATATCTTTCTATCTCACTCTCACCCTCCCATTCCCCCCATCCCAAAGAGTGAGATTTACCATCCTAATGAGTGTGCCTGAAGGACAAAGAGATTTGTTGATGGTGTCTGTGATATAAATCTGGAAAGATTTGAGTATTGTATTGCTTTGCAAAGGAAAGGAGCAACACAAAATTATATATAGCATTGTCTGGTTTCATTTAAATTCTAATTCTTTAATCTTTTCCTCCACTCTTCCCAATGCCATCATAAGACTTCTTATTCTCCATCCTAGTTCCTTTCCTGCCCTCCCTCATGGTAGATCCCTTCCTAGTAATAGATTTTACATGAAATAGGACATTCAAAGTATAATAACACCCCAGGCTCATTACCATTAAGGCCCTGGGAAAACTCTTTTTAGCTAGTGACAATGTAGGTTGAATTTTAGGGGAGTTCCATTTGGTACAGCCTCAAACTTTGAGGGTTCTAGGATGGCTGTCCCCCTGAATAGGACTTATAAGCAGCTCTCTACTGAGAGGCTGTGGGCAGTGATTTCCATTTGAGTTAGGTGATAATCAGGGTTGTTTTTCTGAGTTCGATTTTTGGCCTACTAAGAAAATTCAAGAAAGTCCTGCCTAGGGATCCTGAGTAAGGTTGGGAGGCTGCACTACCAGTCCACTGACTGGCTAGTTAGGCTTACTTCTGGGTTGTTTTACCTGGTTTTTGCGCCTTTTTCATGGTAGGAAGCTTTGAAGAGACCCTTGGGTGTCACCTGGGTTCAGGGCAAGGAGAGCCTTGTCCCTGGGAGGCCCAGGGTAATGAAGACCTGCCCCTCTGTAACCTCTTTAGGGACCAGAGGAATGGTGGTGACCTGATTCGAGGACCTTCTGGTGTTTTTGGACTCTGTCTTGGGAAACTATTTTGTTAGAAGAACAAGGAGAAAAATTTCTGCTGCCCTTCCTACCTGTAGAGGAACATCACGAGCTGAGAATTCCTGAGGGATCACTTACAACTTGGGATTTGATACAAGAGAAAATATAATGAGAATGTGAAAGAGACACCTAACTGTGAGGTAAAAATCACTGAACAGCTATTGAAGACACCCACTTGGAGTCTTCAGCCCCTGGGGAGAGAGGAATTCAGACTTTCTGTGCATAGACTGTAAGTTACCATTTTTACCAGTTTTGGGAGGATACCCTAACCACTTGGGGACCTCACTTAGCCAACCCTGGAGGGTGAGTGTTTCCCATGACCTGGTGTGGGAGACACCTGCACAGATAGAATGAAAGACTGTAAGAAGGAAAAGATCATCTGTGGTGGTTGGAACTGTACTTATTGGGCTATTTATCCATATGATTACCCATCAGTAAAGACTTATTTTTGGACTCTAAATCAAAGCCTCTGGTGTTTTGATTGGCACACATTAGAGATGTGAATCGGAACTGGAATCGGTTCAGTTCCAGTTCCGATTCAAATCTTATAATTTTTATCATCCGTCCCGATTGTTTTTTTGTTTATTGGCTGCGCCCGATCCGATAAACAAAAAACCCACCCTGACCCTTTAAAACTGACCCCTTAGCCTCCCCCACCCTCCTGACCCCCCCCAAAAACATTTTAAAATTACCTGGTGGTCCAGTGGGGGCGCCGAGAGTGATCTCCTGCTCTCGGGCCATTGGCTGCGTTACTAAAAATGGCGCTCCTGGCCCTTACCATGTGACAGGGGCCGGCCAGTGGCACGGATATCCTGTCACATGGTAAGGGCAAAGAGCCATCGGCGCCATTTTTATTAGTGGCAGTTGACGGTGGCTTTTTCTCTGTCTCTGGTGCTTTCCCACCTAGATTATTGCAACGCAATATTTCTAAGTTTACAAGGGAAAATCATTCGTAAACTTCAATTAATTGAAAATATTGCAGCACGTATTGTCTTAGGTAAGTCTCGTAGAATTTCAGCTAAACTGTTTCTACTGGAACTACATTGGTTGCCAATAGTGGATAGGTGTAAATTAAAAAATTTGGACTTGGCCTTTAAAATATTAAATGGTGTTGGTCCTTCGGCCTTAAAAAATACTTTGAATTGGCAAGTGTCTAATAGAAACCTTTATTCATCTAAAGGTTGTTACCTACAGCTGCCTCCAGTGAAAAATTTTAAACACAGGTGTTTGGCAGCTAGATCATTTTCTGATTCCAGTCCAAGGTTATGGAATAGTCTTCCAATAAATATCAGAGAGGAAACCAATTTAGGTAAATTCCAAAAATTGCTAAAATGGCTATGTAATAGCAATTTCATCTGGCTTGACTCAGCTAACATAAGGTTTATCATTGTTACCTGTTTTGATTTGCAATTTTTCTGTAATTTTCCTATGGAAAATATGATAGTAAGTATAAAAATTACAGTGATAATTATGGAGGGGATATATTCAGGGTAGGTTATCATTTGTGATTTTGTGCACTTTGAATTTTTTTAATTGAATATGTGCTTTTTATTTTTATTTTAAATTTTAATTATTTTTAGTTTTTTTGTGTGTACATTTTTGTAAATCACTTTGGGAAATACATTTTTTTTTTTATCAGTAAAGCATTTAATAAAAGATAAATAAATAAAAGTGGCCTGGAGTGGAGTTTTTGATGCCCCTGTGGGTGCAGCCTGGAATAGAGTCTTGGGTGATGTAGCAGGTGCAGCCCAGTATAGTCTTTGGCATTGCAGCAGGTGCAGCTCAATGTAGAGTCTCTGGTGCTGTGGCAAGCGCAGCCCAGTGTCAAGTTTCTGGCGCTCTGGCAGGTGTAGCTTGGTGTCCATTCTTTGGTGCTGTGGCAGGCACTGTCAGACAGAGGAGATTCATTCATGCTGTGGGTATAGCCTGGAGCAGACAACTGACACTTGCTGCAGGCCTAGACTGGAGCAGAACTGCAGAAGCTTGTTGCTGTGGACCAAGAGCAATACTCTAAATTTTGATTGCCAGTATGGAGTCGTGCATGACCATGGCCACATGTTCCTCATCTCTCCATAGGTGACAGTCATACTCTAGAGGCCTAATCAAGCTATCAGTTTATTGCTGGGTTTGGCATTGGTCTTCCTCTTGTACAGAGACACAGGCCCCACAAAGGAACCCACAGTACATCTTTCTTGAATGGTTTAACCTGAAACAATGTATATTGGTCTAAAAAAAAAAAATTAGATTAACTAGACAGGGCCGCCTTTTCACTGAAAAGAGGTAAACTGGGCCAGGAGTTCTTGGAATGCTTTTAATGAAATATCTTTAGTACCTCAGGTCTGCACTGTCTTCACCTTGCCTCTTGTTTCGGCTGATCCAGTCAGTCAGGGAGATATGGGCTCGACAATCAGGGATGCCCCTGAGGGAAGGTGCATGCCAGGAGAGGCAAGGCAGAGACACACTGGCAGTGCCCAAGGTCTGAGGAAGAGCCAGATAAAATACATGGAGCAGAAGCACAACTGGATACAAAGCAGAGCACCATAAACTGGACTCTAAGGCAGGAAGATTTGTAGGACAGGAACACTAGTGCAGATTACAAGCAAGAATACTGGAACAGGATTATACATTAGGAACATAGATAGGAAATCAGAAGTGAAATGGATAGTGCTTCCACAGGACAGATGCCAAGAAGACTGTTGGACCAGCACTGTATGCCTTCTGGTTTTGCATTACATAATGATGTCAGTTTGGGGAACACGCAATGCTGGTCCAATAGGCATGACACAGAGGTGTGTCCAACTCTCTCAGGGAAACAAAATGAAAATGCTAAGACTTCCTGGCAAGCAAACAGCCTCCACAGCTACATAGCATGTCCATGGCCTGGAATCCCCAGGGTTGCGGATTCAAACCCCATCGACCTTTTATAGACATTCACTCACTGTTGCGCCCGCCAGTCGCAGACAGCTGCGACCTTTGTTGCTTACCTCTCTTTTCCCTGCTACAGTGATTCTCAAGGCCGTGGCGGCCTCAGCCTGCAAATGCCGCCTTCCTCGGCAACCCCAGGACGGCATGGGCGATCCCATCCGCCATCTTGAGCCGGGGATTACTTAGGGCACGCGTGTGCGCCAGGCCCTCTCTTATTGACGTCATGGCGGGAACCTCGGGGGTGTCCCCTCCACACGATGTCACTCGCTTGATGATTTAACCCAGCCAGCCTAAGCTTCCTACGAGTTAGCAAGGACTTCCTTCCTGCTTATTCCACTCCATTCGGAGACGCTTCGCTTCACTACTTCCTGAATTAGAATACCTTAGGTACCCGCTCCTCGGGGGGCTTTGTTACGTTCTGGCTATCCGCTCCTCGGAGGGCCTTCCTGCCTGGAGATTCCTATCTTCCTGATTCAGGACATTGTGAGTTCAGCCTAGTGTATTCTACTTCTGCTTCTACCTCCTAGCTGTAGGAACCGCCGGTGTACCCCGAGCCTCGGGCCACTACTGTGCTCATTCCAGCTACCCTTCTACACTCCGGAGTAAGTACCAACATCTATTTCGCTCTGCTGACCTTCTGCACCTCTCTGGACTTCTACCTGCTGATCCTTGGCATACCCCACGCTGCGGGCCACTGCCAGATCCCTCCAGAGAGTTACCATCAGGAGAAGACGTCCCTGGCATACCTCGCTGTGCGGGCCACTACCAGGGATATCTGCATTGAGCTGCTTTACTACTTCGGACAATGTCTTCTCTCCATGCTGTGGGTATTTCCCATGATTCCTGTACAATAAAGTCTGTCTCATCTGTGTCTGTCTCTACTGAGGCCATGCCTACCTCAGTGAGTCCCCACAGGGCTCCTCCCTGTGGGTGGAACCAACTCTCACTACAGTCCAGGGTTCACAACCACACAAGATTATAACACTCACACTGGGCCTCTTCCCTCTTTTCATCAGTCACTGACTGAATGGTCTCTGCTACCAGTCCTGCTGGGCTTTTATATTCCTTTCCTGCCTGCCATTCCTCTCCATGCCTCCTGTGACACTCTTGTTGGGCTTATGGGACCTGACTTCCCTGAAAATTGCAATGCAGTCTTTGCCTCTGTTGGCTCACAGAGGTCGAGTCACAGAGTCTTGTTGGCCTGTGAGGCCACTATAAACAAAAGTGAGAAAAAAAAGACAATTAGGGCTAGGGATTCACTGAATCCCTCAAAGGCCCTGACTGCATGCCACGGTCAGTCAGTCACTTTAGGGCCCATTCTAAGGGCACTCGGTTTATTTATAAATTGCCTATACAGAACCATGCCAAAGGCCTTACTACATTTAGTGCTCTCCCCTGATCCAAATCTCTGGTCATCCAGTCAAAGAAATTGATTAGGTTTTCTGACAAGGATCTACCTCTTGTAAAACCAGGCTGTCCTGGTCCTGTAACGCATTGAATTCTAGAAACTGGGCTATCCAATATTCTAGCTGCTACTCCATTAATTTATTTACCACAGAGATTAGTCTAACCAGGCTGTGGTTCTCTGCCTCTTTCTCCTTTATACCAGCAGACAAAGTGTTCTTTTTATCAACTTTTATTGTCTGTTCCATAGCTTTTGTTTGACTTGTACCTGTCAATCTTAACAAACTGACCAGTCAAGTACTTCGGGCACAATCCATGGTAGTATCAGCGGTTTGCAGCATACTTTGCTTCTTGGATGAACCATCCAATGAACTTGCAAAATCCTCCCCTCACCTCTTCCTTATTGAAATTGCAGTTTTGCCATGATGTATGGCTCTTAACATGACTTTCCTTACTATCCTCATCTGTATACTATTTTATCACATTTTTCTTTTTTTTTTTTTTTTTTTCATAAACTATTCCAAATTTTTTTTAAACAAAGTACTTTGATATACAAGAAGCATACATTGAACACGTAAGACATCATGCACACAGATTCATTTTTTTCTGGGAATGTATTTTTCTTTAACTACAAAATTAACTTCAGATGAAATTCCATTTCAATGCCATCTTTATTTATCCATTTTTACCATTAAAATGCAAACCATGATGTGTACCCATCATATTATTTAGCACACGTCACACTCCCTACTGCTACAGGAAGCAAGTTAGCACACTGTACCTACCCACCACCACCTTCCACTGAGTCCCAAAATGTTTTCCCTCACAGTTTCACATAAGTGTGAAAACTGCTTTTCAAACTACCACATTCTGGCTATTCAAAAACACATATTCTGCCACTTGAGGTAGAAATGTTTGTGTACTCATATTTCTGAACTTGAATTTAAATGACTTTTTTTCCCCATACAAATGACAAGTATAACTTAATTATTGCATGTACAAAACCAAATTCTTATCTTGGTTTCTTTACCTATTATTTCTCTTTTTTTTTGTCATCTGTTTTGTGAAGCAGGGGATCTCCAAGCAATATCTACAAGATTCATGAATTTATTAATCTCTCCACAAGACATCAGACCACCAAGAAGCTGCTGTTAGAACTACTGAATTGAAAATTAACAAATCTAGGGCCCACAGTGAAAATACACAAGAAAGGATAGTAACTGCTTAGTAAAAAAAAGACTTAGCTATCTTGAATAATGCTATTTCTTTTATATTACGAACAATAAGTCTCTGAAATATAATTTAGTTGGAATTACTCTTCAGGAAAAAGAGGATTATTTTGTTTTTAGGGTTTCTGAAGGAAATGAAAAATGTTCTCTTTATTTTGGATTTACTAGTTTAAGCTGAACCTGTATTGTGGGAAAGTTGCATTGAAATTTCACAATGGAAGAAATGAGGAGCAGTCCTCAACAAAGGCAAGAGTGGATCAGAATTCTGGATTCATGCCACTGTGCTAGAACATAGAAAGCTGCAAATAAAGAGCTGGAGATGTTCTTTGTACATAATTATGAACAGCAGCAAGTATTTGTTTTTACGCTTATATAAGTTGCAAATACAGGGAAATTCCACACTTTCCATAAGTGATCTAACATGGCACTAAATATAACATGTAGATTTCATTAGAAGAGATACAGAGTCCTGAAATGACCCCTAGCTTCCTCCTTTCTCTCTGTCCTATAACCCCGTCCTCTCTCATTCGCACTGTGGTTTCCATGACTCCTTCCTCTCTCTTAGTCATGACTTATTATTCCCTCCTCTCTCTCTGGCTCCCTTAATCCTCTTTCTGAGATTGCTGAGCTGTCTTCTCCCTTCACCATCCACACCACATTACTGCTGGGTTTCTCAGTTAAGATGTTGAGGTTGCAATAGAAATCCACGGCTGCCGATCTTAGCTTCATGGTCTGGGAAGAGCAAGATCAGTAGCATGCCAGAGGGAAAGGGATAGAATATGTATTCTCATTGCCCCATAAGCACTATACTGCTTTTCCTATCTTTGCAGTGCAAACGTCTGTTCATACAGCAAGTGTAGAAAGTATGCTTTCAGAGACAGTTAAGTATGCATACTCTATTTCTCTTCCTACAGCTTGCACTTCTGCCCCTGCTGCTGTTGTCAATGTCCTAGTGGGAGAAAAGTAGGCCAGGCGCATGAGATATAGCTGGAACTGGAAGAAGATGAGAGAATGGAAAAAGAGAGATGAGGAAGGGAATGAGCATGGAAAGAAGTACAAGATGGAGGGAAGGAAATGGGGGAACGAGGAAAGGGGTGAGACAGATGGAGGGGGACAGAGTACTGGAAAGTGAAGAGGAAATTGAGGAAAGGGTGAGGGGGAAGGAGATGGGGTGAAAGACAATAGAGCTAAGATGAGGACTGAGACATGGGAGAGAGTGGAGGAGGAAATGGTTGATAAGGGGATGAGAGGCAAAGATGGGGAGATTGTGGTCTGGGAGGAGATAAGTGGGAGACAGAGAACTGAGAGAAGGGCATTAGACAGAAAGAGGAAAATTGAGGATTAGAAATGGCAATACAGGTAGAAACACAATGCTCCACTCCCTGACCGCGGAACCCCTAGGCTGGCTCCTCCTGCCCTTCAGCGCCACTCGGCTGTGCCGCTGGTCCCCGGGTCCCTAGCTGCAGCAGCTTGTCTCCTCTGTTCGGCTCCGCTCATTCTCTCTGTCGCCGGGGCCTCCCCAGCCTCGCCGGCGCATGGAATGCCGCCAGCTTCCGGGGTTCCCCTACACGCGCGCGCAGCTCCGGCTGTGATTTAAAGGGCCAACGATGGGAAACCAACGCCGGCCCCAGAGGATGACATCATCAACCCGGGCCTATTTAAGGCTCTTCTGGGCTGACCCCAGACGGCTTGGCAACGAGTCTCCTGAGCTGCTTCCTCTTGGGATCCTGTGCTGCTTCCTTGAAGTACTCCAGTTCCTGACTCCTGTTCCTTGCTCCTCATGCCTTCTCCCCTCCGACGGATCTCTCTGGCTTCTGACTCTCAGACTGGACTTCACCTTGCCTGCTAGCCGCTTGCCCTGCCTGCTAGCCACCTCCCTCTGAAACTTGGACACACTGATCATACTGCGGAGCATCTCCGCAGGGGCCCACCTAAGACCAGCTGGTCCCGGTACCCAAGGGCTTAACCTGCAGGGAACGAGGGTTGGTAGTGGTGAAGCTCCAGCTGGCTCCTGTTTTCCTCCGGCCTCGCCTCCTGACATTGGTGACCTGCGGAGGGTACCCCTCTTGGGTAGCGACAACACCAACTCAGGCCAAGGGTCCACAGTCTACGTTGAGGTGACAACACACAAAGGTAAAAAAGGGGGACAAACAAATATAGAGGAGGAGATGGAGGAATAAAACCAGAGATGAGGAGGGGAAAGATGGTGGAAGATAACAGAAAAATAGAGGTAGAGTAAAGAAAAATTTAGAGGAATGACATGAAAGAGAACAAGTATCAAAAGAAAAGATGGACAGAAGCAAGAGATGAGAAATGGAAAAGAGATGAAAGGAGAGAGAGATAAAAAAGAGAAAGAGGAAAATGAATCAGGAGATGACAGACAAGGTGAAATTAAAACAGTACAATAAGAAAAAGGCAAAGGTAGAAAATATTTGCAATTTAAATATTGCATTATATAACTTTGGTTATGTATTTATTTTATTACATTTACATTTTTTAGTTTTTAAATATCTATGTGTAATAACTGTTGTGCTACTGCTCTTCTCTTGCTAGCTGTATCTCGAGAATTATTTGGAAATTTGTTTTTAGGGAAGGCGTGGTTGCATGTTTAACTTTTTAATTTTTCTTCCTTTCCAGTCTCCTTGAAATCAACAACTCAGAGGTCACTCACTATCTAGAGGGTGATTTGGAGGGTGATGGCATGGGGGTAATAGTTCTAGTAGGACCAGAACCCTACACAAGGGGGAGCTACATGGATTGTAACATCAGTTAACACTTAGAGATGCAAGGTGTAAATTATGGAGGAGGAAAATATATTGCTATTTCTGCTCAAACAAACAAACAAAAAAAAGCAGAGTCACTCATGAGGCTAGGGCTACCATCTGCTCCATCCGAACCTTGAGAGGCTAATCCAATTTTGGACTTGGCCCATGATATCTTTGGATTTTTAACCCTACTTTTTCAGAAGAAATTTGAATCAGAAGTCCAGAGATGCAATGGGGAAAAAGCAAAACTGATCAGCCTCCCAGGGATAACATGAGTCAGGTGGCAATCCTATCTAGGGAAAAGGAAGCCATGCCATAATAGTAGTGAAGGAAGGCAGTACCACTGATTGCTGGAGGATTATCATACCTAGAGCTAGGGTAATCCTCCAGCAATCACTGGAACTTGATTCAAATTAATCTAGAAAAAAGTAGAGTTAAAAATCCAAAAATATAATGAAGCAAATCCAGGACTGTATTAGCCTCAGTTGGAGCAGATGGTAGCCCCCGGACCCTCAAAGTCACTACATTGTAAACCTCCCACCCACCCCTTCCAAAGAAAATTGCTGAGGCAAGGTAAGGTCAGAGCCATTTTGGAAAATGGTGCTAACCAGGCGGGGTACAAAGGTTCATCCGGCCCTGACGCGGAATCCAATTTAAGATATGAGGGATTCGGGAGAAGGTCAGGGGGGTTGAGTACAGAGGGTTGGAGGTGGGATCCTGCACCTTTTTTGGGGGTTACAATGTAGGGACTACCAGGGGTCGGATTTGGGGGGATTGATTGTGTTAATTCAAGTTGACCGTGGAGGTGGAGATGTTGAGGTGTGTTATGTTGGGCTGGGGGTGGGAGATTGTGCTACTTTGGGTGCCAGGAGGTAGGGGGTTGAGGTACTTTGGGGGGGCCAGGTGGGTTGAGTGAGGGACTTTGGGAGGATGGGGCTTATTGGTACTGAGGCCACAGGTTATTGTGTGCTTTGGGGAGGGGGGGAAAGGGGGCTGGGACTGTCGCCACACGGTTCTTTTTTTTAACTTTTATACATTTTGGGGTGTTAGGGTCACCTCGACTGGTAGCATCAGGTTGAGACAGGGGTCAGCACTGACCTCCACTCAACCTCTCCGTTTAGCCATGACTTATTTTTTGGGACCGGGGCCCTTTAAGGTGATGGCGGTCTTGTGAGGTAGGGGCCATCATTGCATCAAGGGCCATTTGCTGTGTTCTTTTATGCCGCAGTGTTTGGCTGTGACAGAAAAGAGTGTGCCATACAGTCACAATGCCCACTATCCAGCAACACCCACCTCATGATAATCAGACCCCTTCTGCGAGAAAACATCATGGCTTGATGCATTTACGGGTAAGTTAATAGTTTTCTTTAGAGAATTGTTTCTTTTACTGTAAGTGTTATAGCATGGCACAGATACAACGGTAGTGCTGACTGGACATTTAGATTATGCTAACAGTTTTATACATGGGATCCAAGGCACCATTTATTTTATGGTGATGAAAAGCCTTTCAATGCAAGCTGTACCTAATGTAAAAGAATATGGGGAAATGGGATGAAGCATATTTGATTGCACTATTGCTTACTGAAATGGGGATATGATCTTATATAGCCGGTCCCCCATTTGGAGTGTAAACATCAACCAGGGGTGCCACAGGTTCGGGTTCAATTCTGGATTGGAGGAAGCTATCTTTATGGGCCCCTGGTGCAATCAATCACTACTGAATACAATGGATCACACTCCAGCTGGATGAGGTTATGAAAGTGCAGTAAGACTCATGATAAGAGCTATCAGGAAAAAATTAACAAGAGGGTTAGGTAACAACCCTCCATTCATCCAAGAGCAATAAAAAAACCCCCAAAAAAACAAGTTGAGTCTTGGTGGTGTTTAATATAAATAGTTTACTTTACTTAAAGATGAATATCCAGGCTAAAATTGAGAAAACCAAGAATAGCATAAAAAAATATTAGAGTGATGAAAAAAACATAGTTTCCTTATCTATTTTTAGGGCTTCTTACCAGTCTCCCTTCTCCTGCACCACCATCCATATAAAAATTATCTTCCCCTTCAAGGTTAGGATAACCAGAGTGTAGTTCCAAAATACATCGGTTCATGATGGAAAAAAATCCCAAGCTCAAACATATTAGTCCAAAAATTCAAAACTCTCAAATCTTCTGTCTTTTGGAATCCTTAATCAAGAGTCCTAACTTCTTCTATCCCTTACTGCTCAGGCAAAAAGATCTTGGAAACAGCCCTTCAGGATGAAGTGGAACACGTTTACCTCCAGACTGAATCAATCTTCTATTAATCTCCAAATTCAACTCTACTTCAAAAATCCTAACTCTTCAACTGCAGATCCAGAGCCCCAGGCATGAGGGAAAGATCCAACAGTCATAAGAACATAAGAAATTGCCATGCTGGGTCAGACCAAGGGTCCATCAAGCCCAGCATCCTGTTTCCAACAGAGGCCAAACCAGGCCACAAGAACCTGGCAATTATCCAAACACTAAGAAGATCCCATGCTACTGATGCAATTAATAGCAGTGGCTATTCCCTAAGTAAACTTGATTAATAGCCGTTAATGGACTTCTCCTCCAAGAACTTATCCAAACCTTTTTTGAACCCAGCTATACTAACTGCACTAACCACATCCTCTGGCAACAAATTCCAGAGCTTTATAGTGCGTTGAGTGAAAAAGAATTTTCTCTGATTAGTCTTAAATGTGCTACTTGCTAACTTCATGGAATGCCCCCTAGTCCTTCTATTATTCGAAAGTGTAAATAATCGAGTCACATCTACTCTTTCAAGACCTCTTATGATCTTAAAGACCTCTATCATATCCCCCCTCTGCCGTCTCTTCTCCAAGCTGAACAGCCCTAACCTCTTCAGCCTTTCCTCCTAGGGGAGCTGTTCCATTCCCTTTATCATTTTGGTTGCCCTTTTCTGTACCTTCTCCATCACAACTATATCTTTTTTGAGATGCAGCGACCAGAATTGTACACAGTATTCAAGGTGTGGTCTCACCATGGAGCGATATAGAGGCATTATAACATTTTCCGTTTTATTAACCATTCCCTTCCTAACAATTCCTAACATTCTGTTTGCTGTTTTTACTTCTGCAGTACACTGAGCTGACGATTTTAAAGTATTATCCACTATGATGCCTAGATCTTTTTCCTGGGTGGTAGCTCCTAATATGGAACCTAACATCGTGTAACTACAGCAAGGGTTATTTTTCCTGATATGCAACAACTTGCACCTGTCCACATTAAATTTCATCTGCCATTTAGATGCCCAATCTTCTAGTCTTGCAAGTTCCTCCTGCAATGTATCACAGTCTGCTTGTGATTTAACTAATCTGAATAATTTTGAATCATCCGCATATTTGATAACCTCACTCGTCGTATTCCTTTCCTGATCATTTATATATATATATATATATATATATATATATATATATATATATATATATATATATATATTGAAAAGCACCGGTCCAAGTACAGATCTCTGAGGCACTCCACTGTTTACCCTTTTCCACTGAGAAAATTGACCATTTAATTCTACTCTCTGTTTCCTGTCTTTTAACCAGTTTGTAATGCACGAAAGGACATTGCCTCCTATCCCATGACATTTTAGTTTTCGTAGAAGCCTCTCATGAGGGACTTTGTCAAACGCCTTCTGAAAATCCAAATACACTACATCTACCGGTTCACCTTTATCCACATGCTTATTAACCCCTTCAAAAAAATGAAGCAGATTTGTTAGGCAAGACTTCCCTTGGGTAAATCCGTGTTGACTGTGTTCCATTAAATCATGTCTTGCTATATGCTCTATGATTTTGATCTTCAGAATAGTTTCCACTATTTTTCCCGGTACTGAAGTTAGGCTCACTGGTCTATAGTTACCCGGATCACCCCTGGAGCCTTTTTTAAATATTGGGGTTACATTGGCCACCCTCCAGTCTTCAGGTACAATGGATGATTTTAATGATAGGTTACAAATTTTAACTAATAGAACAGAAATTTCATTTTTGAGTTCCTTCAGTACCCTAAGATGCATACCATCCGGTCTAGGTTATTTGCTACTCTTTAGTTTATTAATCTGGCCTACTACATCTTCCAGGTTCACAGTGATTTCGTTCAGTTCGTCTGACTCTTCACCCCTGAAAACCATCTCCGGAACTGGTATCTCCCCTACATCCTCATTAGTAAATATGGAAGCAAAGAATTCATTTAGTCTTTCTGCAATGGCCTTATCTTCCCTAAGAGCCCCTTTAACCCCTCGGTCATCTAATGGTCCAACCGACTCCCTCACAGGTTTCTGGCTTTGGATATATTTTAAAAAGTTTTTATTATGAGTTTTTGCCTCTATGGTCAATGTTCAGACGGGTTTTTCATGTACACTTGGGCTTCAGCCCGACCCCAGACTGATCCAGGACCGAACCGAGGGTTGGCAGCGTGTCCCAGCATGGCGGAGACACGGTCTTATCCTCTGCCGGGCCTGCATGCTCCCGAGCCAACAAGATGATGTTGGAAGGTGAACAGTCCTCCGACCGTTCCAAGCCCTTTCGGTCCTGCCACTTAGGATCAGCATGGAGCAGCAGGCCGGCCTGAGGATGAGGGCAGACGGAGGCCTTGACACAAAGACTTGAGACTATGACTGAGGCGAAGACATCACAAATGAAGGACTGATGCGACGGCATCACAGACAAGGGGCTGATGCGACGGCATTACAGACGATGGGCTGAAGCGACGGCATCACAAGGAAGACAAGAAGCTGGGAAGGTAGACATTGGCACTGTCTCTCAGGGTGCCCTACACAGCCCACCTTCACGTGCGGACCACCCTGTCCCACTGCGCGCCCTACACAGCCCGAGGAGGCTGGTCAAAGATACTCGGAGTGCGGGACAAGCGCAGGAAGGAATCCAGCCGAGACGGGACTTTGACGACGGAGCCGGTGTCATCCGGAGAATCACAAGGGCTGGCAGGACAGGAAGGCTCAGGAGCGCAGGACACAAGTCCAATGCAGGCAACTCCAAAGATGAAGATGCATCACTAGGAGATCCAAAGAGCCGGCAGAACAGAAGGCTCAAGAGCACAGGAGGAGGACATCAAGGAATCTGGAACACCAGGAAGCGGGACATCGGATGACGAGACATCAGGAGACCCTGACAAGGACCTCAGGCGACGAAGACATGGCACAAGAAGCGGATGAGACGTGTAGCTCCAATGAAGAACACAAAGGACCTGACGGAGCGCTGGAAGGCAGGAACTTCCAGGACTGAAGTACCTCCGATGCAAGGCGAAGATGGAATGCAGGAGCAGCCCTTTATAGGGCTGGCACAGGAAACAGTCTCTAGGTGGGGCCAAGGACATATTCGGCCATGGGCCCTTTAAATCTTGCAGAGAGGCGCGGCCGCGCGCCTAGAGGCAGGAAGCTGTGCAGGACCGTGGATAGTGGTCCTGCACCGACGTCAGCGTAACTAAAGCAGGGCTGGGCCAAGGAGCAGGCACCGATGTCAGCAGCAGCTCCTGCCGCTGTAGGAGGATCCAGGGGTGGCTCCGGCCGCCAGGTAAGACCAGGGGCTGTGGCCTCTGGCCGCAAAGATAACCAGGCTGTTGGTGGCGGCTCCAGCTGCGAAGAGGCAGGCCAAAGTCCGCGGCTCCTGCCGTGGTGAAGGAAGACCCGATGGGCAGCCTCCAGGCCGCGAGAAGCAAACGAAGTCCGCGGCTCCGGCCGCGTAGAAGGTCTGACTTCGGCGGCGTCCAGCCACGTCGGGTACGGCAAAGTCAGCAGCAGAGGTAAGGTGCCTGCTCGCGGGGGACCGCGGGCAGGGTTCATAACAGCCAACTTCATTTCAAATTCTCTCTTCGCCTGCCTTATGAATGTTTTACACTTAACTTGACAATGCTTATGTTTTATCCTATTTTCTTCAGATGGATCCTTCTTCCAATTTTTGAAGGATGTTTTTTGACTAAAATAGCCTCTTTCACCTCACCTTTTAACCATGACGGTAATCGTTTTGCCTTCCTTCCACCTTTCTTAATGTGTGGAATACATATGGACTGTGCCTCTAGGATTGTATTTTTAAACAATGTCCAAGCCTGTTGAACACTTTTAACCTTCGCAGCTGCACCTTTCAGTTTTTTTCTATTTTCCTCATTTTATCAAAGTTTCCCTTTTGAAAGTTTAGTGTTAGAGCTGCAGATTTACTTACTGTCCCCCTTCCAGTTATTAGTTTAAATTTGATCATGTTATGATTACTGTTGCCAAGTGGCCCCACCACCGTTACCTCTCTCACCAAATCCTGCATTCCACTAAGAATTAAGTCTAAAATAGCTCCCTCTCTTGTTGGTTCCTGAATCAATTGCTCCATGAAGCAATCATTTATTACATCCAGGAACTTTATGTCTCTAGCAAGTCCTGATGTTATATTTACCCAGTCAATTTTGGGGTAATTGAAATCTCCCATTATTATTGCACTGCTAAACTGGTTTGCTTCCCTGATTTCTCTTAGCATTTCATCATCTGTCTGACCATTTTGTCCAGGTGGACGGTAGTATACTATCACGATACTCTTACCCAACACACATGGGATTTCTACCCATATAGATTCTACTGTGCATTTAGTCTCTTGTATGTTCTTTATCTTGTTGGACTCTATAACCTCCCGGACATAAAGTGCCACACCCTCGCCAAGTTGATCCTCCCTATCATTGCGATATAATTTGTACCCTGATATAGCACTGTCCCGTTGGTTATCCTCCTTCCACCAAGTTTCTGTGATGCCAATTATGTCAATCTCATCGTTTGCTGCTATACACTCTAACTCTCCCATCTTACTTCTTAGACTTCTGGTATTGGCATACAGACATTTCAAAGTGTGTTTTTTATTTGTTTTAACAACCTGCTTTTCAGTTGTTTGGGATAATTTGGAAATCATTAGCTTTGGTGATTTTTTACATATAGGCATATGGACTATGTTTGCTTTTAATGGAACCTCTCTGTTGGGATGCTCTAACTCTCCTGTTTCATAAGTATCCTTCAAGGATACATTTCTCCGAACCATGCACTGCTGAGTGACTGTCGGCTTTCCCCCTTGTTCTAGTTTAAAAGCTGCTCTATCTCCTTTTTGAAAGTTAGTGCCAGCAGCTTGATTCCACTCTGATTAAGGTGGAGCCCATCCTTTCAGAAAAGTCTCCCCTTTCCCCAAAGTTTCCCCAGTTCCTAACAAAACTGAATCCCTCTTCCTTGCACCATCGTCTCATCCACGCATTGAGACTCCGGAGCTCTGCCTGCCTCTGGGGACCTGCACGTGGAACAGGAAGCATTTCAGAGAATGCCAACCTGGAGGTTCTGGATTTTAGCTTCCTACCTAAAATCCTAAATTTGGCTTCCAGAACCTCTCTCCCACATTTTCCTATGTCGTTGGTGCCCACATGTACCACGACAGCCGGCTCCTCCCCAGCACTGTCTATAATCCTATCTAGGTGACCGTGAGGTCTGCCACCTTCGAACCAGGCAGGCATGTTACCAGGCTGTCCTCACGTCCACCAGCCACCCTGCTATCTACAGTTCTAATAATCGAATCACCAACTATGATGGCCGGCCTAAACCTTCCCTCCTGGGCAGTAGCCCTGGGAGACTTGTCCTCAGTGCGAAAGGACAATACATCACCTGGAGAGCAGGTCCTTGCTATAGGATCACTTCCTGCTACACCAGGGTGATGTTCTCCTACTGGGAGACCTTTCTGATCCAAGGCAGCACTGGGGCTGCCAGACTGGATTTGGACTTGGCTACTGTGTCCCTGAAGGTCTCATCAATGTACCTCTCTGTCTCCCTCAGCTCCTCCAAGTCTGCTACTCTAGCCTCCAGAGATCGGACTTGTTCCGTGAGAGCCAGGAGCTCTTTGCACCAAGTCAAGCTCCTACTCCTTCTTCACTTTACAACTCACTCATTTGACTCCTTTCTCTAAACTCTGGAATTCATTGCCAGGGGATGTGGTTTCAGCAATTAGTGTTTCTGGGTTTAAAAAAGGTTTGGATTAATTCCTAGAGGTTAAATCCATAAACTGCTGTTATGGTAATTAATAAGCAATAGTAGCTTGTGATTTATCTAATGTTTGGGTACTTGCCAGGTACATGTGACTTGGATTGGCCACTGTTGGAAACAGGATACTGGACTTGATGGACCCTTGGTCTGACCCAGTATGGCATTTCTTATGTTCTAGTCACCTTCCCACACTCAATTCTCAGTATCTCCTCCCCACTGTATCACTGAGCACTCTCCAGGGGATTTTATATCCCACTGAAGATTTTCTCCCCAAAAGCCGGGGTTATAACAAGGAAAGGAATCCTGAAGATCAAAAAAAGCCCTCTTACTGACCATTGCTGGAAAATACTAATTGGGAACAAATGTTAGTGACTGGCAAAGCCCTGTCACACTTGGTACACTTCAAACAAACAAGTACAATGGCATTTTAATCTTCTGATCCAGGTATATTCATTATGTTTATTGATTTCAAGACACAGATACAAAACAATAAGAGAATACCACAAAAGGAACGGTTTCACTGATTTGTACTTCCTAATGCCAGTATATATATATATATATGTATATATATATATAATGCATTGTATCTCATCCCATCAGAACAAACCCTCCCATCTCCAATTTCCCCCCACCCTCCCACTCATTGACCTGTTGGCCTACTATCAAATTTAAATCTACAGTCTACATAGATGGCAATCAATAATCATTCAAAATTAAACTTCTGGCCTTGTGTGGCAAAGATTGCAAATAAAAATCCCAAATAGGTATAAATAGTCTATTTTCTGGTCAGGCCAATTTTGTCGACATATTTCTCATTCACGCACATAATATGGATTTGATTTCTCCAGTGTGTTAAAGTTGGAGAATCTTCTTCCACCCAATGTTACAATATGGCTTTATTTTCCAGTATCAGAACTTTCCGGATCCAAAGCCACCCCCCATGTTATCAAATAACATCACGCCCACCTGTAACAATAACCACACCCCAGTAATCTTGAAGATATATTGAACCACTGATTTCCAAAAAGAATCTATCTTAATACATCACCATAATTAATGGCCCAGGGTTCCCGGGATCTGATTACATTTTTCACAAAGGGCAGATTGGGCAATTTTCATATGGAATGGCCTTTTTTGAGAACAATAATACCTCATTAAGAATTTGTACTGTACTTCCCATAGATCTACATAACGTGTGATAGATTTTATCTTCTTGAAACAGAGTGCATATTGAAACTCTGTAAAATCCAGTTCAAATTCAAATTTCCAACCTGTTAATATTTGCCCATAATCAATACTGGGCTTCAGTGGTAAAAAGTAACGTGGTAAAAGTAAGGTATAGAGTGCTGGGTGGGATCTTCTATATAAAACGTTTCTGACATTAGTGCCCTGCTTTCCATACCCCAATCTGGAACGTTCAAAGATTAAATATAACTTCTAGGTTGCAAATAAGCAAAATAGTGCTTATTATCTAGCTCAAATTTAGTTACCTTCTCTGGAAAATAGTTTATACTACCCTACTCAGCCTGAAGTTTTGCAATCACTCTCAGCCCCTGAACAGCCCACTTTGTAAAGATTGAGTGGTAAATACCTGGAAGAAATGCCTCATTCCTAGTCAAAGGCAAGAATTAAGAAATATTACTTTTTAACTGCAAGGAGGAACAAAGGTATCTTCAGGATAAAATCAAAGGAGTAACTAAGGGACTGTCCCTAAGATGCCCCGGTATCGCCATCAATGAAGAATGCAAAAGATACCCCATGTTTTCCCAAGAATAACTTCTTTTTCCCAAGTGATAGCAGTATAAAAATTTGTTCCCAACAACCAGTCTGCTATGTAAGTTACAAGCCATATTATACAGTTTCAAATCAGCTAAGCCTAGACCCCCATGTTCCCATTTGCTCATCAACTTAGCCCAGGCCACTCTCGGCTTCTTCTTTTTCCAAAGATAACCCCACATCAATGTTTCTATCTGAACCAAATTCTGTTGTGAAAGGTAACAGTATTGTTTGAAACATATAACTATTTAGATAAAATAATCATTTGGAAAAGATTTACCCTGCCTGCCAAAGATAATGGGAAGTCCCTCCAAGCCCTCAATTTATTACAGGTAGAACTCAACATCCTCTGAAAAATAATCTTGTATAGTTTTGCCGGGTCCCTATACAAAGTAATACCCAAATATGTAAAAGAGTCATTTACCCACTGCATGTTAAAGCCCTCTCCCCAGGTCCGCCGCACTTCATTATCTGTCAGCAATGCCTCACACATGTCCAAATTTAATTTGAAGCTCGCCAGCTGGCCATATATGACCAATTCCCCTAGGAGGGCCAATACTGAGGCTTGTGGGTCATCTGCAAAAACAGCTTAAAAGATCCCTTCGCTTGCTCCCCTTTTAAAATACCTTGGATGCTCTTATTTTCACAAATCTTTTGAAGAAGCAGTTTCAGAGAGAGAATAAATAATCATGGGGATAAAGGGCAGCCTTCTCTTGTCCCCCTACTCAAATGAAACTCAGCAGATTTGCATCCATTTACTGAGATATATGCCCAGATGTCATTATACAACATTCTCACTACCTGAATAAAGTACCCTGAATTTCCATAGGTCTCCAGGGCCTGCAACATAAAATCCCATTCCAGCCTATCAAATGCCTTTTCTGCATCTAGGTTCAATAGAATAGATGGAAGAGGGATTCAGTTTTGTTAGGAACTGGGGAACCTTTTGGGGAAGGGGGAGTCTCCTCCGAAGGGATGGGCTCCACCTTAACCAGGGTGGAACCAGACTGCTGGCGCTAACCTTTAAAAAGGAGATAGAGCAGCTTTTAAACTAGAACAAAGGGGAAAGCCGACAGTCGCTCAGCAGCGCATGGTTCAGAGAGAGGTATCTTCAAAGGATACTAATGATGCATTAGAATTAGGGCATCCCGACAGTGAGGTTCCAATAATAAGAAAAGTAGTCCAAGTGCCTGTAACTAAAAACTCACCTGAGCTTAAAAATTCTAACTTATCCCTATCAATTAAATAGCAGAATGAAAATACAAACAAAAAACAAACTTTGAAATGTTTGTATGCTAATGCCAGAAGTCTAATGTTGTGTCCATCGGTACCTGACGCCCTCTCTCCACCCTCCTTACCTCTTTGGCGCCTCCCTCTTCGCCCGTGGGAAGATTGGCTGCCACGGCGTCCTTCTGCCGAAGTCCTCCGGCGTCCCCAGACTGGCTAGATGCTGCAACCCGCAATGTTTTCTGGAAGCCTAGGGGTGCGCGCGCGGCGCGACCCCGACTGAAGTACCGGTGATGGCATGAACCTCAGGGGTGTCCCCCTGACATGACGTTACCCGTGACGGATATATAAGGTCTTAGAATTTGATAACAGATCGAGTTAGCAAGGGTTGGGTTCGGGTTATTCTACCTAAGCTACTCTGCCTCCTCGGACTTACCAGGGGTACCCGCTCCTTGGGGGCCTTGCTCTCTCCTTTGTTTTTCAGGTGACAGTCTGGAACCAGTACTCGCTCCTTGAGGGCCCTCGTTCCCAGACTTGCTCCGTATTCTCTTCTGCCTGGAAGTCATCACTGCCAGCTACATCAGTGGGTTACCATCGCTTTCTCAGAGCTTTCCCTGGAACCAGTATGCAAATCCACGGCTTTCGTGCTAAACTTTCAAAAGGGAAACTTTGATAAAATGAGAAAAATTGTTAGAAAAAAACTGAAAGGAGCAGCTACAAAAGTAAAAAGTGTGCAAGAGGTGTGGTCATTGTTAAAAAATACCATTCTAGAAGCACAGTCCAGATGTATTCCACACATTAAGAAAGGTGGAAAGAAGGCAAAACGATTACCGGCATGGTTAAAAGGGGAGGTGAAAGAAGCTATTTTAGCCAAAAGATCTTCATTCAAAAATTGGAAGAAGGATCCAACAGAAGAAAATAGGATAATGCATAAACGTTGGCAAGCTAAATGTAAGACATTGATAAGACAGGCTAAGAGAGAATTTGAAAAGAAGTTGGCCGTAGAGGCAAAAACTCACAGTAAAAACTTTTTAAAATATATCCGAAGCAGAAAGCCTGTGAGGGAGTCAGTTGGACCGTCAGATGATTGAGGGGTTAAAGGGGCACTTAGAGAAGATAAGGCCATCACGGAAAGATTAAATGATTTCATTGCTTTGGTGTTTACTGAAGAGGGTGTTGGGGAGGTACCCGTAATGGAGAAGGTTTTCATGGGTAATGATTCAGATGGACTAAATCAAATCACGGTGAACCTAGAAGATGTGGTAGACCTGATTGACAAACTGAAGAGTAGTAAATCACCTGGACCGGATGGTATACACCCCAGAGTTCTGAAGGAACTAAAAAATGAAATTTCAGACCTATTAATAAAAATTTGTAACCTATCATTAAAATCATCCATTGTACCTGAAGACTGGAGGATAGCTAATGTAATCCCAATATTTAAAAAGGGCTCTAGGGGCGATCCGGGAAACTACAGACTGGTTAGCCTGACTTCAGTGCCAGGAAAAATAGTGGAAAGTGTTCTAAACATCAGAATCACAGAACATATAGAAAGACATGGTTTAATGGAACAAAGTCAGCATGGCTTTACCCAGGGCAAGACTTGCCTCACAAATCTGCTTCACTTTTTTGAAGGAGTTAATACAAACAGTCTAACTTCAGTTAGTCAGCCTGAGTGACTCACTGCTCTCTTGATTAACAAATGTTGGTCCCTATTCAAACCCAATCACACTACCTCAACACCTTTCCAAGGTGAGTAACTGAGCTAAATTATTCAAATTTTTTACTTAGGTATACACTGCTCCTAGCTTATTTCTAGCTTCTGGCTACTTTATGGGTTGGCTTTTTTTTTTTTTTCAATACAAGCACTCAGTTAGTATTAAATACAAACACTCAGTTCTTTAAAAGTCTGGAGAACACTCAGTTCTGCAGACGTTTAAAAATAAACACACTACCTACTGCTACCTTATTGACTGACTAAAAATACAAACAGTCTAACTTGTTTATTCACTGCCTTTCTGACTATTAAAAGCACAAACACACAAACACACTAAATAATATTCCCAAATAGTCAACTTTGCCCCAATACTTCCAAAAAAGACAATGTCCCAAGCAAAAACCCACTGATTCCCCTCAGCCACCAGCAAGGTGATCCCTTCCCCTCAGTGTTCCCACTGGAACACTGAGGTGGTGATGTCCTTTCGTGGATTGCAAACTGGCTAAAAGACAGGAAACAGAGAGTAGGATTAAATGGACAATTTTCTCAGTGGAAGGGAGTGGGCAGTGGAGTGCCTCAGGGATCTGTATTGGGACCCTTACTTTTCAATATATTTATAAATGATCTGGAAAGAAATACGACGAGTGAGATAATCAAATTTGCAGATGACACAAAATTGTTCAGAGTAGTTAAATCACAAGTAGATTGTGATAAATTGCAGGAAGACCTTGTGAGACTGGAAAATTGGGCATCCAAATGGCAGATGAAATTTAATGTGGATAAGTGCAAGGTGATGCATATAGGGAAAAATAACCCATGCTGTAATTACACAATGTTGGGTTCCATATTAGGTGCTACAACCCAAGAAAGAGATCTAGGCGTCATAGTGGATAACACATTGAAATCGTCGGTTCAGTGTGCTGCGGCAGTCAAAAAAGCAAACAGAATGTTGGGAATTATTAGACAAGGAATGGTGAATAAAACAGAAAATGTCATAATGCCTCTGTATCACTCCATGGTGAGACCACACGTTGAATACTGTGTACAATTCTGGTTGCCGCATCTCAAAAAAGATATAATTACGATGGAGAAGGTATAGAGAAGGGCTAACAAAATGATAAGGGGAATGGAACAGCTCCCCTATGAGGAAAGACTAAAGAGGTTAGGACTTTTCAGCTTGGAGAAGAGATGGCTGAGGGGGGATATGATAGAGGTGTTTAAAATCATGAGAGTTCTAGAACGGGTAGATGTGAATCGGTTATTTACTCTTTCGGATAATAGAAAGACTAGGGGGCACTCCATGAAGTTAGCGTGTGGCACATTTAAAACTAATCGGAGAAAGTTCTTTTTCACTCAACGCACAATTAAACTCTGGAATTTGTTGCCAGAGAATGTGCTTAGTGCAGTTAGTATAGCTGTGTTTAAAAAAGGATTGGATAAGTTTTTGGAGAAGTCCATTACCTGCTATTAAGTTGACTTAGAAAATAGCCACTGCTATTACTATCAACAGTAATATGGAATAGACTTTGTTTTTTGGTACTTGCCAGGTTCTTATGGCCTGGATTGGCCACTGTTGGAAACAAGAAGCTGGGCTTGATGGACCCTTGGTCTGACCCAGTATGGTATGTTCTTATGTTCTTAAATAGTCAATTTGTGCATAGATATTGTTGGGAAGAGAATTCCATAAAGAAGGAGCCTAATAACTAAGGGGTAGATTTTAAAACATGCGCTCGTAGTTCCCGGTGCGCACATGGACGCGCCAATTTTATAACATGTGTGCACCGGCTTGCGCATGTTATAAAATCCATTGACTGGGGAGGGAACTTCCCTACCCTCCTGCCTAACCTTCCTTCCCTACCCCCCAGCCTAACCTTCCTTCCCTTTCTCCTTTCCACTCCGACTCCTAAATCTAGCCTAAATAACCCTTTCTTTTTGTTTGTTGATGAGATGTAAGTTATGTGTGCTGGCCGGCTGCCAGTGCATGTGTCCCCAATACAACAGCTAATGGCCTCCATCCCACCCTGCCCCTCCCCACCCAGACCACATGCCCTGGCCCGCCCCTTTTTCTGAGCCCGGCACTTGTGTGCGTATCGGCATTTACGCGCATGGCCGGGCCCTTTTGAAAATGCGCACAGCACGTGTAGGGCCTGGCCACATGCATAAGTACCGATTTTTACATGTGCAGCCGTTTGAAAATTCAGCCTATTATGAAGACTCTCTAGTACAGTCCAAATGAATAACTAAAAGAGGTGGAATATGAAGATGACCCATTTGGGAGGAATGAAGTGTTTAGGCAGGAGAATAATGTATCAAAGGTTTGGAAAAAAGAGCACATATTGTTAAACATTAAATTTTTTAATCTAATATGGTGAGTGTTAAACACTGTAACTGTTGTAATATAGGAGAGATGTGGATTCTGAGCATGGAAGTGAAAGTTAGATTCCACAGGCTAGCTAATTTTATTTTTAGGATAGCTGAGGAAAAGTTAGAGATTTTGGAAATTCTTTCTCATTTTATTTCAACAGGTACCAGAAGCTCCCAACAGATGAAGGATGACTGGGAAACATCATATCATCAAAGCAGTTGCCACTGTTACTATATCAACTGTTGTCCAAACATGTTCTGATCCACAGGGAGGAAAGGGTTCAGTGTTGAAAGATTTATTTATTTACGAATTTCCAAGCTCTTGTTCATGGAGGATATCAATATAAAAAAATAACAGAATTAAACAAATATTTAATAATTAAAAATCTCATTAAAGAACTACGCCTTTAGAGATTTCCTGAAACATTGATACTTTGTTATCTGCCATAGACTAACAGGGAGGACATTCCAAAGTGCACAGTTTTAGAAAAAGCACACCTGCTGGTGTTAGTAGTCTGACAGACTTCAACGCTGGGATCACCAACAATTGCTGATCTGCCAAACATAATATCATGTCAGTGACATTATATAATGTCAGTGAGTTTGTCAGGTATTGTAGACAATCACCATCCATGACCCAATGCACCAACGTAAGGATCCTAAATTTAACTCTGTGCTCAATAGGTAACCAGTGTAAATCTCATAAGATGGGAGTAATATGAGATTGCAATGGACATTGTACTAAATGGGCAGCTACATTCAATAACAGTTGCAAAGATCCAAAGTGAACCTTAAGGAGGCCTACATATAATGCACTCAATAGTCTAAAACCAACAATATAAAATAATGCATTATTGTTTTAAAATCAAGACTATCTAGAATAAATCACAAGGACTGCAATTTCCATAATTTAAAAGCACCTTTCTTTACCACCATGTGCAACTGGGGCTGGAAGTTGTAAGCCTTATCAATATAAAACCCTAAGTCACGTGCTGTTTCAACAGAAACAATTTTGACTCCCTCTAGCTGTAATTTAAGAAAACTAATCGGATCTTTAATACACATCACAGGTAAAATTTCAGTCTTAGTGGCATTCAATAACAGCCCATTTAGTTTAAGCCATCAACTAACTGTTTCCAATACAGAAAAGATAGATGCGACCACATCAGGCAGAGAAGCTCTCACTGGGAATATCAACTGAATATCATTAGCCTACAACCTAAAAAAATTCCCTTATCTTCTAATAATTGGCATAATGGTACTACATAAATATTAAATAATATAGAGGACAAGGAAGAGCCCTGAGATACTCCACAACTAATCGGAGCCCAATTAGAGGAAACTAAACTCCCATGTACTTGTTGTGATCATCCTGTTAAAAATTATGAAAACCACTGACCCACAGTCCCTTCTATGCCAGTATCCCTCAGTTTCTGCAGCAATCCAATGTGTGGTATTGAATCGAATGCCGCAGAGACATCAGGCAAAATTATTGTCACTGAATGCCTTTGATCCAATTCGTGAAGTATAAAATCAGATAGACTCTCTCAGGAAACAGGAGGTGGCAAGACTGAGAAGCATCCAGGAGAATGAAGACTATACTGATGAAATGCTTACTGAGGCATCAAAGATGGAAAGCTCAAGGAGACAGGAAGGTAAAACTGGACCACAAAATAAGAGCAGGACCCAGATTATTACAGCCACTAGATCTTACACCCTGACTCCAATTTCCTTCAAGCTGAAGAACCTGATTGCAGCCCTTGGGGGCACAGGGAGAGGAATGGAAAAAGAGGCAATATTCCCCTGTAAAAGTATCTGGTAAGACCTCATTTTGGAATACTCTATACAGTTGTGGAAACCACAGCTTCAAAATGGTTGGAGTCGATCCAGAGGGTGGCTGCTACAATAATCCGTGGTCTTTGCTGTAAAACATATCTAAACATGTATATCCTAGAGAAAGACAGGGTAGGGGAGATATGATAATCATTAAAATATCTCCAAGGTTTCCATGCCACAGGAGGTGGGCCTCTTGCAAAAGAAAGGAGGCTCTAGAACGAGGGGTTATGGGATGAGGGTGAAAGGAAGTAGACTCAGGAGTAATCTAAGGAAATATTTCTTCATATAGTAGATGCTTGGAATAGCCTCCCTGTGGAGGTGGTAGAGACAAGGATAGTATCTGAACTCAGGAAATCATGAAAGTCTGAGAGGGTGATGGGAATTGTAAAGCTAAATTAGTTGGGTGGATGGGCAGACTAGATAGGCCATATGGTCTTTTTCTGTCATAATGTTTCTATGTTTAGCACTGCTTTTAACTGGACATTGGGAAAGGGGTAAATGGGGGTTGGGGAGGGAGATCCCCATCACTGTCACATTTTTAATTGTGGGGTGGCAGGAAGGGTTTAGGGAGGCCAAGATAGATAGTCCCAGGCCCTGGTTTAGTTTTAGGGTGATAGTTGGAGTCAGAGGGTCCTGGATCAGCCTCAGCTTTGCCTAGCTGAGTCCAGCCAGGTAGGCCCAAGCCCCATGTAGAATCTTACAGGTGGAAGGGTGGTTGGAGGATGCAGGAGGCCCAGCTTGCGAGAGTGGCGTTTGCAATGAATACCAAATCACCCAAAATATTTTTTGGGAGGCCATTTTTTGTTCATTCCATTCAGAACAAACAAAAAAATAGTCTTATTTACTCAGTTTTTGCAATTGTTAAAAATGAATGCACATTTCTAGCATTCATACTTTTACCATTATTGCTATCTAAACCACTATTGTTATTGTTGCCACTAATGCTACTTAACAAGTACTCACAAATTCTCTTTTCTCACCAAATTCAAACAGTATTATGGAACTTTGATAGGTGTAATCAAATTCTGTGTTGAAAATGACCCTCAATTGCAAATAAAGATATTTTGTTTGAGAAACAAAGAATGAACACTTTCCCTTAACATATTACAACTTTAAGGTGTATAGGGATTCTGTTTGCATTTATTAGAATGTATGCCTCCCTTCTTGTTTTCAGGTGTTCTACTATTTTGGCAAACTATGAATGAGTGTAAGACTAACTAAAAAAAATCCTCAAGCACATTTTCACTTTTTTTGACACTCACTCTTTTTGAACCTTTAGCAAATAAACTAGTGCTAAAGTATAGGGAGGGAACTTTTATAACTGCCTGCACACAACAGACTCAGAGTTTACCGAGGCTTTTCAAAGCAAACCTCTATGTATAATAGAGATGTGAATCGTGTGCCAGATCGTCTTAACGATCAGATTCGGCTGGGGCGGGTGAATCTGATTGTTAAGATATGTGAATTGGAATCGTTTCCGATTCCAATTCACATCGCCAATTTCACATTGCTAAAAAAAAAAAACCCACCCGACCCTTTGAATCGACCCCACCCTCCCGACCCCCCAAAACCTTTTAAAATGTACCTGGTGGCCCAGGGGGGCCTCGGGGAGAGATCCAGGGGGGCCTCGGGGAGAGTAGAGATCCAGGGGGGCCTCGGGGACAGATTTCCCGTTCCCAGGCATCACCAGTTCTAAAAAAAAAAAAATGGCGCCGATGCCCCTTTGCTCTTACCATGTGACAGGGAATCCGTGCCATTGGCCGGCCCCCCATCTTTAAAGATGGCGCCGGCCATCCAGTGCTCCTACCATGTGACAGGGGCCGGCCAATGGCACGGATACCCTGTCACATGGTAAGGGCAAAGGGGCATCGGCGCCATTTTTTTTTTAGAACAGGTGATGCCTGGGAACGGGAAATCTGTCCCCGAGGCCCCCCTGGATCTCTCCTCTCCCCGAGGCCCCCCAGAGGCCCCCCTGGACCACCAGGTAAATTTTAAAAGGTTTTGGGGGGTCAGGAGGGTGGGGTCGATTTAAAGGGTCGGGTGGGGTTTTTTTTTTAGCGGCGCGGGCCTCCCTAAAAAAAAAGGGTCGGGAGGGTGGGGGAGGCTAAGAGGGGGGGTGTCGATTTAAAGGGTTGGGTGGGTTTTTTATTTTATCAGGCCATCGGCGCCATTTTAATTAGTGGCAGCCAAAATGGTGCCGATGGCCCGAGAGCGGGAGATCGCGCCGGGACCCCCCCCCCCCACTGGACCACCAGGTAATTTAACATTTTGGGGGGTTCGGGAGGGTGGGGGAGGGTAAGGAATTGGTTTTAAAGGGTCGGGGTGGGTTTAGGGGTTGTTTTGGTGTGCCGGTTTTCCCGCCCTCCCCCAAATAATTCCCGTGCCCTATTTAACGATACAATACAAATGCCCCTGACGATAAATCGGGGGCATTTGTATTGTATCATGCACTCTAACGATTTAGGACGATTTTAAAATTATCTGACGATAATTTTAATCGTTCAAAAACGATTCACATCCCTAATGTATACGTTTGCTTTGAAAATCCTTCTTTAGTTGGACTGATACATGTAGAATTATCCACACACACAAAGTTACACGCTTCAAGCAGGACATAACCTTTACATGGTAACTTACATGCATATTTTTGAATTTTCAAACATGTATGTGTATTTTTTCGCATAACTATTTAAAAATATGAAAGTATTCACTTAAGTCATATCCCTACTCTAACTCTGCCCTCCAGAATGCCTACTCCCAGTGGATGTAAACATACATGTAAACTTACACTACATGATTACTTTTAGGTGCATTGGACTCTGATATATTTTCATAGCACCACTTACATGTATGAAATAGTTCATATATACGGCAATCACTTTGAAAACTTGGTCAGTTACTCATGGGAATAACTTTTTATAAAATTGCTCACTTGACATGTGAGGTAAACATATGTGCATATGTACTTTATGGGCCTGATTTTCAAAAGCATTTACATGCTTAAACTTGGGTTTTACAAATGTAAATGCACTTTGCTCAAATAAGTGGGCTTTTGAAAATTGCTACCATATATGCCACTGAATGGTCCATAGCACTTACTTGTGTAAGTGCACTTTACCAGAGTAAATAGCTTTTGAAAATTGCTATGTTAGTATGTTATATTTATCCACATAACTCCTTTGAAAATTATTTCCTATGGGATCGATTTTAAAAGCACTGCTCATGCAAAAAGGCCGATGTACACAAGAATGTGGGCTGCTCTTGAGCGGCCCACATAAGGGTCTTTAAAGACCCTTATTTATGAAAGCCTTTCTTTTTGGTTTTATAACAAACTCCTTTTTTATGCATGGTTTTAAGTAATGTATTTGATATATTTAGAGTTTTACCCTTAGATTCATCAAAATGCTAGAGAGAGAGAGAGAGGAAGAAAGAGAGAGAGAGAGACTCTTTATAAGGCCTTCATAGTATTCAACTATTTATAACACTATAGGAGGACCAGCTAATAACTTGAGGTGAGGTTTTGGTGGTGATTTAGGGTTTGGGGGCCAGTTTAACATGCAGAGTGAGGTGTACAAACAGCACAGTACACCTCAGTGAATATCTGATATCATTGGGAGTGAGGAAAGTCTCACAAAGATGAGAATTCTGCAATGTTCTCTCACCTAGCTTGAACGTCTCACAAAGATGTGATTTCTACAATGTTCTCTGACCTAGCTTGATAGTAACCTCTCACCCTAGCTTGACAGAGTCAGGTTACTATCAAGCTAGGGCAAGAGAACATTGTAGAAATCTCATCTTTGTGAGTCTTTCCTCACTCCCATTCCATGCAGGCTACCCCATGTTACAGCTTCCCTTGCTTTACATCTTTAGGGATCCACAGTGTTTGTTCCATGCCCTTTTGAATTTATTAACTGTTCTCATCTTCACCACCTCTTCTGGAAGAGCCTTCCAGGCATCCACTACCCTGTATGTGAAGAAACACTTCCTGATATTGGTTCTGAGTCTTCCCCCTGGAGTTTCATAGCATGACTACAGTTCTACTGTTTCCTTTCCAGCAGAAAAGGTTTGAAGTTTATGCATCATTAATATCTATCAGATATCTGAAGGTCTGTATCATATCTCCCCTGTACCTCCTCTCCTCCAGGGTATACATATTTAGACCCTTCAGCCTCTCCTCGTGGGTCTTTTGAAACATATCCCCCACCATGTTGGCCACCTTCCTTTGAACCATTTCCATCCTGTCTCTATCCCTTTTGAGATACAGTCTCCAGAAGTGAACTCAGTACTCCAGGTGAGGCCTCACTAAGGATCTGTGCAAGGGCATTATCACTTCCCTTTTTTTATGCAGCCCATCTTTCTGGCTTTAGCTACTGCCTTGCAACATTGCTTAACCACCTTCAGATCACCAGACACAATCACCCCAAGATCCCTCTCTTAGTCTTTTGTCCCCCATCACATACAACTCTTTTGGATTTCTGAACCCTATGAGGTAGATTTTAAAAGCCACGTGCGCACGTCCACACAGGTGCGCATCTAGCACTAGCACATCTCCTGATTTCAGCACATATCCAGCTTTTAAAATTCACCTCAAAATGTGGTCACATCATAGACCTTTCCCCAGTTCCCTCCCAGTCCTCTCCAATTAAGGAGCAGACATGAAGGGAACTTCCTTAACCCTCTACCTACTCTGCCTCCCTTTTCCTCCCTGACCCCTAAAACCCCTCTTCCTACCCTTTTTTTAAATTTTGGAACTCAGCCGCTGCCCCACCTGGCCCGCCCCGCCCTGGCCCACTCCTTTTCCCAAGCCCGACACTTCCGCTCGTATCGGGAGATATGTGTGTGGCTGGGCCTTTTTTAAAATGCGCTCGGCGCGTGCATGGCCTGGCCAAGCGCGTATCCCCCGGTTTTTGCACGTGCCAGGCTTTTAAAATTTGGCCTTGAGTGCATGAATGCATTTCTTGGCATTGAATCGAAGCTGCCAAATCTTCAACCACTCTTTAAGTTTTCTTAAATCACTTTTGTTTCTCTTTACTCCTTCAGTCATGTCTATTCTGTTGCAGATCTTAGCATCATCTTGAAAAAGGCCAACTTTTCCTTCTAACCCCTCCGCAATATCACTCACAAAGATACTGAATACATACTTTTGAATTTTTGAAAGTAGCCATGCAAATTTTCTTGAAATATTTCTGTATACAAATTAGAATATAAGACATGCCTTACTGGATCAGACCATGTATCCACTAAGTCCAGCCTTGTGTCTCCAACAGTGGTTAATCTGAGTCAAAAGTACTCGATAGATCCCAAAGGGTATTCGATGGGGGTTGAAGAGCTGATGTGCACGGAGCAGGAGAGAGACCTTGGGGTGATAGTGTCTAATGATCTGAAGTCGATGAAACAATGTGACAAGGCGATAGCTAAAGCCAGAAGAATGTTGGGCTGCATAGAGAGAGGAATATCGAATAAGAAAAGGGAAGTGATTATCCCCTTGTACAAGTCCTTGGTGAGGCCTCACCTGGAGTAATGTGCTCAGTTCTGGAGACCGTATCTTCGAAGGGACAGAGACAGAATGGAGGCAGTCCAGAGAAGGGCGACCAAAAAGGTGGAGGGCTTCATTGAATGACTTATGAGGAGAGATTGAAGAATCTAAATATGTATACCCTGGAGGAAAGGAGGAACAGGGGTGATATGATTCAGACTTTCAGATACTTGAAAGGTTTTAATGATCCAAAGTCAATGACAAATCTTTTCCGTTGGAAAAAAATCAGCAGAACCAGGGGTCACGATTTAAAACTCCAGGGAGGAAGACTCAGAACCAATGTCAGGAAGTATTTCTTCACAGAGAGGGTTGTGGATGCCTTGAACGCCCTTCCGGAGGAAGTGGTGAGGACCAAAACTGTGAAGGATTTCAAAGAGGCATTGGAAAAATCACTATGGATCCATAAAGTCTTGAGGATGTGAATGAAGAGTAGAGGCATGGGGGTGGCTTGCGGGAATGACGGCTACTACCCGATGATTAATAATCTTATTCAATAAACATACACATGGTTAATGCAACTCCAACATTGCTCTATGCTTCAATGGCAAGGGGGGAATGAAGAAAAGAGGATTTATATTCAGACAACAACCAACAAGGACTAAATTGCACAGGCTGGGTAAACAAATAAGCGTGGGAGTAGCTTGCTTCTTATGGCAGTTACTACCCTGAACCAATCAAGCCTGATACTTCACTTTGAATACATATACAGTGCAGCTCACTGCTTCAACGGCAGGGGGGAATGAAGAAAGGATTTATATTCAGACAACAACCAACAAGAACTAAATTGCACAGGCTAGGTAAACAAATAAGTGTAGGAGTAGCTTGCTTATTGCGGTGGTTACTACCCCTAAGCAATTAGGCTTGATACATCACTTTGATACAGCTCCAGCACTGCTCTCTACAACAAAGGTGGGGGTGGAAGGAAATTAGAACCAAAACATTACTACTAAGGACCCTGACCTCAGCGGTCAGAGTAACAGATAAGTATGAGAAAAATAAATGTGAAAGCTTGCTGGGCAGACTGGATGGGCCACTTGGTCTTCTTCTGCCGTTGTTTCTATGTTTCTATTGTAGCTTCATTCCTTTGGCTCAGTCCAGCGATAAGAGGTAACCTTCCCAAATCTACCTGGCTAAGAATTGTTTATGGACTTTTCCTCTAGGAACTTGTCCAAACTCCTTTTGCCTAGCTGCCTTGAAGACATTCTCCAGCAACAAACTGCACAGCTTGATTATGTGTTGAGCTTGTTTAAATCTGTTACATGTTACTTTTGTGACGTGTCCTCTAGTCTTAGTACAAATTGAAAGATATATAACCAATTCCCTATTTACCTGTTGCACTCCACATAGGACTATATAAACCTCGATCATATTTCTTTTACAACAGTCTTCTCTAAGCTGAAGATCCCTATCCTGTTTAGTCTTTCTTCATAAGGGTGCCATTTAATCCCCTTTATCATTTTTGATGCCCTTCTCTGTATCTTTTCTAGTTTCACTATATATTTTTCAAGATGAGCTGACCAGAACTGCACACAGTACTCAGAGACAGTAACTTTAAAACAGGTGTGCGGGTGCACATGTACATCGGCGAGCACCCAGAGATGCAGCCATTCGATAATAAGCACACACATATGCACGCATATTATAAAAGTCTAGGTGCGCATAAATGTGAGCCTAACAGCGTAAGTCGGCTTAAGGACATGCGACTGCCTATATTTTAAACAGATGCGCATTCAACCAAGGACCTGTTTCACCATTTCATCTACCAGTTTGCCCAGTGCTCTCTTAGGTCTTCCCAAACCCCCTGCACCCCCTTTCCAGTTATCCCAGACCCCTCAAACCCTTCATAGATGCCTTATTTTTAATTTTTTTTTAACTTACACCTCCTCTATAGCAGAAGTAAAGTTATGCGGCACTGGACCTGGGCATGCACTCAGGTGCATAGGTACTTGCACACACATCTCTTGGCCCTGCCCAGGAACATCCATGCCCCACCCACAGCATGCCCCTTTTTCTTCTGATGTGAGATCTGCGTGCATCTAACTACTTTATAAAATAGGTTGGACACAGGTGCGCATCTAGCACATCTCCTGATTTCAGCACATATCCAGCTGTTAAAAATCACCTCAAAGTGTCGTCACATCATAGACAGGGCTGAATTTAAGATTTTGGTACCTTTAGAGAGTACAACAGGGATGCCCTTTAAAAACAGACTTAAAGGAAGTGAAAGCAGGCTTCTCTTTGGCCTGAATATTTGGTGTCTTCAAACTTTTGTGATCTAGGCAGTTACCTGTGTTGCCCTTGCCTTTATCTGGGCTGGCCATAGATTTGTAGACAGGAATTATGTGCGTGGATAGTTTTAGTTGGGTAATTTTCAAATCAAACATATGTGCATAAGCTCACTTAGGAAATTGGTGTTCCTTATGCATTTACTTGCCGACTTTTTTTTTTTTTTTGCAGACTGTTATATAATTATTCCAACTCAAGGTAATTTTCAAAGCCATTTCTGTTTTTGGAAATTGCCTGCTCTATGTACAGATAAAAATATGCATGTAGGGCCTCCATGCAGTTGCTTTAGGGATCTGAGACACTACTTTAGAATACCCCTGCTCTTGTCATTAAATCTTTTCCTTCAATGAGTCTTCAATACCATGTCTCCTTGGCTCTGTGCCCAAGTGACCTAAGCCCAGTGCTCAGCACAAGCTGGGAGTGGTTGGCTGTGGGAATATGGGAACTGCTGTAGATTTTCCAAGGGTCCTTCAAGTTTTTCCTAGAAAGCTCTATAAATGTATTCCGTTGTCAGATGAAATCACCCAAATGTGTGACTATGGTGAAACTGCTTGTCTTTAGAGAATGCATTTTACTGAAGATCAATCAAGATTTGTGTAAAGGTAAAAGGAGGCCTGTCTGGTGTTTAATTGGGGTCTATCCTAATTGGGGTCTGTTTCTGACCCATGATAGAAGGAGATTTAGGCACCAGGAAAAGGCTTGCTTACTCTCTCAAACTCAGACCTGCACCACGTTCTTAAGGATCCAGATTGGTCCTCAAGGATTACAATGGGATTGGGAATAAGACAGTGTTCCCAGCAATTTGAGAGTAGAGGGCGAAGTTGTGAGAACCTGGACAAGACTTGTGAGTCTTGTGTTTTTATTGAAAGTTCACCTGTGTTAACTGTTTAAACTTGACTTGGACCAGATTGAACTGTGAGTTTGCCTTTTGAATCTAAGTAGCTATTGAAGTGAAACCTCCCTGGTGTCCCTGAGGAAAAGGGATCTGTAGTTTGATACATAATGGTGCAAGTGTAAGCCAGAATGTACTTGTCTTCTGTTAAAGTATATATTAAATTAAAGCCCAATTATGAGATCCTGGACAGGCAACCCCAATAACCTTGCAATTAACATCGTTTAACTAAGGCCTTTAACATCTCTCTTAAGTACTGTGAAGTCCTTGTAGTTTGTGAGATTTATTATTATTATACCAACATGAAAATTATCTAGAGATGCTATACAAGACAGTTTAAGTTCAATAAGTCCTTTCTTCAGTTCTCAGAAAATAATGCTGTGTTTTGAGAATTGAGCAAAACTGCAAGAATAAACAGTATATTGTACCTAATTGTTGGTTCCATACAGTACCTTGTAATATAAAAGACAACATCCTCATTTGTGTGCCATGCAGTATTTCAAATGTACATTTGGCAGTAACTCTCCTCCTACTTTATTTAAAAATTTAAGTCATCATTCCTGAAATTCTTCAAGATGCTCCTTTGTTATTGCCCTGAATCCCTGATGGCAAACATGTTAGCAAGAAAGTCACAAATTGTCTCAGATTCACTGATTAGTCTACATTAGCTCTGATGTCACTAATGGAATCATGCATATTGCCACAACTGTTGCTGGGCTAATCGGTACCCCATGGGGTGCTGGGGGCAGAGTTTCCCTCCAATGTTCTATCTGTCTGGGTAGAGGGCGCATCCCCTTCTGAAGCTGCAGCCAACTGGCTCCACGGCTGGAATCAATGATGCAGTCTCCAATAATGCGAGCAGTCAGAGGAAGTCATCCTCAGATGACATACATGTGGGAGCAAAAGCACGGGAGTTTTCTTCTACTCTGGTGGCATGGTGCCCCTGTGGCCTGGCACTCTGAATAGCTGACCACCCTGATAACCCTGCATACTGCGTGAACCAATCAGATCCCATTCTATGGGCCTGATTTACTAAGGGTTTTCTTCCATTCTGTGTCTATGGGAAAAGTGCTTAGTAAATGAGGGCTTATGTGAGACAATTTGTAACACTACTCCTAACATAACTAACCCCTAGTGGTTTAGAAAATTTTCAAGAGAAGTAAAGAAAAATTGACAAGTTAACGGTAATTTTCAAATCGCTTGCATTTGGTAAAATCTGCATGTTCATTGTACAAGCAGACTTTGTTGAGTATTTTCAAAGCAAAGACATCTATAAAAGTTTGCAATACTCTGTGAACTAGAGAAGTATGTGCATACATTCCCTTGCATAAAGTTACATGTCCTCTTCAGAAGGCGTAACTCATGCATGTACACTAATGCACATACTTTAAAATAAAACCCCAAACATATGTATGTAAGTGCCATCTTTGCTCTCTGAAACAGCTCTCCTCAGTGTGCGTAAAAGTATGCACAAAACCAAGTTATGCAGATACTTTTATGTGTACTAAGTTTGGGTCAATTTTATTTACACGCATAAACTGTTTATGTGCATAAATTGCTTTGAAAATTACCTCATAATGACTATTACTCCTGAAATACTTCGCAATGAACTCCTGAAATATTGAGCAATATATAGAGAGTATGGTTATTAAAAAAATGCATGCATGTCAAAGGGAACAGTTTGGGGAAGCCTTTTATTAAATCTGTCCGTACTAAACCTGCTTTGTGGATAAACTGAACATTTATGCTGTCACCCCAGCAAGTACCTGTGAGGAAGACCAGGGCCGGAGGAACCACTAGGTGAGCTAGGCCTGTGCCTAGGGCGCCTCGATTTAGGGGGCGCCGCGGCAGGTGGCAAAATTTTGAAAAGGCAAAAAGTGCCCATTCAAAATTCTGCCAGCCCCCGCCTCACCGTGCCACCCTCCCGACGCCCCCCTTGTGGTCCAGCGGAGGGCCCCGAGCAATCTGCCGCTCCCGGGGCCTCGGCTTCCACTAAGCAAAATGGTGCCGGTGGCCTTTAGCCCCTACCATGTGACAGGGGCCAACCAATGGCACCGGTAGCCCCTGTCACATGGTAGGGGCTAAAGGCCACCGGCGCCATTTTGGTTAGTGGCAGCCGAGACCCCGGGAGTGGCAGATCGTTCCCAGGCCCCCACCTGGACCACCAGGTACTTTGTAAGTTTTCAATTGGGGGCGGGAGGAGGAGTCGGGGCTGCGGCTGGGGGCGGCGCAAGGCTGAAGGTGCCTAGGGCGCCCAATCCCCTTGCACCGGCCCTGAGGAAGACTGAGCCAAATCTTGTGTGTGGGAGCCGGAGCTGATTTCAGCTTTTTCTTATGCAATTTCAACTTTTTTTTTTAAGTTGTTATCATGTTCTCTTAATATTTATGTATGTTTAAATATGTTCATTGCCTAGACCTTTATGTGTTAGACAATTTACAAAATTTAATAAATGTAAATGTAATCAGCAAATTCTATTAGCAGTAACTGTATACACCTTTGCAGTATATTCACAACATAATTTCTCAGAGAGGATCAGGAGCTCCTACTCCTAGAGATATGGGGGCCTCCTGATCCCAGCTGAGATCTGCTTCTTAACCTGTCCAGCAGGGTCCTGCTGAGCTCTCTCCTTGTATGGGATTTAAGGTGGACCAGGAATCTAGCCTGGTCCCACACAGGTTAAGGAGGAGTAGTAAGGACACTCCCTTACCTTACCACAAACATTAAAATCACTTAATAAAAAAACACAGTTTGCAGATGTAATCATCTAAATCAGCCTAACAGATCATATCCGTACTTTACTAACTTGTATTTACTCTCTGTATTGCTTGCATCTGCATAGCTCCATTTGTAACTGGAGTGAATTTTGAAAGGGTTTTGCATGTAAAGATAGCATGAATGCGTGCACATGTTATTTTATAAATGTCAAGCATATGCACGCATTTTTAGTTCTGCATATACATTTTAACAGGGGAAAAATGGGATAGTCTGGGGCATTCTGGGGCAGGGTAAAGAAATATGTGCGGAAATTACTATTTTGTAAGAGATATAAGTATTTATATTACCAAACTCATTCGTACACTTTTACACCTGTTAATTGACTAGCACAAGTGAAATCAGATTTGACTCTTGTCAACAGTTTTTGGTTGGAAAGTGTGGGTAACTGGTAGGGATTCAGTGTGAATTGGAAAAGGACTCAGAGAACTGGTGGAGGTAACAGCAATCTGGCGATATAAAACAAGAAAACCATATTTCAGATAAAATGTCCATCTCTTAACATAAACCAGTGGCGTAGCTAGACAATTTGGTGCCCGGGGCAAGAGACTTCTTCGGCGCCCCCTCCCTCCATCAATGATTTGCATTGAAATCGGTGCTATTTTTCTGCACTCATTTTTATGAGCGCGCGTGCAAATAAGATAATTTCAAAACAGCTGATGAATAGAATATCCAATAATTAAAGATTAATGCAAATTTTGAAAGCTTTACCAAACACCAATAAAATATTTCAAACTGCAGACACATCAGATACTACCCAATAATTAAAATGGTAGTCAATCAAGAAAAATGAACTTAAAAAGCCACCTTTACTTACCCTCTCCAGCAGTTCTCCTCTTAAAATTTAGTAATTTCATCTTTCATCCAACTTTTCAACAAAATCAGCACAAAAGTTGAGGTATATGTATTATCACACTTCATTTTTTTAAACTGGCAGATTCCTTTCTCACATACACTCACACACAGAAAGAAGATTGGCGCAGCCGGTCTAGCTGATCATGAGGCCGAAGAAAGGAAGATCGGTGCAGCCTGAGACCAGCCGCCGAGACTTAAGGGGTGCCGCGGCAGGCAGCCAGCCCCCGACTCTCCCTGCCTTCCCCCCAGTGCCACCTTCCCGACGCCCCCCCTGGTGTCGGGAGGGTGACACTGGCGGGGCGGCAGGGCGAGTCGGGAGCTGGCTGCCTGCCGCGGCGCCCCCTAAGTCTCGGCGCCCTAGGCACAGGCCTAGTGGTTCCGCCGGCCCTGAGGCAGAGCCAGGCGATTTGGCGCCCCCTTAGACCCGGCGCCCGGGGCGGCCGCCCACCCCGCCCACCCCTCGCTACGCCACGGACATAAACTGCATAATTATGAACAAGCTCACCTTACTGGAAGACAGAATTCAGAAATTAAAGACAATTTGATGATCCATCAGAAATGTTAAATACTGGAGAATAGATTGCATTCTAGGAATTTGAGTTTATTGAATTTTCCCCAAACTTGTTTCCTTTCAGGAAATGTTATCTAAGACACATGTAATTGAGGTTCTCCATTTCTCACCTGATAAGAATTTCCTATTGTCTAATTGCTTTTATTTGCCTGCTAAGAGGAGGGTCAAAAGTCTACAGGAAGGGGCTTCAGATATTTTAGCCCCCTTATCTAGCCCTAATTTCTCCAATCTAATAATATAGCAAGGAGAGCTATGCTTGTAGTTACATTTGCTATAGATTAAGATAAGGATATTTTCTTTCTTCAGTATTTCAAGTACAAGGAGAATTTATTTTGCAGACAAAGGATTCAGGGATTCCCAGATGTCTCCAGAGAGACCCAGTTAAGGAAGAAACAGTTTCTCCAATTGAAACCTTGAGTTTTGACCATTGGTGTTGCACTGGAACATAAGAACATAAGAACATAAGCCCTCGAGGAGCGAGTACCGGTTCCTGATAGCGACCAGAAACCCTTGGCCTGGTGCAGGGTTGGTACGGCCCTCCGGTCGGACCCGGAGGGCGCCTGCCACCAGGAGGTGGAGTACAGGAGGAGGTGGTCTTAGGTGGGCCTCGCAGGATCTCAGAAGAGACAGTTCAGAAGAGTGCCCACCACAACAAGGGTGCGCGATCGCTGTCCAAGGAGGAAGGCCGGAGGTCACGGGAGGCCAGCAAGGAGAATGAAAAAGGATAGCAAGGGTCAAAGGCCAGAGATCAGTTCAGAATAGTTAACCAAGGCAGGGGTCAGTTACCAGAGGTCAGTCCAGGAAAAGTCAGTGTTATTGTTTGTAAGGTTTTGGGTGGACCCTTGGACACTGTGGCAGCTGACCACGCCCATGGGGGGAAGTCCCATGAGGGGCCACAGGTCAGGCTCAGCTTTTGGACATTCAACACAGAGTTATATCTTTTATTAGACAGAGTTGAGAAGCCACCGGAGGTGGCAGTAGTGAGTAGAAATGAAGCCCGGCTGGGCTAGGGTACCTCAGGATACTGGAACAGTGATTCCGTCTATGGCTGTGCTGCAGTGGAGAAAACTGAGATAGTGAGTACAGTGGAGCATACACAGAGTTTGGTATAGAGCCTTGTTGGTAAAGTTACTCACACAACGGTTTCTCCCGGAAGGTGACACAGAAGCTGGAATAGAGGCAGGCCCTCGAGGAGCGAGTTCCTGGTTCCAGGGAACAGCTCTGAGGAAATAAAGTTGGTAACTCACTGATGATGTAGGCAACGGTTTCTTCCAAGCAGAAGAGATAAGTTCAGGCAGCGAGTCAGGGAACATGGGCCCTCAAGGAGCGAGTACCGGTTCCTGATAGCGACCAGAAAGAAATGAGAGAGGCCCCTGAGAAGTGGGTACCCCATTAGGATAAAGTCCAAAGGTTGGAGTGGCAGAGTAGCTAGGTACAGAGAGCGAATCCCATCCGTAAGGAGATCCCTTGCTAACTCGATTAGCTAGCAAAAAGTGTAGGCTTTTGTAACCGGGATGCGTGACGTCATCACAGGGGGACGTCCCTGAGGTTCGAGCCAAAGAGAGAATAAGAAGCAGGGCAGCACGGCGCGCGCGCCCTATGGTACCTGGACAACATGGCGGGATGCAGCGCCCAAGCCGGACCAGGGACGCCGGAGAGGACGGCAGGCAGATGCCGCGGCAGCCAGATGTCCATCAACCACGGGAGGAGTCGCAAAAAAGGTAAGGTGGGCGGAGCGGAGACGTTGGGCAGCGACAGTCGTAACAGTCAGGTCAGGCAAAGGTCAAAATCCAGGTGGCGATTCAACATGGTCCATAGACAGGCAATGGTCAATACCGAGAGATCAGTCCAGGGGGTACTACCAAGGAAGACAAGGATCAGGAAACACTGGAAGAGGAGATGCTGGAACAGGGGACACTGGGATAGGAGACACTTGGAACAGGAGACACAAGAGTAACGACCCGACAAGGGTGCTCGATGAAGGACCTGCTGGACTGGTGTTCCCGCTTCCTGGAAAGGAGCCAACGGACGGAACGGTACTCCGGGAACAGTCAGCAGAAAAGACGATCCGGGGCGAGCAGCTATCAGGCAGGAGTGACCTATGTCCTTAGGGAGGAACGACCTGATTCCAAGGTGAAGGTAGACTGAATACCGAGCCCTTTTGTAGGGGTAAGGAGACAACTCCCTGGGAGGAGCTCCAGGAGGAGTCCAAGGGACCGCACCTTCACTGTCCCTTTAATAAGGGGAGGGAGGCGCGGCCTCACCCCTTAGGAGGAGCTGGAGCAGGGAGCAGGATTCTGGACAGCGCCCATGCTGCCGCTGTAGCAGAGGAGCAAGGAAAGCCGGAGAGGAGGGCCGCAGAACAGGTCACGATGTCATCAGCAGCATACTGCCATGAAGAGGAGATCCGGGGGTGACTCAGCCGCAGCAGAGGTCCCAGCTTCAGCGGCCTCCAGGCTGCGAAGCGAAACAGCGTCACCGGCAGCTTCCTGCCACGTTGGAGAGGCCCGGCACGGCTCCTGCCGTGCTGACAAGATGGTGGCTGGGCCACAGGGATCCACAGCATTGGCGGCTCCAGCCGCGAAGGTGAGGAGTCACTGGGATGGTCCAGGGGCGGCTTCTGCCTCAGGAAAGGCCCTGGCTTCTGTGGCCTCGGGCCGCGAAGGTAAGAGGCGGCTCGTGGCTCCAGCCACGGGCCACATCACAACAATTGGAGCCTCATTTTATTTAAAGTTCCCCTGTAAGTATATGATCAATGTTCAAGGCAAAAGTTTATTTTTTCAGATCCCACACATCTTGATGTATTTCTAGTTGATAAGATTGAATTTTATGTTTAAGTGTGATATATTGGCAGAGAAGGTTCAAAAGCTGATGTTCTTGTTTTTCTTATAATGTGTATAACTGCAGCTACCACAGATTGCAAATTAGAAACAACCCCAAAATGAGCGTTAGCACTTGACCCAAGAGCTGTAGTTCTTATCCCCAATTCCAACAAACTTGAAGTAGGACCGGCTGAGTATTCACATAATTGGTTCACAAGGCTGGACAAAATAGAGTCAATCCTTGATATCATTCCCCAAATGTCTTTTAAGGATATCTTTGCTGGCTCAGTGGAAGAAACCATTATAGATCCCTTCAAAGGCATCCTAAGTAACAATGGGTCCAGAATAGAGCACACAGCTCAAGTCAGAACAGCTATATTCTCGGGCATAAATGAAGTAGCTTCCCCAATTCTTGACAGTTGTGTGATCACAGGAGAATTCACCCTCCCTTACATTCCCCTGAGCTATCTGAGGGTCATCACACCCCTTAGGTTTGCTAAGGGCAGAAATGTTAATATTAGAATTATACGACAACATACCTGGTGAAATTTGAGGCATTGGTAGTGAAGATCATGCTTCGTGAGAAAGGGAGGTCTCAGATAATTTGTGACTCAAGCTAGCTTGCAGTAAAGAATTAGCTCTAAGGACATGCCAGTCCATAGGTCCGCATACTGAGATTAGGGTTGATGCAATCACTGTCGACTTTCCTTTCTCTACCCATCTCGCTATCAGACGTAAAACCGGCATAAGGGGCGTGCCCCTTTGGTACGCGACTTAGATACGCTGGCAGTGGCACACCGCTGTGCACCACTTTTTAAAGACCACCACCTTCGAATGACATTAAATGCGAATGGGTCAGCTGAGCCTGCGGCACAGCCTCCAAAGAAGCCTCCGGGGTCCCAGGAGAAGGAGTACCGGCTGTCCTCCATTTGTGCATAATTTAAAAGATACCTGCCTCAGCATTTAATTCTAGGTGTTTATTCACGCAGTGTTATGATTATTTCACACAAAGTATGCATGCATATGATTATAAAATGGGTAGCGAGTATGCATTTTCTTGCATTGGAAATATTTGCATAAATTGATACATATATACATTTAGATAAGAAATATGTGGTATTTTATAAACTATGCAGCTCCTGCTGTACAGTTTATAAACTAGAAATATTCATCTCTGCACATTCACTTATGCACCCAAATGCTGTACCATGGATAAGTTTGAAAATTAGGCTCAATATGAGCAATAAGCATTATCAGAGCTAATAATTTCAAGTTCCAGAAGGAAATATGCACTGAAGCTAAATAGGAGAGCATTTGCAATTTAAAATATAATTCATCGTAATGAAAATGTAAAGCAGTGGTTCTGTTTTATTCAGCATGGCAGGTTAGGAATCCCTGTGATGCTACATTGAAGCAAAGAGTAGATTAATAATTTAATTTGGTTCAGAACTGTGCATGTGAGGCACCATGAGCTTTTATTTTGTAACCAGCTGTTGACCCTAATATGGATCAACCAATTAGACAACTCTATTTAATTGTTGGGTGACCCATCTAAAACTCACTATGAATTTTAATTATAAACAACATTCATTGGTCTAAAAGAATTCTAGTTATCCCCCTGGCATAGATGGTTGGCTTGACAGAAGCACACAAAGGAGTTCAGCAAACGAAAAAATTGCCAGATCATTCTAGATTGGGTTCAGAGCATATTAATATAATGAGCCTTTTTTCAATTTCCCCTGGCAGAGCATCAGCCCTTGCAGGTAACCCCACACAAAGCAAATACCATTCGTCTGAAGTTACATTTGCTCCTTGTTATCACAACTTATGCCACTTAATTCATTATTCAACGAATTCACTTTCTTGTTTATTAGATGCGAGGTAGCCATTCATCCCTAAAGGCCATGTATGCAAAAGACTGCTTGTAATCCTGTCACTTCAAACCTCTCTTGGCTGTTACATTGCTTCAGGAATTAGGAAGAAAGAAGCAAACTACTTAGATTTATTCATGCTGATATTAAATCTATGCAAGAAATAACAGAGAATTCCTGGGAAGAAAACCTAAGAACTTGATATAGATGTGTGGATTGTTTTATTACCTTTATTTGTAAGACTATTTATGATTCTATGAACCAAGCATACTGGATTACTTCTTGTAAGAATATCTGAAAAAATGCATTTGTTTTCCAAACAGGTGTGTGCAAGGTGCCAACAATTACTATCTAGGAAGCCTAGAGGAAATAAATCAGTGCACCTGAACAGCTGAATTGTCTGCTGAAGTGCCAAAACTGGCTCTGAATGCTTCATATTTTAAACTGATGACATTTTAATGATAGCTCTCTGACATTCTTATTAGCTCCTCTACTGTTCCCTCATTTGTTTTTAAATGTGTTGCTGATATTCTTTTGATGCCTCCTTACATTTGTTCTGTGATTCTTTTTAAGCTTTAATCTGTTGCATCCATTTTGGGTGCTATAAACAATGGAAATACTATATTTCAACTCTTTATACGTCACACTATAAAAAGTGACTGTGCAGTTTCAATTTGATTCTCTAACCTTATGCTGTAAAGAGCATTAAAATGCAAATCAATTACTGAATTAAACATACTTTCAGTTCACTCAGCACAATTAACATTGTATAAAATTATCTGCATAATTATACACAGTATGTTTACATAAAACACTATAACCAGAATACAAATCAGAGGCTGCATTTAACATTTTAAGCCTCAAGTCTTTTAAACAGAGAAATCTAAGTAGGGTTTTTTTGTTTGTTTTTGAGCTTCTGCTTATCTACAATGAAAGATTGTTACATATCAGGCTTTATTTACTCAGTGTGTTTCATTTTATTCTGTTACTGAATTTTCGATATAAACTTATGCATCTCATAGCTCTAATACTCCAGTGAATTATCCACAAGTTAGCATTCTGAATTACCAATTAGAAATTCAGTGTCATTTCATCTACAAAAGCAACAAACAGTCCCTCCATCAAAAATATACTCAAAAATATAAAGCATAAAAGCAAAAGTAGATATGTATAAAATCACTATGCAGTATACATCATACAAGCAGTGTAGTAATGAATGACATTGTCATACATAAAACTAACTAAAATTGCTCAAGATTTGGCTAAAGAAACCCCTGATAATGGATTCTTAGCAAATACACTTTATCATTGTTTTTCACACAGTGCCTGCCAGGAGCTAGAAATATAAAGGTATGAATGAATGAGTTAGTTAAAACTGTCAACCTTTCTGCTGCATTGTACTGTAACTCCATTCAGTGACAGAGCAAGATACCATTGCTATGGAGTTCATCAAATGTATTACAAAACTCAATTGATTACTGCCACTCAAAGGGATTAATACTGAACCGCCAGTCATGGTTCTCCTAATTCTAGAAAAACTATGTTCAGTATGTAGCTGGTGAAAATAAAAATGTTAATGCAACACTAAACAAAGAATGGCATTAATATTGAGTACTACTGTAATATAATGAAGCTGCGGCTATCCCAGGCAGATAACTTTATTCATCATTGTACAGTTCTTGATTTTTCCCCCTTTATTTGCATGTGAGAAAATGTAAAAGTCACCTAGTGATTTTTATAGTACAGCCATATGCTAGATAAAGATATTTAAGCTGTCAGTATAAACCGTTTCTCCTTTCATTTTGCATTTATTTCAATGCCAGAGTCCAGGCATAAATTTTTCATCACCTGCAATGCTATGAATAAAAGATTAAAAAAAAGAACCAAGAAGAAATCCTAACACATAGTGCACATGCAGCACATTGTGCGAACACAGTTTTCATAACAAGATGTTTAATTTCCATCTTTTATTATCTGGGTTAATACATCATCTGATTAATTTTCTGATTTTCAGCTCTGTAGCATCACATTTGCTAAGTTCTGATCCACTTATCTACTCAGCCCTCTTGAAACCTGTGTAAAGACATCACAGGTCCACAAAATGCAGTTACAAACACAAATCTTTTATCATTTTGCTTCTAAATATAAAGATATCTCTCAGCATTATGAATTCATAATATTTTATTTTGCAAGATCACCTGGGGATTAACCTTTTCTCTCCACTCACCCCCAAAGTTCAAAGAATAATAAATAGTGAAAAAAATATCCAAGTTAATTTTAGTTTCTCAATAAAGCTCATTTCACTAATTTAAACCAAAGAATGTAATAATTCCCAAGAAAAAAAGTTCTGAGGTCATACTTAAGACAAATTTTCTTTAGTTCTTATGAGTGTTCTTAGCATATTATGTATCTTCATTTTTACTTTATTAACCCTCAAAGGACCAGGGATGAAAAATTTCTTTATCTCTCTACTGCAGCCTCTGTAAGAACAAGAAATGTGCTAAGGGATGCACCAAGTTTCTGCAGTGCTGTCTGGCCTTTTATTTTTTAGAATAGACTCAACATTCATTGTTGGAAATTTATATGGCAGCAAACTCCATGGAAAATGCAGTCTTTTCAAGGATAACAATATTTATTTCCATTGAGACTTCTGGAGTTTAATGAAGTCTGATTCATTAGCTTTTGCTTCCAATTAATCAAATTGATTGGGGTTATGTTTATATCATTTTGGAAATTGAGAGAATAGAGAACTCTTATAGTGAAGAAGTAATCCATTTGTGTACATTGTGGCAGGAATTAATATATATCATATTCTATTATTTTCAACTTACATTCTTACATTTTCTAACATTAACAGTTTACTATTATTAACAGCTTTTCTCTATTTGAAAGACTATATTACATAATCTAGCATAGAACCTAGCGATACAGTGGGGTAGAGTTTACCTAAGCTGCTCCATAGAAGCAGAATCGTAGCTTATCCAGGAAATAATGTACCTTATTTATGCTGACAGTAATACCAGCAAGTGTGTGCATGTGTGTGGTATTGCACAATATGTGAAAACCATGGGTCATCACTCCCATTATTAAGCAGTGGAATTCATGAAAATGAATTTGTGGAGGATTTATTTCCTAGATTAACCTTTTTAATGATAAAGGATGCCTACATAATTCAGCAGCAGTGTATGTCATTATGACAAGTCACTTATGACAATGAGAATTCCTCTAGAAAGTATGCCCCTAGGTATGCCAGAAGGGATATACATCACTCAAGGGTTAAAGTAAATAGCACTAGAAATAGTTCCTAGAAAGAAGTACAGAAATATAACTGGTAACAATATGAATAAAATATTATATTAAAAGTTACTCATATTTACATTATTTATAAACTACCCACTATTTACATAGTTACAACTGCTGACTTATTTTAATGACCAAACATATAAGATAAAGTGCTAAGTTTATAAAAGAATCATTTTCTATATTACATATAAGCTTGCATACCTAAAATTCAAAGATTTTCTTTCTTTCATAATACACGATAATATGGTTACAAGTGCATTGAAATTCATCTTGTTAGAATGGTAGTAATATATCCCACCAGGACTACTGTTCCTAGTAGCAATTTAAAATAATTATTGTGAGACTTGATGCTAGACATCAGGTTTGCACCAGAATTACAATGAGGGAAGTGTATTAGAGACAAAACATTGCTGGAAGAAAACTTCATAATGGTGCAATTTGGAACTAAGCCTCAATTTTACAGTAATAGATTCTCTTTATGATGGCACAAAGGAGTAAATGCACTTAGCAAATTTAAATCTATTATTAGTCACACTTTGTGGATTGCAGTGCAAAAAGAGAAAAGAAATTAGCTTTTTAAGTATTTTCATATATATATATAAAGCAGGTTTCACTAAGACCAGCATTATATACAGATCCTCTCATTACAGTTCAGTAATACAGTAAGTATAATCGAAGGGAATTAAACATGTTAAAAATCTTCCAAAACAGTTTCAAAATGTCTTCATTTTCTAATTAGAAGTTTTTAAAGGCAGGATACTGCATATCACCAATACATGTTATAGTATGAAAAAACACCACCTAACAGCAATGGTATCAATTTGGTTCTGTGCAGCTTACTGTACTCAGTCTACCTGAATAGAGAAAATCTTGTAATATCAGTGCATTCTAGTGGTCCTCAACCTTTACCACTCAATGAGCCTCTATCAGCAGCTAGCTGAGTTCTAAAGAGCAACATTCAAATGTTATAGTCTTAAAACCCAAATGTATAGGTCCTAGCTCCATTTTTTCAATGGCATTAAAAAGTCACACTGAAGGCCCTGAGAGTCACATCATTCTTTATTCTTACAGTAAATAAGACTGCTTTAAGGAATTCACCCTTTTGCTGAAATACATATATGTTCACTATGCTAACTAATGTGTGGTGGTAATTTCATATACAAGATAATACAGTATAATAGCTGTAACACTACTTGAAGCATGACTTGAAAAACTGGAAGAATAGTCAAGACTTTGAAAACTGTAAAATGAAAAAAAGATTTAACTCACAAATTTGGGATACAAAAATCCACTAGTTTATCAATTAGGAGAGCAAATATGGTTCCAGTCTAACAGCGGCTTCCAAGAAGACAGGGGTAACCTGCATGGATCAGCCATGGGTTTAACCCTAATATGGGGTGGATGTTTGGATTATTACAAAACATGCTGGTGAGACGTCGGAGGGGGCTTAGGTAGTGAATTAAGAATGGTATTTCTAAGAAACAAAAAGGGCAAGGCAGCATGGAATAGCTTACAGTGGAGGTGGTGGATCTCAGAAAAATAAACAGAACATAAACAGAATTTAAAGATGATTGTGACAGATAATGGGTACAATTTTCAAGGGATTCTCTATGGGTAAATGAATGTTTACCCAAGGGAAAAGCCTTTTTTAAAATTGCCTTCTCAGTGCAGGGGGAAAAAAGGGTGACTCCAAGGCCATTCTAACAAAGTATGCATGAGGAGTTTTATTTTTAACTTCCCACACATACTTCCAGTGGGGAGACTGCACCTGCAAACATTGTCGGTACTTATGTACCTGTTGTTCTTGCTAGGCAAGACATTTCCAAAAAGGGAACTCTGTGGGGAGTTTCTCTTTGCAAATGAGCTTGAAGCCCAATGGTCACAAAGGGCCTACAAGCTACATGGGGGAGGGGGGAAGGAGTCTTAAAATGTGAGGGCAGTAGGAAAGACCAAATAAAATATATAGAAGAGAGATGCTGGTGCTGCTTCAAACATGGAAAGTTATATAATCATCTACCCAAAGGGGAAGAGAACCAGAGAATAAAACTAGGCAGACCATATGCATCTATTGATCTTCTGCCATAATCTATTAGATTATTAAAAACTGAATACTGCAAACAGAAAGGGACCTAATAGAAAACTAAATTAGTTTTCTGATATGGTCTATACGAATGAGGATGTTGGGGAGATACTCACATTGGAAACAATATTTGAAAGTCATGATTCAGAGGAACTGAAACAAATAATAGTGAAACTGGAAGATATAATACAGAGAACCTTACAAACTAAAGATTAACAATTCACCAGGAATGGATGATATTTACCTCAGAGTTATAAAAGAACTCAAATATGAAACTGCAGACGTATTACTAACAATCTTTAACATATAATTGCAATCAGCCACAGTGCCTGAAGACACCAATTTTTAAAAAGGGTTCTAGAATTGAGCTGGGAAACTAAAGACTAGTAAGTCTGATGTTGGTGCTGGGAAAAATAGTGGAAGCTATTCTTAAAACTGAATTATTGAGCATATGAAAAGACATGACTTAAGGGGGAAGTTGCAACATGGATTTAGCAAGTTGTGCTTTACTAATCTATTAGAAATGTTTGAAGATGTAAATAAAAATAAGAACATAAGAACATAAGAACTTGCCATGCTGGGTAAGACCAAGGGTCCATCAAGCCCAGCATCCTGTTTCCAACAGAGGCCAATCCAGGTTACAAGAACCTGGTAATTACCCAAACACTAAGAAGAACCCATGCTACTGATGCAATTAATAGCAGTGGCTATTCCCTAAGTAAAATTGATTAATAGCCATTAATGGACTTCTCCTCCAAGAACTTATCCAAACCTTTTATGAACCCAGCTACACTAACCACATCCTCTGGCAACAAATTCCAGAGCTTTATTGTGTGTTGAGTGAAAAAGAATTTTCTCCGATTAGTCTTAAATGTGCTACTTGCTAACTTCATGGAATGCCCCCTAGTCCTTCTATTATTCGAAAGTGTAAATAACTGATTCACATCTACTTGTTCAAGACCTCTCATGATCTTAAAGACCTCTATCATATCCCCCCTCAGCCGTCTCTTATCCAAGCTGAACAGCCCTAACCTCTTCAGCCTTTCCTCATAGGGGAGCTATTCCATCCCCTTTATCATTTTGGTTGCCCTTCTTTGTACCTTCTCCATCGCAACTATATCTTTTTTGAGATGCAGCGACCAGAATTGTACACAGTATTCAAGGTGCGGTCTCACCAAGGAGCGATATAGAGGCATTATGACATTTTACATTTTATTAACCATTTCCTTCCTAATAATTCCTAACATTCTGTTTCCTTTTTTGACTGCTGCAGCACACTGAGCTGACGATTTTAAAGTATTATCCACTATGATGCCTAGATCATTTTCCTGGGTGATAGCTCCTAATATGGAACCTAACATTGTGTAACTACAGCAAGGGTTACTTTTCCCTAAATGCAACACCTTGCACTTGTCCACATTAAATTTCATCTGCAATTTGGATGCCCAATCTTCCAGTCTTGCAAGGTCCCCCATAATGTATCACAATCCGCTTGTGATTTAATTACTCTGAATAATTTTGTATCATCCACAAATTTGATAACTTCACTTGTCGTATTCCTTTCCAGATCATTTATATATATATATATAGAAAAGCACCGGTCTAAGTACAGATCCCTGAAACAAATAATAGTGAAACTGGAAGATGTAATACAGAGAACCTTACAAACTAAAGATTAACAATTCACCAGGAATGGATGATATTTACCTCAGTTATAAAAGAACTCAAATATGAAACTGCAGACGTATTTACCCCACTGTTTACCCCTTTTCCACTGAGAACATTGACCATTTAATCCTAGTCTCTGTTTCCTGTCTTTTAACCAGTTTGTAATCCACGAAAGGACATCGCCTCCTATCCCATGACTTTTTAATTTTTCTTAGAAGCCTCTCATGAGGGACTTTGTCAAACGCCTTCTGAAAATCCAAATACACTACATCTACCGGTTCACCTTTATCCACATGTTTATTAACCCCTTCAAAAAAATGAAGCAGATTTGTTAGGCAAGACTTCCCTTGGGTAAATCCATGTTGACTGTGTTCCATTAAACCATGTCTTTCTATATGCTCTACGATTTTGATCTTGAGAGTAGTTTCCACTATTTTTCCAGGTACTGAAGTCAGGCTCACTGGTCTAGTTACCCGGATCACCCCTGGAGCCTTTTTTAAATATTGGGGTTACATTGGCCACCCTCCAGTCTTCAGGTACAATTGATGATTTTAATGATAGGTTAAAAATTTTAACTAATAGATCAGAAATTTCATTTTTGAGTTCCTTCAGTACCCTAGGATACATACCATCCAGTCCAGGTGATTTGCTACTCTTTAGTTTGTCAATCTGGCCTACTACATCTTCCAGGTTCACAGTGATTTCGTTCAGTTCGTCTGACTCATCACCCCTGAAAACCATCACCGGAACTGGTTTCTCCCCAATATCCTCATTAGTAAACATGGAAGCAAAGAATTAATTTAGTCTTTTTGCAATGGACTTATCTTCCCTAAGAGCCCCTTTAACCCCTCAATCATCTAATGGTCCAACCGACTCCCTCACAGGTTTCTTGCTTTGGATATATTTAAATAAAGGCAAGACAGTCAATGTATTGTATCAGGATTATCAGACAGAATTTATAAAAGTCCCTCGTGAAAGATTCCTTGTGATAGGAGGCAATGTCCTACTGTTGGTTGGTAACTTGTTAAAGGATAGGAAATTGATAGTTTGACTAAATGGTAAGCTTTCTTAAAAGAGAAAAATAAAAAGTGGAGTGCCCCAGGGATCTTTAATGGGACTGGTGCTATTTAACATTTACACAAATAATCTGCTCTCCAGATGATGCATTATCTTCTCGCACAGAGGAGTCTCCCAGGGCTCCTGCCCAGGAAGGAAGGGTTAGTTTGGCCATCTTCTTTGGTGATTCGATTATTAGAAATATAGATAGGTGGCTGGTGGACGTGAGGATCGCTTGGTATTTTGCCTGCCTGGTATGAAGGTGGCAGATTTTATGCATCACCTAGATAGGATTTCAGACAGTGCTGGGGAGGAGCCAGCTGTAGTGGTACATGTGGGCACCATCAGTATAGGATGATGTGGGAGGGGAGCTCTGGAAGCCAAATTTAAGATTTTAGGTAGAAAGTTGAAATTCAGAAACTCCAGGGTAGCATTCTCTGGCATGCCCCTGTTCCAAGTGCAGATCCCCAGATGCAGGAAGAGTTCCAGAGCCTCAATTTGTGGATGAGACAATGATGCAGGGAAGAAGGATTCAATTTTGTAAGGAACTGGGCAACCTTCTGGGGATGGGGAGAGTCTTTTCTAAAAGGACAGGCTCCACCTTAAACAGGATGGAACCAGGCTGCTGGCACTAATCTTTAAAAAGGAGATAGAGCAGTTTTTAATCTAGAACAAAGGGGAAAGCCAATAGTCATTCAACAGCCCATGGTTCGGAGGCAGGTGATGTCAAAAGATACAAATGAAACAGGAGAGTTAGGATATCCCAACACAGAGATTCCAATAAAAGCTGAAGTAGTCCAAGTACCTATAAGTAAAGAGCCACCTGAGTTAAAATATTCCAAATTATCCCTATCAACTGATAAGCAAGTTGTTATTACAAACAAAAAACATACTTTAAAATGTATGTATGCCAATGCCAGAAATCTAAGAAGTAAGATGGGAGATTAACTGGTCGATTTTCAATGCGCCATGTGCATAAATACTGGTGGTTTTGCGTGTGGCTGGGCCCTGTGCGCCACGCACGTAACCACCGATGTGCGCACAAGTGCTGGACCTCTCAGAAGAGGCAGTTAGGGTCTAGGCGGGGAGGGGTGGGCTGAAACAGACCATTCAACGCTGTCCCAGGAAAGTGCGTGCCAGCAGTCAGCTGGTGCATGGAATCTACTGCTGCAAGGTAAAAAAATTAATAAAAATGTAAGAGATAGGTAGGAGTTAGGGATTGGGGAGAAGAGGGTAAGGGGTAGGATGGGCAGGGTTAGGCATAGGAAAGTTCCCTCCTAGTCTGCTCCTTAATTGGAGTGGACTGGGAGGGAACTGGGGGAGGCCCGATTGCGTCGCCGCACGTGGGCTTTTAAAATTTCCCCCACTGTGCACGAGGCCATCCACCTGCACATGCTTGCACAGATGTTAAAATCCTCCACGCATGTGCATGTGGATATTGTATGTTATAATACATACGCATCAGCGTGCATGTTATAAAATAGCCGCATTCATGTACGCACGCCGGGAACCATGCGCACATGGACGGGCGCGCACTCCTTTGAAAATCGACCCCTTAGTGTATAGCACAGAATGAAGAGGTAGATATAATTGCATCTCAGAGACTTAATGAAAGGAGGCTAACCAGTGGGACAGTGCTATACCAGGGTACAAATTATATCACAGAGTGGATCAATTTGGTGGTGAAGGCAGTGGTGCTTTATGTTCGGGATGGCATAGGGCCCAACCGGATAAAGATCTTGCAGGAGACTAAATGCACAGTAGAATCTTTGTGGTTAGAAATCTCATGTGTGTTAGAGAAGAGTTTAACAATAGGGGTATACTTCTGTCCATCTGGCCAAAATGATCAGACGGATGGTGAAATGCTAAGAGAAATTAGGGAAGCTAACAAATTTGGCAGAACAGTGGGAGATTTCAATTACCATCAGCAAAAAATTAGTAGAAACCAAAATAATTTTTTTAGTATAGCCTAAAAGGTGTCAGCAAGCCTGACGTTGTGACACTTGGAAAGTGACCAACCGGTCTACACATCACCCACCTTTAAAAATTCTTTTTTAATGAAATTTTTTTTTTCATTAAAAAAGAGAGGGAGCCATTTTAGATCTAATTCTTACTGGAACACAGGACTTTGTGCAAGAGGCCACTTGGCAATAGTGATCATAACATGATCAAATTTGACTTAATGACTGAAAGGTGGACCATAATAAAATCTACAGTTCCAGCATTAAATGTTCAAAAGGGAGAGTTTGATACATTGAGGAAAATACTTAGAAAAAACTGAAAGATGCAGCTACAAAGGATAAGAGTTTATAACAGACATGGACATTGTTTAAAAAAAACATTTTAGAAGCGCAGTCCAGATGTAAAAAAGGTGGAAGGAAGGCTAAATTGCCAGCATGGTTAAAAGGCAAGGTGAAAGAGGTTATTTTAGCCAAAAGAACTTCCTTCAAAATTTGAAGAAGGAGCCATCTAAAGAAAATAGGAAAAAATATAAGTATTGGCAAGTTAAATTTAAAACATTGATAAGACAGGCTAAGAGAGAATTTGTAAAGAAGCTGGCCGTAGAGGCCAAAACTCATAATAAAAACTTTTAAAAATATATCCAAAGCAGGAAGCCTGTGAGAGAATTGAATGTAATGTTAGATGATCAATGGATTAAAGGGGCATTTAGGGAAGATAAGGCCATTGTGGAAAGACTAAATGAATTCTTTGCTTCAGTGTTTACTAATGAGGATGTTAGGGAGAAACCCTTTCCAGAAACGGTTTTCAAGGGTGATGATTCAGATAAACTGAACCAAAGCATGTTCAACCTGGAAGATGTAATAGGCCAGATTGACAAAGTGAAGAGTAGCAAATTGCCCAGACCAGATGGTATATACCCCAGGGTTCTGAAAGAAATAAAAAATATAATTTCAGATCTATTACTAGTAGTTTGTAACCTATCATTAAAATTGTCCATTGTACCTGAAGACTGGAGGGTGGCCAGTGTAACCCTGATATTTAAAAAGGGTTCAAGGGGTAATCTGGGAAAGTATAGACTAGTGAGCCTGACTTTAGTGCCAGTAAAAATCATGGAAACTATTCTAAAGAATAAAAGCATAGAACATATAGATAGATATGGTTTAATTGGATGCAGCCAGCATGGATTTACCCAAGGGAAATATTGCCTCACAAAAGTGCTACATTTTGTCATGGGGCAGCAAGCTTGAGTCAGGGATCACCCACAAATTGGCAGTGCAAGACAGCAGGGCTGGTCTTCTGTCTAACCAACCCCTCCCTGCAAGTTGAGCACTTGGGTTCTGGGGGCTGGCAGGACTTGTCTCCAGCAGAACATCATGGTGTAGATATGGATTAGGAGTTTCTTTGCAGGCTGGGAGCTGGGGTCATACACTGGCTGGAAGCTGAGGATAGGCAAAGATTGGAAGCTAAGGGCAGGCATAGGCTGGACACAGAATCTGGCTGTGAGCTGGATAAATAACATTGACTGGGGATGAATACAGATCACAGACTGGGGCCTGGGGCCTGGGACCAGGTACTGGGGTCAGGCAGGGGCTGGATACAGACAGGGCTAAACAGGGACAAGGGCAAGGACTGGGAAACAGACAAGGAACCGGACTGGGCGGCACAAGGCAGAACAAGGAAAGGACTGCACAAGGACAGAGCTTAGACAAGAACTGGACTTGACAGAACAGGCATCAATAAACAGGGAAGCTCCTCAGAGCAAAAGGCTGGCTAGGGGAACCTAGCAGGCCCAGAGACTGTATTGTAAGGCAGGGAGGCCCAGGGTGCCATAGAGCAAGGCAAGGAGGTCAGGGAGGCCATAGAGCAAGGCAGACAGGCCAAAATAGGTCACAAGGGAAGGCAGGAGGCCTGAATAAGTCACAAGGCAAGACAGAAGGCCCAGACAGGCAATAACGCAAGGGATAGGGAAATACCTACAGTACCTGAATGTAATCCACTTTGAAATGCTGAAAAAAGTGTGAAAAGTGGAATATAAATCTAAAAAAAAAAAAAAGACAAGACAGGATAACCAAGTGAGAATGACAAGGTCAGAGAGCTGAGGTGACTCAATGAAGAGGTACTGAGGTATTGAGCAGGCTGGGTTAAATACAGCTGAGGCTGAGGCATGGTGTGACCAGTGAGGAGATAACTGGCAGTGCTGTGAGCAAGGCTCACTGAAGACCTCTGGTGGAAGGAAGGTTGTGCAGCAGGCAGAACCTTGGCTTTGCAAACTACATAGCAGGCAAAATCGTGACAGTACCCCCCTTTGAAACACCCTCCTCCTGGGTCCCATTTGCCACGGGGGTTTCGACCAGTAGGTACTGGTTTTATGGAGCTACAGTCGGTGGAGTCCAGGTTTTGAAGGGATTCCAAGGTGCCTGGAACTGAAGAGCAAAACCAAGGTCTCTTTGGGCAGTGATCTAGGACCAGAGTCTTTCTGGGGCATTGGTCATGAACTAGAGCTGTGTTGGCACTGAAGCATGCAGTTAGGTTCTCTGGAGTGTTGAAGCACTGAGTCAAATTCTCTGGGGCACTGAAGTGCTAAAACAGGGTTTCTCTGGCATTGAAGCATAAGGCCAGAGCCCTTTTGGTACTGACGCACTAAATTAATGTCTCTAGAGTGCTGAAGTACCAGGCCAGAATCCTTCTAGCACTGGGTGGCTGTGCTGGCATCTCTCTGCAACTGGGGGCTGGGTTCAGAGTCTCTCCGAGAATGCACTGCTGGTTCAAGGTCTCTCTGAGGCTGAACTGATGGCATGGAGCCCCTCTGAGGCTGGACAGCTGGCTCAAAGCCTCTTCAAGGCTGGGTGGCTGGGCCCACATCTCTTGGGTGTTGGGTGGCTGGGCTCGCCTCTTTTGGGCATAGGCTGGCTAGAATAGTATCTTTCTGGCATAGACTGGCTGGAATAGTGTCACTCTGGCACAGGCTGGCTGGAACAGGCCCCTCAATGAGCGGGGCACTAACAACAGGCTCCTCCTGGAGAGATTGGCTAGAATAGAGTTCCTCAGAAGAGGATCTACTGAACTGGAGCTTCCCTAGAATGGAATGGATGGAGCAGACTTCTCATGAAGCTGAGGCATAGCTAACGAGCAGAACTTCAGATGGTATTACTATTCCATCAGGCTGGAAAAATAAGATAAAATGGGTAGAAGGTTTTCACATTGCATAATGGCTGGGCTGAGGCACTGGACTTCCCTGAAGAAGAATTGCAGCTGTGGTGAGAACAGAAAACTGGAGATGATTCTCTGCAGCTGGAGTGGAACTAGTCTCAGAGCCTTGTTTAGTCAGGAAAGATTCATAAATGACAGGGGTGAGAAAGGTACAGTCTACCCTACTGGAATCCAGGGCTGAAGTCATTAACAGCCTGTTATCTACAGCTGTGGGCAACTGAGATCTAGAAGCAGAATCAATTATCTTTCTCTGTTTCAAAGCCTCTGCACACTGAGGTAGTGGTTCAGAAACAGGGTTACCCATGCGTACATTTGCTTCTGATTGTTTTGGCTGGATTTAGAGGCACATTTTGCCTTTGCAAGTAAGGTTTTAAAATTTCCCTGGCAACTTATGGCTGTGATTTTTAAAGTGGCTATGTTGGGAATTTCATGAGAGGCAGGTTTTCTGCTTTAAGAATCTGATGTTTTCATATCAGGAACTGACTTTGAGACTGTGATAATCTGATACAAAGGCAGAAAAACAGAAAGAGGGCCAGCTTGTAAAGCAGCTTTTACCCCTACAAGTACTGATTTTAATTCTTTATGGGTGGTTTTAGTTGTACCTGAGTGTGCTGAGAGTTTCGAAGAATATGGACAGGATGTTCCCTCATCAGATTGCAAACTGGCAGTCACCAGTGGTTGTGGATTAGAAGGTATTTTTAAACTTCCACAGTTACAGCAGGACTCTATAATGCGAGGGTTTGCGTACCGACATTTATGAAAGCTCCACTTAGTAGAATTAAGGACATAACAATGAACACATTTAGGGAAGGATTGGAGAGTTCCAAGTCTGACAACCATAGTGAAGCATATCATATGGAATGGCTTGAGGTGCTGGAGCAGGAATTGCCCTTACAGGTTCAGAGTTTAAATCCCTTTGGCATACTGTAGTGGTATTAGCTGTGGTTGGCACACTGTAGTGGTATTGCTGTACTGCTTTTTTTTCTGAGAAGCAACTCTCATGCTGTCAGAGTCTGGAAGTTGTTAACCTGGGACTCAAATTTGGGCGTATTACAAGACAGACAGGCCTTTGTATCCATAGGGTTCACCACTTTGCACCTCCAACTCTTCCACCGGACTGGGTTTAAAGAGCCATAGTTGGTACATTCATGGAATGGTGGGGGATCCAGCAATGACACTGGTTACAAAAATAAGCAGTGGTACAAATTTTTTTTTTCTTTGCTCACTGGGTTGACAGGGAGTCCTGCACACACTCCTGTGGAGAGGGTTTGGCCTCTTCATTCTGTCATGGGGCAGTGAGCTGGAATTATGGTGCACCCAAGTAGAGGCAGTACAGAACCACAGGGCTGGACTAGTGCTGGTCTTCTGCCTAACCAACCCCTTTCCTGCAGTTTGAGCCCTTGGGTTCTGGGGGCTGGAAGGACTTTTCTCTGGCAGAACATCATGGTGCAGACACAGACTGGAAGCTTTTGTGCAGGCTGGGAGCTGGGGTTGGGAAGTACAGGCTGGACACAGGTACTGGCTGAGAGCTGGATATAGGTACTAGCTGGGAGCTGGATACAGAACATAGACTGGGGCTGAATACAAAGCACAGACTGGGGGTTGTATACAGAATACAGACTGGAAACTGGATACAGAGCGCAGGCTGGGGGCTGAAACCAGGGACTAGCTGAGATCTGGAACCAGGTACAGAAGGCAGGCAGAGACTGGATACAGACAGGGCTGAACCAGGGACAAGGGAAAGGACTGGGAAACAGACAAGCAACTGGACTGGATGGCACAAGACAGAACAAGGACTGGACAAAGACAGGACTGGAAAAGGACACGGCTTAGACATGGACCAGACTAGACAAAACAGGCAACAATAAACAGGAAAGCCCAAGAGATGCACGAGGCTGGCTAGGGGAATCTAGCAGGCCTGGAGGCCATAAGGTAAGGCAAGATAGAGAAGCCCAGAGAGGCCACAGAGCAAGGCAAGGAGGCCTGGATAGGTCACAAGGCAAGGCAAGGCAAGATGCCTAGGTAGGCCGCAAGGCAAGACAGGATAACCAAGTAAGAGTAGCCAGGTCAAACAGTCGAGGTGACTCAATGAAGAGGCACTGAGGTATTGAGCAGGCTGAGTTAAGTAGGGCTGAGTCTGAGGCAAGGTATGACCAGTGATAAGGTAACTGGCAGCACTGTGAGCGAGGCTCATTGAGGACTCCTGGTGGAAGGAAGCTTGTACAGCATGTGGAACCTTGGCACGGGGTGACTGTATGGAGGCAAAACTTTGACACATTTTTTTGAAGGGGTGAATAAACGTGGATAAAGGTAAGCCAGTTGATTTAGTGTATTTGGATTTTCAGAAGTCCTCCATAAGAGATGCCTAAGAAAATTAAAAAGTCATGGGGGAAGAGGCAATATTCTTTTATGCATTGCAAACTGACTAAAAGATCGGCAACAGAGAGTAGGATTAAATGGTCAGTTTTCTCAGTGAAGAAAAGTAGAGTACAGTAGAGTACTTAAACCGGTGCTTTTTAATTTATTTATAAATGATCTGAAAAGAGGAATGGCGAGTGAGGTATCAAGTCTGCAGGTGACACAAAATTATCTAGAGTCGTTAAATCACAATTGGATTGTGATAAACTGCAGGAGGACCTTACAAGATTGAAGACTGGGCAGGTAAAATTTAATGTAGGTAAGTGCAAAGTGATTCACATAGGGAAAAGTAACAAATATTGTAGTTATATAATGTTAGGTTCCATATTAGGAATTACCACACAGGAAGAAGATCTGAGCATCATAGTGTACAATACATTGAAATTGTCAGCTTAGTGTGCTGCAGCGGTCATTAAAGCAAATAGAATGTTAGGAATTATTAGGAAAGGAATGGTGAAAAAATGCAGAATGTCATAGTACCTCTGTATTGGTCCTTGGTGAGACCGCACCTTGAGTACTGTGTGCAATTCTGGTCAGCACATCACAAAAAAGATATAGTTGCACTGGAGAAAGTGCAGAGAAGGACTCCAAAATAATAAGGGGCATGGAACGGTTCCCCTATGAGGAAAGGCTAAAGAAGTTAAGAGTGATCAGTTTAGAGAAGAGATGACAGAGGGGATATGACAGAGGTCTATAAAATCAAGAAAGGACTAGAATAGGTTAATGTAAATTGGTTATTTACTCTCTCAGATAATAGATGGACTAGGAGACACTCCATGAAGTTAGCAAGTAGCTCATTTAAAATAAATTGAATAAAATTCGTTTTCATTCAGTGCATATTTAAGCTCTGGAATTCATTGCCTGAGGATGTGGTTTTGGCATTTAGTGTAACTGGGTTTTAAAAAGGTTTGGATAAATTCCTAGAGGAAAAATCTACAAACTGCTGTTAATTAATAAGCAATAGTAGCTTGAGACCTATATAATGTTTGGGTACTTGCCAGGTACTTGTGACTTGGATTGGCCATGAGAGCTTAATCGACCCTTGGTCTGACCCAGTATAGCATATCTTATATTCTTATGGAAAAGATAGCAATGAGAGGTAATGAAATTTGTAGATGACACTAAATTATTCAAAGTTGTTAAAATATGAGCAGATTGAGAGGAACTGCAGAAGTTCCTTTTCAGATTGGTGTACTGGGCATCTAAATGGCAGATGAAATTTAATGTGGACAAAATGATGTATATAGGGAAAATAATTCTAACTATAGGGAAATAATGCTGGGATCTGGATTGGGAGTCACCACCCAGGAAAATGATATTGGAATCATTGTGGATAATAAGTTGAAACCCTCAGTTGTGTGTGCTGGTAGTCAAAAAGCCAAATAGAATGTTAGGAATTTTTCAGAAGGAAATAGAGAATAAAATGGAGAATATCATAATGCCTCTGTATCATTCCATAATGCATCTGCACCTTGAGTACTGTGTGCAGTTCTGGTTGTCCCATCTTAAAAAGAGATAATAAAACTAGAAAAGGTAGAGAGAAGGGCAAAAAAATGATAAAGGGGAAGCAATGGCTGTCTTATGACAAAAAGCTAAACAGGTTAGGGCTGTTCAGCTTGGAGAAAAATGAGAGGGGAAGTGACCGAGGTTTTTAAAAACATGAGTGAGATAAAACAGGTAAATAGGGAACAGTTATTTATCCTTTGAAAAAGTACTAAGACTGGAGAGCACTCCATGAAACTAACAGGTAGCAGATTTAAAAAAAAAACCATAGAAAGTATTTTTTTCTTTCAGTGAAAAGTCATGCTGTAGGAATTTGTTGCTGGAGGATGTGGTCAAGGTATCCAGGATAACAGATTCAGATGACTGCTGTAAATGCAAAATGGAGAAGGGATTTTTGGTTCATCTTTTTATTATGTGCTATACTAATTATGCGTTTTGGCAGGAAGTGATGTCAACCTTGGCTAGATGTGCCACGATGACATTACCCTTTGGGGGTAATGGGAGACTGTTTGGATTTGGAATTCCCTATACAAAAGGGTTACTCACAATTTCTTAAGATGGCCTTATTAGTGGCCCATAAGAGTATCTTGATGGAATGGGTTTCTGGTAAGCCACCTTCTTATGAGGTGTGGCGTGACCAAATGGTGTCACTTATGCAATTAGAAGGGACGGATGTATGTTTTATAGCTAGACAGGTACATCCAGCGTATGTATTAGTGTGTAAAAAATGTTATGATCTTCTACCGACATCAGCTCAACAATGGCTAGAGAGTGTGGGATATTCTTTGACATGGAAGGTTTTGCCCCATCCTGGATCTAAGAATTAGATTACTAAGTGAAGGGGCAGGAAAGATGAGGAATGTGAATATGAATGGTGTGAATGGGAATAAAAAGGTGGGGGGAGGGTAATAAAGGGGGAATGGGGAGAATGGAGGGACAGGGAATTTCAGAAAAGATATGGCAGAGAAAAATTGCTATTTGTATAGGTTGATTATGTTCATTTTGTTGATTTGTCTTGAAGTTGTATTATACACTGTTCCTTTTCTGATGATTTAAAAAAAAAGATTTGCTCAAGTAGCTGGAGGGAAAGTCCATAAACATTTATTAGCCAGGTAGACATGGAAGTAGAGATGTGAATCGTTTTCCATATCGTCTTAACGACAGAAATCGTGTGGCAGGAGAAGAAAATCGTGTTTGGCACGATTATTTCGTTGAAAAATCGTTAAAAATCGTTTTTTCCGATTAGTGCGCACTAACTCGAGTTAGTGCGCACTAACTGAAAATGATACAAATAGACACTTTCCAGGTCACTGAAGGTCAGTTAGGAATGAATATGTGTTCCTATTGGCTGGCAGCCCTCTTATCTATTGATGTTACCAAGGTTACCACTGAGGTGATGGTTGGGGGGATGGGAAATGGAACTGGAAACTCACGAACACCAACAGAAAATGAAACAAAGTGTTCACACTTCCCAGGTCAGTAAAGGTCACTTAGGAATGAATATGTATTCCTATTGGCTGGCTGTGCTCTTATCTATTGATGTTACCAAGGTTACCACTGAGGTAATGGTTGGGGGGATGTGAAATGGAAACAGTTGGAAGCTTGACATGTGATGATCAGCACTCACGTGACTAGAACTTCTTTGTTTATTATTTTTGTTAGCAGACACGTGCATGTTGAATTTGCCAATCACTGTGCATTTTACAAAGGTGGTCCTGGCTGGAACTGTACACAGTTCCAATATATGTAATTGATTGTTGGTAAGTGTATTTTTTAAGTAGCCACACTGGCACCAGTATGTTTACTTTTCCTCCTACTTAACTCACTAGCTCAGCTTTGTAAGAAGGGCTTCTCTGCTTGTGTGTTCCTTTTGTTTGGTGTGAGGAGAGCAGAAACATCAGATCTTTATTCAATCTACTACAGTCATCTCTTATATTAACCTACTCAATTTTTTTTAAATGATTTGTTATATCACTGAATTAATAATTCATTATTATTAGGTGGTGGTGAATGTCTGACTAAGCTACTTGGCTAGTGTAACTGGTGAGGCTAGTGGCAGTTTAGCAGAATTATAATTTATTTGTATTAGTACTGCAGCATTAATATATTCAAGCCTAGGTAGGCAGCCAGTGCACTACTCCTGCAGTCACCTCATTGCTTCCTGTGCATTGCATTATAATATGCGCACACACTGACTCCAGCTTGGGTGGGGACAAGGCAGGTCTCCTTTACTGCACACACTGACTCCAGTTTGGTGATAAGGCAGGTCTCTAGAGATGGGGGAAGTCAGGAGTGAGGGTCAGGCAGCTCCCCCCTGTCTGTGAAGCCAGCCTCTCACTAGTAATGCAGGGAGGGAGCTGTCTCAGACTTCACCATCCTCCTCCCCCCCCCCCCTCTCACCCACACACCATTCACTAGCTGGGACATGGGGGAAGTCAGGAGTGAGGGTCAGGCAGCTCCCCCCTGTCTGTGAAGCCAGCCTCTCACTAGTAATGCAGGGAGGGAGCTGTCTCAGACTTCACCATCCTCCTCCCCCCCCCCCTCACCCACACACCATTCACTAGCTGGGACATGGGGGAAGTCAGGAGTGAGGGTCAGGCAGCTCCCCCCTGTCTGTGAAGCCAGCCTCTCACTAGTAATGCAGGGAGGGAGCTGTCTCAGACTTCACCATCCTCCCCCCCCCCCTCACCCACACACCATTCACTAGCTGGGACATGGGGGAAGTCAGGAGTGAGGGTCAGGCAGCTCCCCCCTGTCTGTGAAGCCAGCCTCTCACTAGTAATGCAGGGAGGGAGCTGTCTCAGACTTCACCATCCTCCCCCCCCCTCACCCCCACACCATTCACTAGCTGGGACATGGGGGAAGTCAGGAGTGAGGGTCAGGCAGCTCCCCCCTGTCTGTGAAGCCAGCCTCTCACTAGTAATGCAGGGAGGGAGCTGTCTCAGACTTCACCATCCTCCTCCCCCCCCCCCTCACCCACACACCATTCACTAGCTGGTACATGGGGGAAGTCAGGAGTGAGGGTCAGGCAGCTCCCCCCTGTCTGTGAAGCCAGCCTCTCACTAGTAATGCAGGGAGGGAGCTGTCTCAGACTTCACCATCCTCCTCCCCCCCCCCCTCACCCACACACCATTCACTAGCTGGGACATGGGGGAAGTCAGGAGTGAGGGTCAGGCAGCTCCCCACTGTCTGTGAAGCCAGCCTCTCACTAGTAATGCAGGGAGGGAGCTGTCTCAGACTTCACCATCCTACTCCCCTCCCCCCCTCCCCCACACACCATTCACTAGCTGGGACATGGGGGAAGTCAGGAGTGAGGGTCAGGCAGCTCCCCCCTGTCTGTGAAGCCAGCCTCTCACTAGTAATGCAGGGAGGGAGCTGTCTCAGACTTCACCATCCTCCCCCCCCCCTCACCCACACACCATTCACTAGCTGGGACATGGGGGAAGTCAGGAGTGAGGGTCAGGCAGCTCCCCCCTGTCTGTGAAGCCAGCCTCTCACTAGTAATGCAGGGAGGGAGCTGTCTCAGACTTCACCATCCTCCCCCCCCCTCACCCACACACCATTCACTAGCTGGGACATGGGGGAAGTCAGGAGTGAGGGTCAGGCAGCGCCCCCCTGTCTGTGAAGCCAGCCTCTCACTAGTAATGCAGGGAGGGAGCTGTCTCAGACTTCACCATCCTCCTCCCCCCCCCCTCACCCACACACCATTCACTAGCTGGGACATGGGGGAAGTCAGGAGTGAGGGTCAGGCAGCTCCCCCCTGTCTGTGAAGCCAGCCTCTCACTAGTAATGCAGGGAGGGAGCTGTCTCAGACTTCACCATCCTCCTCCCCCCCCCTCACCCACACACCATTCACTAGCTGGGACATGGGGGAAGTCAGGAGTGAGGGTCAGGCAGCTCCCCCCTGTCTGTGAAGCCAGCCTCTCACTAGTAAAGCAGGGAGGGAGCTGTCTCAGACTGGTATCAGGGTTAGGGCACTGTGTGCAGGAAGATCACAACACCCCTGGTGCCAGGGTTAGGGCACTGTGTGCAGGAAGATCACAACACCCCTGGTGCCAGGGTTAGGGCACTGTGTGCAGGAAGATCACAACACCCCTGGTGCCAGGGTTAGGGCACTGTGTGCAGGAAAATCACAACACCCCTGGTGCCAGGGTTAGGGCACTGTGTGTGCAGGAAGATCACAACACCCCTGGTGCCAGGGTTAGGGCACTGTGTGTGCAGGAAGATCACAACACCCCTGGTGCCAGGGTTAGGGCACTGTGTGCAGGAAGATCACAACAGTCCTGGTATTAATAGGGTTAGGGCACTGTGTGCAGGAAGATCACAACACCCCTGGTGCCAGGGTTAGGGCACTGTGTGCAGGAAGATCACAACACCCCTGGTGCCAGGGTTAGGGCACTGTGTGCAGGAAAATCACAACACCCCTGGTGCCAGGGTTAGGGCACTGTGTGTGCAGGAAGATCACAACACCCCTGGTGCCAGGGTTAGGGCACTGTGTGTGCAGGAAGATCACAACACCCCTGGTGCCAGGGTTAGGGCACTGTGTGCAGGAAAATCACAACAGCCCTGGTGCCAGGGTTAGGGCACTGTGTGTGCAGGAAGATCACAACACTCCTGGTATTAATAGGGATAGGGCACTGTAAGAGATGACTGTAGTAGATTGAATAAAGATCTGATGTTTCTGCTCTCCTCACACCAAACAAAAGCAACACACAAGCAGAGAAGCCCTTCTTACAAAGCTGAGCTAGTGAGTTAAGTAGGAGGAAAAGTAAACATAATGGTGCCAGTGTGGCTACTTAAAAAATACACTTACCAACAATCAATTACATATATTTGAACTGTGTACAGTTCCAGCCAGGACCACCTTTCTAAAATGCACAGTGGTTGGCAAATTCAACATGCACTAGCATTTCAGGTGCCTGCTAACAAAAATAATAAACAAACAAGTTCTAGTCACGTGAGTGCTGATCATTACATTACTTTTTTTGTCAAGCTTCCAACTGTTTTCATTTCACATCCCCCCAACCATTACCTCAGTGTTAGCCTTGGTAACATCAATAGATAAGAGCACAGCCAGCCAATAGGAATACATACATATTCATTCCTAAGTGACCTTTACTGACCTGGGAAGTGTGAACACTTTGTTTCATTTTCTGTTGGTGTTCGTTAGTTTCCAGTTCCATTTCCCATCCCCCCCAACCATCACCTCAGTGGTAACCTTGGTAACATCAATAGATAAGAGGGCAGCCAGCCAATAGGAACACATATTCATTCCTAACTGACCTTCAGTGACCTGGAAAGTGTTTATTTGTATCATTTTCAGTTAGTGCGCACTAAATCGAGTTAGTGCGCACTAACTGGGAGTTAGTGCGCACTAACTCCCGTTAGTGCGCACTAACACGATTTAACGATTTTTAACGATAAATCGTTAGAATTTCTATTGTATCGTGTTCTATAACGATTTAAGACGATATTAACATTATCGGACGATAATTTTAATCGTTGAAAAACGATTCACATCCCTACATGGAAGAGCTAACTGTTATCCCTGGGCATGAGCAACAAAGAATGGAATTACTCTTTGGGATCTGCCAGGTACTCCTGACAGATCCAGTGACCCAGATTGGTCACTGTCGGAGACAGGATACAGAGCTCCATGGACCTACGGTTAACCTAGCATTACACATCTTATGTTCTTGTGACCTAGCAATAATCATCTCTAATGACCTCAATGACACTAGTCAGTTTGATAAAGCTAATCGTATGCTCAGGTGCATAAGAAAAAGGTCACAGGTAGGAGATTGAATACTTGTACAGAACAATTTAGAGCCCCAAAATGGGAATTGTAAGGATACTGAGCATGATTCAGGATTGAAAACAATTTCAGGAAGAAAATTATTTGCAGGTTTGGCATAGAAAAACAACCACATAAAGAAAAACATGGCTGTGAAGCCTTGTGTCTCTCAGAAAAGTCACATAAACATCCTTTAAGTAACTTTTAATGCTGACCCTCACTCAAAATAGCACTATATATTATCAATGTCATTTCACTGCTCACGAGCATCACTGTTGCTTTTAGGATAAGCAGAATTGATGTTGTTACATTTTCAACATCTGGAATTAAGTACAAGAAGATGTTAGGAATTCTCTCTTTTGCTTATTTCATAGGTATTTTTCTATATATCAAGCACTGATATCCACAGTTCAATGTTATAGTTTGGCATCATACACAGAAGATTTAATCATATGATTGTATCCTGGCAAGGAGAAAGCACAAGATAGACCATAGGAGGAACATCTCATAAGGAAGCTGGACATTTTAAACATTTCTGGAAAGCAAAAAAAAAAAATAAAAAATAGAAAGATTTCTGTTTTGTGCACAATAAGAAGCTATTAAAATGCAGCGCTATGGAAATTGTATGTGAAAAATTGAAATGAAGATTTAAACATAAAATTGCCCATTACCCAACTTGGGAACAGCAGCACTTCAGCCCAGAGTTACTTCTGCTTCAACATGGAATAAATCTGTTTGGGTTTGAGGGCTAACAGAGAAGAATAAAAGGTGCATAGGTAATATGGTGACTCAGACTTTATAGGCACAGTAACAAAAGTAACATTGTAATGACGGCAGAAAAGGACCAGATGGTCCATCCATTCTGCCCAGCAAGCTTCTTAAGGTAATATCTGCTGTTCTGCGCAGGACACCCCCATGTTTCTCTTAAGGGTAGTAACTGCCACTTCATGCAGTTACCTCCAAGCCTTATAATAAGGGTAGTAATATTTACAATCAAAACTAAGCAACAGTCAAACCCATAACAAATTACGGTTAGCAACATTTTTACTGGGTGAGGAACCTTCTTGATAATTCAGACAATGCTGCTTGATGTTCTTTGCTTTGGGACTTGGCCGTAGAAGCCGCCTGTGCTTTTTCTCTTATGTTTGCATGTCAGCACCCCAGACCGTAAAAGTCAGGGCCCATGTTTGTTGACGCTATATCCAAATCCCTCCCCACCTACCATTGAAGCGAGGAGCAATGTTGCAGTTGTGTCAAAAACATCAAGGCTATTGGTTGAGGGTAGTTATTATCCTTTTGTGAAGGGTAATAACTACCGCCCTATGCAGGTTACCCCCATGCACCCTCTTCTTCATTTCCATCCTCTAGCCCAGTGGTCCCCAACCTTTTTTGCACCAGGGACCGGCTTCAAGCAAGACCATTTTTCCATGGCCCGGCAGGGCAGGGTGGGGGTGAGGCAAGGGCGGGGTGGGGCAGGGGCGGGGCTTTGGTCATATGGGGGCGGGGTTATGGAGGGGGTTAGATTTTAGTGCACACTTATTTAATTATGACATTTATAATGTGAATGTGACTCAACTCACCATAGGTTCTCATATGCATGGCACACTGACCCATGATCGTCACGGGGCTAGATGTAAAAGTACAGTTTGCATCCACGGGAACCCCCCTGACCCACAATAATGGATGTAAAGCAGAATTATGACATTCCCCATACAACTCACCCTACAAAAAAGATATTCTGGTTCTGGTGTCATCTCAGTAACAGCAACTCAAACTCCTTCTACTTCCAGGCTCAATAGCCCTACTTATGAAAAGACAGCAGTTTACCACCAATGCATGTCCTCTTGAGAAAACACAAATAAGCCTGATAAAACTCTTACCTGCTAGTAAAATATCTCATCTCGGTAACAGACACAGAACCGACCTAACATACTCCCAGGATCTGTAGTAATGCACATAAACTAATCCGCACACAGTTACACCTGTATTATGGAATACACTCAAACAGGAGCAACCCTATCTATGAAAAGGCAACACTACAAATATTAAATCAGGTCTTAAAAACCAATACACCTCTTATTAGGAAAACAGAACTAGCAAGCTGCTATAGATCCCCACTAATAAGCAGAATAAATGTTTCAAAACAGCTATGAACAGAATAACATCCAACAATTAAAAACTCATAAAAACTATTAAACATGCTCAAAACACCAATAAAATATTTCAAAAAAGCAGACATCACACAATTAAAATGGCAGTCAAGAAAAATAAACTTAAAAAGCCACCTTTACTTACCTCCTCCAGCAGCTCTCCTACTCCCCTTCCCTGCAGGCAGTGGCACTCACCAGAAGCAGCAGTAGAAGCTAAGCTCTATACTTATGGTCCTCTTCCTTAGTGCCCATGTCTCTCACACACACACCATACCAGTCATGCCCCCATGACCAGTTTCTGTCTCTCACATACCAATCATCTCCCAGTCTTTGGCACACGCACACCAGTCACCTTCCTGAACAGTTTCTCTCATGCCATACACACACACAGGCTTCCCACTCACATGTTCTACTTACATATATGGGCTTCTCACTCTCATAATCACTTTCTCTGTCTCTCTCAAACACACACACACACACACACTCACCAGTCTCTCACTCCCATGTTCTCTTTCAGATATACAGGCTTCTCACTCCCATGCTGTGTCTCACACATACCCAGGTTTCTCACTCCCATGCTCACTCTCTTCACATGCACAGGCTTCTCATTCCCATAATCACTTTCTCTCTGTTACACACACACACCAGTCTCTCTCATTTCCATGCTCACTCTCCACATGCACAAGCTTCTCATTCCCTGAATCACATTCTCTCACATTCACACACACCAGTCACCTTACCAACCAGTCTCTCTCTCTCATGCATGCACACTCACCCAGGTTTCTCACTCCCATGCTTTCTTTCACCCCCTCCCCCCCAACACCAGGCTTCTTACGCCCATGCTTTCCCACATACCCAGACTTCTCACTTCCATGCTTTTTCTCTCTCACACACACAAACACACACATCAGTCACCTCCCTGACTAATGTCTCACACTCTCACATACACATCAGTCATCTCTTTGAGTAGTCACTTTCATTGTCTCTCACATACACACACACATCAGCTCTCTGCCCAGTCAATCACACACAGGCAGGCTGGCTGCTTCTCTCTCTTTCTCTCACTCACTTCCTCTCCCCCCGGGGAGCACAAATGGGAGCTGCAGCAGCCCCCGCAGGCCAAGAAAGAAGAATCCCATCGGCCGCGGGAGGCTCATAAGAACATAAGAACATAAGAAAATGCCATACTGGGTCAGACCAAGGGTCCATCAAGCCCAGCATCCTGTTTCCAACAGTGGCCAATCCAGGCCATAAGAACCTGGCAAGTACCCAAAAACTAAGTCTATTCCATGTAACCATTGCTAATGGCACTGGCTATTCTCTAAGTGAACATAATAGCAGGTAATGGACTTCTCCTCCAAGAACTTATCCAATCCTTTTTTAAACACAGCTATACTAACTGCATGAACCACATTCTCTGGCAACAAATTCCAGAGTTTAATTGTGCGTTGAGTAAAAAAGAACTTTCTCCGATTAGTTTTAAATGTGCCCCATGCTAACTTCATGGAGTGCCCCCTAGTCTTTCTACTATCCGAAAGAGTAAATAACCGATTCACATCTACCCGTTCTAAACCTCTCATGATTTTAAACACCTCTATCATATCCCCCCTCAGTCGTCTCTTCTCCAAGATGAAAAGTCCTAACCTCTTTAGTCTTTCCTCATAGGGGAGTTGTTCCATTCCCTTTATCATTTTGGTAGCCCTTCTCTGTACCTTCTCCATCGCAATTATATCTTTTTTGAGATGCGGCGACCAGAATTGTACACAGTATTCAAGGTGCGGTCTCACCATGGAGCGATACAGAGGCATTATGACATTTTCCGTTTTATTCATCATTCCTTTTCTAATAATTCCCAACATTCTGTTTGCTTTTTTGACTGCCGCAGCACACTGCACCGACGATTTCAATGTGTTATCCACTATGACACCTAGATCTCTTTCTTGGGTTGTAGCACCTAATATGGAACCCAACATTGTGTAATTATAGCATGGGTTATTTTTCCCTATATGCATCACCTTGCACTTATCCACATTAAATTTCATCTGCCATTTGGATGCCCAATTTTCCAGTCTCACAAGGTCTTCCTGCAATTTATCACAATCTGCTTGTGATTTAACTACTCTGAACAATTTTGTGTCATCTGCAAATTTGATTATCTCACTCGTCGTATTTCTTTCCAGATCATTTATAAATATATTGAACAGTAAGGGTCCCAGTACAGATCCCTGAGGCACTCCACTGGCCACTCCCTTCCACTGAGAAAATTGCCCATTTAATCCTACTCTCTGTTTCCTGTCTTTTAGCCAGTTTGCAATCCACGAAAGGACATCGCCACCTATCCCATGACTTTTTACTTTTCCTAGAAGCCTCTCATGAGGAACTTTGTCAAACGCCTTCTGAAAATCCAAGTATACTATATCTACCGGTTCACCTTTATCCACATGTTTATTAACTCCTTCAAAAAAGTGAAGCAGATTTGTGAGGCAAGACTTGCCCTGGGTAAAGCCATGCTGACTTTGTTCCATTAAACCATGTCTTTCTATATGTTCTGTGATTTTGATGTTTAGAACACTTTCCACTATTTTTCCTGGCACTGAAGTCAGGCTAACCGGTCTGTAGTTTCCCGGATCGCCCCTGGAGCCCTTTTTAAATATTGGGGTTACATTTGCTATCCTCCAGTCTTCAGGTACAATGGATGATTTTAATGATAAGTTACAAATTTTTACTAATAGGTCTGAAATTTCATTTTTTAGTTCCTTCAGAACTCTGGGGTGTATACCATCCGGTCCAAGTGATTTACTACTCTTCAGATTACCGGCTGCTTCGATTACACGGGGGCCAATGCTGCTGCCGCCGCTATTTTTCCACGCGGCACGGCTCTTTCTCCTTCCCGTGCACCACTTCCTGTTCCGGGTCACGGGGGGGGGGGGGGGGCAGGCGCGGGAAGAAGAAAAGGCCAGCCACGGGTGCCACAGCTTCCTCAAACACCGCTGCCATTCCCGCTGGGCTTGAACGTGCTGACAGCCCGGCGGCAATGGCAGCAGGGAAGGAGGAGCAGCGGGAGAGCCCGGGAGCACGCGACACACCTGCCGGTGCTTGGCGGCGGCGCCGCGGACCGGCAAAAATCCCCAACGGCCCGGTCCCGGTGGTTGGGGACCCCTGCTCTAGCCTTTAAGGATCCACAGTGTTGATCTCATACCCCTTTGAAGTCGATAACTGTTTTCTTCTTCACCACCTCCTCTGGAAGGGCATCTTTCCTGATGTTGGTTCTGAGTTGTCCTCCTGGAGTTTCATTTTGCGATCCCTAGTTCTACTGTTTTCTTTCTGATGGAAAAGGTTTGAAGTTTGTGCAGCATTAAAACCTTTCAGGTATTAGGTTTGCTAGTCACAAGACCCTCCCACAACCGACATTGTTCACCCCCGCCACTGCTTGAAGCTGCTAGAGGCCTCCAGCTGTGGCAAAATGCCACCATCACTGCACTCGCCAACCATCACCGACACCGCCATTCCTGCAAGGCTGCTGCAATCCTACAGGCATGTGCACGTGCATGTGTGCACCTAATATAGACTCCTTGGTGGGAATCACTGATTGGCACCTCATGATATTGTCACGCCCACTGGCCTACTTAAGCAAAGGCCCTGCAGCATTCTGATGCCTCAGCAACAAGTCTCCTATTGTTAAGTAATGCGTGTTGCTCCTGTTTCCTGAGTATCCTGTGTTCTGTCTTGCCTGATCCAGTCTTGAATTCTCCAGCTTTGCTGCATCTAGCCTTGCCCAGTCTGTCTTGCCCAGCTTAGTCCAGGCCAGCAGTCTCGTCCAGTGTTCTGATTGTGTCTCCATCCACCCTTGGCCTGACTTTCTGTTTCTGACCTCTTATTTGGACCTGACTACGCTTGCCTGCCACCAAACCTCACCTCTTGCATGGACCTAACCACATTTTCCCACTGCCTGCCCTGACCCTTGACCTGTCTATGTGTCTCCATTTTCCTGCCTGTCCTGACCCCGGCATGCTCTTGGACTCATTCTCTCTTCACTGTCCTAGGGAGCCACCTAAGTCCTGAAGTTCTGCCTGTCACCAGAACCCAAGGGTTCAGCCTGTGGGAGAGGTAGCTGGTATAGGCGAAGCTCGAGTCTGTCCCACTACAGGGTACATTTGCCAGCTGCTGGCATAGGAATTGTAGGTTTGCCTATGAGGCTGCATCAACTATGCCACAGCATAAAGGGCTCATTCTCACAACAAACATTACATCAGGTACAGTATCTGAATGTCTGTATCATATCTCCTCTACACCTCTTCCAAGGTATACAATTTAGATTCATCAGCCTCTCTTCTGTACAGACACTACACTATTTTGGTCACCCTTCTCTGGACCACCTCCATCCTGTCTCTATGCTTTTTGAGATATGGACTCCAGAACTGAACACAGTACTCCAGGTGAGGCCTCACCAAGGACCTGTACAAAGGCATTACCACATCCTTTTTCCTGCTGGTTATTCCTCTCTCCTTGCAGACCAGAATTATTCTGGCTTTAGTTATTGTCTTGTCAAATTGCTTCATCATCTTTATATCACCAGATACTATTACCCCAGGTCTCTCTATTGGTTTGTGCACATCAGTGTTTCACTCACCATCATATTCAGCTCTTTCGGATTTCCACACCCCAGATTCATGACTCTGTACTTCCTGGCATTGAATCCCAGCTGCCAAAACTTCGACCACTCTTCAAGCTTGTTTAAATCACGTTTCATTCTCTCAATTCCTGCACATGTGTCCTCTCTGTTGCAGATCTTGGTAACATCCACAAATTTTACCTTCTATCCCTTCAGCAACAGTCCCAAAACTGATCCCTGTGACACTCCACTTAACACGGTTCACTCTTCAGGGTAGCTTCCATTTACTATTACTTGTCTTCTATCAGTCAAGCAGTTTGTAGTCCACGTGACCACCTTGGTGTTCACTCCCAAGCTTCTCTTTTTATTTACAAGCCTCCTATGTGAGACTGTATAAAAGGCTTTGCTGAAATCCAACTAGATCACATTGAGCGCTCTTTCTTGATGCAATTCTCTAGTCACCCAATCAAAACAATCAACAAGATTTGTATGACAGCACTTTCCCCTGGTGAATCCATGCTGCCTTGGGTCTAGCAAGACACCTGATTGTAGATAGTTCACTATCCTTTTCTTCAGCAGAGTCTCTATTAATTTTCCCACCACTGAGATGAGGCTAATTAGTCTGTACTTTCCAGCCTCCTCTCTGGTACCACCCTTGTGAAGATAGACCACAACCATACCTCTCCAATCTCACAGCACCACTCCCATTTCCAGGAATCTATTCAACAGGTCTTTCAGCGGACCCACCAGCACATTTCCGAGCTCCCTCAGTATCCTGGAATGTACAGTATCTCATCCGGCTCCATGCCTTGTCCACTTTCAGTTGACTTAGCTAATCCCATAAATGCTCTTCTGTAAACGGAGTTTCATCTACCCCATCCCAACTATGGTCTTGTTTAATATTTCTGCCATTTCATCATCTCTCTTTACACATTTCTCCTCTTCACCTTTCAATTTCACTATACTATTTTGGACCTTCCTTCTTTTTCTGATATAGTTGAAAAATATTTGTCTCCTCACTTTACCTCTTTGGCAATCCTTTCTTCTGCTTGATCTTTCACGTTCTTGATTTCTTTCATCATCTCTCTTAGCATTATCAGATAATCTTCCTTGTGCTCCTCTTTTTGGGATCCTTTATACTTCCTGAACGCTGTTCTATTTGCCTTTATTTTTTCAGCCAACTTCTTTGAGATCCAGATCAATTTATTTTTCCTCTTACTCTTGTTTACTTTTCTAACATATAGATTTGTTGCCGTTGTAACAGCTCCTTTCAATTTGGCCAACTGTTGTTCCACTTCACCCATTTTCTTCCAGTCTTTCAGTTCTTCTTATATATATATATCCATTTTGACAAAGTTCATATTTATTAAGTTCAGAACTTGGGTCTTCATATAACATCTCTGTATCCTGTTCACAATATCAGACATACCATCTGATGATCAATGGTACTCAGGTGGGCACCTACCTGAAGATTAGAGACATTATCCCCATTAGTGAGCAGAGTCCTTGAAGGATATCCACTATCTCTTTACTTCTTGTAGATTCTGCAGAAGGGATACTCCAATCCACATCTGGCAGATTAAAATCTCCAATGAGCAATACTTCTCCCTTCCTTCCCACCTTTTGGATGTCTTCAATTAGATCGCTGTCCAGTTCTTCTGTTGAGAAGGAGACCTGTAAATCACACCAGTAAAAATGGAAGCACCATCTTATTTTTTTAGGATGGTTCATAATGCTTCTTCTCTACCCCACATACCTTGCAATTCAGTTGCTTGGTTATTGTTGGTAGACCAGTTGGCACAGAAGATGGCATTAGTGGAATGTCTAGGAATGTCTATGATGAGATAACGCCTCTTCCTAGGTGTTCTCAATACCCTTTATTTCCATGGATGAATATCTGCTTTTAGAACAGCAGATTTTTTCCATTCTTTTCTCTTTAGAAGACAAAAATTATTTATATGAATTGAGCTCATTGAAAAAATTAAAGCACTGTATAAGGATTCCAAAATTGTACAGAGCCTGTCACTTAAGCCTTACAAATAAAGGTGAATTTTAAAAGAGCTGTGAGCATAAAAATAAGCACATGCACGTAGAAATAGAGCATATGATGTGAGCAGGGATCCTTGGATCGAGGTGGAGTTGACACAACCTGCAGGGTGGAGCCCTTCAGGTCCCCATTGTCAGCTGCCAGAGTTAGGTGAGGAAGAGGCTTAACTAGAGCTTTGTCTATACCAGCCCATGTTCTCTTTAGGTTGAGGCCTCAAGTGCTGGGGCCACCAGGTCTTAGATGGGAACTTCTACTGAGTTGAAGATCCATATAGGTAGTCAGATAGCAGGCCAGGGTCTGAGACAGGCAGAGTTCATGCGTGGTCAAATAGCAGGCAGTGGTCAGTCACAGGTTGAATTCAGCCATGGTCAGATAGCAGACAGTGGTCAGTGAAAGTCAGAGTTCAGACAGGGTCAGATAGCAGGTAGTAATCACTGGCAGGCAGAGTTCAGGCGAAATCCAAGAAGCAGTCCGAGGTTGGTACTGAAAATCTAACCAAGGGAAGTTGGGACGGACAGGTAGGCTTGGAGGCAAGGAATAGCACAAGAAGGTAGGTAAGAAGCCAGGGGACTTGGATGAACTGAAGACTGACCACACCAGGGGAGACAAAGACCACTGGAACAGATGACAAGAAGATCAGGAACTGAAGACACGAAGACCAGGAACTGATGACATGAAGACCAGGAATGCAGGCAAGGAATGCTGAGGCAACTCGCTCTACAAAGCTGTAGTGAACCTATTGCCGAGGTGAGGATTGCACAGTAAATGGACCTTTTATAGGGCAAGGCTTCTGATGTCATCTGAGGGCTCCACAGGGGATTTCCCACTGCGGGCCCTTTAAGTTGTGGCAGGTCGGGCACACGCATGACTAAGGACGGTCATCTTCAGATTCGGAAGCATCTCTCCTCATGCCAAGTTGGGCCTGGTTAAGCATGGTGGCCTGCCGTGCATTAGTCTGGGGGGCCAGCATTAGGAAGTCTCGTGGACAGCTCAAGGCTGTAGGTAAGTATGGTGGTTTGCGGGGCAGTCTCGCGGACCACCAAACACAAAAGCATATTCGCACAATTGCTATTTCATAAACCTCAAACATAAATGTGCAAGTAATGGTGCACGAATAAATCTGCTCATATAAAAAAGGGGCAGGCCAGGGGCATTCCTGGGCATGGCCAACATTTATATTTTAATTCATGGAGAGTTCATAGGCTTGCATAAACAGTTAGGTTTTTAACTTTCTCCTTAACAGCCTCAAATCCTTTTCATTCCTCAAATTAGGCGGTAGTGCATTCCACATTGTAGGACCCACAAAGTAGAAGGCTTCTGAAAATATCCCCTGTAATCTATAACAATTATTTGGTAGTAACTGTAATAGATTAGTTCCAGAAGATCATAGTGTCTGGGTTGGTTCGTACCAACTAAGTTTAGCTGTTACTATACAGTGTTGCGTGTGCCGGCCGCAGCAGGCCCGTGGCCAGGCCCTCTGACCTCTGCTCTCTAATGCAGTGTCTGGCTCCACTTCCCTTGTGGCTGCAGGCTCCTGGCTCCGTCCTCGAGCCGTCCCCGGTGCTCCTGGTTCTACTGACTCCTGTGCTCCGCGGCAGGCCTCTCCGCTTGGTCCGTGGAGAGACGCCGCCATCCAGTACCGCGTTCCTCCCTTGGCGTGCGTGCATCGCTGCTTCCTTTAAAAGGCCCGCGGCGGGAACTTGGCCACGTCCCCGGATGAAGATGTCGCTGAAGCTCCGGTATATAAGGCCAGGCTCAGCTCCTGTTAGTTGCCTTTGCCACAGGTCTCCATTCTGGTCATGTACTTCGTTGCCTCCTGGTGTTTCCTTCATGTTCCTGGTTCTTGATTCCTGCAAGTTCCTGTTCCTGGTTTGTAGTCTTCGTTCCTGTGTTCCTGCTACTTGGCTTTCCTTATGGACTGATCTCCTGGGCCCAACTACTGCATTGCCTGACTACGCTATTGATCTTCTCCTGGACCCGACCACTGCTTTGCCTGACTCGCTAATGATCTTCTCCTGGACCCAAACACTGCCTTGTTTGACTATGCCATTGATCATCTCCTAGTCCAGACCTTTGCTTCGCCTGACTATGCTACTGATCATCTCCTAGTCCAGACCTCTGCTTTGTCCGACCACGCTATTGCCTTTCTCCTGGACTTGACTTCAGCTTTGCCTTGCCACCGTTCCTTGATTGCCGCCTGCCCTGACTTCAGCTTGTTTTATGACGCACCTCTTGTCTTTGTCCTGGACTGGACCTCTCAGACTTTGGCCTGTTCTTGCTCGGGCGCTCCCTGTCAGACTTTGGTTCCTATTGGCACCTGGGTCTCCAGGACTCTGCCTCGTCCAGTACAGACTCTTCAGTTCCATAGTTGCTGCCTCTGGACTGACCTCTTCATCTCCTCTTCAATGACACACAGAGGCCCACCTAACTCCAGCCGGCCCCGGTACCGAAAGGTTCAACCCACGGGGAACGAGGGCTGGTATTGGCAAAGCTCCAGCCGGCCTCCGTCAGCCAGCCCACTTCGCCTGCCAATGGTGGGGACCTGTAAGATCCCTCCTACGGGTAGCGTCAACCCCACCTCGGCCCAAGGGTCCACCTTCCGCACAACATACAGGGGGCATCTGAATACATTAGTTTGTGCAGAATCACCAGTAACCTAAACTGTGACCTCGAGCTCACTGGAAGCCAATGCAATCCTCGCAATATTGATGTGATATGCTCAAAACATCCAACCCTGCTAATTAAGTGGGCTGCTGCATGTTGGGCCCTCATGGAAGCAGCAGGGAGTCTGTCTAGCAAGCTTCCACAGTAGTCAAGGTGCCCAAAACCAAAGCCTGTAGTACCATCTGAAATAACTCAGATTTAAGAATGTACCTCACCGACCTTAATAATTACATGAGATGGAAATGAGATTTCAGCATTAATTGTGATTCTAGATTTATCCCAAGATTTCTCAACTTTGTTAATGATAGTGTCCCAGAGCCTAATGTCTATTGTACTATCTACTGATGAACATTTACCAATCCATAGTATTTTTGTTTCTGAATATTCATAGAGAGGCCATTATCTGAAAACCAATTTTTGATTACATCTAAACATTTTTTTTATTGCCTCAATTAATGGTATTCCTTTCCTTATACTCGGAATACAGGCTTGGCCATCATCAGTGTAAATATAAAATGATATCCCTAAGGACACCATTAATGCTCCCAGTGATGACATGTATATATTTAATAGTACTGGTGATAATTCTTTATAGCCAAATACTGACTGGATGAGGGGACTGGGTAAACTTGGGGGGAGTGCAGACTGAAGAACCAGGGGGCTCTTGATGGCCTAGAGATAGACTGGGCAAACTGGTGGACTAATTGCTTTAACTTGTAATTTCTTTCATGCTTGCTTGTTATAAAATTTGATAACTTACACACATAAAAGATGACAAAGTGCTAAGGAAAATATGTGAGTTAAATTTCCTAGTGTAAATGTTTAAAATTATGAGCAGCAATACACATGCATAGAAGATGACCACTACTTATCCACATAATTTTTGACTTATCTGGCTAAGTCTTAAAAAGTGCTACATAGTCGGATAAGAAAGATAGCCAGATACGTCTTCAAACGCTAGTTATCCGTCTGTCTTACATAGCCAGATAAGTCTTTAACAGCTCTGCTTAGCTGGATAAGTCACCACAGCATTACTTAGCTGGAAATTTGTCACCACTTAGCTGTATAAGTCAAAATTTATGCAGCTATGTTTAAAATGCATACCGCATAGTTTTCAATATGCGAACATGTTGTTGGGTATATGTCTGCATATTTTATTGTGATTGCATTTGCGCACATGATATAAAAGACGTGCGTGCAAGTACACATCCATTCAGCTACATACATGGGCATGCTCGTGAATTTTTTAAAGTTGTCCTCATACATTCTAAGAAATTCAAATTGTATTACTTAGAATGAATGAAAGAAAGAGTGTGGGGTGGGGGTTTAATAAAATAAGCATTTAGGAAGTCATCAGGCTCCAAATCAGAAACCCAAAGATTAGGGGTCGTGATATGGGGGTTTTATTATTCTTTACTGTGTATGTTGACTGATGTTCACTGAGACTGGTGGATCAGTGGAATAGAAATTGTGGAAATAAATAAAAAAAAAGCAAATATATAAATAAATACATATGAAGCTGAAAGGAAGAATACAGAGAAAAAGTGAAGAAATACTCCTTTACTGCAAGGCTTGTGAATATCTGAAATTGCCTACCAGTAGAGGAGACAGTAAACAAAACAGTGACAAAACTCAGGCATGCTTGGGATAAATATACAAGGCTGTAGAAAGGGCAAGAGAGACAGATGACCATAGGGTCTGTGGTGACACAATGAGCTAGGGTAATTAGGCAAATTGGATGGGCCAAATGGTCCTAATCTGTTGACAACCAACATGTTACTATGTTACTAATTTAGATTTGCTGGTTTATTCTGGGCCATTTTTTTAAAGAAATTAAGTTCCTTAAGAACATAAGAACATGCCATACTGGGTCAGACAAAGGGTCCATCAAGCCTAGCATCCTGTTTCCAACAGTGGCCAATCCAGGCCATAAGAACCTGGCAAGTACCCAAAAACTAAGTCTATTCCATGTTACCATTGCTAGTAAAAGCAGTGGCTATTTTCTAAGTCAACTCAATTAATAGCAGGTAATGGACATCTCCTCCAAGAACTTATCCAATCCTTTTTTAAACACAGCTACACTAACTGCACTAACCACATCCTCTGGCAACAAATTCCAGAGTTTAATTGTGAGTTGAGTGAAAGAGAACTTTCTCTGATTAGTTTTAAATGTGCCACACGCTAACTTCATGGAGTGCCCCCTAGGCTTTCTATTATCCAAAAGAGTAAATAACCGATTCACATCTACCCACTCTAGACCTCTCATGATTTTAAACACCTCTATCATATCCCCCCTCAGCCATCTCTTCTCCAAGCTGAAAAGTCCTAACCTTTTTAGTCTTTCCTCATAGGGGAGCTGTTCCATTCCCCTTATCATTTTGGTAGCCCTTCTCTGTACCTTCTCCATCGCAATTATATCTTTTTTGAGATTCGGCGACCAGAATTGTACACAGTATTCAAGGTGCGGTCTCACCATGGAGTGATACAGAGGCATTATGACATTTTCCGTTTTATTCACCATTCCCTTTCTAATAATTTCCAACATTCTGTTTGCTTTTTTGACTGCCGCAGCACACTGAACCGACGATTTCAATGTGTTAACCACTATAACGCCTAGATCTCTTTCTTGGGTTGTAGCACCTAATATGGAATCTAACTTTGTGTAATTATAGCATGGGTTATTTTTCCCTATATGCATCATCTTGCACTTATCCACATTAAATTTCATCTGCCATTTTGATGCCCAATTTTCCAGTCTCACAAGGTCTTCCTGCAATTTATCACAATCTGCTTGTTATTTAACTACTCTGAACAATTTTGTATCATCTGCAAATTTGATTATCTCACTCGTCGTATTTCTTTCCATATCATTTATAAATATATTGAAAAGTAAGGGTCCCAATACAGATCCCTGAGGCACTCCACTGCCCACTCCCTTCCACTGAGAAAATTGTCCATTTAATCCTACTCTCTGTTTCCTGTCTTTTAGCCAGTTTGTAATCCATGAAAGGACATCGCCACCTAACCCATGACTTTTTACTTTTCCTAGAAGCCTCTCATGAGGAACTTTGTCAAACGCTTTCTGAAAATCCAAGTACACTACACCTACTGGTTCACCTTTAGCCACATGTTTATTAACTCCTTCAAAAAAGTGAAGCAGATTTGTGAGGCAAGACTTGCCTTGGGTAAAGCCATGCTGACTTTGTTCCATTAAACCATGTCTTTCTATATGTTCTGTGATTTTTAGGGATGTGAATCGTTTTTTGACGATTTAAAACAATCGTCAGATATATTTTAAATCGTCAAAAATCGTTAGAGCCGCGATACAATAACAATTCCCCCGATTTATCATCAAAAAATCGTAAATCAGGGGAGGGCGGGAAAACCGGCACCCTAAAACCCACCCGACCCTTTAAAATAAATCCCCCACCCTCCCGAAGCCCCCCAAAATGTTTTAAATTACTTGGGGTCCAGTGGGGGGGTCCTGGCGCGATCTCCCGCTCTCGGGCCACGGCTGCGTTAAAAGAAATGGCGCCGGTGGCCCTTTGCCCTTACCATATGACAGGGCAAAGGTAGCGCCGGCGCCATTTTGGTTCCTGTCACCCGACGTCACGAGTGCAGGAGATCGCTCCTGGACCCCCGCTGGACCCCCAGGAACTTTTGGCCAGCTTGGGGGGGCCTCCTGACCCCCACAAGACTTGCCACAAGTCCAGCGGGGGTCCGGGAGCGACCTCCTGCACGCGGGACGTATTACCAATATTCGAAATGGTGCTGGTGCTACTTTTGCCCTTTACAATAACCAAAATTAGTGATGCTTCCCATGTTCATTGATATTTGGGTTTTAACCATGGTCACTCTATGAAGGTCGCTCCAGTCTTTTTGGAAGCCAATATAATTGTATCACTGCTGTTAAGGTTGTAACTGCCTTTTGGTTCCTCAAATGCATTCTTGGAAGTCTGCTTAAGTAATACCACTGATGTTCAGGATTTTAACAATTTCTCTGTGCAGGTTACCCTATTGCTTCTCTATATCTTGGCTAGATTCCATATTAAGACAACACTCAACCCTCCTACTGACTTACCACCACGTTTTAAAAAGTTTTTAAACAGCCACCATATTTGAACAACGGCCACTAGGAAGGCTGTTGCTCAAATATCCAGCATTCTGGGCCCCCATGGATTTGCTGGACAATACCCAGCCACCGCCAATTTTTTGGCAGTCCCTCACACCAAAAAAGAAAGATAAAGAGAAAAAAAGATTTAGCACATTTTGAGGGTAATTTTCAATGGTGTACACAATAAAGCACATACACAAGTAGGTTTGCCTAAAGTTACATATGTATTTTATAAACTGTGCAGTAGGAGCGGCACAATTTATAAAATACTGCATTTCACTGCCCTGAAAGTACACGTGTATGTTTCAGTACACGTGTATTTATTTATTTATCGAGTTTTATATACCGTCGTTTGGTTTCGCCTTCACAACGGTTTACAATGTTACAGTATTTAACAGTGTTTCTAAAATGATATGGTAGGTAACATTTATGAACTTAGTATATTAATATTAAACCCCTGACCTCAAACACCTTCATTGGCTGCCTATCCCATCTCGTATACTATTCAAATCGCTCACCTTATTCACAAATCCATCCACAACCAAGACATGTGTTGGTTCAATGAGCACCTCCGCTTCTGCACCACCGACAGACCGACCAGAAAACAATACCTTGCAATCCTGCACACCCCCTCGCCCAAACTCACCAAGCTAGTGACCACCAGAGAACGTGCCCTCTCCCTTGCAGGTCCTTCTCTCTGGAACAACATGCCTCTCTTCCTCCGCCAGGAACCATGTCCAAGAAAATTCAAGCAGAATCTCAAGACATGGCTGTTTAAACAAGCATTCACCTGAACCTTTCCCCCCTCCCCCCCCACCTCCCCCTTGGACGGCCCCCCCTCCGTCCGAAGTTCCACCCACTCCAATGACACCCCCCCTGATATAAGCTCAGAAATCTTTTCTCCAGCTACACCTTTCTCCCTATCCTCCCCCCCCCCACCCCTTCCTCCCGCTCTTTCATCTTGCCACTCTCCCACCTCATTAATGTACATAATTCCCCCGGTTAGTCTCTCCCTGTTACAATATTTGTTTACTGTACAAACCCTGTTTCTATATTATTCCGCCTATGTGTTATTTGTAAAGCCTGTTGCTGCATTATTGTTACATGTAAACCGAGCTGATGTTCCGAACGTGCCGCGGTATTTAAAAACACATAAATAAATAAATAAATAAATAGATAGATAGATAATCAAAACATATTACATAACTGAGTAAAATCATAAATTTCTTGGGTCCTTTAGTTTGCTTTGTGTTATAGGAAGGGAGTGGTGTTCTGGGGTCAGTGGGTGAGTTGGTAGGCTTTGGTAAACATCCATGTTTTAAGCTCTTTTTTGAAAGTTTTTAAGTTTTCTTGTATTCTTAGTTCGATTGGGGGGGTGTCCAGAGTTTGGGGCTTCCAAGTGAAATTGCTCTCTTTTGAGTTGAGGTGAGTTGATTAGATCGAGAAGGTAGGATCTTTAAAAGACCTTCTGTTAGCTGATCTGAGGTTTCTTTTTGGAGCATGCAATTTTATGGATGAACTTAGCCAGTTTGTTTGTTTTTCATATATTATTTTATGTAGAAAGGAAAGTATTTTAATGAAGAGATCTGAATAGTTTCTACATCTGTTTTCTAAAAGTATGTGCATATATTTTATGCATTAAATACTGTAATTGTAACATGTGAACATAATAACCCTCAGTTTACACTCAGAGGCAGGTATTTTATAAAGTTGGCTGATGTATATGCGTATCTTGCTTATGAAATACTTAATATCTAGCTATGCGCGTACTTCCAAGTACCAGTTTGCCAAGACCTACACCAGTTGATCCAGATCTCCACCTGTTCACTTGCACCCTCCACCCCTTGTCCTGACCTACTTACCCAAAAACTGCAGACAGAGAAATCACATATAATTTCTGCAACTTGATTAGCAGATATAAAAAGCATGCCTGCATGTTTGATGACATATGTGCATACTCTCTTTATGGCAAAATGCAAGGTGTGTCAAGTGAAGGTTAGTGATCCAACTCACTTTAATAATATGAAAAGGCACATTTTTTTCTTTCAAATTGTGCAGGTTTGTAAAGGAGCCTGGGTGTTAGGTTAAATATTCACGTAAGATTCAAACAGGTAAACAGCAAGATCTGTGATGACTTATCAGTGGATAACACAGTCATTCCCCCAGTTACTTCAGCCCTTAACCTAGGAGTCATCTTTGACTCCTATCTCTTATTCTTTGCACATATCTAAAACTCTGCTAAAAGTGCTGTTTCAGATTGTAAGCTCAATTGAGCAGAGACTGTCTCTTGTGTGTTGCTTGTACAGTGCTGGGTATGTCAAGTACCAATATAGAAATGTTAAGTAGTAGTAGATTTAGGAAGTGCTTGAGATAGATATGGAGGACAACAGTAGCAAATGTGTTGAGAGGTCAAGTAGAAGACATGGAGAGACCTGGAGTTAGTGTGCATATGGGAATTTATATGCCCTGCACCATCATCCTATCCATACATTGATACTCCAGAGCTCTGCCTGCCTCTAAGGACCTGCATATGGAACAGGAACCCCCGCTGAATGACCTCCTGCAGTCGATCTCCTGCCGGCGCCATTTTCCGTACGGAAAACGATTCGCGGCAAGAAATCGCTTCCTGAACCCCGCTGGACTCCCAGAAACTTTTGGCCAGCTTGGGGGGGCCTCCTGACCCCCACAAGACTTGCCAAAAGTCCAGCGGGGGTCCGGAACGACCTCCTGCGTCGAATCGTTTTTGTCTATGGCCGCCGCCATTTTGCGGCGGCCATTTTGCAAAATGGCGCCGGCTGAAGACAAAAGGATTCAATTGAGGGGGCCGTTCCAGACCGCCGCCATTCTGGACCACCGCTGGATCCCCAGGTAATTTAAAGCATTGGGGGGGGGGGTTCGGGAGGGTGGGGGATTTAATTTAAAGGGTCGGGGGTGGGTTTTAGGGGGTTTTAGTGTGCCGGTTTTCCTGCCCTCCCCCTTCCCCCGATTTACGATTTTTTAACGATAAATCGGGGGAATTGGTATTGTATCGTGGCCCTAACGATTTTTGACGATTTAAAATATATCGGACGATATTTTAAATCGTCAAAAAACGATTCACATCCCTAGTATTTATATCTCTATAGGAGGGCCAGCTAATAGCTCGAGGTGAGGTGTTGGTGGTAGTTTAGGGGCCAGTTTTACATGGAGAGTGAGACATACAAACGACACAGTACATCTCAGTGAAGATCTAACGTCATTTGGAGAGAGGAAATTCTCACGAAGATGATATTTCTACAATGTTCTCTCACCCTAGCTTGATGGACTCTATAAGAGGGTACTATCAAGTTAGGGCGAGAGAACATAGTAGAAATCTCAACTTTGTGAGACTTTCCTCATTCCAAATGACGTCAAATCTTCACTGAGGTGTACTGTGCCATTTGTATGTCTCACTCTGCATGTAAAACTGGCCCCTAAACTACCACCAACACCTCACCTCGAGCTATTAGCTGGCCCTCCTACAGAGATATAAATACTTGAATACTGTGAAGACAACCCTAGAGGCTCTCTTTCTCTCTCCCTCTCCAAGCCCAGAAGTGGCCAAAATGCAATTTTCAATCTTTAACGCAAATTGTGTTACAGCTATTTCGGGCATATTCACACAGCTTAATGCCAGAAAAAAAGGCATAGTTATTTCCAGTGTTAAAAACGTGCAATAGCATGCATTATGCTATCAAACAGTGCGATATTGGTCCTCATTTTAATTGATCCCACCAAAACCCCTCCCCAATCTCACCCCTTCAAAAATTTAGCTTTTGTGCATGCGGTAACATGATTATCACATGCGTTATGGCGTCAACGCGTTATCGCATGCGTTAACACCATAACGCATTTTGATGAATGACCCTATAAGTTCTTTATTCTAAGAAATTAAGAGTTATGTAAAAACTGGTGCACAGGATTAATTTGGTTTGCCTAAATATTTTTTTTCAGCATAAGAGGAAATATCGCCAGGTATTTGTCCATTAAGGAGGCTCAGGACATTTTGCATAATGGAGGCCTCTGGAAACTGGAGTACCACTGTGCTAGCCTTCCTCAGAATCCCACATAGGCATTACATTGATAGATCCAAAGAATAAAAGTGTAGTCAAATGAGGTCAAGACAAAGAAATATATTTTCAAAACAGGAAGCATTCATATAATGTAGGAAGCACACCTTTCATTTCAGAAAAGAATAAAAATAAAGAAAATAAAATATATTTGCACTGAAAATAAAGAATACCTACAAATAAGACCAAAACATGAAAGAATAAAGACAAGAAGTGTACAAGCTGGTTTTTGAGCAATTTGGATAGTATGGCTGCTATAAATATACATGTTATCTGTCACTTTTGTCAGATATGACAAGCAAAAACTTTTTTTCCCAGCAGAGCTGAAGCTTCCTCCAGCAAAAATGTTGACCTTTCTAAATGATGCCTCTTGGCTATTTTTTTTTTATAGCACAAATCCACACTAACTACCTTTAGGCTACCCAAACTGTGCCTCAGCAGTACATATTACTCATGAAGAAATCAGACGCACTGCTTAATGATGCTATATTTTAGTTTCTCCTTAAAATACACTAGCAGCATATTTAAGAAAGGTCTCAGCTTTCATAGCAATAATGTAATGTTAACTAGTCACATACACCTAAAAACCTAAGAATCTATGCATAGCTATGTCCCTGCAGTTGCACAAAAGAACTACCTTGCCCTTCAGGTAACTCCAAAAGACACATCCATAGCATCATTTACACAGCTTGTATCACATATAATGATACTCAACCTGGCATCTGCCATGCTTTCAGCCTTTCAGCTTAAAACAAAGTGCAGCTTTCCCCACATAGCATCCTGATTAAACAAATTAACTGTGGCGCTGGCTGCAAACGTACACACTAGAGTGCAGGAAATGAACAGATACAATGGCCAAGTCTGTATTTAATTTTAATTAAATTTCATGCTGTAGCTCAATTAATCCACATCTCCAAATGTCAGCAGGACTTAGGCAAATGGAATGACATCTGCTGCACTGCACACTGACTATAAAACCTTCACTGCATGTTAGAGCTCTGGAACAGCACCAGGAAAAATAAAATATCTCTATTAAGTGAACAGCAATGTATAGAATTCTAAAACTATGCTTAAAGAAAACACCTAGGCTTTGACAGAAAATCAGTACTAAGCAGGATTCAAATCCTATGAATGATGTGCTCAACACTATACATACAAATACTTGAGATGAAAACGCATCGCAGCCAAAGAAACCTCCTCAAGAAATGATTCCATTACTCAGTGATAACGTAAGATAGAAATATTAGATTTTTAAGTTTAAATAATAACATTATCATTGCACTTAATTCTAGAATCAGTAGTGCACATCAGAAGAATGTTCTCAGAAACAGTGAATTCTTGTAGAAATCCTAAATTCTTGTGGAAAACAGATAGCAAGGCCATGTGAGCCAAAGATTTTTCTTCCATTTGGTAAAGTTTGAGGGAATTTGCTGAGTGATGCAAATGGCAGCTGGTGTCACTTTTCTATGCTTTTGGAAGTTTCTCTTTTGGCATCAAAATTGACTTTTCTCTTTTCCTTTTCCCAGCATGCATGTTTTCTTTTCTTTTATCTCCCTCCCCTTTTCTTTCACTTTAAATCCTTTTTCACATACTTATCCTTCTGTCTTTCCATTTCCTTCACTCTTGGCTCAACTCAGAAATGAAGACATTGATGAAAGATAGATTAAGACTGACAAATCTATATAGTCTGCCCATTTTCTTAGGCCATAGACCATAATAACATAAGAAATGCCATGCTGGGACAGACCAAGGTCCATCGAGCCCAGCATCCTGTTTCCAACAGAGGCCAATCCGCAACACAAGCACCCAATCAGATCCCCAAAAGTTGATCTGTTTCTTGTATCTCACTCCTAGGGATAAGTGCTGGCTTTCTCAAGTCTACCTGGCTAATAACTGTGTATGGACTTTTCCTTCAGGAACTTTTCAATTCTCTTTTGATCCCCACTATGTTAGTCACCTTGACCACATCCTCTGGCAACAGATTCTAAAGCTTGATTGAAAAAATACTTCCTACAATTTGTTTTAAATCTGCCAGTTTCGACTTCCATGGAGTGTCCCCTAGTCCTAATGTTGTTTGAAAGGATAAATAACCATTTCCTATTTACCCGTTCACACCACTCATGATTTTATAAATTGCAATCATATCCCCAGCATTACCTCTTTTCCAAGTTAAAGAGCCCTAATCTGTTTAGCCTTTCCCGATAAGGTAGTTTTTCCAAGCCCTTTAACATTTTGCTTGTCTTTTATGTATCTTTTCTATGACCCCTATGTCGTTTTTGAGATGGGGCAACAAGGATTGCACACAATAATCAAGCTGCAGTTGAGCCATGGATCTATACAAAGGCATTATGATATTCGCAGTTTATTCATTATTCCTTTATGTACCGTACTTATCTTCAACTTTAATTTTTTCACTATTAAGAATCCTCTCTTCCTGTTCATAGCTTTATGAATCCTTGTACCATTTTGCCTCATCACCTTCACTAAGATGTTATTCCATAAATCTATCTCTCTTTTGTTGTTCTGAGGAGATAATTGTCAAGTTCTGAGCAGAGTGTAGACATACCAGGCATAGTTCAGAAACAGGGTTAAAGAAACATTTATCAAGTATTAGACGGGTTCCTGTCTTACAATATGCAGGAGAAGCAAAAGTATTCAAGAATACTTCCTTACCAGGCAAGCGAGGAGAGAGCTCCAAAACAGCTCAAGCAGATTCATGGCAGCCCTTATAGACCCAGCCGAGGGAATTAGGGTTTGGGTGTGCTGTCAAGGGTGGGTCTCCTTTTGGGTCAATGAGACTTCACTAGGTATATCCTGCTGCCTCGAAGAAAACCCAGAGGCTTAAAGAGCAAAATCGCTGTTTTTTTCCTGTGTCTTTTTTCTGCTCGTTCGCTCTCTCTCTCTCTCAAACAGGCATGGCTCCAGAGGCCCCCGGACCGGGACAACGAGGGTGACCCCGCTGACCCCCCCCCCCCCCCCCGTGGCTGATGCTCTCGATGTGCTGACATTGCAGAGCACGCCAGGAGGGGGTTAAAGGAAGCCCGAGACCGGAGGAGCAGGGGACTGCCTGCTGCCTCAAAGAAAACCCAGAGCTGCTCGCTCTCTCTCTCTCTCTCAAACAGGCACGACTCCCTAGGCCCCTGGACCGGAACAACGAGGGTGACCCCCCCCCCCCCCGTGGCTGACGCTCTCGACGTGCTGACATTGCAGAGCATGCCAGGAGGCGGTTAAAGGAAGCCCGAGACTGGAGGCATCACGCGCCTGCGTCTCGCGCCGAAGGAGCACGACAAAGGGGCATGCCCCTTTGTAAGCCCCTTCGTACGCCCAATAAGAAAAAGGACCATAGAAACTCACACCAAATCAAAGCATGATGGAACCGGTAAGAAAATGGGATGGACCAGCAACAAAACCCATTGAGATCTGCATCCACAAAGGTAAATACAGCAACAATTACAATTACTTAAGAAAAACAAATAAACACAATTTAGTAGTGAATAGGAACCCAAAACTTAGTAACCTTGTCCAAGTAAAAAAGACAAAAAAATCCAAACACATTGAATCTGAATAAACTGTTAAGGTTAACATTCCTTCTAGTTAATGCTCAATCAATAACAAAAAAATTCCCAATAGTAACTGACCTACTATATGACATCAAACCAAGTTTCATAGCTATCACTGAATCTTGGTTAAAAAAAATCGGACATTATCCTAAAAAATCAAATTGCACACCGAAATTATAACGTATTCTCAATCCCCAGAATAAATAAACGTGAAGGCGGCTTAGTACTAATTATTGAAAAAAAATTCAAATGTAAACTAATACCAACAACACCCCCTCGTAACCATGAAATCGCTATATTTGACACCGAACATACTCAAATATGCCTTATCTATTGCCCCCCCAGCTTACTTGAGCTGAATATATCACCACTAATTGAATATTTAACAGTAAATCTAAACCCCTCCAAACCAACCATCGTGCTTGGAGATTTCAACCTTCACATGGACACAAATCCATTATCTAATACATGCCAAACACTAAACAATTTGATGACAGCACTAGGATTCACATTAATCACAGATAGACCTACTCACAAAGCGGGACACTCACTGGACCTCACATACATCAACCATAGCTTCTTTGAACACATGAACACTAAATATAATCAAATTCCAGAGTCAGACCATTTCCTAATTCAGTCCACTATTAAATGCATAAAACCAAAAGAAATACAGAAAAATAAAACTTTAGAGTTTAAATATCATCCACCTTTTAACATTGAAACATTAAAAAATAAACTAGAAGAGACACTAATACACTTTGACCACAAAGACTGTGTAACCGCAACTACAGAATGGCTGACTCGCATGAGTAAATTGGCTGATGACATTAACCCCACAAAAACAATGCAAATACATGAGCCTAAGACATAAAACCCATGGTTTAACGAGAGGATAAAGGAAGTCAAACAAAATCTGAGAAAAAAAGTGGAAACAAGACAAATCAGCAGAAAATTTAACCAAACTTAGGAAACAACTAGCTTATTATAAAAAAGTAATTCTCGATGCAAAAAAAACAATTCTTTAGCGCAAAAATTGAGAAATTTACAAACAACCCGAGAGCACTGTTTAACTTAGTAAAAAAATCTGACTAATGATAACACAGAGGCACCCCAAACCCCACAAGAAAATAAATGCAATGAAATTGCACACTATTTCTCAGACAAAATCACAAGCCTAAAAGCAAAGATACCGATCTTAACTAAGCAGGAAATTAAGATGCACAACAGAGATGTAACACCATAGGCCACATTTGACGAGGTATCCCAGAGAGAAGTGGAATCCATGATAAAAAATTTGAACCCCGCCCCACATAAAATTGACACCATTCCCACCATGGACATCAAAAAACTAGCTGATATAATCTCCTATACTATAGCAAAAATAATTAACCTATCACTTAGTGAAGGACTAATGCCAGACTCTCTTAAAGGTGCAATAATTAAACCAATACTGAAGAAAAAGAACAGTGACCCGAATGTCTTAAGTAACTATAGACCTGTTTCAAACCTACCTATGCTTGCTAAATTAATAGAAAAAATGGTACAAAAGCAGAACATCTAGACAACAATAACATACTTCACCCCTCACATCACGGCTTCAGAAAACACTATAGCACCGAAATATTACTAATCTCACTAACAGATAATGTACTACGGGGGTTTGACAGCGGAAAACACTACATTGTGATACTATTAGACCTGTCAGCAGCATTTGACACAGTAAACCACAACATATTACTGAAAAGGCTTGAAGAAACAGGACTACAAAACAAAGCAATTGAGTGGTTCCGATCCTACCTAAACAATAGATTTTTTCAGGTACAGATAAAAAACACAATATCAGACAAAATCAAGCTAAAGACTGAGGTCCCACAGGGGTCAGCACTTTCGGCAACTCTATTTAATATCTACATGCTGCCTGTATGCCACCTCTTGGCAGGACTAGGTATCATAATTACATATACGCTGACGACATTCAGCAAATTCTACCAGTAGAGGAACAATTGAAAAAACACTAAATTTAGCAATGTTGTACCTAGATATAATTAAACAACTACTAAGCCAAATGGAACTGGTAATTAATATTGAAAAGACAGAATTCATACACCTTGAAAGAAAAACCACTGAATTAATACAGAATCCCATCAAACTTAAAAAGGATCAGATAGTGGAACTAACCGAAAAAGCCAGAAACCTAGGTGTAATAATTGACAATGAACTCAATCTTAAGCAACACATATCAGTGAAAGTTAGGGAAGGCTACGCCAAACTAATGGTCCTTAGAAGGCTAAAACCCCTATTAACCCAAGCGCACTTTCGAACTGTTCTTCAAACACTTATTTTCGCTAGCACAGACTATTGTAACACACTTCTGCTTGGATTACCATATACAACACTAAGACTACTACAAATCTTACAGAACTCTGCAGCCAGAATACTAACTGGAAAAAGCAGAAGAGATCACATCACTCAAACACTCACCGAATTACACTGGCTGCCAATTGAACGAAGAGTGCAATTTAAAACACTATGCACAATCCACAAACTAATCTATGAGGAAAATACTGACTGGCTAAATACTGCACTACAACTACATGTCCCCCAGAGAAATCTAAGAACAGCCAATAAAGCTCTACTAACCATACCCTCTGTAAAGACAGCAAAAATGACGCAAGTAAGAGAGAGAGCACCATCCCTAGCCAGTCGAATATTATGGAACACAATGCCACTCGAAATAAGATTAATGAAAGATTTAAAACTCTTTAAAAAAAAGTTTAAAAACATGGCTCTTCAAAAAAGCTTTTCACAGTGAGAGTGGGGAGTAAGGAATACTAACGGACAAGAAAAAGAACTCCGACACACAGTTAAAAGTTAACAAATAGCAGTTATCCCTCCTTTATTATTTTTCTCATACATAAAGATTAATTTAAGAGAGTACAGTATATCTCATATATGGATATTCTAGTAGTCATATAAATGGAATTTCCAATCCACGATCCAGATAGTGTATTTGAATCATGTAACCGAAAATTTATTGGCACCTACTAGCTAATTTATAATCCTAACCAGACTTATTTATGTGCCTGACTGTAAACCGTTGTGATGGTATACTACTAAACGACGGTATAGAAAAGTTTTTAAATAAATAAATAAATATCCCAACCCTTACTACTTGGAGGACAAAAATAATACTGCTTCCTCAGCGCTCCATAGCCAGCCCCTGGAGGGCTCTAGCCTACTGTTTCCACAGCCAGTGGTTCAAAACCTGGTGAATAAAAGGATTTATGCATGTAAAACTGGATTTTAAACATTTAAATGGACTTTCCTTTTATAAATGGGCTTGCTACTTTTACACACATAACTTATTTTAAATTTCACTGAATTTTCACACTTAAATAGGCTTTCGAAAATTGCTACTGTGACCTAGGATCCCTAATTCCTAAATTGTCTTTAGTTACTTAGCTTACTATTTTAGGATATTTTTTGTAATTTGCAGGCCATCCCTTCAGCATTCTTCTCTGAGGTCATTTTGAATTGGTCAGCCTTTCTTATAAAAGGCAGTGCAGCATGTGGAGAAGTGTGCATGTGTGGGTGGTGGGGAAAATGGTGGTTTGGCATTTTGAAAATCAGGAGTATTTTTTGAGTTCTCCCCCACCTTTGAACCCCATAGCCTGACACAGGGGAAGTTGTTTTTGCCTTTGGGAGAGGAAGGAGAGTATTACAGTCGTCTCCAATTTAGGCCCCAAAGCCTGACCCAGGGGAGAGACTCAGTTCTTGCCAGCACCCTCCTGGATCTGGAAGACTGCTAGCATGAAGTTTCTGTATAGGGATCTATAGCAGCTTAGCTTGTTCTATTTTCCTAATATGAGGTGTATTGATAATTTAGGGTCTGGTGTAATATTTGAAGTGTTGCCTTTTCATAGGTAGGGTTGTTACTGTTTGAGTGCTGGCATTTGTTGTTTTGGCATGGGAGATTTACTATATTTGTAAATGTAATTTGATTTACTTATGGTTTTCTGAGGGCCAAGCCCATACCCAACGAGCTTTACAATAGGCCTTTTACCATCAGGTCGATACAGAAAGATGTGTTCAGCCAAATTTTTTTTAATCAGAAGACTATCTTATATAAGTTCATGCTGATTGCTTACAGAGAATTTGCATGACTGGCATTTAATTTCAGGTGGAAAGGATTCTCCATTTGATATGACAAGTCTCAGGATCCATTCTTTTCAACTTGTTGGACACCAATAAACGTGATTTTTGTGATTTCAGTAAGACTATTGTGGTGAATGATATCAAGGGAAGAGATATTTGAGACAGTGATTCATTTAAGTTTGGCAAGAAGATTAGCCATCTTTCTATGAGTATATCATCCCTACAATGAGAGTGACTTAAGACAGGGATGAGCAAACCATTTATTTATTTATTTAAAAATGTTTGTGTACTGCTTTTACAATTGAAAAATTAATTAAAACAGTTAACAAAGTAAAACATACATAATCTAGAATTAAAAAACTTAAAATTTAAAAAATAAAAACAAATATAAAACATAGTTCAGAAACATAAAATTTACAAAAATAACAAAGATATCAAACATAGTGCTTCTAAAATGTAATATGAAAGGAGAATGGTTGAGAGAAGATGGATGAAAAGTTAGTCAGTGGTGAAAAGCGAAAACTCAATTTATGGTTTCGTGTTAGGGAACTAAATGCTTTCTGGAAGAGATGGGTTTTTAATGCTTTCTTAAATTGAGTTGAAGGTAAGAGGCTTAAAGAATCAGGCAGAGAATTCCATAAGATGGGCCCAGCAACTGAAAACGATCTTTTACGAGTTATTTCTAGTCTAGCGAGTTTGACTGAAGGTACGTTCTAGAAAGTTTTTTGATAATGATCTTAATTGTCTAGTATATACGGAGATTGGAGCAGAGCCATGTGGAAGAGGCATTGTAAATAAGTGTATGAATAATTGTCAATATTTTGTAATCTACTCTGTATTTAACAGGGAGCCAGTGGAGAGAGAACAAAATTGGGGTAATATAATTTCTGAGAGAAGTGCCGGAAAGAATCCGAGCGGCAGCATTTTTTATTAATTGTAAAGAATGTAATGCGGAATCAGATAAGCCTAGGTATAACGATTTGCAGTAGTCCAATCCCGAAAATAGCAGGGATTGCAGAACTGTACGGAAGTCTTTAAAGAAGAGCAAAGGTTTAAGTCTTTTTAAAAGATGTAATGTATAAAAGGATTTTTTTGTAATAGCCGAGATGTGGTGTGACATGGATAGATCTGTATTTATCGTGACCCCTAGGCTAGTAGCATGGGTGTGGATAGGAATGGAAATGCCTTTAAAGTCTAAATGAGAAGGGGGCCTATGGAAGAACATAAGAACATAAGAAATTGCCACGCTGGGTTAGACCAAGGGTCCATCAAGCCCAGCATCCTGTTTCCAACAGAGGCCAAACCAGGCCACAAGAACCTGGCAATTACCCAAACACTAAGAAGATCTCATGCTACTGATGCAATTAATAGCAGTTGCTATTCCCTAAGTAAACTTGATTAATAGCCGTTAATGGATTTCTCCTCCAAGAACTTATCCAAACCTTTTTTGAATCCAGCTACACTAACTGCACTAACCACATCCTCTGGCAACAAATTCCAGAGCTTTATTGTGTGTTGAGTGAAAAAGAAGTTTCTCCGATTAGTCTTAAATGTACTACTTGCTAACTTCATGGAATGCCCCCTAGTCCTTCTATTATTCGAAAATGTAAATAACCGAGTCACATCTAATCGTTCAAGACCTCTCATGATCTTAAAGACCTCTATCATATCTCCCCTCAGTCATCTCTTCTCCAAGCTGAACAGCCCTAACCTCTTCAGCCTTTCCTCATAGGGGAGCTGTTCCATCCCCTTTATCAATTTGGTTGCCCTTCTCTGTACCTTCTCCATCGCAACTATATCTTTTTTGAGATGTGGTGACCAGAATTGTACACAGTATTCAAGGTGCAGTCTTACCATGGAGCGATATTTATTTATTTTATTTGAGGTTTTTTATATACCGACATTCGTTTAGTAACATCAAATCAGTTTACAATCAACAAAGATATAGCATCAGCGCTAAAAACGAGAAAATAGCGATTAGCAGCAGTGCTTTACAAAAATCACATATATATATATATATATATATATATTAGAGAGAGAGAGAAAGAGAGAGAGAGAGAGAGAGAGAGGCATTATGACATTTTCCGTTTTATTAACCATTCCTTTCCTAATAATTCCTAACATTCTGTTTGCTTTTTTGACTGCTGCAGCACACTGAGCCGACGATTTTAAAGTATTATCCACTATGATGCCTAGATCTTTTTCCTGGGAGGTAGCTCCTAATATGGAACCTAACATCGTGTAACTACACCAAGGGTTATTTTTCCCTATATGCAACACCTTGCACTTGTCCACATTAAATTTCATCTGCCATTTGGATGCCCAATCTTCCAGTCTTGCAAAGTCCTCCTGTAATGTATCACAGTCTGCTTGTGATTTAACTACTCTGAATAATTTTATATCATCTGCAAATTTGATAACCTCATTCATCGTATTCCTTTCCAGATCATTTATATATATATTGAAAAGCACCAGTCCAAGTACAGATCCCTGAGGCACTCCACTGTTTACACTTTTCCACTGAGAAAATTGACCAATTAATCCTACTCTCTGTTTCCTATCTTTTAACCAGTTTGTAATCCACGAAAGGACATCGCCTCCTATCCCATGACTTTTTAGTTTTCTTAGAAGCCTCTCATGAGGGACTTTGTCAAATGCCTTCTGAAAATCCAAATACACTACATCTACCAGTTCACCTTTATCCACATGTTTATTAACCCCTTCAAAAAAATGAAGCAGATTTGTTAGGCAAGACTTCCCTTGGGTAAATCCATGTTGACTGTGTTCCATTAAATCATGTCTTTCTATATGCTCTATGATTTTGATCTTGAGAATAGTTTCCACTATTTTTCCCGGCACTGAAGTCAGGCTCACTGGTCTATAGTTACCCAGATCGCCCCTGGAGCCTTTTTTAAATATTGGGGTTACATTGGCCACCCTCCAGTCTTCAGGTACAATGGATGATTTTAATGATAGGTTAAAAATTGTAACTAATAGATCAGAAATTTCATTTTTGAGTTCCTTCAGTACCCTAAGATGCATACCATCCGGTCCAGGTGATTTGCTACTCTTTAGTTTGAAGACTGAAGACAGATATGTAAGTTTGAAGCAGATATGTAAGTTCAGTTTTTGCTGGATTTAATTTTAGCCGATTATGAGCGAGCCAGGTGTTGATTGTGGATAGGTATAGTATTATTGTAGAAAGTGTGTCTGACCAAGAAATTTTCTAAGGAACTAAAAGTTGGATATCGTCGGCATAGATTCTGAAGTAAACATTAAGAGCAGCAAGAATATGACACAAAGGGAGAAGGTAGATGTTGAAAAGAATTGGTGATAATGAAGAACCCTGTGGAACTCCTGATGAAGATGTATATGAGTCTGAGAACTGATTTCAAATATGAATTTGTTGTAAACGATTATATAAAAAAGACTGAAACCAAGAGAAAACTGAAGCCTTAATGCCTAAAGATTTTAAGCTCATAAGGAAAATATGGTGATCCAGGGTATCAAATGCTGCAGATATGTCTAGTGAAATAAGAATGAAATCAGTGTAAGCATCAAAGCCACGAAATACCGTATCAAAACAAGAAAGTAAAAGAGTTTCTGTAGAGTGACCTTTCCTAAAGCCATGTTGCCCCTAATGTAAAAAATCACTGTCGGATAGAAAATCAGAAAGTTGGTGTAAAACCATTGATTCAATTAGCTTTGCTAACGATGGTATTAGAGCTATTGGTCTAAGGTTGTTAAAATCTAAGGAGATAAATTCCTGTTACTTCATTAATAAGAGAACCTCGGCCGTAGAAATTAATCAGCTTAATATTCCCGCTAACTTGACTAGTTTTCTTGAGAATTCAAGTTTCGATATTATAGAGAGGGGTACTCTCTTAGTATTCTTCATCTATAAGCAAGATGTTAATTCAGTCATGAAATCTTATTTTAGGAAGTTTCCCGTGAATTTTCATAGTCAGCCAGTGAAATTATTTCCAGATGTGGCTCAGGCCACTCAAACAAGGAGAAGGCAATTTCTTTCTTTTAGACAGAAAGCTATTGATTTGGGTTTTTCTTATGTTTTACGATACCCATGTAAATGTATTTTAAAAAAAGGCAACGAAGTATATATTTTCTTTCAGTTCGACCAGTTTAAGAAATTTGTAGAAGCCAGGGTTTCCAACTACTTCTTCCCCAATTCCGACCAATGTATAAGGGTTAACTAATATAGGGCCTCATTTTCCAATATCGCATTGGTAACGTATTAGGGGGCGTTACCAAGGCAAATGAGGCTTCTTTCGTGCAGTGGGGAAATATCGCGTGCGGCGATCTTTTCGCCATTCGCGAAAACATTAGCGCCGCACACGATGTTTTCCCAGTGTGCGATGATTCATTCAGTCTTTTATCGTGGTGCACAATATTTCCTGGTGTTTGGACTTCAATCATCGCGGGCCATGATAGTCCCAGACAGCCTGTTTCAGAGAGAGAGAGAGAGAGAGAGAGAGAGAGAGAGAGAGAGAGAGAGAGAGAGAGAGAGAGAGAGAGAGAGAGAGAGAGAGCGTGAGCGCCTTACTATAGTGCCTATGCCCTACATAGGTATTTGAATCCCTATGGGAGGGCCACCTACTAACTCGGGGTGGGGATTAGGTATGAGCGTCGGGGGTTGGGGGCCACTTTCGCACTCCACATGAGACCTACGGACAGAACAGTGGTCTCTAGTGCAGATTTGCTGGCCGTCAGAGTGAGGACGCTCACTCCAAGAAGTGGTTTGGGCAACGTTCTCTCTACCTAGCTTGATGGACACTCTACCTGGGCAACAACATGCTAGGTGGAGAGAACGTTGCCCAAATCTCCTCTTGGAGTGAGCGTCCTCACTCCGACGGCCAGCAAATCTGCACTAGAGACCACTGTTCTGTCCGTAGGTCTCATGTGGAATGCGAAAGTGGCCCCCAACCCCCGACGCTCATACCTAATCCCCACCCCGAGTTAGTAGGTGGCCCTCCCATAGGGATTCAAATACCTATGTAGGGCATAGGCACTATAGTAAGGTTCTCTCTCTCTCTCTCTCTCTCTCTCTCTCTCTCTCTCTCTCTCTCTCTCTCTCTCTCTCTCTCTCTCTCTCTCTCTCTCTCTCTCTCTCTCCCTGGAGCCTGAAAAAGGCTGTCCGGAAGTATCGTGGATGGCGATAATTGTTTTCTGGCCCGTAGCGCAGTCCATAACGCAAAGTTGAGGTTGTAGTTATTAGCCGCGATAGCAGCCGCGCTAACACTGCGGCTGTTTCACCGCACACGATAAACAGGTTCCCGCTTTACATATGCTCCGCCCCAACTCCGCCCCCTGAATACCAAATTACTAATTTGCATTCGCAAATCACGTTAACAGCTGTTAACGCGATTTGCGAATTTATCGCACGCGGTAAAGTGCTTGGAAAATGAGGCCCATAGTACCTGGAGAAATAATGCTATGTAAATGCCCTGTTTAATATTAATAATTGTTGTTTTTCTTAAAATTCTCTCCATAGTTTGCACTTGCCTTACCTTCAAAGTTTTTCTTTAATGGAAATTATTGAGAATTATATAAAAAATCAATCCTAGTATATGTTGTATGGATATTGGAAGTAATTTTCTTTATTTGTTGAAATGATATGTATAACAGCGTATGTTATGGATATGATTTATTTCTATTATATAATGAAAATCTGAATAAATAAAGAATAAAAAAAAAAAAATCTAAGGAGGTCTTTTAATTTATTTTTTTGGATGGTTTTTTTCAGATTATCCGGGAAGGTACCAGTTTGTAGATATTGATTAACCATATCACATAAAAACTTAAGCGATAGCAGGGCCATAACTTTATATAAGGCACCTGAACATGGATTTAAAGGAGAATTAGTGGTTTTCTGTTTCTGGATTATTTTTAATAAAGTAGATTCAATTCTTGGTGTAAATTCAGACCAATCAACTATCTCTGGAGGCAACTTAAAAAGTAGGGTAAGGTAAATGTTGGAATTCTTTCGAAATAATAATCTACCTTTGATTTAAAATGAGTAGCTATGTTATGAGCTGTGCCCCCCCCCCCCCTCAAGTTGCATTTCATAATTTTATATAAATATATGTACAAAAGCACACACATGAATATAGGTATTGTTGTGGTCCTGGCCGCGAGCACCACGACCAGGCCCTTACCTCCTTGTTCCCGGACCTGCTCCTGCCTCCGGAGCCCTGGCTTGTGGCCTGTTGGGCGGCTTCCCCACTGGGGCTGCGCCGCCGCGAAGGTACCTGAGGATGCCCTGCTCCTAGGTGCACACACACGCCACTCGGGCGCCTTTCTAGTCCGTTTCCCACCAGTGGTGACTCCGCCCAGTTCCTGATGTCAGATGCCGCAGCCTTGATAAGCCGGCCGCGGCCATCCAGTCCTGGCCTTGCAACAGGTTAGCTTCCCGTTTTCCTTTTGCGCTATGCCCCGGAGTGACTCCCTTGGCGTCGTCGCTCCGTTCCTGCTACAGTACCTGCTTGGTTCCTGCTTGCCAGCTACAGTGCCTGCTTGGTTCCTGCCTGCCTGCTACAGAGCCTGCTTGGTTCCTGCTTGCCAGCTACAGTGCCTGTTTGGTTCCAGTACCCGAGTCTTGCTACAGTTCCTGCCTGGTTCCAGAACCTGAGCCTTGTTACAGTACTGACCTACTGTCCTAGTCTGGTTCCAGTTTCCAGTCCTGATCCACTACCGCCTAAGTTCCAGCGGCCGGGCCCCTACGGGCTCCTCCCAGGGGGGCTTCGGCTTCCAAGGGTGAAGCCACCTAAGTCCCAGCAGTTGGGCTCCTCCTGGGGGAGTACCAGCTTCCAGGGTGAAGAGCATCTACGTCTCACCTGAACATCTGCCTCCCGGTCTGCTATTCATTAGAGACTTTGACCATCTATTCCCAGTCTCCAGCAGGTAGGCCCAAGGGTCCTACCTGCTGGAGACTCCCACAGACTCCCACAACAGATTGCAAGGCCATGGACTCGGCGGATGCACCTGCTCCCTCGGATCTGCCCGGGATGGCCCAGCAGATGCTACAGCACCAGAGCTGCATTGATACTTTGGCAGCCACGGTGGAACAGCTATCCTCGGGCCTGGAGTCCTTGCCTCCCGCTAGCAGGGTCCCCGAGTGCCAAGATTCATCAGTGACCCAGCTGCCAGCACCCTCCCGCTACGCTGGTGATTTAAGGACCTGCTGCGGCTTCTTGAACCAATGTTTTGTACGGTTCTCCCTGTTGCCTCGGCAGTTTCCCTTGGATGCGGTAAAAGTGGCATATATCCTGTCCTTGCTTGATGGGAAAGCCTTGATATGGGCTTCTCCCCTTTGGGAAAACAATGATTCTTCGCTAACGGATTTACAACTGTTCATTACGAACTTTCGCCAGGCCTTTGATGAGCCCGCCCGAGTAGCCACGGCTACGTCTGATCTGCTGCAACTTCGTCAGGGGGCTCGCTCCTTGGCAGATTATGTAATGGAGTTTTGGACGTTAGCCCAGGAAGTAGGTTGGCAAGATGGTAGTCTTAAGGCCATCTTCCTGGAAGGCCTCTCCGGACACATTAAGGATGAGATTGTGGCTCGAGATCTACCGGAGGACCTCAATGCCTTGATTGAGATGGCTGCTCGCATCGACCATCACCTATAGCAACGGGCCAAGGAGCAGCGCTCCTCTTTCCACAGTCCAGTTTGTGGGCCAAGACCTGCGCCCTCTCCTAAGAGTTCTCGTCCAGACGCTCCCACCTGCGAACCCATGCAGCTGGGACGGGCCCCGCTTTCTGCTGAAGAAAGACAACGTCGCCGTTCATTGAAGTTGTGTTTATATTGTGGCCAGAAGGGCCACTTCTTGGCACGCTGCCAGGAGCATGCGGAAAACGCCAAAGCCTAGGAGGTCGGGAGGAGTTCCTCCTAGGCTGTGCTACAGCTCCTCAATGTACAGTTCCTGTTACTCTGGAATACCCCGGAGGATCCTTTGAGATGATGGCGTTCCTGGATTCCGGAGCCGGAGGTAATTTCATCCTGCATGACCTAGTCTCCCAGTTGCGGATTCCTACGCATAGACAAGAGGTCCCGTTACGAATTACCTCTATCCAGGGGACACTCCTTCCTGGTTCCGTCCAGATATCCACGGCACCCATTACGGTCCGCACCAGGGCGATCCATTCGGAGGAGATAGCCTTCCTAGTGTTGGATAAGGCTGTCCACCCTGTGGTGCTAGGGTTGCCGTGGTTACAGAAACATTCGTCCATGATTCAGTGGAATACGCTACAGATTGTTAAGTAGAGTCCCTTCTGCCTGGCTAATTGTATGAAAGTGCCTAAGACTCCCACACTTCCATTGATGCACTCTGCCGTGGGTCCCCCTGCACCTTAGGAGGACTTCACGGATGTATTCTCCAAGACCAAGGCAGAGATCCTTCCGCAGCATCGTCCGTATGACTGTGCTATTGACTTGTTACCTGATACTATGCCCCCTCGAGGAAGGGTTTATCCCTTATCTATACCTGAGACCCGGGCCATGTCCGAGTACATTGCAGAGAATTTGCCCAAGGGATTTATCCGCCCGTCCAAGTCGCCTGCAGGGGCAGGATTCTTTTTTGTCATCAAGAAAGACGGCTCACTGAGGCCGTGTATAGACTATCGAGGCCTAAATTCGATTACCAAGCGGGATCGCTACCCGCTCCCGTTAATCCCAGAGCTCCTCGATTGGCTTCAAGGAGCGAAGATTTTCACGAAGCTGGACATACGAGGAGCATACAATTTGGTCAGAATCCATCCCGGAGATGAGTGGAAGACCGTGTTTAACACCCGAGACAGGCATTACGAGTACCTCATGATGCCTTTCGGCTTATGTAATGCCCCAGCGGTGTTCCAGCACCTGATGAATGAGGTGTTACGGGACCTTCTGAACACCTGCGTAATTGTTTATCTCTACGACGTGTTAGTCTACTCCCAGGACCTGCTGTCACACCATCAGCATGTCCGTCAAGTGCTCCAGATACTTAGGAAGCATGGCCTGTATGCGAAACTGGAAAAGTGCAGCTTTGAGAAGACCTCCCTGCTGTTCCTAGGCTACATAGTCTCTGCAGCAGGCTTTCAAATGGACCCTGAGAAAGTGGTGGCTATTAAGGATTGGCCCCGGCCGAGGGGTCTTAAAGCGTTGCAATGCTTCCTCGGCTTCTCCAATTTCTACCGCCACTTTATTCCCAATTACTCTCGTATTGTGGTTCTGCTAACTGCCCTCACCCGAAAAGGGGCTAACGCGGTGGATTGGCCAACGTCTGCCTGCCAAGCTTTTGAGGCCCTCAAAGAAGCCTTCTTATTAGACACCTGCCTTCGTCATCCAGATCCCAGCCGGCCCTTCGTGGTAGAGGTTGATGCCTCCAATGTGGCCGTAGGGGCCGTACTGAGCCAGTACTCTGATTCTGGACAGCTGTTACCCTGTTCTTATTTCTCAAGGAAATTCTCCCCTGCAGAGAGCAACTACTGTGTCGGTGACAAAGAGTTGCTAGCCGTGAAACTTGCCCTGGAGGAATGGAGACAGTAGTTGGAGGGAGCCAACCATCCGGTTACTATTTGCACCGATCACAAAAACCTAGCATTCTTGAAGCAAGCCCAACGCCTGAATCCAAGACAAGGCCGGTGGTTGTTGTTTTTTGATTGGTTTGACTTTACCTTACGCTACCGACCCGGCTCTAAGAACATTCGAGCTGACGAGCTTTCACGCTCTTCTGAGGTCGAAGAAACTCCTGATCCACCTCAGTATATCTTGGACCCCGTGAAAGTAAGTCTTGCTGCAACCTTGGTGCCCTCCCAAAGGAAGACCGTTGTTCTGCGTCGCTCCCGGAGAGCAGTTCTCGCTTGGGCCCATGACTCCCTCACTGGGGGTCATGCTGGTTGGAAAGGGACTTTAGGCTTGTTAAACCGTTTCTACTGGTGGCCAACGGTGAGACAGGACGTCCAAGCTTTCGTGGGCTCATGCCCTACTTGTGCTGTTCAAAAGCCGCTTATCGGGAAGCAACTTCGACCACCCTTACCTTCACCCGAACCTCATGCACTCCCGGCAGTGCAACTCTCAGCCCGCCAGCTTCGGTCCTTGTGGATCTCTACCCAGGAAAAGATCCATAAAGCCGCTCTGTCCACCAAGGTGTAGGCGGTTAGGCATCGTCAGCTAGCACCTATCTTCCTCCCAGGAGATCGTGTCTGGCTTAGCACCAGAAATCTACAGCTACGTATTCCGTCTCGAAGACTAGCTCCGAAATTCCGTTGGCCCTTTCGAGTCACCGAACGAGTGGGAGCAGTCTCATACCGTCTACGCCTACCCTCCTCCATGCGCACACATGATGTATTCCATGTGTCATTGCTGAAGCCACTTGTGTTGTCCAGATACCACTCCCGGGCTCCTGAACCCTCGGATCCTTCAGTACCGGACGAGGTTATGTATCAATTACATGAAGATTTGGATGTCCGGTTCCACCAACGCCGGTGGGAATACTTGCTTGCCTGGGAGGGTTGTGGACCCGAGGATAACTCTTGGGAACCGGCCCGCAATATCCTCGACAAGGACTTATTACAGCAGTTGCATCTGGATCACCCAAATAAACCTGGACCGGTGAAGAGGGGGCGTAAGAGGAGAGGTACTGTTGCGGTCCTGGCCGCGAGCACTGTGACCAGGCCCTTACCTCCTTGTTCCCGGACCTGCTCCCGCCTCCAGAGCCCTGGCTTGCGGCCTGTTTGGCGGCGTCCCCGCTGGGCCTGCGCCGCTGCGAAGGTGCCTGAGGACGCCCTGCTCCTAGGTGCACATGCGCGCCACTCGGGCGCCTTTCTAGCCCGTATCCCGCCAGTGGTGACTCCGCCCAGTTCCTGACGTCAGATGCCGTGGCCTTGATAAGCCGGACGCGGCCATCCAGTCCTGGCCTTGCAACGGGTTAGCTTCCCGGTTTCCTGTTGCGCTGTGCCCCGGAGTGACTCGCTTGGCGTCATCGCTCCGTTCCTGCTACAGTACCTGCTTGGTTCCTGCCTGCCTGCTACAGTACCTGCTTGGTTCCTGCTTGCCAGCTACAGTGCCTGCTTGGTTCTTGCTTGCCAGCTACAGTGTCTGTTTGGTTCCGGCTTGCCAACTACAGTGCCTGCTTGGTTCCTGCTTGCCAGCTACAGTGCCTGTTTGGTTCCAGTACCCAAGTCCTGCTACAGTTCCTGCCTGGTTCCAGTACCCGAATCTTGCTACAGTTCCTGCCTGGTTCCAGTACCCTGAGTCCTGCTACAGTTCCTGCCTGGTTCCAGTACCCGAGCCTCGCTACAGTTCCTGCCTGGTTCCAGTACCTGAGTCTTGCTACAGTTCCTGCCTGGTTCCAATACCTGAGTCTTGCTACAGTTCCTGCCTGGTTCCAGAACCCGAACCCAGTTACAGTATTGCTACTGTCCTAGTCTGGTTCCAGTTACCTGTCCTGATTCACGACCCGCCTAAGTCCCAGCGGCCAGGCCCCTACGGGCTCCTCCCAGGGGGGCTTCGGCTTCCAAGGGTGAAGCCAGCTAAGTCCCAGCAGTTGGGCTCCTACGGGCTCCTCCCGGGGGAGTACCAGCTTCCAGGGTGAAGAGCATCTACATCCCGCCTGAACATCTGCCTCCCGGCCTGCTATTCATTACAGACATTGACCATCTATTCCCAGTCTCCAGCAGGTCGGTTCAAGGTTCCGCTAAACTGAGACTCCCACAACAAGTATTCTGGATTCCTATCTTTTGCCTGTACTTCAATGCGCATTTTCAGTGTACAAAATTTATTGCCGATGCAGGAAGGAGTTTTGCATGCAGAAAATGCGTGTTTCTAAATGGGTGTAACACTTTTGCACTTGCATGGAAATTCCATGCAAACGAGGGCATTAAGAAGTACTCTCCGATGCAGGAAGGTGAGCTGGCATAACCTGAATTTTCTTAATACTGGAAAATTGACTTCTGGCCAGAGGTGGAATAAAGTTTACAGTGTTGAGGGAAAACAGGCTGTTTGCACCTAAAAAGTCACTATATAAAAACTCTGGTTCAGCAGTGTTGCTTTACATTTGGGAGGGAGAGGGAGAGAGAGAGGAAATTGGGAGTTTCCTGTGGCTACTCTCATTTCCTCTGGTAGTGAAGGGGAAGGAGGGAGCTGCGGACAGTTAGTGCTGAGTCGGTTGGGAGGTGCAGTCTGCAGCAGAGTAAGTACTCTGTGCATCCCTTCTCTCTGCACCTCGGCTTGCCCTTAGCTGGTTTTTGCCTCCTCCCTCCCATTCCTGAGTTAAAATGTGCATTCGGCCTGTGCTGAATGCACATTTTAACTCAGATATGTTGTATCTGCGCAGTTTTTAACTCCTGATGCATTATCATAACATTAGCTTACTGCATTGGGATTTAAATAAAAAATTAGCCTGTGCGTTAGGCAAATGAGCTGAATTGCAGCACACAGTTTTAATGCACAGCTTCCTACATCGGCCTGTTAATGTGTCCGGTATATTTTTGTCTGGGTTTTCTGGTTTACACCACAGTAGTGCATGCAAATATAATATATATGAGGTTGTAAATGATGTTTTTATCTCAGAAGACCGTATTTTAGAAGTCCTTTTTCAGGTAAAATCTCCCTTTCTGGGTCAGGGAAATGGTTAATATGAAATTGTAAAATAAATGCATTATATTTAATTGTGTATGGAGAAGGCTGGTTGGGAGATGGGGGATTGACTCAAGACTATAAGTTTTATCTTGGGCACCTATTACCCTTGCACTGGCTTGAGAGAGCACCTCCACACAGATCCCCATCATTCACATCCCTGGAGGCAGATGAGGTGGGAGGCAGGTGATAGGGTTCCAGATATGTGGCAGGGTTATCAGCTCCATAGAAATGTTATCACAATCTGCCACTACTCTTGAAACCCTGACCTCTGCGTCCCCCCTTCCTAGAATTTCCAATCACCGAAAGAACCAGACTTCAAGTGGGAACCCTCACCTTGCCTTGGCCACTTCAGTGATTGCACCTAAGCTGTGCCTTTGGGGGGCGGGGGGAGTTGGGGTGGGGGGGGTTGGGGGGGAAGAGGTGCCAGGACACTTTCCACTTCCCTCAGGCAGCAGATTGCCTTGAGCTACCCCTGTGTCAATATGAAATGAAAATAAATATTTTTCAAATGATAAAGGCATATATTTTTAGTGATTCCATTTTTTTTAAACAAACCCCCTATAAACCAAACCAACCCAAAATATGGATCCCAGAAAGGGGAAAATCCATGAAGCACTGAGATTAGAAACCTGGAATCTCAGCATGCCATAATATCAAAGAAGGAATGATTAATAAATACATGGAGAAAAGTCTATATAACAACCTTCCAAATCATATTGACACAGATTGACTGGATGCTGCTAACTAAAATCATCATAACTTGAACAGCCTTGTTCTTGAAATGTCCTTGGAGAACATTTAAAAGACAATAAAAGGTAGACTGGGACTTAAGTGCAGTTCTTTAACTTACAACTTAACCCGGTCTGCTGTCAAAACAAACAAAAGGCTGGATTTACTTTATATAGGATAGTTCAATTAAAAGAATATCTGAGGACTAACTAATATTCTGAATAATACAGCAAAGCCTTAACTTTATAGCTATGTGCCCATGTGACAAAATTGAAGACTGCTTAGGATGGAAACCTGTTAACATCTTAGACAAGATGTCTCTACCGAATATTGTATCACTCTGCAGAACCTAGTGTAGACCCTCCTGGATGGGGCACATAAAGGGGCAGATTTTCAAAGGGGTACACGCGTAAGATACGTGCGTACCCCCCGAAAACCTGCCCCAAGCTCCCACTGCGCGCGCCAAGCCTATGTTGCATAGGCTGCCGGCGCGCACAAAGCCCCGGGACGCACATAATGGAATCACTAAAAATAATAGATATGCGCGTATCTATTAAAATCCGGCGTACTTTTGTTTGCGCCAGTCACGCGAACAAAAGTACGGGCGGGCGTAGTTTTTTAAAATCTGCCCCAAAATGTAAGAGGGTGTGGTATCTGAGTAAGCCAAGTGCCAGTTTCTTGGGAGGGGTAAATGGGAGTTTGGATCAACCAGATGGTGAAGTGGACCCAGGCCCAGAGGCAGAAGGGGCAAAGACTTTCTGAGCTAGTCAGGGAAACCCACCATTTGAATCTCTCCTCTGTAAAACCTGTTCCTTACTATCCCAATTGTTTGTGCTGATGTTCCAACTATATATAAAACCTAGATATACTCCAATGCATATTACAAACAATGAAACTTTTATTTCTGGGGATACTAGCAATCTATATTTACAAAAATAATAATGGATAATAAAAGTCATTGATTTCATCATTGCTCACAGGCTCTAACAGACAAAATGCAGCTTTAGTAATATTAAGTTAACAGTTACCCAAAACTCTTACAAAAGTCAGAGGCTTCTTTCCTATCTCTCAACAATCACTCCTACTCCTTAGGAAATATGTTACTCACATTCCTGGATTTGCATTAGTTCAACTCTACCATTAACTAGGGTACATCAACTTTCTCTCAATACACACATCAGCTTTAATTGCTCATGAGATATGTTACCTTAGGTCAGGTAACTGTATCCTTGACTCCACAACTCTGCTTCAGGCAGTATCCACAGACTTCCCCGGCATCCTTTGCATACTCATCTCCCCAACTTCCTCTCTTTCTCATATCTTCCATTGGCTGTGGGGCCATGTATCTCTCTTACTCCTCCTCTTCCACTCAAGTTGGGTCCCTTGGTTGTTTCCTCATGGGAAGAAACATCTATTCAGCCTTAGATCTTATACCTTAAGGGGGAAAGCCCCTGCAGGGCCCTCTCTAAATGAGTAGGAGTCCCTGGACTCAACAGCATTCTAGTGGCTTCCCCCAATCTCTTCCTGCCAAACCATGAACCAGATATTATACTGTATACTCCTAAGAATACTTTCCCGAGAGGATCCCCATCTCAACCCTCTTGAAGCAACCATATCAATAGAACCCAATAAATATTCCTATTACGGTACAATACATAGTGCTCTTTCACTATTTTGCCATTGTGGGAAACCGAGTAGTGTTTCCCAGACTGGCAGCACAAAGCCACATGGACTCTAGTCTTTTTTTCAAAAGCAGTTTCAGTTTATTCACATGAACAGTATTTCAATAACAAAATGACTGCCTACCTTTGCAGTACATTTCCCACTCCCTGGGCTTTAGGTCAGCATAGATTTACAGGAGCATCTTTTCCTGGAAACATAGGGGCCTCCTGAACCCAGCTGGGCTTACACTCTTATGCTTCCTAGCTGGTCCTGCTCTCAGTCCTCTCCTCTGCTCTGCAGAGTCCCCGTCCATAGAGCTCTCTCCCTCTGAGGACAGGGCTTCTCCACTTAGCCTGCAAAGAAAAACCTACCCTGCCTGCAGACCCCTCTCTGGTTTAAAGGCAGTTTTCAGTTTTTATTTTCTTCTGTTCTTCTCTAGGAGCCAGCAAGCTTCTAGCTTTCAGTACACAGCTGTACCTCCTCTGCAGCTCTGGATGCGGCACTAGGTTAATGGTGGTGTCATTGCACAGGTCCTGCTTTATGTCCTAAGACACACCAGAAACTAATTTGAGAAGATGACTGACATGAAGGCAGAAACTAATACCTCTTTGAAGTGCCTGAAAAAGAGCAATATAAATCAAATAAATCAAATAAATAATAATACAAATTTTTCAAATACAGCTAAAGAAAGAAGCCTACAAGGGAGTCAGCTAGATCACTAAAAAACCAGGTGGTAAAAGAGTGACTCAGAGAAAAAGAAATTTTGCTTCAGTCTTTATTGAAGAAAATGTTGGGGGGGATACCCACATCAGAATAATTCTTTAAAGACAATGAGTCAGAGGAAGTGAAGTAAACCACTGTTAACTTGATTGTAAACTCCATGGAGCAGAGACTCTTTTTTATATGTATATGTATAGAGCTATGAATATCTAGTAGCACTTTAAAAATTATAAGGTCAACTTTCAATCCAGTGCACGGGTGCACACTGGCTTGTATAATCCGGCATACACCCACAGATGTAGTGATTTCATAATTTGCGCACACATATGCGCGCATGTTATAAAATAGGCTGGCCGCATGTGCATGTGCGCTGAATTTTAAGAGGGTGCACATCTGAGTGCACAAATGCCACTTGTAACACGTAAGGGGGGAGGGGATTTTAAAAGGGGCATGCGCCATTGCCAGTAAAACCAGTTCATCCCCAGTTCACCCAGTTAGCAGATAGGTTCACCAAACTCCCCTAGTTTAATTGGCTTTACTCCCCCCAGTTAGCTCCAACCCTTCAAATCCCACACATCTGCCTAGTTTTCTTTATTTTACATCTTACACCTCCTCCACAGCAGAAGTAAATGTACGCAGCATGGGACCTTGTTGTGTTCCGGGGCACGTAAGTATTTATGTGCACATTTCTGGTTTACACCCCAAAATGTCCATACCCCAACCCAACCCTGCACACACCATCTCCCTTTTTGAGCAATTTTGAGATATGCTTGCTGCGGCAGATACGCATATATCTGGGTAGCTTTTAAAATCCGCTCGGCGCACGCAAGCCTGACTTGTGCATGCATACCCTAATTGATGTGTGTGCCGGGCTTTTAAAATTCACCTTTATAAGTAGTAGTAGCAAAACTGTTAAACTGGAGGATGTATTAGAGAAAACTGACAGGCTAAATAGCAACAAATCACCAGGTCCTGATAGTATTCAACCCAGAGTTCTGAAAGTATTCCAATATGAAATTACAGATCTGCTCCTGTTAATTAATCTGTAACATATCTTTAAAATTTCTCACTGTTTGTGAAGACTGGCGGGTAGCCAATGTATTGGCAATTATTACAAAAGGGCTTCAAAGGCAATCCAGGAAACTATAGACCAGTAAACCTAATATCAGTGCCTGGCAAAATAGTAGAATCTATAGTTAAGAACAGAATTACTGGGCATATGAATAGGCATGTCTTATTGGGAGAAAAACCAATACAGTTGTAGAAAAGGAAGTCATGTTTTACCAATCTATTAAGATATTTTGAAGGTGTAAATAAACATGTGGATAATGGTGAGGTGGTCAATATAGTGTATCTGCATTTTCAGAAGCATTTGACAAAGTCTCACATGATAGATTCCTCAATAAATGACTAAGTCATGGGATAGGAGACAATGTCCTATTGTGGACTAGCAACTGTTTAAGAAAGGAAAAACAGAGAGTAGATCTAAGTGATCAGTTTTCCTGTTGAAGAGAAGTGACTAGTGAACTTCCCGAGACAAGCATTTAACATAATCATAAATGATTTAGAGAAAAGAGAAATGAGTGAAAAGTTCAAATTTGCAGATGACAAAATTATTCAACATAATTAAAACTCAAGCGGATTGTGAGGAATTGCAAGAGGACTGGAGAAATGGGCAACTAAATAGCAGATGAAATTTAATGTGGACAAATGTAAAGTGATACACATAGGGAAAAATAATCCGAACTATGTATAAACAATGCTGGGTTCCACATTAGAAATTATCACCCAGGAAAAGGACATCACAGTCATTGTGGACAATAAGTTGAAATATTCAGCTCAGTGTGTGGCAGCATTCAGAAAAAGCAAATACAATGTTATAATTCATTCTGAAAGGAATGGAAAACAAAACTGGCAATATAATAATGAGTCTGTATCAAACCATGGTATGGCAATACCTTGAGTATTGTATGCAATACTGGTCACCGCACCTCAAAAAAGATATAGTAGAACTAGAAAGTATACAGAGAAAAGCAACAAAAATGATTACAGGGATGAAGAAAGGCTAAATAATTTAGGGGTCTCCAGCTTGGAGAAAATATGACATAGAAGGAATTTGATACAGGTTTATAAAATAATGTGTGGTATAGAAGAGGTGAATAGGGATTGGTTATTTACATTATAAAATAATACTAGCACTAAGGAACATTCCCTGACACTAATAAATGGAGAAATTACTACTTACCTGATAATTTTCTTTCCTCTAGTGAGGGCAGGTCAATCTCCAGAATGGGTTATGAACCTCTGCCAGCAGATGGAGATGGAGCAAAAGCTAAAGTCACGACAATATAGCCCCAACATCAGCCCGTCGGTATTCTCTGGAAAAACCAAACTGTGAAACAAAACTTATTATACTTGAACATTATTATTAACAATCAACCATTCAGGCTTCCCAACCAACATGAATACTGAGCTCTAGAGGTGTGCATAGGTTTTTTTTTTGGTACCGTTTTCGTTTTCAATGGTACTGGTAGCCCCTGTCACATGGTAAGGGCAAAGGGCTACCAGTACCATTTTGACTAATGGCAGCCCTGGCCTGGGAATGGGAGGTCGATCTTGGACCCGTGCTGGACCACCTCAGACTTTGGGTGAATCTTGGGGGGGGAGGGGGGGTCAGGAAGTGGGAAGCCTTTATATTTAAATAAACAGGAAGGGTCGGGGCAGGTTTTAGGTGCATTTTTTAATCACCACCTGAAAAAAAATGCTAGGACAAACCACACAAAATTTCATGGGTTTTCCTATCATTTTTTAAAATTCCCGAAATGCAACGAAATAGGAAATATCATCTTTATTTCCTATTTTGTTGCAAACGACTGCACATCCCCACTGAGCTCAGCCAAAAGAAGAAACATATCTAATAAACTAAGGGCTAGAGAAGCCACTTTTCAGTTTTCAACGAAGAGCAGGAATCATACTTTGCATATTTCACCCAAAGAAAGGCTAACCATAAATTTAAACATCAGCAGCTGAGGGAGGGTCTGGGATTGACCTGCCCTTACTAGAAGAATGAAAATTATCAAGTAAGTAGTAATTTCTCCTTCTTCAGCGTTCAGGCAGGTCAATCTCCAGAGTGGGTGGACCAAAGCTCATATCGAAAAGGACAGGAGGCTGCCACCTGTCCAGTCAATACACACAAACACGACATCCTCTCTAGCCCTAACATCCAAGTGGTAATACTTGGAGAAGGTGTGCAAAGTTGATCACGTCACTGCTTGGCAAATTTCAGCAGGTGACAACAAACTAAGTTACACCCATAAAACTGCTTGAGCCCTTGTGAAGTATGGTCTAATCTGTTTTGGCAAGGCAACCTCAGCTGCCGCATAGGCTGCTGTAATGACTTCAACTCAGCAGGCTATCATTGCCCACATCGCTGATGCTCCCTGTTTACTTTCATCATGGAGCACAAACAGGCTTTCAGACTTCTGAATAGTTCTAGTCATCTCCAAGTACTACAGTAAATGACACTTGACATCCAAGGAACACAAAATATGGTACTCAGCTTTATCTCTATCCTTGTCCAAGGTGGGCAGGGAAATGGACTGATTCAAATGAAACTCCAAAACTAATTTTGGCAAAAAAGGAGGGCACAGTCCCAAGTTGAACTGCACCTGGAGCCATATGGAGAAAAGGCTCACTGCAGAAAAGAGCCTGCAACTCAGAGACCCAACATGCAAACAGATTGCTACCAGAAAAACTGTCTTCATGGTAAGCAGCTGCAAGGAAAGAGAATGCAGTGGTTGAAAAGATGGACCCGCCAATAACTCGAGGACCAAGTTAAGGTCTCACAGAGGCACCAGAAGCTGCAAAAGGGGGCGAAGATGCTTAACTCTCTGTAAGAAACGGGGACACATCTGGATGGGAAAACAAAGGCTCTCCATTGACTCTCCCCCTAAAACAAGCCAGGGCTACAACTTGAACCTTCAAGGTGTTAAGGGCCAAAACCTTAAGCAAGCCGTCCTGTAAAAATTCCAAAATCAAAAGAAAATCCACCTTGAGCAGTTGATTACCTCATTCAGAACACCAGGCCTCAAAGACCCTCCAAACTCTAACACAGGCTAAAGAAGTAGAAAATGTCCAGGCCCAAAGAAGAGTGGAAATTACAGCATGTGAATAACCTCTCTTCAACAACCGAGCCCTTTCAATGGCCAAACCGTAAGACAGAATAGACCTGGATCCTCATGTAACAGATCCGTACAAGATGGTAGCCTGAGGGGATTGTCCACCAGAAGTCTCTGGAGATCAACATACCAGGGTCATTGAGCCCAATCCAGAGCCACTAAAAGGACAGTGTTGGAATCTTCTGGACCTACCTGCCTATCAAAGGCCAGGGCAGGCCAGGGTACTGCGTGGCCACGTCTGAATGATAGCATCTATACCCATCGCTTTTGGGTCTCGCCTGTGGCTGATGAAGCGTGGAACTTTCATGTTGTTGAAGGTCGTCAAGAGGTCTAGATCTGGTAGGCCCCAGGAGTCCACCAGGAGATGAAAGGTCTCACCCGCCAGCTCCTATTCTCCTAGGTCCATGTTTCTCCTGCTGAGGAAATCGGCTCTGATAATGTTCTTTCCAACAATTTTAGAGGCAGATATGCTTAGGAGATGCTGCTCCACCCACACCATGAGTGCATCTATCTCCTCCAATACCTGTTGATTCTTGGTTCCACCCTGATGATTGATGTAAGCCACTATCGTCGCATTGTCAGACATAATCCGGACCACCTGAACCTCTAGATGCTCAGTGAACCACAAACACGCCAACCGAACAGCATATGCCTCCAGTCTGTTGATGTTCCACTGCTGTTCTGCTACATTCCAGTATCCTTGTACCACAAACTCCTGACAGTGAGCTCCCCAGCCCCGGAGGTTCGCATATGTTGTGAGTACCAACCAATCCAGGGTCTTCAGGGAAATTCCCTTCCTGAGATGATCCACTTGTAACCATCAGTCCAACTAGGACTTCACCTCTAACTGGAAGGGCAGCCTCACTGCATAGTTCTGCCACTGCGGACTCCATCAGGAAAGCAACGCACACTGAAAAAGATGCATATGTGTCCTCATCCAGGGAACAACTTCTAATGCAGCAGTCATCATCCCCCAGCACCTGAAGATAAGACCACACGGTCAGACGAAGAGAGTTCCACAGGGATCAAACTGTACCATCAATGTGTGGATTTGAGAATCTGGCAAAATTCCACCCAGGAAAAGGAGGATGGGTCCATTCCAGGCCCCATAGGCATGAACATGAGAGCTTGTGTCCCCTGACGATTCAGCCTATGGACTGATCAAGGGATAGGACACCCCTGTAATGTCTCAGTCCGACTCCCCTCAGACCAAGGAGGTGAACAATTGCCAGCAAAATCTGAAAGAGGTAAATCTCCCTGAGCATCCAGGCAGTGCTGACACAGGCTTAAAGATAGCTCTGGCTGAATGGCCCTGATGTGGCATGCAGCACAAATAGCTAAGAGCTTAGGCTTCTTCGCCGTGGGTGCCATGTTTGTAAGCTTGCAGACCAGCAAAGGCTCATGACTAGAGTACACGACTAGAGTGCACCCAAAATGTGCGCCAAGCACATGGCCTAAGCCGCTCATCCAACTAGATGCCCAAACTGGGCACCCAGTACCTACACTAAGGAAAATGCCGAGGCTGGATGCAGAAGATGTGTGTCCAGAAGGAAAAAAAGCCCAAACAGGATGCAGAGGTGAGAATGAAGCACAAACTGACATGCAGGCATGCAGAAAAACCACATAAAATTACCTTTTGGCCTACCACGTGCCAAAGCCTGGGAACAAGGCCTAGCCAAATGGCTGTTCTTTCCACCATGCCTGCACTATTTTATTTTTATTTACTGACATACCACATTGGCTTACATTCAAGTACTGTAGGTATTTCCCTATCCCCAGAGGGCTTACATTCTAAGTTTTTGTACCTGAGGCAATGTAGGGTAAAGTGACTTGCCCAAGGTCACAAGGAGTAACAGCAGGACTTGAACCCTGGTCACCTGGTTCATAGCCCACTGCTCTAACCATTAGACTATTCCTCCTTGCTTCTACCCCACTATCTCCTGACTTCACAGAACTCCCCAGAGACATGAGCCGGACAGCCGATCAGTGAGGAAACATACCCTTTCTCCTGCTTTCTTTCTTCTTTTTACTGTTTTCTTTGTTTTTTTTTTTTAAGTAAAAACTTTATACCTGAGCTCAGCACTCTCTGGCTGAGAGAAGGATCATGTGCCGGCTACGGGGGAGAGAGGGCTAAAGTCTTCACCACTGAGCCTCTCTCAGCCTGCAACTGCTAATTAAAATTTAGGTCCATGCCACTCAAGGCTGCCGCTCTGAAGGCACTCTACTGAGGGACGGATCGCTTGGTATTACCTCAGGAGGCAAGCGGTACTATATAGACATCTCGTCTTTCCGATATCTCCTTTCAAACTTCTTTCTTTTTTTTTTTTTTTTTACTCACAGGCAATTCCACGAAAGGAAATGCATGTCCACCATCTGCTGGAGACAGGCTGATGATGGGGCGGGACTATATGGCCCTGACTTCAGCTTTTGCGCCATCTCCATCTGCTGACAAAGGTGCATAATCCATTCTGGGGACTGACCTGCCCGAATGCGGAGGAAAGCAGATTTAAAACAAATTTTAAAAAGTAATTTTTTTGTCAATTCACAGTGAAGCTATGGAACTTATTGTCAGAAAATGTGGTTAAGTCTAGTAGTATCCCGGAGTATGAAAAAGGTTTGGACAAATTTCTGGAGGACAAATTTATAAGTAATAAGAAATAAATTTATTAGCAATAAAGACTTTTATTTCTCTATCTCTACATTTTTAGGGAGACCAGCATGAAACAGACTTTCATATTACGATTTGCCAGATACTTGTGGGTGACTCAAACTGGCCACCATCAGGGACAAGATGCTAGGTTCGATGGACAATTGGTCTGATCCATGGCATTACTTGTGTTTTTAATGTCCTGTTTTGCCTCAGGCCTTCAATTTCCCTAGAATGAGTAACAAACTTGTAAGACAGGATTATTGCTTAAACACTAGACTTGTAACTAAAGCTTTATACACATGGATATATAAATGATCTCTAGTGGCAGAGAGGTTTCAGAAAAGCATTGAGGTATCTTGCTCGGAGTAGCAGGTATAACCCTAAACAGAGCTGATACAACAGCAAGCAGCATCAGTCTTCCAAGAATGCTGGGGTGACCTTTATGGAAGAACCATGATTAAAACCGAAACTTCGGTGATTATAGGGAATCTGGATTTGTTATAATAGCCTTAACTTGGTGGCTGTTAGGATTATTAAAACTTTGGTGAAAGACACAGGAAAGGGCCTGGGTGTTGGCTTAAGTACTAGTTTTATAAGAATCAAAGCTGAAGATGGCAAAGACTGAAATAGCCTACCAATGGAGGTAATGGAGATCATTATTCTCCATTACCTCCGATTACTGATATCAATTTATACTGCTACTTAACCTAACTCTTTGATTTGATAACCTATTAAGTCTAACAAGTTTGTTTTTATTATGTATGTAGGTTTGTAAACCGCCTAGACGGACATGTAATTGCCCAAGTGTGCGGTATATAAAAAACTTTTAAATAAAATAAAATAAATAAATATTCTGTTGGATTCTGGGCATGCTTAAACTGTAGTAGGAAAAAGGTTGAGAGTTCAGATAAAAGACATGGAGAAGGAGGAGCTGGTATTGGACTTTTTATGGGAATTTAAATGCACATCTGCCCAAGTGGACAAATCTCTACTGGGAAGAGTGGATGGACCATTTATGTTATGGTTTAGGACTAAAAGAACTAGACAGCAAGGACCCGATATTCAGCTGGCAGATAGCCAGATATGTAGGATTTATCCTGCTATCTAGTGGCTGCTTAATATCCAGTTATATTCAGCATCTACTAGATAGCTGGATAAGTGACTTATCCAGCTATCTTTTAGCTGATCAATATGTGGGAGGGCAATGCTAGGATCGGGGTGGTACTAATTAACCAGATAAGTTATCTGGCTAAGTAGCGATCTTCAGCCATAGACAATTATCCATATAAGTAGCAAACTGTCCAGGGATATTCAGCAGCATAGCTGAATATCCCATCTAACAGGGAATCATTCATCAAAATGCGTTATAGCGTTAATGCATGTGATAACGCATGTGCTAATGCCATAATGCATGCGATAATATGATTAACGGAATTAATTAAAATGAGAGGCAATACCACACAGTTTTAATGCTGGAAATAACTACACCTTTTTTCCTGACGTTAAGCTGTGCAATATACCAGAACCAGCCATAATGCAAATTGCATTTTGGCCATTTCAGGGGGGGGGGGGGGGGGAGAGAGATAGAGCACACCTATTTATAAATCCTTCATAGTATTCAACTATTTATATGCCTATAGGAGGGCCAGCTAATAGGTCGAGGTGAGGTTTTGGTGATGGTTTAGGATTTAGGGGCCAGTTTTCCATGTAGAGTGAGACATATGAACTGAACAGTACACCTCGGTGAAGATTTGACATCATTTGGAGTGAGGAAAGTCTCATAAAGATGAGATTTCTACTATGTTCTCTCGCCCTAGCTTGATGAACTCTGTAACAGGGTACTATCACATTATCCTTGCGATATTATAGCATTTTGATGAATCTAGGGGTAAGTTAGCTGGATATGTCTATCTGGCTGGATATGAAATTTGATATGTCTATCCAGCTAACTTAAATAAACGGACAGCTTTTGAATACTGATCCCCTAGGAAGTAATTGTTAAAAGATTCTACACATGTAAATAAGAATTACTATGATATATGCTACTTTTACATGTTATGGTCCTGAGGAGTGAATCCTTAGTCCACGGTAGAATTGGCGCTACCTGCGAGAGAAGACCCTCACAGGTCCCTACAGTCGGAAGGTGAGGCAGTACTAAAGCGAGGATCAGATAGAGCTTCACCAGTACCAGCCCCATTTCCCCCGGGTTGAGCTCTTGAGTACATGGGGCCGGCTGGACTTAGGTGGACCTCCATGAAGGCAGGAGAAAAGTCAATGTACAGTTCGAGGTCAGAAATCTGAGGGAGGTTGGAAGCCGGTCCCAGAGGTCAGTGCCAGAAGAATGGCCGGAAGCCGGTCCAGGGGTCAGAGCCAGAAGAATGGTCGGAAGCTGGTCCAGAAGTCAGAAGCCAAAGATCTGTCCGAGGAGGAATGGAGCGGAAGCAGGAACTGGGCAGGAGAACAGGAGCGGGTCTGAGGAAGGCAGGCAGCGGAGCACAGTAAACAGGAACTCAGGATCAGGAACTCAGGAACAATCCAGAACCAGGAGCCAAGAAACCAAGGCAAGGTCTGAGGAGCAGACCTTGCCTTAAATATTATACTGGAAGGAGGAGTCCCCAGGAAGGAACTGCGGCAATATCCTGTCGTGGCCCCTTTAAAAGAAATGATCAACCTCGCACACAAGCTGAGTTAGAAGCACTCAAGTTAGGAGAACAACATGAGTTACTTGAGATTTACATGCAGAAACTATTTTTTGTGCGCATAAATCATATTTTTTGAACAGAAAATATGATCTGTACACATAAACTATGTTGTATGTGCAGAAAACATGGTTTATGTGCATAAATATTTTTATGTATGTTAAGTATTTTTTTTCCAATATTTTCTGGTTACTGCATTATTTTTTTTAACTTCTGATGCAGTAGCCTACTATTGGTTTACTGCATGGAAGTTAATTTTTTTTCTTTTAATGCATGTGTTAAGAAACGGCAGGCACGCTGATTTTCAGTACACAGTTTAACACACAGCTTATTACATTGGCCCCTGAGTTGGATATTGGTTTAGAAGTACAACTGAAATACAAAATCTAACTTAAAGTACTAACTAAACTGAAGTTTTCACATCCAGTTCTACATATTGGGGTAGATTTTCAAACATTGCGGTGTGCGCACATGGATGCGTGCATGTTATAAAATTTCAGGTCGGCGCATGCAAGAGGGGGATAGGGAAAGGGCAGGATAGGGGAAGGGGAAGGGAGGTTAGGCTGGGGGGTTGGGAAGTTCCCTCCCAGTCCGCTTCTTAATTGGAGCAGACTGGGAGGGAACTTCCCAACCCCTTAGCCTAACCTCCCCTCCCCTATCCTGCCCTCCCCCTATCCCTATCCTAAATACCCCCAAATTTCTTATTTTACCTTTAGATCCTGCTTCCGAGCAGAGCAGGAGCAAGTTGTGCGTGCCGGCACCCTGCCAGTGCATGATTCCCCAGCACAGTGGCAAATGTCCACTGTGCCGGGCGCCTCTAGGACCGCCCCTTTTTCTAGCCCTGGAACTTACACGCGTCCCGGGGATTTATGCGCATGGCCGGGCCCTTTGAAAATTGGCCCGGCACGCATAAGGCCCAGCCACACACGTAAACCCCGGGATTTTACATGTGTAAGCTTTGAAAATCTGGCCCATTATGAGTAGAGATGTGAATCGGTTTTGTTTATCGGCTGCGCCCGAGCCGATAAACAAAAAAACCCGAACCTTTAAAACTGTTCCCATAGGAGTAATGGATGGCCGGTGCCATCTTTAAAAATGGCGCGGGCCATCCAGTGCTCCTACCATGTGACAGGGGCCGGCCAATGGCACGGATACCCTGTCACATGGTAAGGGCAAAGGGCCATCGGCGCCATTTTAATTAGTGGCAGCCGACGGCCCGAGAGCGGGAGATGGCTCACGGGACCCCTACTGGACCACCAGGTACTTGTAAAAGGTTTTGGGTGGGTTCGGGAGGATGGGGAAAGCTAAGGGAACAGTTTTAAAGGGTCGGGGTGGGTTTAGGGATTGTTTTGGTGTGCCGTTTTTCCCGCCCTCCCCCAAAACGATAAGAGAACCCCAGGAACAAAATCGTGGGGTTCTCTTATCGGGAGCCCCCGATTTCTGACGATTTTGAAAATATCGTCCGATATTTTCAATCGTCCGAAGCCCGATTCACATCCCTAATTATGAGGAAAAAACTGAGAAGTTTATAAATCATTTAATTTCAGAAAGATATTTTACAGATTTCTACATAATTACAAATGTTAATCTTTCATGAAATATGAACTTGCCTACACTTAAATAAAAGGCATATAATTCTAAATCAAAATGATTTCATAAATATCATACAAAGAAAACTTAAGATCTCACATAATAAACTTGAATTTATGACTGCAGTAAAACAACAACTCAAGAGGCTAGAAATTTATGCTGGCAACCCATAATTAAAATCAAAGATAGTAATTTTCAAAGAGGCGCACAGGCACACATTGATGCGTGTGCGTTGGTGGGCCCAGGGATGCGGCAATTTTATAACATGCACACACATTTTATAAAGTAGCCTGGGTGCACAAATGTGTGTGCGCCCTATTTTGCAACTGGGTGCGCACAGCTGCGCACATCCAAGTATGAGCCGCGCAAGTGGGGGAATTTTATAACCGACCAGCATCCACGCCATGACCAATTTCACTAGTTTGTCCACCAGTTCGTCCATTGTAGAACTAGGACCTCCAAATACCGCTGGTTTAATAGCCTGTACTCTCTCTAGTTACCCAGACCCTTTTAAACTGCTTCGGGGTTGCTGGTTTCTTTTTTTTAAAACTTATACCTCCTCTATAGCAGATGTAAAGTTATGCAGCACTAGACCTGGGTGTGTGCCCAGGAGTGTAAGTATTTGTGTGCACAGCTCTTAGCCCTGCCCCAGAACACCCTTGTCCAAACTATGCTCACACCATGTTCTTTTTTGAATCGGAGTGAGATATTTGCACATTGGGAGTTTTGTGCGCATGTAGGCAGCTTTTAAAATCTGTTGGACGCGTGTCCTACATGTGTACACATATCCCCATTTCAGTACAAACTGGGCTTTTAAAATTTACCTCTACAGTTATCTAATCAGAAGCATTGCTTTTGTTTTTCATTCAGATGTCTGAATTAATATAAATCCAATGTATAAATGGACACCTTAAATACAATTAACGTAACTAGCTATTAAATACAAAAGTCTTTAAACTACCAAACCTCTGCCACTGTCCAATCTAAAGGCAATTTTCAAAGCCAGTTATGCAGGAAACACGCTGTCTGAAACCTGCTTTCCCTGAATATGGATAAAAGTACAAATATTGCTCAACAATGCATATACTTTTAGCTGCATTTACAGGTATTCCTGAAGGTGGGTTTATGTTGGAGGAGAAAATAACATGTAGATTTCATGTTAGTTTCCATGAAAAAACTGGCAGCACAAAAAGCTGGTGCCAATGTCTGCAGCTACTTTGTACCCAGGGCAAGTTTCAAAATGAAAGTGTGTGCTTACTTGAGCTTTAGAAATTGGCATAAAGTCTATGAGTCTTGTCTCAGCACAGACAGTTTGAAAATTGCTACTCTGCTTTCTTATAGGTGAATTTTAAAAGCCCAGTGCACGCCAAAACTGGGAGATATACAAGTATATTTGGCCGGCATGCGCCAAGCAGATTTTAAAAGCTGCCCATTTATGTGCCTATCTCCAGGTACACGCACAAGTGAGAAAACCCAAAAATGGAGAATGGTCTGAGCAGGGCAAGGGTGAGACATAGGCATTCCAGGACTTTAATATGAAATGTGTGTGTAACTATTTATGCGCACAAGTGTATGCTGGGTTCCCCTGCCACGTAACTTTACCACTGCTATGGATAGCATGTAAGTAATAAAACAAAATAAAACTAGACTAGTCAGCAGAGTTTTAAGGGTTTGGGCTAACAGTGGGAAAGGGAGGCTAATAACCTAGGTGGCTTTGGAAGTCCCATCCCTTCACTAGGCCCACAGGGAATGGCGTCAGTGCGCGTCCCTTATAAAATTTCCCCACTTACGCAGTAGAGGCGACATTTGAGTGCACAAGCACGCATCCATATAAAATTGTATGCACATGTATGTGTGCATTCATCTTATTTTTTACCATGTGTGCATATATGCATGTAATTTATAAAACAGCCACATCCTTTGCTGCGAGCCGGCATATGCGCATACATGTGCGCCCGTGCACCGGCATCAGTTACCGCCTTAGTATGCAGCTTATTATAGTGTATATCTTATATTTAACCTGATCATAAATAAAGAATTTTAAAACTTTGTTTCTCATATTAATTGGGGTTTGTAGAAGTTCAGGTTGTAATATTGTATTATACAGCACAGATTTGTAACCACAAGGTACAAAAGGTTATTTCTCATTTATACCTTATTAGATGCTTCCCTTTCTTCCATACCACTATTCATCTGGCCTACACTTCATTCTCAAGTCATGCAGATTGGAGTTGACTCTCAATTACACAAAACCTTTCTCCAAAGATGACAGTTCAAATACAGTAGAGATAAAATACATCAAGGTTTAAAATAGGTCCGTTCAGCCCCAGTGCCGCTTCATCATGAAATGATATAATTCACTGATGCCTCTGCCTAGCCTAACATATGTTCTATTCACAGCCCGCGTCACTCTTCATTTGTAATTATTTCCTTTTTTTTTTTTTACCCCATCTTGTAATACTTTGCTTGGCTGAAGACAAATACTGAAAGGTAAAAGAGTATTATCATATGATGACCTATTCCAGGGTGTTAAACCCCTGTCAAGGTTTGATTTTAACATGGGATACTGATGACAGTACATCAATTCAGGCATCATGTCATGAATTATACTATATTAATTATAATTTGAGTGCAGTATGCATGAAAATGTTTCCTGAACTAAAAGAATATGAACGAATACAAATACATTTCTCATCTGGGTGCTTGTGGATAAAATATTTTTTTCTCATTGCCTTGCATTATTCTTTATTTATTATAATATATACAAGATAGTGTTTTGAATAAATTCTCCCTCAACAACATACATAGAAATTCCTAAACAAAAAATATATAAAAATGTGCTGTTTGCTTCTAGCAATGGCTTAATATTGTATCTGTAGTTAACGCTTTAATCAACACTACAAAGTAAACACAGAAAAGTTGTATTATTTATAAAGAGCTTTAAAAATTGTTTTCTGAAAAACAAAAAAGTAGATATTTCCAATGGTTTTCTTCTTTATAATTTCTTGGGAGGACAACATTCAAGTTTAAAAAGTTGAAAAGTTTTCCCTGTGTTACCTGGTTGTCTGAAAACTATTCTCCCTCAATGTGGTAAAAAGCCTGAGCATTACGGAGGAAAGTATGTGCATTTAGCTGCATTGAGAGAAGGCATTCCCAGGGCTGTGTTCAGTTCGGAGGAGGAAATGTGTGCACAGAGGCATTTTATGTCTTCGTGCATATTTTTCTAGCAGAAATCTACTTGCAGAAAAAGCAGGCACAACTGACTGTGTGTACTTTGTATTTACAGTAAGTTTAAAGAGAAAGTATGTATGCACTTTTGTACTGAAAAGTGGCGCAAAGCCCATGAGGGAAAAGCACGTGCAGTGTTTGTCCCGATGCGGGACAATTTAAAAATTGCCCCTCCCCCCATGGTATTTGGGATAGGAGGGGTCTAAAAGCACTCGAAGCAGCAAGCCCTAGTGCAGGAGGATATCATATAAGTTTGCCTACACATTTCTGTCACATTATGGTGGGCTTGACCTGCTTTGTTTTTCAATTATAGGTCTAGGAAGACAAAACTACTGAACAGGTGAAACAATGTTACACCAGTAGCATTTCTAATAATGAGGATAAATGGACACTTAATAAAACCGCCAAACTCTGTTCCATTGGACATTAAACTAAGATTTGATGACAATATTTACTAGCTAAATAGGCTGCCTAACCCCCTTTAAAACACCTGTTAGTCTTTATGTAATTTAACAATTATTAAAGACATTTCTTTCCTTTAAATTCATTTTCACTCCCTACTGTGCTGGGCACTATAGATTCTACATTCATCAGCAAGTACAGGGCTGTTAAGGAAGTTTCTTGCAAAGTTGTATCCTTTAACATTCATCTGTGCCACCTGAAGAGTCTGCTAAAATCTAATTCGATTCTGTCATCCCCCTAGGTTCAGAATATATTACCTAATTGACAGGTTTTGACCCAGCCCCATCTAGAGACTCAAAGTTGGGCTTATTGCCCCATAGTACAGTGCTTCCCAACTTTTTTCAAGCCCATGGCAAACCTGCATTAACAAAAACAGTGTGGTACCTCAACTTCTGTGGAGCGGTTATGGAAAGGACTCATATATTGCTGGATTTGTTCCTATTTATTTATTCTTGATATATCCCTTTGATCAAAGATATCAAAGTGTGTTACACATAAACTTCACAAACATTGATATTCCTACTTAAAATTAAACTAATAAGACTAGACAATAGGGAACTACCTATTCTCCCCATCACTCATACTCTATCAGCCTATCCTACTCAGTTCCAAAAGGAACCTAAAATAACCATGCTTTAACTGCTTTCAAAAAGTCAAGTGATTATCTTAAACTCTAAGTTCTTGTAGCAACTTGTTCCAAAGTTGCAGAGCATACCATCTAAAACGTCATTGGTGAGTCACTACAAGCTTAGCCGATGCCCTAAATGGTAAAGCCAGTAGAGCTTGCAGGGATGACCTCAAAGATCTTCCTGGCACATATGAGCCTACAGTCAATAACTGTGAATTCCTCATCCTCAACACCCCATATGCATTGTTCTTCTGGCACTGGAGGATGAAGACCAAGTTGCATTTGTTGGTAATCCATAGCTTCAGTACATTTTTCAGTAAAATTTACTTGGGCTTCATTTTGGACCTGCTGCTGTATAAAGAGGAGTCTTGTATTAGTGCCACTTACTCTTTCCTTCTGTTAATCTCTACTTATTTTCTCCATTATTTCATTACCTACCTGCTCTAGTTCTTCACCCTGCAGGTGATCTTCACAGTTATGGACTACCACTCCTTCTCTACCCTCAGCTCCTCACTGCACATGGACTCTATTCTTTATCCCATCCTTTCACCTTCTTGCCATGAACAGACCTTCCCACTTCCAAACTCCATCTCCCATTCTCTCTCTCCCTCTGTCTCCCTCTCTCTCTCTATATAGAAAAAAGCAGAAATCTTTGCAATGTGAGGCAAGCAATTGACTCAATTAATTATCTTGGCTGCAAGATGTAGCTGCTAGGGTTCCTTCACTGTTGCTGCTCCCTACACTTAAGAATGAGTCACATCCAGTGCACTTTCCCCATCTCGCTCAGCCTGGGAATAAGACAGAAGCTGGAAGAACTCAAAGAAAGAGGCTCAGGAGGGAGAAGAGGATGTGATGCTGTGTTTAATATGTGTGCTGCACAATGCAGGACCCGGCTATCTGTTCCCTGTATGCTACCTATTAGGGATGTGAATCGTTTTTTGACGATTTAAAATATCGTCCGATATATTTTAAATCGTCAAAAAATCGTTAGGGCCACGATACAATACCAATTCCCCCGATTTATCGTTAAAAAATCGTAAATCGGGGGGAAGGGGGAGGGCAGGAAAACCGGCACACTAAAACCCCCTAAAACCCACCCCGACCCTTTAAATTAAATCCCCCACCCTCCCGAACCCCCCCCCCAATGCTTTAAATTACCTGGGGATCCGGCGGTGGTCCAGAACGGCGGCGGTCCGGAACGGCCCCCTCAATAGAATCGTGTTGTCTTCAGCCGGCGCCATTTTTCAAAACGGCCGCCGCAAAATGGCGGCGGCCATAGACAAAAACGATTCGATGGAGGAGGTCGTTCCGGACCCCCGCTGGACTTTTGGCAAGTCTTGTGGGGGTCAGGAGGCCCCCCCAAGCTGGCCAAAAGTTTCCTGGGAGTCCAGCGGGGTTCCGGGAGCGATTTCTTGCCGCGAATCGTTTTCGTACGGAAAATGGCGCCGGCAGGAGATCGACTGCAGGAGGTCGTTCAGCAGGGGTTCCGGACCGCCGCTGAACGACCTCCTGCACTCGATCTCCTGCCGGCGCCATTTTCCGTACGAAAACGATTCGCGGCAAGAAATCGCTCCCGGAACCCCGCTGGACTCCCAGGAAACTTTTGGCCAGCTTGGGGGGGCCTCCTGACCCCCACAAGACTTGCCAAAAGTCCAGCGGGGGTCCGGAATGACCTCCTCCGTCGAATCGTTTTTGTCTATGGCCGCCGCCATTTTGCGGCGGCCATTTTGAAAAATGGCGCCGGCTGAAGACAACACGATTCTATTGAGGGGGCCGTTCCGGACCACCGCCGTTCTGGACCACCGCCGGATCCCCAGGTAATTTAAAGCATTTGGGGGGGGGGGTTCGGGAGGGTGGGGGATTTAATTTAAAGGGTCGGGGTGGGTTTTAGGGGGGTTTAGTGTGCCGGCTCACGATTTTAATGATTTTTCACGATAGTTTACACACCCAAACGGCAACAATACGATTCCCTCCCCCTCCCAGCCGAAATCGATCGTTAAGACGATCGAGGACACGATTCACATCTCTACTACCTATCAATTCCCACATTCCAGGGTGAGGCAAGTGTGACTATACATTTGTGCTCAGAAAGGAGCTCCTGCACTTTTAAGAGCCACTGCTGGTGTCTCTTGTTGCTGCAAGGTGCGGAGAGCAGAACCCAGGCTCTGGTTTGGACCTGAGCATCAGGCAGTGGAGACTTTTCCATGGCACATATGATCAGGTCTGAAGGCACCCTAATTGGAAAACACTGCCATAGTACACAGTGGAAAAATCAAGTTACCTGGCTATTAAAAATCAACTATAATCTTAAATGGTTAAAAATGATACAACATATGGTATTTTATTCATTCTCAAATTAAATATAAATCAAATACTGTAAAGTTAACTCTATAATAATACCAACTTGAAGCTTTAGTCTTTATCCAATAAGAGGACAATTTTCAAAGTTGTCTATTAAAGTAAATAACTATTTACCCAAGCAAAATGGTTTGAATGGAAAATGTTCTATTCCTGGCTTAAAGAATGTGCTGGCTACATGGTTAAAAAGGGGACTGATTAGATCAGGGGAGGAAAACAGCTTGTACACATTCAGTTATCAAATGAACATGTGCAATTCTGCTGTTTGGCCACCCTACACAAATTGCGAGTGCAAAGTAGGTGGGTGATTTTAGCATGTGTATTTAATTAGTTAAAAGATTTGGGGGGAGGAGTCAAGATGGCAGCATGAGCAGTTGTCTCAGCATGCCACTCCTCAGGCATATGTGCCTTCTTAACTTTTTCTTCAACTTTGCTTTCATTATGTCAGTGAAGAGAAAGGGCAGATTGTATGCTTTTCCCTCAGAATCATCTCCGCCTTTCCTGTTGCAACAGAGAGATATACATTTTAAACAAATAAATACATAAATTGATGATTATTTCAGCATGGATATCAAGCCCTTGAATAGGGATAGCCCTGATGTTGTATCGGGTGAAGGAAAGCCTGAACAGTTTGTGGGAAGAGATATCTCTTACTCTTCCTGACTGCCTACCTCTGCAGAAGAGGAATGGAGCTAGAACATAGTGCTTGACGCTGGAGTTGAAAGCACCTTAGAAGAATTTAAGATCTGACCAACAGCAGTGTTACTGTTTGACAAGACAATTTGGTTTGAAGGAGGTAACAGAAATGACTACAACTAAGGGTGCATCATTGGGAGCAGTTGCCTGGTTAACACCTCTCTCTCCTCCCGGTCAAGCCTTCTGTGGTCATGCTGGATGCCATTTGTACAGTCATGGAAAGATTGGACTCTTCTTTAATTGTAAGTGCCTTGAATACTGATTCTATAGTAAAGATTATGAAAGAAATGGCTCACAATCAAGAATCCTGTTCTAAGGAGTGTGAAGTGTGAATTAAAGTGGTGGAAGGTGAAATCAAAGAGTTGAAAATCATGAATTAAGCTTTAATTTAGGAAAAGATTTACTGCATCATAAAATAGAGCAGATAAAAAATTTCACAAGGCATTTGAATCTTTTCCCTTTACATTTTCTTCAAGTTTCATGAAAGCTGCCACAAAATATCTTTAAGAGATATCGTGAGAAGGTTTTGCATATACCTCCTGGGAATTCTCTGCCAGTAAATATGATTTTTTTTTTCAATCGGGCAGAAGACTCAGGATTCCAAATCAAGTGAAATGCAAGTAACTGTAAAGAGCTTGGACATGACAACTATACTGAGGAGGTCATAACAGGAAGAGCTCACTAGAGCAATGCTGCTGGTTTCATTTGTATTTGAAAAGGGTTTAAATATGATTATGCACCTGTAGTTTTGCAATGCACAAACTTCGTTTATGGGGCAGAGGATCTGGACTTTTGCCAGATCTGGCTACAGCAATGAAGAAAGCAAATGTGATGCACCTTATTCTATGTCAAGCTGCAAATAATTCTGGATCCTTTACTTGTACTTCGACTTGGGTGAATTTCTTATTCAAAAAGGTAGGTAATAAATCCAAATAATAAATAAATGCCTTGTGAAATATTTTGATGTTGTTTTCTTTGCCCCGATCAGTTTAGATATTTTCTTGATATAAAAAAGATCACCGACTATCCGTTATGGTTCCTAATCGACAATTGTCTGATTATATGCTTGTTTTTTTCTGCAATACCTTTCTCTCTCTCTCTCTTTTTTTTTTTAATGTTTTCTAGAGTTTCTCTTAATGTTTCTTTCTCCTCCTCCAGTTTGTTTTGTGGTCTAAACTTGATGCTGGTTATGGAGATTTGAAGTATTGAATACTTTGTAAGTTTTCTTTTTTGGAGGGAATTCTGAAACTAGCACCTATATTTCTTTCTACATGCTTGTCTTGTGCATTTATATTTTTGAAACCTTTTAAAAATGAAATTTGAGGTCCAAATTCAGACACAGTCCTGCTAGCAAAGTTAGCTGGAGAAACTTATCCAGATAACTTGGAGGTATATTTTCAATAGTGAAACCGCACTATTGAATATAGCTGGCTATCTTAGAGTTAGCCAGCTAACTATAACCGGCTAACTTTAAAACAGCTCTTTGGTCTGACTAGACTTAGATGGCTAGGCCATCCAGCTAACTTCGAATATTGGAGATAGCCAGCTAACTTAACCAGCTAACTCAACTCCTCCCAGTTACACCGCTAGAACTTCCCTAATTACAGGATCATTCATCAAAATGCATTATAGCGTTAACACCCATGATAATGCCATAACACAAGTGATAGTTATCATAACACGTGGCGTGAATGCAAATTTGTCAAATTTATTCAAAGGAGTGGGATTGGGGAGGCGTTTGGGCGGGATAAATTAAAATGAGGGGCATTATTGCAAGCTTTTAATGCTGGAAATAACTACACCTTTTTTCCTAGCGTTAAGCTGTGTGATATGCCCAAAATGCATTTTACGATAAATATTGCAAATTCTGTTTCAAGCATTTTTGGGCATGGGGAGAGGAGTGGAGAGAGGGAGAGGTGAGGTTTTGGTGGTGGTCTAGGGTTTTGGAGCCAACTTCACATGCAGAGTGAGATGTACAAACAGCACAGTACTTCAGTGAAGATTTGATGTGATTTGGAGTGAGGAAAGTCACACAAAGATGAGATTTCTACAATGTTCTCTCACCCTAGCTTGATGGACTCTCTACCAGGGTACTATCAAGCTAGGGCGAGAGAACACTGAAGTAATCTCATTTTAGTGTGACTTTCCTCACGCCAAATTATGTCAAATCTTCACTCAGGTCTACTGTGTTGTTCATTCGTCTCACTCTATGTAAAAACTGGCCCCAAAAACCTAGACCACCACCAAAACCTCACCTTGAGTTACTAGCTGGGCCTCCTATAGTGATATAAATAGTTGATTCTCTCTCTCTCCAAAAAGTGAGAAATGCCTGTCTGGGCAATTTGCAAGTAGCGAGGTGCGGTAATTCTAAAATTATCATAGCCATGCTCCTTTCCCTTATTGCAGGCATTATCCATGCAATAATTATTGTATTTTGATGAATCTAGGGGTTAGCCAGCTAAATTCTAGCCAATTATCTTAGTAGCCGGATAGAATTTAGCCGGATAAGTGCCCAAATATTCATTTAGCCGGCTAACTTCTGAGTTAGCCAAATAAATACTTTTGAATATGGACTTCAAAGGATTAATTACTTGCTCTACCACAACAGTGCTCTGGGCACGTGTACTTTGTGTCTAATTTTGAAAGGGAAACATTGCAGGAGGTTTCCATTTGAAAATTAGATCAAATGTATATGGGTTATAAGTGCATGTGTATACTGCATACAATGCAGGTTATTTAAAATTGCCACCTAAATATTTTGGAAAAAAGTTATAAACTCTATAGATATATATAATTTGCATCTAGAAACAATAGAACAATTTTCAGACTGTTTTGGGGATAAAGTCCATAGTTACATTTTGCCTACAGACTTTGCACCAATTTTGAAAGAAAAAGTATGCATGTACTTCATTCTTTGGGCAGCTCTGAGCCACCAACGTAGTCCCTCCCTTAGCAGCAAAGTTCCTGCCCTGTAGACCAATGTCGGTGGTAGGAGGAAGAGGGACACAACATTATCAGGCTGCGAGGTTAAAAAAAAGCCAGTGCTGCTATCCCCTCTGATGTGGACTGCAGATGTCCAGAGAACTGCTGGTCCTCATAAGATGCGAGCCACGGAGTCCAGGGAGGTAAATGGTAGCATTACTTGCATTATTATATATACATTCTGTATATACATGTGTATTTTATTATATCTGGCATGTCTGTAAACTGCTACAATTTATTGAGTAGCAGTATAAAACATCTTTTAAAAAACATAATTAAATACATAAATAAGTAAAATACTACCTTCACTCTCATCTCCCAATTGAAGTTTGGTAGGATATGAGGCTGGCACTTTGCCTTTGAGCCATTGGGTGGCTATGATAAGTTTAAGATTGAAAATGTCAGGAGGGTTTGCATAGTTTGAGGGTTATATATCTGGTCTGGATTGGTGTTCAGGGTTTACAAAAGAGATCTCTAGGAATAACACTTTCAAGTTCATATTCAAAGGGTTTAACCGACTAACTTGGAGTTAGCTGGACAAACCCCAATGTTTTACAATTTCCCGTTCACTAGTTAACTCTGGCCTGGATCCAGATTCAGTTTTGAACCATGCTGCACTACAGCATTGGCTTTTCAGAGTTAAAAGGACAGCGCATGCACCGCTTCACGTCAGACGCTGTCAAATCCATCGCACAGAAAGAACGGCACGTATACAGCAGCGCTGACCCATTCACAAAATTAAGGTGAGCTTTCTTCACTGCATTATCTCCTTCGGAGTTCTTTCCATATATTTGTAGTGCCTAATAAGTTGGACTTCAAGTTGTATTAAATACCTTATATTTCACATCTAATTATAAATACAGTATTTTTCATTATGCAGGAGCTGAGCCGCATACAGACACGTTGTGCAATTGCTTTAAATTCATAGCACACGCAAAGATTTGAAAAGTCCGCTGGACCCCTGAAGAAGGAGACTTCTCCGAAACCCTGCAGAGTCGGATGGGCATTTTGACAGCAGGCGGTAAGTTTTGAAAAAGAATATTCAAATTGAGTGTTTTTGACAGCAGCAACAAGTGGCATTTAAGCAGCACTCAGCAGACAAGTGCTATTTCGTTAAAAATAAGATGCAGAAAAGCACTTTATCTGCCTATTTAACATCAATATGAGATTGATGTCTTAGCGACTGATGATTATACCTTTTCAGCACACAGATGCTTATTGCTCTCATGTGTTACCTGGCAAGATATCTGGGACTCTGTGCTATATGATGGTCTCTATAAAATAACAAAAACATTTCCATAGTCCAACATAAGAAGTAGGAAATCGTTTTGTACACTTGTATTGTTATTTTTTCTTACATATAGAGGTTCCATTTGTCTTGGCACTACAGTGCACTGCATACAATTTCCCATTCACTAGTTAACTCTGGCCTGGATCCAGATTCTGCTTTGAACCATGCTGCACTATAGTGCACTGCACAATTCAAAGCACCAATCAGACCCTGAGCTGCATAGGAGGAGCACATGGCTTGAAGCATTGCCTGCTCAACTCCTCCTCTTGCCATCCCAGGACATTGCAGGGTTCAGCCTCAGAAGACCATATCAAGGTGGGACACAGTGATGGTTGCACTCTTCATCCTTTTTGAGACCATAGTGTGGTTCCCTTCCTGAGCAACAGGTGGTGGCAAACCTTCCCCATATTTTTGCTATTCTAGACATAGACCTGCATAGCACCCCCCAAAAAAACATAACATATGCCATGATGAGTCAGACCAAATGTCTACTGAGCTCAGCATTTTGTTTCTGACAGTGACTCAATCCCCTAGTCCCTGTTCTTCCCTTTACCCAATCTCCTAATATCTGCTGCTGCCTCCCTCTCCAGTGACCTGGTGCTTCTAATCTGACACTCCTCCTGCACATTGCTCAGTCAGTGGTTTGAATCACACGGTACGCCATAGATCTCTAGGCAGCACCATTATTTCAAACCATTGTTCTGTGGGAGAGAGAGGCCAGATGCTGGCAGCTGGAGCAGGTTAGACCTATTAGGCGACTGGCATTGCTCACCTGTAGGCGAGGGCTGGGCTATGGAGAAGGTGAGGAAATTTGGTCAGCCTGCAGCCTGGGGCAGAAACCAGAATACGCTCCTGAGGTGCAGGGCTTATCTGCTCCTGGGCCAAGCTCCTGAGGTAGCAGCAGTAGCAGCAATGGCTGGTAGAAAGGGGAAATCCAGAATTACATGCTGCAGCAACACTGCGACCTGATTTCAGAACTTGTTGCATAACCAGCTCATTGTGCACAGCATACAACTTTTCCTGCGTGGAGCCAGCAAACCCAAAGAGCCAATGAAAAATGCTGACGACTCATGACTGGCCTGCTACATAACCAGCCTGACCAATACAGCAAACTACCCCTGCCTAGAAGATCCAGTTCTGGTGACAGCTTAGTTCCAGTTCATGCCTGACATGCAGCAGCAGAGAGCGTGGCAATAGTACACAGGAATCCACTTGCACTATGCTTTCTCAGCACCCAAAAGTGAATCCAGCCACAGTTGTCCATCTGCCAGGAGTGCTCCTGCAGGCCTGGTCAGTTGCATTGTTGGGGGGGCAATGCCTACTTCCCCCAAACGTTGCCTGTGTTTGTACCACTGTTCCTGCTGCCATGACACTCGTGGTACAGTCCTGCCGAATTTAAAACTGGTAGCCTCACAATATGGTTTTTAAGTGCTGGTTTTAAAACTCTGCCAGGGATACTTACTGCTGCTCCAAAAAATTTGCTGCTGAGGCAATCATCTCACCTGTCTTAATGGTAAAACCATCCCTGGCAAGACTCCACCTAAACCCTCTGGGTATAGGGAAATACTTACAGTACCTGTGTATAATCTGCTTTGAACTGCTGAAAAGCAGAATATGAATTAAAAAAAAAAGGGTTGAAATTCTAAGCAATCCAAACATCTGAAACAACTTAACACTGAAAATGTTCACTTATTATGAATCAAGTAAACATGTGCGCCTTGTTGATTGTTGTTGGATTCTTGTGACAGTGACATGGTTGACATCCATATCCTATGTCACATATGAGAACGTCAAAGATAAAGAATGGCAACTATCTGCTTACCATGGGGTAGATTTTAAAAAACTATGCCCGCGCGTACTTTTGTTCACGTGACCGGTGCAAACAAAAGTACGTCGGATTTTAATAGATACGCGTGTAGCCGCGCGTATCTTTTAAAATCCGGGGTCGGCGCATGCAAGACTGCCCAAAATCGGCAGCCTGCGTGTGCCAAGCTGCGCACGCAGGCTGTCTCCGTTCCCTCAGAGGCCGCTCCAAAATCGGATCGGCCTCGGAGGGAACTTTCCTTCCGCCTCTCCCCACCTTCCCCTCCCTTCCCCTACCTAACCCATCCCCCAGCCCTAACTAATTCCCCCCCTACCTGTATTCCAAAAGTTACGCCTGCCTGAAGCAGGCATAACTTGCGCGCGCCGGGCCAGCTGCTGGCTCGCCATGTTCCGGTCCAGGGGCTGGTCCAGAGGCCGCGACCATACCCCCGGGCTGGAACCACGCCCGCGGCCCTGCCCCCGGAAGCCCTCGATGACGCGCTGGCTGCGACTCGCCCCCGACACCCCCCCCCAGGAAAGCGCCGGGACTTACGCGTGTCCTGAGGCTTTGCGTGCGCCAGCAGTCTATGCAACATAGGCTCGGCGCGCACAGGGGGAGCATGGGGCAGGTTTTCGGGGGGTACGAGCAGGGCCGGTGGAAGCACTAGGCAAACTAGGCGATCGCCTAGGGCGCTGAGCATTAGGGGGCGCCGAGCCGCTGATGGCCAATGGCCGCCGGTGGACGTCATCCCAATAGCGGCTGAGCGGTGAACTACTGCTATGCTGTGTGCTGCATACACACAGCAAGAAAATCGGCGGGGCCGTGGTGGAGCTCAAGTCATCACGGCCGGAAGAAAACAATCGCGTCTAAACATGCTGGTGCTCCAGCTCCTTCCTGCCCGCGCGGCCCCGGAAGAAAAATGTTGCTGGAGCCGCGCGGGCAGGAAGGAGGAGGAGCATCAGCCAATGCAGGAGCTTCTCCTCCTTCCTGCCCGCGCGGCCCCGGAAGAAAAATGTTGCCGGAGCCGCGCGGGCAGGAAAGAGGAGGAGCATCAGCCGCGTGCAGAAGAGGAGCAGCACGGCTCGAGAAGTCCGGGGCCGCTGCAGAGCCCATCCTGCAACGGCCCGTGAAGAGGAGGCCCAGAGGTGAGAGAGAGACTGAGGGTTTGTACAGTGTGTATGTGTGCGTGTATGAGATGAGTTGAGAGACTGTGTGTGGGAGTGAGGACCTGAATGTTTGCAGAGACAGCATGTGAGAGCCTCTGTGTGAGAGAGACAGCATGTGACAGTGAGAGCCTGTGCTTGAGCAAGACAGCATGTGGGAGTGAGAGAGAGCCTGTGTGCGAGAGTCAGACAGCATGTGCCAGTGAGAGACTGTGTGTATGAATGATTGTATGAGAGAGAGCATGTGACAATGAGAGCCTGTGCTTGAGCAAGACAGCATGTGGGAGTGAGAGTTAGACAGCATGTGCAAGAGAGAGACTGTGTATAAATGATTGTATGAGAGAGAGCATGTGAGAGTGAGAGCCTGTGCTTGAGCAAGACAGCATGTGGGAGTGAGAGTTAGACAGCATGTGCAAGAGAAAGACTGTGTATAAATGATTGTATGAGAGAGAGCATGTGAGAGTGAGTGCCTGTGTATGTGTGTGTGTGTGAGAGAGAGAAAGCATGTGAGAATGAGAACCTGACTGTGTGTTTGAGGGAAGAAGACAGATGAAGAGAAAAGAAATATGTTATAAAAGGAATTGGCAAAAAAATAAGAAAGGGAAGGTGGAAAAAAAAAGCCTGTGACCAACCGATTAGAAAACTAAGACCAGACAGCAAATGTAAAAAAAAATAAATTATTTTTTACTGATTGGAACATGTAATCTTTGGGAATGTGCAAGAGTAGCACTTTCTCTATGCAGATCTCACAATGTAGGAGATCAGCATAGAGGAACTGGAAGCCCATGGGGCCTGCACAGAGGAGGCAGCAGAATGGGCTTCAGTGCCAATAGCAGCAATCAGCACCTCCGCAATAGCCATACAGCAACAGTGACAGTGGCAGCAGAGGAATGAGAGAGGCTCTGAGGTTGCTGGCAAAAGAAAGAGAGGGGGTCTCTGCCTTTAGTGTGTGCATGTGTATGAATGGGACTCTGCCTGGGGGTGTATGTGTGTGAATGCATGGGTGCCTGCCTGAGGGTGTGTCTGTGTATGAGAATGAATGGGTGTCTTCCTGGGGTTTGTATGTGTGAGAATAGATGCCTGCCTGTTTGTGCTGTATGTGTGTGTGTGTGTGTGTGTGTGAGAATAAATTGGTGCCTGCCTGGGGGTCTGGGTGTGAGAATGAATGTGTGCATGCCTGGGGGATGGGGAGGGAGTGGTGTGAAAATGAATGGGAGCCCGCCTGGGGGGTCAGTGTGAGAATGACTGGGAGCTTGCCTGTGTGTGTGTGTTTGTGTGAGAATGATTGGAAGCTTGCCTGGGAGTGTGTGTATGTGAGGGAGCCAGTGAGAGCATGGAAACATAACATAGAAACATAGAAATGACGGCAGAAGAAGACCAAATGGTCCATCAAGTCTGCCCAGCAAGCCACACACTCTATCCATTTTTTCTTTCCCTCTTTCTCTCTCCCACCCGTCACTACTGGTATGAGTGTGTATGAGAAAATCCAGGGGAGTAAGAGTTTGTGTGTGTGTGTGTGGGGGGGGGGGTGTGGAGGGGGAGAGAGTGCCTTAGAGCCTGAGTGTGTCAGTGTCTGTGAGAGCGAGAGGTTATGGTTGGGTATAAAAGCATGAATGTGTATGTATGTGACAGTGTATGTGTGAGAGAGAATGGACATGTGAGTATGTGTGAGAGAGAGAGGATAACCTCAATCAAGAGCTCCCATGTATGGACAGCAGGGGCTTTTTAAAATCCTTATTAGTTTTAATTATTGTGTGTTATTTGATATATGTGCTGTTTTGAAATATTTTATTGGTTTTAGGAAATTGTAAAAAATGTATATGATTTTAATTAATAGAAATTCTATTTATCAGTAGTTTTAAAATATTATTTTATTAGTATGATTTTACTATTATAACTGATGCTTTATGTTTCTTGATTTTATTTGTTTTATGAGGAATGGAGGATTTATGAGGAATGTTTTTTCATTGTTAATACACAGAGTCTGGCTTCTTGGGGTTTCCATTTCAGTTTTTTCTAATTTGTGCTCCTTTATTTTGTATTCTGTATTTGGTGAGGGTCTGTCTCTTCTCTGTGTGTGTGACCATGATGAGAGATTCTGCTATGATAAAGTGTCTGTATAGAGATCTATAGCAATCAGGTTTGTTTTGTTTCCTCAGTAGGTGGAGTATTGGTATTCTAGGACCCAGAGTAATATTTACCCTTGCTTATTCACAGGTAGGGTTATTGTTGTTTGAGTCCTTGGTGTTATTACTGTTATTTATGATGGGATTGCAGTATAGATTTTGAGTGTCTTTTTTGTGGTGTTTTGTGTTAGTTCACAATGTGTCTGGTAGTGGAAGGTGTTTGTGCTGCTGTTACTGTGAAGTGACACCAGAATTTGAAAATATCTTTCAGTATGATGAGCTGTAAGGGAAACATCCAAGCTCCATTGTTTGGGGGAATTTCAGTGGATGCACAGAGTTACAGAACTGGAGGTGCAGGATTTATATTGACATTCTGTCCCTTCCTATAAATTCCAGACTTCACTCTCATAGCCATATAGAATTAGTTGAATGAGGCTATCAACATAATTTTATAGTGTGAAACTGGCCAGCTTTTTAAAATAACGCAGAGGACCCTTTGGATTTTTTTATTAACACTTTTTTTTAATAACCAATTTTAAAGCAGGATCCATGCTATAGAGGTGGGTGAGATGAAGAAATGTCATTTTGGCTTCCCCCCCCCCCCAATTCTTCTGTCTGGAGACACCACTGATTTTCTGTGACCTTAAGCATTAGTACAAGAAGGATTAAGGTTGGATGCTGGAGAGGCACACAAATGCATTGGCCCCCGGGCACCGGAGACCCTTGGTGCGCCACTGGGTGCGAGCCATATGGGGCCGCAAGTGGTGGCAAAGAGGAGTGGAGATTTGGCAGGCCGCAAGCAGTGCCCAACCTGCTCGCGAACCAGAAAACCCCAGTCAGCGGGTGTGATCGAGAATGAGGTAGGAGTCGGGGCTGAGACCGGGGGGGGGGGGGGGGGGGGGGCGCAAGGGAGAAGGCTCGCCTAGGGCGCCAAATCCCCTTGCACCGGCCCTGGGTACGAGCGTATCTTACTCGCGTACCCCTTTGAAAATCTGCCCCTATATGTGTAGCTTTCCTTTGAGGATCTCTTTCCTACCAAATCTGCTAACCCCTAGGGATGTGCAGAGCAAAAGTTTATGTCCATATGTCCATATGTCCAAAGGGGGTCCCATTTGCGGTCAATATGGACATAAACAGAATTCAATGAGTTGGGTATATGTCCATATGTGCAAATAAAACTTTAAACCCCTCACCCTCCTTAATCCCCCCCGCCCCAGACTTACCACAACTCCCTGGTGGTCCCAGCGGGGTCAGGACGCCATTTCTGACCAACTTTGCAAGGAGCACATGACGTCGGTGTCACGTTGGAGTGACGCGGCGTCACGTGATTCCCCGCGGGGTCGCTTCCGGGATCCTCGTTCGGCCCAAAAGGAACTTTTGGCCAGCTTGGGGGGGCCTCCTGACCCCCCCAAGCTGGCCAAAAGTTCCTTTTGGGCCGAACGGGCTGTTCCGGCGCAACCCCGCGGGGAATCACGTGACGCCGCGTCACTCAACGTGGCGCCGACATCACGTGATTCCCCGCGGGGTCGCGCCGGAACAGCCCGTTCGGCCCAAAAGGAACTTTTGGCCAGCTTGGGGGGGCCTCCTGACCCCCCCAAGCTGGCCAAAAGTTCCTTTTGGGCCGAACGAGGATCCCGGAAGCGACCCCGCGGGGAATCACGTGACGTCGGCGCCATGTCGAGTGACGCGGCGTCACGTGATTCCCCGCGGGGTCGCGCCGGAACAGCCCGTTTGGCCCAAAAGGAACTTTTGGCCAGCTTGGGGGGCCTCCTGACCCCCCAAGCTGGCCAAAAGTTCCTTTTGGGCCGAATGAGGATCCCGGAAGCGACCCCCGCGGGGAATCACGTGACGCCGCGTCACTCGACGTGGCGCCGACGTCACGTGCTCCTCGCAGAGGATTGCAGAAATGGCGTCCTCACTCCTCGCTAGTTCACCAGGGAGTTGGGGTAAGTCTTTGGGGGGGGGATTAAGGAAGGTGAGGGGTTTAACTTTTAATTTTGGATCAACAATCGCGATTTCCAACATATCCAACATAGCTATGTTGGATATGTTGGAAATCCGATCGTTTATGTCTCATCACTTTTTTAAGTAAAAAAAAAAATATGCGTAGCGTTTTTCATATGCGGTCAATACGAATGCACACCCCTACTAACCCCTCAGTCCTCACATCCATAATGGTGGCAGCAAGTGATGAGTGTGTTTTTGTATTAGCTTAATTTTAGAAATGAAACTTGTCTCTTGGTAGCCCTATTTAGTTTTGCATGTGCTAAGTGAAGTGTATGGGTGTGAAAGACGCAGGAGTGTGCAAGTTAAGGTAAACCACCTTCTGCCATAATGACCCTGCGCAAATTGGTTGAAGAGGACAGAGTGCCACAGTATTAAGGAGCCATGGCAGAACTCGGGATATCTGGCCACCACATTCAGTAGTCACATGTGCATGTCACGCACCACTTGCATATTCAGGGAATGAAATAACCTGTTCCAACAGGCTCCTTTCCATTTACAAGGTGGCTTAAATAATACTTGCAGGCAATACATTGCACTCTTCGTGTTAGGCAGGTGGGTGATGTTATAAATATCCCTTTTGAGGTCCTGCCTGTGGAAACAGGTACTCTGTTCCAGATAGGAATGGCTGTAGACAGAGGGCCCAGATCAGAGCAGCAGAAGGGAGACTGAAGGAACAACAGATTTCTTACTCAAAATCAAAGGATTTTATTCCTCAGACTCTTGAATTCAAGACGGTTATAATGTTAAGAAGTTGAACATGACCAAGACAGAGCTCCTTATTTTTCCCCCAAGCCCATCTCCCCTTTTCCTTCTTTCACTATTTCTGTGGATAATATGGTCATTCTCCTAGTCACCTTAGCCTGTAACCTAGGAGTCATCTTCAACTCCTCTCTCTCCTTCTCTACGCATATCCAAAACGCTGCTAAAACATGCAGTTTCTTTATCTATAACATCATCAAAATATGTCCCTTCCTCTCTGAATACACTATCAGAACCCTTATCTACACTCATCTACTCTTGCTTGACAAAGTCCCTCAGAGGTACCCCAGTGAACCACTTCTCTCCACTACAATCTATGTAAATTCAGCTGCATGACATTCTTTTGCCAGTCGCTATACCCATATAATCCCTCTTCTGAAGTCACTGCATTGACTCCCTTTGCATTCCCACATACAGTTCAAGGTTCTCTTATTCTCTTACAAGTGCCTTCATTTTTCAGCTCCTCGCTACTCCTTATCTCGCTCTACATCCTTCCTCATGCACTCCTATCGATGCACTTCTCCTTTACTGCCAATCCCCAACTCTGTGCTTTCCACCTTGCTGCATCATGTGCTTGGAACAGATTTCCTAAGCTGTTATGTCATGCCCCTTCTCTCACCCTATTTAAATCCCATCTAAAATCCCATCTTTATGAAGTTGCTTTTAAATCTTAAGCCTGATTGTCCACCTTCAGTCTCATTAGCTAATTTTAACCTTTCTCTTACTATATGAAACTACTCAAGCCTCTAGACCTGTATATATTTGTAGATTGTAAGATCTGTTCAGCAGGGATTGTCTCTTATGTGTTGTTTGGACCATTAGATGATCTCAGGGTTAAAGGGGCACTTAGGGAAGATAAGGCCATCGCAGAAAGACTAAATTAATTCTTTGCTTTGGTGTTTATTGAGGAAGATATTGGGGAGATACCCATTCCAGAGATGGTTTTCAAGGGTGACGATTCAGATGAACTGACCCAAATCACGATGAACTTATAAGATGTAGTAGGCCAGATTAATAAACTGAAGAATAGCAAGTCACCTGGACCAGATGGTATATATCCCAGGGTTCTGAAAGAACTAAAAAATGAAATTTCAGATCTGATCTATTACAAGTAATTTGTAACCTACCATTAAAGTCATCCATTGCACCCGAAGCCTGGAAGGTGGCCAATGTAACTCCAATATATAAAAAGGGCTCCAGAAGTAATCCGGCAAACTATAGATCACTGATCCTAATTTCAGTGCCAGGAAAAATCATTGAAACTATTCTAAAGAATAAAATCACAGAACATATAGATAGATATGGTTTAATGGGACACAGCCAGAATGGATTTACCAAAGGGAAGTCTTGCCTCACAAATTTGCTACATGTTGTTGAACATAAGAACATAAGAACATAAGAAAATGCCATACTGGGTCAGACCAAGGGTCCATCAAGCCCAGCATCCTGTTTCCAACAGTGGCCAATCCAGGCCATAAGAACCTGGCAAGTACCCAAAAACTAAGTCTATTCCATGTAACCATTGCTAATGGCAGTGGCTATTCTCTAAGTGAACTTAATAGCAGGTAATGGACTTCTCCTCCAAGAACTTATCCAATCCTTTTTTAAACACAGCTATACTAACTGCATGAACCACATTCTCTGGCAACAAATTCCAGAGTTTAATTGTGCGTTGAGTAAAAAAGAACTTTCTCCGATTAGTTTTAAATGTGCCCCATGCTAACTTCATGGAGTGTCCCCCTAGTCCTTCTACTATCCGAAAGAGTAAATAACCGATTCACATCTACCCGTTCTAGACCTCTCATGATTTTAAACACCTCTATCATATCCCCCCTCAGTCGTCTCTTCTCCAAGCTGAAAAGTCCTAACCTCTTTAGTCTTTCCTCATAGGGGAGTTGTTCCATTCCCCTTATCATTTTGGTAGCCCTTCTCTGTACCTTCTCCATCACAATTATATCTTTTTTGAGATGCGGCGACCAGAATTGTACACAGTATTCAAGGTGCGGTCTCACCATGGAGCGATACAGAGGCATTATGACATTTTCCGTTTTATTCATCATTCCTTTTCTAATAATTCCCAACATTCTGTTTGCTTTTTTGACTGCCGCAGCACACTGAACCGACGATTTCAATGTGTTATCCACTATGACACCTAGATCTCTTTCTTGGGTTGTAGCACCTAATATGGAACCCAACATCGTGTAATTATAGCATGGGTTATTTTTCCCTATATGCATCACCTTGCACTTATCCACATTAAATTTCATCTGCCATTTGGATGCCCAATTTTCCAGTCTCACAAGGTCTTCCTGCAATTTATCACAATCTGCTTGTGATTTAACTACTCTGCACAATTTTGTGTCATCTGCAAATTTGATTATCTCACTCGTCGTATTTCTTTCCAGATCATTTATAAATATATTGAACAGTAAGGGTCCCAATACAGATCCCTGAGGCACTCCACCGTCCACTCCCTTCCACTGAGAAAATTGCCCATTTAATCCTACTCTCTGTTTCCGGTCTTTTAGCCAGTTTGCAATCCACTAAAGGACATCGCCACCTATCCCATGACTTTTTACTTTTCCTAGAAGCCTCTCATGAGGAACTTTGTCAAACGCCTTCTGAAAATCCAAGTATACTATATCTACCGGTTCACCTTTATCCACATGTTTATTAACTCCTTCAAAAAAGTGAAGCAGATTTGTGAGGCAAGACTTGCCCTGGGTAAAGCCATCCTGACTTTGTTCCATTAAACCATGTCTTTCTATATGTTCTGTGATTTTGATGTTTAGAACACTTTCCACTATTTTTCCTGGCACTGAAGTCAGGCTAACCGGTCTGTAGTTTCCCAGATCGCCCCTGGAGCCCTTTTTAAATATTGGGGTTACATTTGCTATCCTCCAGTCTTCAGGTACAATGGATGATTTTAATGATAAGTTACAAATTTTTACTAATAGGTCTGAAATTTCATTTTTTAGTTCCTTCAGAACTCTGGGGTGTATACCATCCGGTCCAGGTGATTTACTACTCTTCAGTTTGTCAATCAGGCCTACCACATCTTCTAGGTTCACCGTGATTTGATTCAGTCCATCTGAATCATTACCCATGAAAACCTTCTCCATTACGGGTACCTCCCCAACATCCTCTTCAGTAAACACCGAAGCAAAGAAATCATTTAATCTTTCTGCGATGGCCTTATCTTCTCTAAGTGCCCCTTTAACCCCTCGATCATCTAACGGTCCAACTGACTCCCTCACAGGCTTTCTGCTTCGGATATATTTAAAAAAGTTTTTACTTTGAGTTTTGAGGGGTGAATAAGCTTGTGGATAAAGGTGAACCAGTAAATTTGGTATATTTGGATTTTCAGAAGGCGTTTGACAAAGTCCCTTATAAGAGGCTTCTAAGAAAGCTAAAAAGTCATGGGATAGGGGGAGTTGTGGATTGTAAACTGGTTAAAAGACAGGAAACAGAGAATAGAATTAAATGGTCTGTTTTCACAGTGGAAAAAGGTAAACAGTGTAGTGCCTCAGGGATCTGTTCTTGGACCGGTGCTTTTTAATATATTTATAAAATGATCTGGAAAGAGGTATAATGAGTGAGGTGATCAAATTTGCAGATGACATAAAATTATTCAGAGTAGTTAAATCACAAGCGGAGTGTGATAAACTGCAGGAGGACCTTGGAAGACTGGGTGTCCATATGTACCATTATGAAATATAATGTAGACAAGTGCAAGGTGATACATACAGGGAAAAATAACCCATTCTGTAGCTATATGATGTTAGGTTTCATTTTAAGAGTTACCACCCAGGAAAAAGATCTGGGTGTCATAGTTGATATTACATTGAAATAGTCAACTCTGTATGCTGAAGCAATCAAAAAAGGAAATAAAATGTTAGGAATTATTAGGAAGGGAATGGTGCATAAAATGGAGAATGTTATCACTCAATGGTTAGAAAGCACCTTGAATACTATTTGCAATTCTGGTCACCTCATCTCAAAAAAGATATAGTTGCACTGGAGAAAGTACAGAGAAGGGTGACCAAAATGATAAAGGGCATAGAATGTCTCCCCTGTGAGGAAAGGCTAAAGAGCTTAGGGCTGTTCAGCTTGGAGAAGAGTTGGCTGAGGGAGGATATGATGGAGGTCTTTAAAATCATCAGAGGACTTGAATTAGTAAATGTGAAATGGTTATTTACTCTCTCGGATAATACAAGGACTAGGGGTCACTCCATGAAGTTAAGCAAGTAGCATATTTACAACATATTGGAGAAAATTCTTTTTCACTCAATGCACAATTAAGCTCTGGAATTCATTGACAGAGGATGTGAATAAGGCAGCTACTGTAGCTGGGTTTAAAAAAGGTTTGGATAAGTTCCCGGAGATGTCTTTCAACTGCTATTAATCAATAGAGAAGATCCACTGCTTTTTGCCAGTAATAGTAGCATGGGATCTTTTTAATGTTTGGGTAGTTGCCAGGTACTTGTGACATGGATTGGCCACTGTTGGAGACAGGATACTGGGCTTTATGGACTCTTAGTCTGACCCAGTATGGCATATCTTATGTTCTTATGTTTGCATAGCAATGTGTTTGTCGAGTAGTGCCTTAGAAATGCTTAGTAGTAGTAGTAGTAGTAGTAGTAAATGCCAGTGGGCATACTAAAGAACCTGTTCAATAAATCCTTGAGATGACAGTAGTGCTGTAGGACTCAGGGCCGGCGGAACCACTAGGTGAACTAGACCTGGGCCTAGAGTGCTGACCATTAGGGGGCATGAGCTATGTGGGGCTGCGAGTGGTGGCGCCAAAGAGGAGTGGAGATTCAGCAATCTCGACTCTTCTTTGCCTCCACGGCATTGCTGCTCATGGCTCCACATGGTTCGCACCCCCTAATGGGGGTGGCGGCGCGACCTGGGGGGGAGGGAGATGGCACTCATCTTTGCTGCTGCGGTGCCATTGCTTGGGCCCCACATGGCTCACACCCCCTAATGGGGGTGGTGGTGTGACTGGAGGGGGGCAGCGTGATTGTGTGTGTGTGTGTGGGGGGGGGGGGTGACACGAGGCAGAAGGTGCCTAGAGTGCCTAATCCCCTTGCACCAGTCCTGGCAGGACTGGGAAGGGTGGTTGTGATCCTACTTCAACAAAAGTGGTAGCAGGGAGAAGGCTGGAAATTACAAACTAGTTAGCTTTACCTCAGTGATGGGAAACTTAATGGAGAGAGTGCTAAAGAAAAAGGTAATGAACTATCTGCAATCCAATAGGTAGAGGATTTCAGACAACATGGTTTTACCAGAGGAAAGTCCTGTCAAGCAAATATGATTGACGTTTTGATGGGGTGACTAGAAAATTAGATCAAGAAAGAGCACTGATGTAGTTTACTTGGATCTCACCATGGGTTTGACACAGTCCCACAAAGGAGGCACTTAAATAAAATAAGAAGCCTGGGAGTGGGTCCCATGGTGGTAGAATTGATTACAAATTGGCTGACTGATAGATGTCAGCAAGTAGTGTTAAATGGAATCTGCTCTGAAGAATGAAGAGTGATAAGGGAAGCTCCTCAAGAATTGGTTCTGGGACCAGTTGTATTCATACCCCAAAAGACACTACCATAACTATCTATCAAAAACATAGTTGATCTCTATACCATAACTATGTATCAAAAACATAGTTGATCTCTTGGGTTGATCATCACAATCTGCTTAGAATTGCTCCTGTCTCTTATCACCAAGAAACCTAATAAAGTCACCACAATACTGGCCAGACCTTTAACTAATGTAATCACTGACATCTTCCTTCAGCTCTTCCAAGCCCTGGAGTCCAGCCAGCCTCCACCCAGCCCCCTAGCAAAAGCCAAGAAAACTACTCTCCTGTCTCTCTAGTGAACCACTGGAACTCCATAATAACTCAAGCTACAGATACTCTTGCCCCAAAGAAATTTGTTCAGATCAGAAACCCCAGACCAATTCTCTGGTTCTCACCTAAACTGAAAGAGCTAAAGCAAATCATAAGAAGACTAGAGTGCAAATAGAGGAAATCCGAAGTTCCACAGGAGAGAGAAAATTGCAGAACTCATCTGATAATTTACAAAACCTTCGCCCAAGCAAAAAAATCACCCAGGGAGCTCTTCCGTATGTTTATTTATTTATGTTTTTCACATTCTTTCTTAGATTCCACTACTTCCAGTAACATTGCCCAGAGCAGATTACAGCGATTCAAAACAATAAATTCACATTTAATATATCATATATTAAGCAGTTTCTTCATATTTAAACAATAAAAATAAAACTTCATAGTTAAATAATAAAAATTACCTCACTCATATACATCTTTTAAAAATATTGCTTTAAGTAATTTTCTGATTACCGTCTGCTCTTGTACCTTTTTTAACTTTTCTGGCAATTTATTCCATAGTGTGACAGCTGCATAAGAGAAAGCCGTTGACAATGTCCATTCTTGCTTAAAATATTTTACTGGGAGTATCTGAAATAGCTACTTTCCCGCAGAGCGCAGAGGCCTTGTTGGAATACACCACTCAATAATATTCCAAAGGCTGCATGGTTCTTCTACCACTGAAAGTTTAAAAACAATGACCAACAGCCTAAATTTCAATCTCCATTTGACTGGTAGCCAATGGAGCTCTTTCACTACTGGCGTCTTATGCTCCCACCATGGCAAGCCATACAGTATATGAGCAATGGCGTGCTGAATCAATTGCAATGCATTCAAAGGTTTATCTGGCAATCCTACATATAAGGAAATACAGTAATCAATATGGCTACGAACCAGCGACTGTACTACTGTTCAAAACATTTCCTTGGGTAACATACTCTCTAAAGTCTAAGCTTATAGAAAGCAACTTTAACCACATGTCGTAATTGGGGGCTTCATTGAATGCTGTGATTCTAAAAAGTCACCAGGGCTACATACCTCAGTCTTGCCTCACAAATCTGCTACATTTTTCTGAAGGGGTGAATAAACATAAACCAGTATTTGGATTTTCACAAAGCTTTTGTCAAGGTACCTCATGAGAGGCTTCTAAGAAAACTAAAAAGTCATGGGATAGGAGACGATGTCCTTTTGTGGATTGCAAACTGGTTAAAAGATAGGAAACAGAGTAGGATTAAAAGGACTGTTTTCACAATGGAAAAAGGCAAACAGTAGACCAGTGTTGTTTAATATATTTATAAATGTTCTGGAAGCCCCCAAGCTGGGGAAAAATCCCTCTGTCCCAGACTCTTACCGCCCCATCTCTTTATTAGATTTTGATGTTAAACTGTTGGCAAAAATGATGCCAACTGCCTGGCTAAGATTTTGCCTATGCTTATTAGGGAAGAGCAAGTAGGTTTTGTTTGTGATTATTACGCTGTTAAGAATATACGTAAAATCCTTGCTTCCTTAGAGCAGTGTCAGTGGCTTCAAATGCCTTCTCTTTTATTGAGTCTTGATGCTGAAAAGGCGTTTGATCGCTAGATTGGGGGTTTATGTTTCATACCTTGCATGCTTTGGGATTGAGGGCTACTTTGTTGAATGCTCCACACCTTATACAATGATCCTCATGCATATGTGAGTGTCAATGGGTTCCATTTGCTCGAGTTTTCTTTGGGTAGAGGCATGAGGCAAGGTTATCCACTTTCCCCTAGAGCCCCTAATTCAGCATTTGAGGGGCAATACTCTCATTAAAGGTGTGCCTTTTGGTGAGCGCTCCTCCCAACAATTTAAATTGGCAGTTTTTGCAGATGATATTCTGCTTCACATTGTAGACCCTCAGTCCTCTCTCCAGGTTTTATTAGTGGAATTTGCCCTCTATGGAAGGCTTGCGGGGTTAAAACTAAACCTGGATAAATGTGAAGTTTTGCTTACGGATGATATTGTGCGGTCAACGTGGGAGGGCCCATTCCCGATGCGCTGGGTTTCTGATTCCTTTATTTATTTAGATTTTATCTTACATAGAGATTTAGACCGGTTTTTTTTTGGTAAATTTTCAGAAATTAAGGAATTGGAGACATGGCTTTGCAGCTGGTGGAACTTCTCGATGTCCTTGGCTGGAAGGGTTAATCTATTTCAAAGGATCATTTTACCTAAATGGTTGTGCATGTTTCAAACTATCCCTTATCAATTAACCAAACGGGACATGTGTCACCTGGAGAAATTGATACGGATTTATCTCTGGAAGAATGGCAAGCCACGCATTGCTTTAGAAAAACTTATGTGCACATGGAAGTCAGGGGTTTGGGGTTGGTGGACCTTCGGCTGTACAATGTGGCCTGTAATTTGTGCCATGTAGCTGACTGGCACTTGGGTACAAACCTTTACATACCAACTTCTCTGGAGCATACTTTGTTGGCTCTACTGGGGTTGGGATATATTTTGCATTCAGAAATGTCTGCGGTACTGACCCAGTATAGACAGAGCCCACTAGTAGATCCCTTAGTGCACACTTGGAGATTTTTATGCTGTTTAATGCATTTGGATTGGCAAGTTTCCCAATTTTTACATTTAATTGGAAATAGGGCATTTCAGCCGGGATTGTCTCAGTGGGTTTTTGCCCAGTGGTCTACTCAAGGGCTGAATTGGATTGTGAATTTCCTAATGGAGGATGGAACGATATCATCGTTCCAAGCCCTTCGGGAAGAATATGGGTTAGATAATACTCATTTTTTTGCATATTTATAAGAAAGATACTATATTAGGTTCTATACTATATTAGATAAAGATACTATATTAGGTTCTATATTAGGAGCTACCACCCAGGAAAAAGATCTAGGCATCATAGTGGATAATACTTTAAAATCGTCGGCTCAGTGTGCTGCAGCAGTCAAAAAAGCAAACAGAATGTTAGGAATTATTAGGAAGGGAATGGTTAATAAAACGGAAAATGTCATAATGCCTCTATATCGCTCCATGGTGAGACCACACCTTGAATACTGTGTACAATTCTGGTCGCCACATCTCAAAAAAGATATAGTTGAGATGGAGAAGGTACAGAGAAGGGCAACCAAAACCCTATGAGGAAAGGCTGAAGAGGTTAGGGCTGTTCAGCTTGGAGAAGAGACGGCTGAGGGGGGATATGATAGAGGTCTTTAAGATCATGAGAGATCTTGAACGAGTAGATGTAACTCGGTTATTTATACTTTCGAATAATAGAAGGACTAGGGGGCATGCCATGAAGTTAGCAAGTAGCACATTTAAGACTAATTGGAGAAAATTCTTTTTCACTCAACACACAATAAAGCTCTGGAATTTGTTGCCAGAGGATGTGGTTAGTGCAGTTAGTGTAGCTGGGTTCAAAAAAGGTTTGGATAAGTTCTTGGAGGAGAAGTCCATTAATGGCTATTAATCAAGTTTACTTAGGGAATAGCCAGTGCTATTAATTGCATCAGTAGCATGGGATCTTCTTAGTGTTTGGATAATTGCCAGGTTCTTGTGGCCTGGTTTGGCCTCTGTTGGAAACAGGATGCTGGGCTTGATGGACCCTTGGTCTGACCCAGCATGGCAATTTCTTATGTTCTTATGTTCTTATCCAGTCTTTAGGTGTTAAAGATTGGTGACCAGAGGTTGATTCTTTATGAGATCTTCAATGTGGAGGATCCCTCCCAACATTCAATCTCCTATTTTTACACCACTCTTAGTAAATTGAAGCCGAAGTTAAATTTTGGATCTCTTTTGGTAAAATGGCAATCTGAATTGGCATTTTTCTTTTCTGAGACTCAATATGAGAAATGCTTTGGAAGAATCCAATCCATTACTGGTAACATTGCCCTCCAAGAAGTTCATTATAAATTCTTTATGCGTTACTATTATCCCCAGCAAATGGCAATTCGGCTGGGGATTGCTCCCTCCGCCATATGACTTAAATGTAAATTGGAAGCAGGATCTTTGGGACACCAATTTTGGTCCTGTCAAAAAATTCAGATTTTTTTGGCAGAATCTTATCCATTGCGTATAAACTGTTACAGGATGCACTCTGCCTTTACTATCCATGGTGCTCTTTTCAGATAGTTTGTCTGGGGTGGTGATTGGTCGTAAGTATGTGCGCCTGTGGATTCATAAATATTACTTTTAGCTAAGCGAGCCATTTTGCAATGTTGGTTTGGGGAAGATCCCCCTATTATGACTCAATTAAAGGAATCATATTCATCTTATGTGTATTAAGAAATATATGGAAAAAATTAGATTTAATGAAGCATAGAAGAATGTTCTTGTTAGTGTAGAATTTCTATTTACAATCCCTCATGCTAGAAGCTTAGTTCTTAATGATTATAATGCTCCCCCTGATGGTGATTAATCCTTTTGAGACGCTCACAGGAAGGGAGTGGAGGGGAAGGGGATGGGGAATTATCACAATGGGTTTATACACAGTTGTAAAGTGTGGGCATTGGGAAGAACACACTAATGCTTTATTTTTCTTCTGTTTTGTTTATTTTCTCTTGTGTGTATACTAATAAAAAGATTTGAAACATTTTTAAATGATCTGGAAAGAAGTATGACGAGTGAGGTGATCAAATTTGCAGATGATGCAAAACTATTCATAGTTATGTCACAAGTAGATTGTGACAAAATGCAGGAGAACCTTGGGAGACTGGAAGATTGGGTGTCCATATGGCAGATGAATTTTAATATGGACAAGTGCAAGGTGTTGCATATAGGGAAAAATAAGAACATAAGAACGTAAGAAATTGCCATGCTGGGACAGACCAAGGGTCCATCAAGCCCAGCATCCTGTTTCCAACAGAGGCCAAAAACCAGGCCACAAGAACCTGGCAATTACCCAAACACTAAGAAGAACCCATGCTACTGATGCAATTAATAGCAGTGGCTATTCCCTAAGTATAATTGATTAATAGCCATTAATGGACTTCTCCTCCAAGAACTTATCCAAATAGCCCATGCTGTAGTTACAAGATGTTCCATATTAGGAGTTACCACCCAGGAAAAAGATCTGGGCATCATAGTTGCTATTACATTGAAAACGTCAGCTTAGTATGCTGTGGTGTTCTAAAAAAACCCAAACAGAATATTAGAAATTAATAGGAAGAGAATGGCAAAAAAGCAGAGGATGTCATAATGACTCTGTATTGCTCCATGGTGAGACCGCACTTTGAATACTGTGTGTAATTCTATTTGCTGCATCTAAGAAAAGATATAGTTGCACTAGAGAAAATATAGAGAAGGGCGACCAAAATGATAAAGGACATAGAACGGTTTCCCTATGAGGAAAGGCTAAAGAGATTAGGGCTGTTCAGCTTAGAAAAGAGATAGCTGAGGAGGGATATGATAGAGATCTACAAAATCATGAAAGGACTTGAACGGCTAAATGTGAATCGGTTATTTACTCTTTTGGATAATAAAAGGACTAGGGGACACTCCATGAAGTTACCAAGTAGCATATTTAAAAAAAATTAGAAAAAATTTTTTTTCGCTCAATATAACAACTAAGCTCTGAAATTCATTGCCAAATAATGTATTTAAGGCAGTTAGTGAAGCTGAGTTTAAAAAAGGTTTGGATAAGTTCCTGGAGAAGAAGTCCATAAAGTGCTATTAATCAGTAAGGAATAGCCACTGCTTGTTGCGATCCTGGCCGCAGGTCCCGCGACTGGTCTATTACCTCCCACGGGATTCTCCACATGCAGCAGCGTTCTCCGACTCTCTCCGGGCCTTGGTAGGCCTTCTCTGCAGCGGCGTCCCCACAAGGAAGACTCCGCCGAGCTCCTCTCTCTGTCCCCGCTCCTTAGGCGAGTGCAAGGGGCTCTGATTTAAAGAGACCTTGGCGGGAAACATCGGCCGGCCCCCTGAATGACTTCAGAAGCCAGCAGGGTATTTAAACCCAGCTGCTGCTTCAGGTCTTTGCCTTTGAATGAGGTTCGCTCCCTGGAGTCGTCAAGTTGCTGTTCCTGATCCAGCCTTGTTCCTGATTCCCTTGGCTTGTCTTCCTGGTTCCTGACTTCGGTGCGTCTTTTGCATTTCCGGTCTGCTGCCAGCCCGACTGTCGGACTGTCCTTACGTTCTGCTTCTCTGCCTCCACCGTGACTTCCGGATTACCCTTTGGACTTTCCTCTCTGGAAGACCGCACCTAAGTCCAAGTGGCTTGGGTCCCCAAGGGCTTCTCCCGGGGGGGACCTCGAGCTTCCAGTCGTGAAGCTCCTGGTTGGTCTCCTGGCTCCATTCTGCCTCCTGACCACAACATCTACTGCGGACGTCTTCTCAGCATTTCTTCACCATCCGCTGACCTGCCCAAGGGTCCACAAACCGTAACAGTTTGCAAGGCCATGGACTCGGCGGATATTTCCGGACTACAGGCTATTCCTGGAATGGCACAACGACTACAGCAGCAGCAGCACTGTCTGGATGTTCTAGCAGCCATCGTCGAGTGATTGGCTAATCGCTTGGATTCCAATCCACCGGCGACTCCCCCGGTTCATCCTCCGATTCCATTTCCTGGGCCAGCTTCCTCCACGCATTTGCCGGCTCCTCCCTGATACTCTGGTGATGCCAAGCACTGCCGGGGGTTCCTAAACCACTGTTACATAAGGTTCTCCCTTCTTCCGACTTAGTTTCCATCTGACTCAGTGAAAATTGCATCCTATTGTTACTGGATGGGAGGGCCCTGGCCTGGGCTTCGCCTTTGTGGGAGTGCAATGATCCCATGCTGAGTAATCTCCAGCAATTTGTGCACAACTTCAAGCAGGTGTTTGATGAGCCAGCACGCCACTCCACTGCAACCTCAGAACTCCTACAGCTGCGCCAGGGGGCCCGGTCATTGGCATATTATGCCATCAAATTCCGCACTCTAGCTACAGAGTTGGGCTGGTGAGAGGACAGCTTAAGCGGCATTTTCCTGCAGGGATTGTCCGCTCGTATAAAGGATGAATTGGCAGCCAGAGACCTTCCAGATGATATAAAAAACCTGATTGATCTGGCGGGTAGAATCGATCGCCGGCTTCAACAGAGGGCTCGTGAGGCTAGACCGCCCCGGAGGCATGTCTCTCTGGCTCCAGCTTTCTCCAGGCCTCTGATGTCCCCACAGCTTCAACCGAACCCTCATACTGATTCTCATATGGATGAACCCATGCAGCTGGGACGTAGCTCCCTGAGTCTGGAGGAGAGGAGGCGACATCGAACACTGGGCCTCTACCTGTACTGTGGCGGCAAGGGACACTTCTTGGCCCAGAGTAGAAAGCGTTCAGAAAACGCAAAAGCCTAGGTATCATAGGGGAGCTGTCCCTAGGCTGCATCAACCCTGCTCCTCAATATATGGTCCCAGTAACCCTCAAGTATCCCGGAGGGATCTTCTCTACACTCGCATTTATTGACTCAAGAGCGGGAGGGAACTTTATCCTCTCCGACTTGGTACAACAGCTACAGATTCCAGTTCTCCCTCATAACCCATCACTGCGGATTACTTCCATTCGTGGCACACTGCTCCTAGGGTGTGTTTCTGCCTCTACCACACCAGTGACCCTCCGTACTGGAATCCTTCATACAGAGGAGATCTCCTTCCTGGTCTTGGAAAAAGCCGTCCACCCCATGGTTTTAGGGTTACCTTGGCTCCAGAAACACTTCCCTGTTATCCATTGGGATACCCTACAAGTGGCAGCCTGGAGTTCAAACTGCTTCTTGCCCTACTTGCCGACGTTGCCTCGGCCCTGTGTGGCATTAATGACCACACCGCTTGCACTACCTTCTCAGTATGCGGCGTTTGCACACATGTTTTCCAGAGAGAAGGCGGAGCTTCTACCATAGCACTGGCCATTCAACTGTGCTGTTGATTTGTTCCTGATACAACACTGCCTAGGGGGTGAGTTTATACTCTGTCTCTTCCTGAGACACAAGCCATGTCAAAATACATCAAGGAAAACCTAGCCTGTGGATTCATCTGTCCCTCCAAGTCCCCAGCTGGAGCAGGCTTCTTTTTTGTTGGGAAGAAGGACGGATCCCTCAGGCCCTGCCATTGACTATAGAGGACTTAATGCTATCACACGACGGGATCGGTACCTGTTACCAGTCATTCCTGAGCTACTCGACCGGCTACAAGGGGCCAAGGTTTTCACCAAGCTCGATCTCCATGGTGCTTATAATCTTGAGTGAATCCGCCCCGGGGACGAGTGGAAGACCTCCTTCAACACCCGGGACAGACACTACGAGTACCTTGTTATGCCTTCAGGCTATGTAATACCCCAGCAGTCTTCCAAAACCTGATGAATGAGGTACTCCGAGAGATGCTACACTCATCTGTCATTGTTTACCTAGATGACATCTTGAATTACTCTAAAGATGTGTCTACCCACTGTCAGCACGTGAGACAGGTCTTACAGATCTTGAGAGACAATAGTCTCTTTGTGAAATTGGAGAAATGCTTGTTTGAGCAGGAGTCACTCCCATTCCTGGGCTACACTGTTTCATCTACTCGATTCCATATGGACCCAGACAAAGTGTCCGCCATTAAGGAATGGCCTCAGCCTGTGGGAATTAAAGCCCTCCAACATTTTCTTGGGTTTGAGAACTTTTATAGCCAGTTTATACCTCACTACTCTCAAAGAGTTGCAACCCTGACAGCTCTCACTAAGAAAGGAGCTGACGCCAAAGAATGGCCCTTAGCTGCTTGCTTTGCTTTTGAGGACTTGAAGAAGGCCTTTTTATTGGACACTTGTTTACATCACTCAGACCCTCAACTATTTTTCATTCTGGAAATGGATGCCTCTGATATTGCAGTAGGTGCAGTTCTCAGCCAAGTTTCCAGCAAAGGGAAATTACTTCCTTGCTCTTACTTCTCTCGAAGATTTTCTGCAGCAGAGAGGAACTATGGCATTGGGGACAAGGAACTCCTAGCTATCAAGTTGGCATTTGAAGAATGGCGGCAGTGGTTGGAGGGGGCTCAACAACCCATTGTAGTATATACAGATCACAAGAATTTTGAATTCTTATGCCGAGCTCAATGTCTGAACCCCAGGCAGTCCCGCTGGTCACTATTCTTCAGCCGCTTCCACTTCTCACTGCACTATAGACCCACAACTAAGAATACACGTGCCGACGCATTATCACGTACTACAGAGCCTGAAGAATTGTTAATCCACCTCGGTACATCTTAGATCCAGTAAAGGTTAGTGTGGCCAACACAGACATAGCCCCAGCAAGCAAAACCATGGTTCCAAGTCATCTAAGGAGAAAAGTTCTCTCATGGGCACATGACTCTCTCACAGCCAGACATCCTGGTAGGATAAGAATTTTAGAACTCCTTTCCCGGTACTACTGGTGGCCTCGCATGGGACAAGATGTCTGGATGTACGTAAGCTCCTGCCCGACCTGTGCCAAACTGAAGACGCTACCAGGTCGCCCTTGGGGACTTCTGCAACTGCTGCCGATTCCAGTGGAGCCATGGACACACTTATCCATGGATTTTGTAATTGATCTTCCGCTATCCGAAGGGAAAACAGTCGTTTGGGTCATCGTGGATCGATTTTCCAAGATGGCTCATTTTGTCCCGCTATCCAAGCTTCCTTCAGCGCCGGAGTTGGCTCAACTCTTTACGCAACATATCTTTCGAGCTCATGGACTTCCTCTTCATATTGTTTCTGTCAGAGGTCTACAGTTTACAGCAAGATACTGGAAGGCTCTGTGCAAGAAATTTGGGGTCCGCTTAATTTCACCTCCGCATTCCACCCCCAGAGTAATGGACAAGCAGAGCGTACCAATCGCTCCTTAAAAGCATTCCTTCGAGCTTTCATAGCTGAGAGACAAGACAATTGGGTGTCCCTATTACCGTGAGCCGAATTTTCATACAATAATCACATCCATTCTGCCACAGGGAGATCCCCCTTCCAGCTTGTTTATGGGAGACAACCCAAGTTACCTTTACCACTTCTCTTTCTTGGGTTGTAGTACCTAATATGGAACCCAACATTGTGTAATTATAGCATGGGTTATTTTTCCCTATATGCATCACCTTGCACTTATCCACATTAACTTTCATCTGCCATTTAGATGCCCAATTTTCCAGTCTCACAAGGTCTTCCTGCAATTTATCACAATCTGCTTGTGATTTAACTACTCTGAACAATTTTTGTCATCTGCAAATTTGATTACCTCACTTGTCGTATTTCTTTCCAGATCATTTAAAAATATATTGAAAATAAGGGTCCCAATATAGATCCCTGAGGCACTCCACTGTCCACTCCCTTCCACTGAGAAAATTGTCCATTTAATCCTACTCTCTGTTTCCTGTCTTTTAGCCAGTTTGCAATCCACGAAAGGACATCGCCACCTATCCCATGACTTTTTACTTTTCCTAGAAGCCTCTCATGAGGAACTTTGTCAAACGCCTTCTGAAAATCCAGATATACTACATCTACCAGTTCACCTTTATCCACATGTTTATTAACTCCTTCAAAAAAGTGAAGCAGATTTGTGAGGCAAGACTTGCCTTGGGTAAAGCCATGCTGACTTTGTTCCATTAAACCATGTCTTTCTATATGTTCTGTGATTTTGATGTTTAGAACACTTTCTACTATTTTTCCTGGCACTGAAGTCAGGCTAACCGGTCTGTAGTTCCCTGGATCGCCCCAGGAGCCCTTTTTAAATTTTTTTTTTTACATTTGCTATCCTCCAGTCTTCAGGTACAATGGATGATTTTAATGATAGGTTACAAATTTTTACCAATAGGTCTGAAATTTCATTTTTTAGTTCCTTCAGAACTCTGGGGTGTATACCATCCGGTCCAGGTGATTTACTACTCTTCAGTTTGTCAATCAGGTCTACCACATCTTCTAGGTTCACCGTGATTTGATTCAGTCCATCTGAATCATTACCTATGAAAACCTTCTCCATTACGGGTACCTCCCCAACATCCTCTTCAGTAAACACTGAAGCAAAGAAATCATTTAATCTTTCTGCGATGACCTTATCTTCTCTAAGTGCCCCTTTAACCCCTCGATCATCTAATGGTCCAACTGACTCCCTCACAGGCTTTCTGCTTTGGATATATTAAAAAAAGTTTTTACTGTGCGTTTTTGCCTCTACAGCCAACTTCTTTTCAAGTTCTCTCTTAGCCTGTCTTATCAATGTCTTACATTTAACTTGCCAACGTTTATGCATGTTCCTAATTTCCTCTGTTGGATCCTTCTTCCAATTTTTGAATGAAGATCTTTTGGCTAAAATAGCTTCTTTCACCTCCCCTTTTAATCATGCTGGTAATCGTTTTGCCTTCTTTCCACCTTTCTTAATGTGTGGAATACATTTGTGGAATGGTAACAATGACCACGCCTCTTGGACATTTTTTACTTTTGTAGCTGCTCCTTTCAGTTTTTTTCTAACAATTTTTCTCATTATATCAAAGTTTCCCTTTTGAAAGTTTAGCACGAGAGCCTTGGATTTGCACACTGTTCCTCTTCCAGTCATTAAATCAAATTTGATCATATTATGATCACTATTGCCAAGCAGCCCCACCACCATTTCTAGCCTCCACCTATGACTCTGATTCTGTCAGCTCTCCTTCATCCTTCTACCACTTACTCCCTGTCCCCTCTACATCTTCCTCTTCTCCTTCTGTTTCCTTTTCCTCTCTGTTACCCTCTTCTTTTTCTCTTACTCTCTTTCCTGCCCTCTTCTCAGAAGCTCCCACAGATCTTCTTGCTCTAACATTCAAATATCCTCTATACTGAAATCCACAATAAATGCTAGCAGCTAAGCTCTTTATTTATCATTTTTGTATTCCACAACTTCCAAAAATAAATCTGTTCATTGCAGATTACAAGCATAATATTCATAAAATCACATTACATAATTCAAAATAAAGAAAACATAAAAACAATAAAACATAAAATCACACATGATGGCTAAAATCTTAACTGGTCTGAAACCAATATTAAAAACTGAGCTTTAGTAAGTGTGCACTAAATAGCAGGTGGAGGAGTGTATACCATTCTATTTCCCATTTGCTCAATAATGACTAATTTGCCTATGACTCCATTTACATATGGATAAAAGCTACATTTATTTCTTACCTACTAAAATCTTCTGATCTTGGTTTAGCATGCATGCATAGGCCTTAAAGGTGAATTTTAAGACCTGCGTCTAGGAGCACATGTACACACATTTGCAGACTCATAGCCACGGATGCAGCAATTTTATAACATAAATGCGTATATGCATGCATATTATAAAATCGGGTATAGACATGTACATGTGCGCACAATTTTACATCAACGCGTGCATATGCATGTAAATGCCGCCTCGATCGCGTAAGTGGGGGGGATTTTGGTAGATACACCCAATAATGCAATTACCTATTTGCCCAATTTGTTCCTTAACCCCCTAGTTAACTTGCCTCCCTTTTTCCTATTAGCTCTGACCATTAAAACCCTGCTGACTAGCCTAGATTTTATGTTTAATGACTTAAACGCCAACCATAGCAGAAGTAAAATCACATTGATAGTGGCTCGGCACACGCTGGTGTACGTAAATACTTATGCGCTGATTTCATTCATATCTCCTGGAACACCCATACCCTGCCCATGCCCCACCTGGACCACGCCCATACCCTGGCCCCTTTTATGAAAACACATTTTACTTGCATACTGGGAGATACGCGCGTACCCGGGTGCCTCTTAAAATCCACGTGGCGCCAGCTGGGCCGATATAAGCTCATATCTCCCAGCTTTGACATGCCTAGGGCTTTTAAAATTCACCCCTAGTATATGGTATGTTATTTTCTGCATGCTAAACAACCTAAGCATGGATGATAAATGTTAGTGCATAGACTCTAGATTTTATTGCATTTAATTTTTGATTTGTTGGTATGGGAATAACTTGCCAGATCACAACTTTCACAGGATAGTATTTTCAAATAGATTTCTTTTCAAAATATTATGACAGTGATCCTCACTCTTAATTTGGGATATAAGTGTATCCCTATGTGCATCCTATTACTGCAATTAGGTGCACTTCTCAAAGATTTTACAAGTCCTTGGAGTTTTTTTAATCCTAAAGGTCAGTAATGCAAGTTTAAGTAGGTGGATGATAAACAGCCCCAATAAACAAATCTTTTCCTCTTTCCTGTTATCCCATGGAATTTGTCCATCATTATCACATTTTTCATTAATTACAGGCCTTTCAGGTTAGTTTTCTGCAACCTTTTATAACTGTTCTTTCAGTGGTTACTTGTACTGTTGTATTAACTGATGATCTCTCATAACAGACTGGATTTTAAAAACTCGGCGCTCGTGAAAACTGGGAGATATGTGCATGGCTGGGCTCTGCATGCACTGTATGAATTTTCAATGACCCACGGCCTTGCGTGTATTCCCAGTAAGCACAGAAGAAAGGATTTTTCGCAAAGGGGCGGGCCAGGACAGCACCATTAGGCACTGTCCCATTGAAGCGCGCACCGGGATCCCAGCAGCCCGTGCAACCTGCTTCTGCATGGGAGAGCGGGTAAGTTTTAAAACAAAAAAAAAAATGTTACTTAGCAGGGTTTAAGGGGTCAGGGCAGAAAGGTTAAAAGAGAGGCAGGTTAGGTAGAGGGTTTAGGAAGTTCCCTCCCAGTCCGCTCCTTTATTGGAGAGGACTGGGAGGGAACTGGTATTAGGGCCTATTGCATCAGCGCATGCATGTTATAAAATCGGTGCAGCCATGTGTGTGAGCTGGGAACCGTGGGTCTTAGAATTTACCTTAATATAAGTGCAAATGGAGTGTTTTATTGATAATCCTCTCAGCTCTAAGACAAGAGCAAAAATACATTCTTATCAAAACAAATATTTGAGGGCAAGGAAGCAGAAACATAAAATGGGAGTAATTTTATATATGGGAAGAGAATATTGTGATATCAAAATTATTAGCAAAAAGTGCCCGGTGTTGCTCAGGTAGTCTGGTCTATAACAGCCCGTGTATGTACATCTGTGTCTGTGAGTGTGTGGGCCTGTGTGTGTGGGTGCTGGAGCCTGTGCCGGTATGTGTGTGTTTGTGGGAGCCCATGTGTGCGTGCATCTTCCTGTGTTTGTGTGTGTATGGGTGCCTGAGTGTGTGTGTGTATATGTTTGTGTGTATTTCTCTCATGTGTATGTGTTTGTATGCCTGTGCATGTGCCTGTGTGTGTATATGCGTGTGTGAGCAATGTGCACACCTGTGCGAGCTTATATGCGCCTATGTGTGCACGCCTATGCCTGCTCATGCCTGTGCATAGAAACATGAGAGACAGAGCTTCACACATTGATAATATTAGTAAATGGCACCCAGCATTACTTGGCATGTTTGGTCAATAACAGTGTGCGTGTGTGTGTGTGTGTGTATGTGCCTCTGTCTGTGTAAGTATGTGGGCCATGTGCCTATGTGGTGTATGGGTGTGTGTGTTGTGTGTTTTTGGGGAACATGTATAGTTATCTGTGTATGTCTCTGCCTGTGTTTATATATGTGTCAGTGCCTCTTTGTATGTGTTTGTGTGTGTGCGTACTTGTGGATGTGTGTTTGTGTGAGTCTGACAAAGAGGGCTTTGCTATGGGTCTGCCTGTGTGTATGTATGTGAGCCTGATAAGAGAGGGTTTTGCTGTGTATGTGTGCCTGTGTGTCTATAAGCCTGTCAGGGCTTTGCAGACAGAGCAGACTGTCTTTGCACCATGCACTTTCCACTGTTCCAGGTACCACCTAATGGCCAAACACAGACACGAAAATGTGACAGACTGACTGACATCACATAAAACTTTTATAAATAGATAATAACCACAATCTTGATGATAGTAGAGCAACTAGTATGGATGACGTTTAATGAGGTAACTAACCAGGCCATTCATCAAAATGCGTTATGGTGTTAACGCATGCCATAACGCATGCGATAAGAACAATAATGCACAGCGCGAATGCAAATTAATGGGAGAAGCGGGATCAGGGAGGAGTTTGGCTGGGATTTAGTAATATGAGGTGCAATATCACACAGTTTTAACGCTGGAAATAACTACACCTTTTTTCCTGGCGTTAGGCTGTGTGATATGCCTGAAGTGGCCATAACGTAATTCATGATAAATTTTTAGAATTGCATTTTGGCCATTTCTGGGCTTGAGAGTGGAAAGAGAGAGACTCTGGGGAGGGCCTCACAGTGTGCAACAATTTATATCGCTATAGGAGGGCCATTTAATAGGTCGAGGTGAGGTGAGGGTGGTGCTTTAGGGTTTAGGAGCAAGTTTCTCATGTAGAGTGAGACAATCAAACAGCACAGTACACCTTGGTGAAGATTTGATGTCATTTGGAGTGAGGAAAGTCCCACAAAGATGAAATTTTGTACTATGTTATCTCTCCCTAGCTTGATGATACCCTGTTTATAGAGTCCATCAAGCTAGGGTGAGAGAACATAGTAGAAATGGCATCTTTGTGAGTCTTTCCTCACCCCAAATTATCTCAAATCTTCACCAAGGTGTACTGTGCTGTTCGTATGTCTCACTCTACATGAGAAACTAGTCCCTAAACCACCACCAAAACCTCACCTCAACCTATTAGATGGTCCTCCTATAGAGATATAAATACTTCACTAATATGCAAGCCTTGTAGATAGTCTCTCCTTCTCTTCACTCTCTCTCTCAGTGGTAGGTTATCACATTTATTTAATTTATTTATTTATTTTTATATACCGGTGTTCGATTTACATATCACATTGATTTACATATAAACTTGAAGGTGCAGGAAGCAAGGCATTTCCTTTTGTTAGGTACAAAAAACGATTAGAGAAATGTAACATGATGTAACAGCAGTAACATGAGTAAAAAACAGTGCTAATAATGGCAATAATCAGTATTAATAAAAGGAATAAACAGCATAAATAATAGTAATAACAATAAATAACACTAGATATATGTTGTATCAAAGACAGTAACAAGGGAATTATGTTGAAAGGATCATGATGGAGTGGAAAAATGTATTAGGGGGAGCATAATGGCTATTGAGTGGAGGGATAAATTTATTGGTGTGGTGGTTGTGGGTAGTATTTACCCTGTCTGCAAGGTTAGGGCCTGGTTTGGGGTTGGTTCTTGTATGTTGTTGGGAAAGCTTTGCGGAATAGCCATGTTTTAAGATTTTTCTTGAACAATTGGGTGGATGGATCTGTTCTTAGTTCTGTGGGGAGTTTGTTCCATAGGGTGGGGCTGGCAAATGTGTGGCAATTCTAAAATTTCCCTAAACACACCCCTTTTTCTTATCGCGGGCATTATCAATGCGTTAACGCATTTTGATGAATCTGGGGGAAAGATCCTTTTTATGCAACACATATTTGAATATATGAAGGAAAGCAAACAGCATACTCATTACTTATTTATGTTTGCAAATCTAAACCCAGATAAACCTATTTAATTATCATTTATTGAATAGTAAAATGTCTATAAATATGGGGTACCTAGCAAAATATATGATTTAAGAATTAGGAGCCGATGCAAAAAAAAGCATGGAAAGAGCGCCTGCTTTCTTAACGAGCGCATGGTGCCCACAAGGGGGTGCACCATGCTATATTATAATAAGGGGGTTGCGGTCCCATATTGTTGTTACGCTCTCTTCCTCCTGAGGGAAGGAGCTAGCAGTCTGTTACGCTTTCCTCCTCCAGAGGGGAGGAGTTAGCATACTGCTGTCGCTCACCCCACCAGGAGGGCGGAGTTAGCAAGCTGTTCTGCTGTTCTCCTGAAAGGGGAAGGAGTAGCGATATGACATGACCTGCTCCTCCAGAGGGGAGGAGTTAGCTATCGTTGATCTGTTAGCGAACTGCTGTTAGATGCTCCTGTAAGGAAAGGAGGTAGCAATTTGATACCAATCTACTAAGGAGTAGCAATCTGTTATGGATCAACTCTCCAAGGAAGAGGAGTTGGCAATCTTGTATAGTGATACTCTTCTGAGGAGAGGAACTAACAATAGGTATATTGTACTTCGCTACTGAGATAGCAATCTATCATGCCTCCGCTACGGAGTAGCAATCTATATATATATATAAGCTGCTGGCAAGTCTCAAGTAAGAGGAGTAGCTGTCTATATAATACTTCCGTGAGCGGAGTTAGTGGTCTGTAGTGGTTGGCTCCCACAGGGTGACAATAGTGAAAGAATGACCACGTGGAGGAAATGGTGAATCCCTGGGCTGATGGCAGATGACAGCGCCCCCAGGAGGAGATCCTGATAGGAACCACTGGCAAAGCTAGAATATGAGATAAACACAATAGTTCTTTATTAGACTGGAAGCTGGACCACCAGGGGTGGCAGTAGTGAGTCGCTGTGTTCGGCAAGGCTGAAGTCCTTCTAATACTGGAATATAATCTCTGGGTCGCTGAGCTGTAGAGAGAGACTAGAAGTAGCGAGCAGACAAGGTATACTGGATACAAGATGGTACACTCACAATAGTAGATGTCTGCAATGGTCTCTAATCCACAGAGATTCTTCAGTACATTCAGGAACAGGAGCCGTAGGCGAGCACTGGTTCCCACAAACAGTCTGTAATATGAACTCACAATTGCTGTAAATGAAATGGCTTCTAGAGTAGAAGAGAGTCTGTAATAGATTCTAGGAACATGGGCCCTCGTGGAGCGAGTACCGGTTCCTATCCGTAATCTTGCCAATGTAACTCTAGATCTCTGTACCTGCGATAACGTCTTGGACGGAAGGGAGTCTTCAGAGCAATAGGAATGTAGGCCCTCGTGGAGCGAGTACCAATTCCTATGTAATAGAACTCACTGTGTTCACGTCCGCGATCGCTTCCAGGCAATGAGGAGTCTTCCGAGTGTTCTGGCAATCTGAAATCAAGAAGAGACAGTGGAGCCCCCGTGGAGCAGGTACTCTGGTAAGTTTGAAAAGGCCAAGCAGTGGAGAAGGATTTCCCTCGCTGACTTGGATCGTTGTTGCAAGTATCGTGGACTGCTGAAGCAAGTTCTGTTGGAGTTCCTTGCTAACTCGGTAGAGGTTAGCAAACAAAGACCTTTTAAAGTACAAATGGATGACGTCACTACGGGGGGACCCCCCTGAGGTTCGCGCCCTTGCTGGTACAAGTCTGGAGCGCGCACGCGTGCGCCCTTACATCATCAGGAACATGGCGGATCCATAGCGTCAGGCCAGCCCAGGGGAACCGGGACCAAGAGGCAGAGAGAAGCCACGGCTGCATCTGTCCGTCAGAGCTGAAGGGAGTCACATCCCAAGTAGAGAGGGTGGAGCGAGGGGCGAGAAGAGGCACGAATGCAACAATTGTTTAATCAACTAACTAAGGATTCTTTCCATTTTCTGCTTCTGCCATAGGTATTTAGTGATAAAGGAAATTTTTCAAGGCTTTCTGCATGTTGAGAATGGGGTGTTTAGTGTGCCCTTGGACCTCAGCCCGGGCCCAGACCTTAAAGGCCGAGGCGAGGGTTGACGGTGGCTCCGCATGGCTGACGGGCTGACCCTCTGCCAGGCCTGCAAGCTCCCAAGGCCAACATCCAAGGATGTTGGAAGTTGAATGGTCCTCCGACCATTCCGAGCCCTTTCGGATCTGCTGCGAGCAGCAGGCCTGGCCTGAGGTTGAGGGCAGACAGAGGCCTTGACATGAAGACAGGACTATGGTCGATGCGGCGGCATCACAGACAAGACACTTGGATGGTGCGACGGCATCCTGACAAAGACACTTGACAACAGCTGGGTTGATGCATCGGCATCCAGGCAAGGAACATGACAACAGCTGGGTTGATGCGACAGCATCCGTGACAAAGACACTGGGTTGATGCAACGGCATCCTGACGAAGACACTTGACAACAGCTGGGTTGATGCATCGGCATCCGGGCAAGGAACATGACAACAGCTGGGTTGATGCATCGGCATCCGGGCAAGGAACATGACAACAGCTGGGTTGATGCGACAGCATCCGTGACGAAGACACTGGGTTGATGCGACGGCATCCTGACAAAGACACTTGACAACAGCTGGGTTGATGCATCGGCATCCGGGCATGACAAGGAACTTGACATCCAAACAGGCAGAACACAAGGCATGGACATTGGCACTGTCTCTCAGGGCGCCCTACTCAGGCCACCCGCGGGACAGAGTCGCGGACCACCCTGTCCAACTGCGCGCCCTACACAGCCCTTGCAGGCTGGTCACGGACCACGAGGAGAACGGGACAGCGCAGGAAAGGTCCAGGCAAAGAGGGACTCCAATGACGAAGCCGGTGTCACCCGAAGCTCCCCCTAAGGCTGGCAGGAACGGAGGCTCCGGAGCGCAGGGACACTTCCCACCTGCAAGCCACCTCATTCTCGGGCATACACCATCCGAGAGCACTGGCTTACAGGAACAGAAGGCTCAGGAGCACCAGACAAAGACGCAGGGAAGAACATCCTGGCAGGAAGACACATCAGGATGTGGAGGAAGACGATCATGATGAGACATCAAACATGGACCGGGACCTCAGGCGGAACATCAAGACATGAAGACGTGGTAGAAGGCAGACGAGACGAGAAGCTCCACGAAGAACAGAAGACCTTACACAGCTCTGGCAGGCAAGAGCCTCCAGAGAGAAGTCATGATGATGCAAGGCGAAGAACAAACTGACGAAGCAGCCCTTTTTAGGGCTAAAGCAGGAAGTCCCATCAAAGGTGGGGCCAGCACACTTCCTGTGCCTGGCCCTTTAAATGTGGAAGAGAGACGCGGCCGCGCGCCTAGAGGAGCAGGAAACAGGGGCTGTGCAGGACCATGGCCAGCAGCCTGCACAGCATCTGTGCGTCAGACGCAGTCAGGGCCTGAGGAGCAGGCCCTGACGTCGGCAGCGGCTCCAGCCGCTGGATGGCACCGGGGCTTGCGGCCTAGCGCCGCGAAGATGGAGGTAGCGTCGGGGGCAGTCCCAGCCCCATGGGAGAAGCAGGAAGGCCGTGGCTCTGACCACGGAGACAGTGGAGATCCGAGGCGGCCTCCAGGCCATGAGGGAGTGTTAGCAGTCCGCAGCTCCGGCCGTGCAGGAGGCCCGATGGCGGTGTCCTGCCGCGTTGGGTGAAGAACAGTGTGGGAAGGTGAGTCTGCTCACGGGGAAACCCGCGGGCAGCGCGGTTCATGACAGTACCCCCTCCTCAAAGCCCCCCTCCTCAAACCTCCTATCAACAGTACGAGGAAAAGGGTATCAGTCCATACCGGATGGAGGTATTCGAGGGTCCAAAAAATGGAAGCTGGTAACTCCGGGGACAGCATGAACAGAACAAGCAACGGGAAACCACAAAAACACAGGAGACACGACGAGAGACCAAGAGCACGAGACCAAGAGCAGACGAGACCGAGGGAACACGAGACCGAGGGAATACAGGACCAAGAGAACACGAGACCGAGGGAACACAGGACTGAGCGAACGGTGACTGCACGAGCAGTGACCGGGCGAACGGTGACCGCGCGACCGACAACACAACAACACAAAAGTGGGAGCAAGGGAACGGAGAACGAGGGAGCTGAGAGCAAGGGAACAGAGAGCGAAGGAGCAGGGAGCAAGGAAATGGAGAGCGAAGGAGCAGAGAGCAAGGGAACGGAGAGCTAAGGAGCAGAGAGCAAGGAAACTCAAAGAACGAAAGAGCCAAGAGCAAGAGAGCGGAAAGCGAAGGGCGAAAGAGCGAAGGAAGAGAAACAAGGGAACGGAAACGCGGGAACGAGGACGGGGAACACACAAGCGGAAAACAACAAGCGGAAAACAAAACAAACAAAGAACAAACAAAGAAGAAGACACAACAAGCAACAAACAAGACCCAGACAAGAAGCACCAAGAAACACCAAGAAGACCTGGGGGAGGGAACCCAGGGTGGGCAAAACAAAACCAGCAGCACCAGTAGGGGAGCAGGCGCCTCCTGCAGGTCATAAAAACCCCAAACTGGCCAACAAAAAAGTCTGGATGCAGGCGCCTCCTGCAGGTTGTTTACAAAAAAGAAATCCAGACAGCTGGCGCCTCCAGCAGGTCGTAACATTGGCAAAAACTGGCACCCAGCGGGTCACGAACATAAAGTCCTGAAAAAAAGAATTTTCCGGTCCCAAAACAGTCCAGGAACATAGACAAGACTCTGGAACAAGGCAGATCCATCGGCGGAGCACACCTGTTGGGCACATGGCCTTGCATTTTGTTCTACTCTGATGGATTAGTGTGCCCATGGGCCTCAGTCCGGGCCCAGACCTTCCAGGCCGAGCCGAGGGTTGACGGTGGCTCCGCATGGCTGACGGGCTGACCCTCTGCCAGGCCTGCAAGCTCCCAAGGCCAACATCCAAGGATGTTGGAAGTTGAATGGTCCTCCGACCATTCCGAGCCCTTTCGGACCTGCTGCGAGCAGCATGGAGCAGCAGGCTTGGCCTAAGGTTGAGGGCAGACGGAGGCCTTGACACGAAGACAGGACTAAGGTCGATGCGGTGGCATCGCAGACAAGACACTTGGATGGTGCGACAGCATCCTGACAAAGACACTTGACAACAGCTGGGTTGATGCATTGGCATCCGGGCAAGGAACATGACAACAGCTGGGTTGATGTGACAGCATCCTTGACGAAGACACTGGGTTGATGCAAGGCATCCTGACGAAGACACTGGGTTGATGCAACGGCATCCTGACGAAGACACTTGACAACAGCTGGGTTGATGCATCGGCATCCGGGCAAGGAACATGACAACAGCTGGGTTGTTGCATTGGCATCTGGGCAAGGAATATGACAACAGCTGGGTTGATGCGACAGCATCCGTGACGAAGACACTGGGTTGATGCGACGGCATCCTGACGAAGACACTGGGTTGATGCGACGGCATCCTGACGAAGACACTTGACAACAGCTGGGATGATGCATCGGCATCCGGGCATGACGAGGAACTTAACATCCAAACAGACAGAACACAAGGCATGGATATTGGCACTGTCTCTCAGGGCGCCCTACTCAGGCCACCCACGGGACTGAGTCGCGGACCACTCTGTCCAACTGCGCGCCCTACACAGCCCTTGCAGGCTGGTCACGGACCATGAGGAGAACGGGACAGCGCAGGAAAGGTCCAGGCAAAGAGGGACTCCAATGATGAAGCCGGTGTCTCCCGAATCTCCCCCTAAGGCTGGCAGGAATGGAGGCTCCGAAGCGCAGGGACACTTCCCACCTGCAAGCCACCTCATTCTCGGGCATACACCATCCGAGAGCACCAGCTTACAGGAACAGAAGGCCCAGGAGCACCAGACGAAAACGCAGGGAAGAACATCCTGGCAGGAAGACACATCAGGACGTGGAGGAAGACGATCATGATGAGACATCAAACATGGACCGGGACCTAGGCGGAACATCAAGACATGAAGACGTGGTAGAAGGCAGACGAGACGAGGAGCTCCACGAAGAACAGAAGACCTTACACAGGTCTGGCAGGAAAGAGCCTCCAGAGAAAAGTCACGATGATGCAAGGCGAAGAACAGACTGACGAAGCAGCCCTTTATAGGGCTAAAGCAGGAAGCCCCATCAAAGGTGGGGACAGCACACTTCCTCTGCCTGGACCTTTAAATGTGGAAGAGAAGCGCGGCCGCGTGCCTAGAGGAGCAGGAAACAGGTGCTGTGCAGGACCATGGCCAGCGGCCTGCACAGCGTCTGTGCGTCAGACGCAGGCAGGGCTTGAGGAGCAGGCCCTGACGTCGGCAGCGGCTCCAGCCACTGTGGGGAGCCCCGGGGGCGGCTCCAGCCGCCGGATGGCACCGGGGCTTGCAGCCTAGCGCCGCGAAGATGGAGGTAGCATCGGGGGGCAGTCCCAGCCCCGTGGGAGAAGCAGGAAGGCCGCGGCTCTGACCGCGGAAATGGTGGAGATCCGGGGCTGCCTCCGGGCCGCGAGGGAGTGTTAGCAGTCCGCGGCTCCTGCTGCGTCGGGTGAAGATCAGCGTGGGAAGGTGAGTCTGCTCGCGGGGAAACCCGCGGGCAGCGTGGTTCGTGACACTGCACAAGAAAAAGCACAGATAGAGTCTATCTCTGACTTGAATCTATCAGTTGCTTATTCGTTGATTAAAATCCAAGACTCAGAAATAAATTAAATGACAATGATGATGTACAAAATTCAAGTTTTAGTAAAACATGCCCAGTCTAAAAGCTAAACACAGATGCACTAAAACATGAATAATTACATTTTAGATTAATTGTATGTAATGTAGATTGGTTTCATATGAAATATATATGTGCTGTTCCTCTTGAGTATTGATTTCTAAGTGTCAGTTTTCTAGAAGGGTCAGATATACCTGGGATCCAGAGTAGAACATATTTCTATTTATAGTATATATAGGATCAGGTCAGGGAGACTAATTTTCAATAAAATACATGCATATATGTTCATATCTACAAAAGTATTATATAACCTACGTGTTTTGATATATGTGCATCCTATACAATACATGTATCTATACCCTGTAATATATGCATGTATATAGGCTTAATCGCAAATACCTGCAAAGTATTGACTCCAATTATATTAATGCATTGAACAAATATACTTTTCCTATGTATTTTAAAATATATGCGTACTTATGTTATGTGCAAAAGTAAAATAGGATTTATATGTGTAAGTACCGATTTACGCACGTAAGTTGGCCAATTTTAAAACATGAGCAATTAAATGAAATTAACCCGTTTACCAATTTGTCCACAAGTTTGCCCAGTCTTTTTCCAGGTCATCAAGACCTTCCTGGTTTTTCAGCCTGAACTCCCCACAATTCACCCAGACCGCCACCCAGTTAGTACTGCACAATAAACACATTTGTGACAGATAATTAGCAAGTATAAAAATACACAAGTTGGCAAATGAATGTGCATGACTTTTAAAATAGCAACTTATGTGTGTGTTGGCCCTGCCCCAGAATGCACATAGACCGCCCCATTTTTACACATGTATATGTGGATGAAAGTGAAAAAACTTTGTATATTTTCGACTTTTAAAAATATGGAATATGCAAGTAGAAACTACGTATGCGCATATATGCTAATTTTTACCCATGTAATGCTTGAAATTTCACCCCTTAGAGTAAATTGCTTCAAAAAAGTCTGCAAGTTCCTTAAATAAAGAGGTTTTTTTTCTCAGCATATCAGGAGACTATTTTAATTCACTCACCAGCTAAATTCTCAGAGGGACTGCTGTATATGGTAACATAAGAGCCAATATCCCAGCTATCAGTTTTCATACAGTCTGGCTGGACCTTTACATTACTGCTGCCCCACATTTATTGTTCTTTCATTGCATCTGTCAGCATTTCCTGACAGCACATTATGGAGCACATGGCTACAAAGTCGGTATCAATCAGTCTACGATCATGCAGATATACGTAACACACTATTGATAATGGGCCTCAAATCAGATTATCATAGTTTAAGCACAGGATTCCTAAAAGGCAACAAAACCCTGGGGACACCCACATACTTGCACCTGTGATAAACAATACAATATACAGTACTGTAGTTTTCACTAGTTAACACCACCAACACATACAACAAAATGGGGCAATTAAAAAGTGACACATTTAAAGGCAGATTTTAGAAGGAGCACGCACATCCATGTGCTCACGGCTCCCGGCATGCACACATGGGCGCGGCTATTTTATAACATGCATGTGTCAGCGTACGCACGTTATAAAATACAGGTCCCACATGCAAGTGTGATGGATTTTCATGTCCGCGCACGCATGTGTGGGCGGATGGCCTGCTCCACGCACAGGGGAGGGGAGTTTAGAAAAATACGCACGGCGACACGCGTAGTGCTTCCCCAGTCTGCTCCAATTAAGGAGCGGACTGGGAGGGAACTTCCCTATACCCCACCCTAACTTTCCTACCTTTTTCTTCTCTCTTCTCCTCCCCCTAACCCTTTCCTACCTATAATAATTTGTTTTGTTTTTCATCTTGCTGCTTCTTCGGAGCAGCAATAGACACCGCGCGCTTCCCTGGGACAGTGCTGTCCCTGCCCGCCCCTCCCCACCCAGACCATGCCCCCCCCCAGCTGCCCCTTTCACCAGGCCCGGCACTTGTGCGTGTGGCTGGGCCCATTGTAAAATGCATGCGGCGCACGCAAGGCCCGGCCACGTGCGTAACCGCCAAAAATGTACACGTGCACAATTTTTAAATCTGGCCTTTACTATATATCTGCCCAACTTACTTCTTAAGACAACTTTCCATTATCCCATTTTTTACATAGTATGTTCGGGAATATTAGACAGTATCTGTCATTGCATGAATATTCTTTTTTCATCCCTTCAACTGATTACAGTAGTTTTGTTATGCTTTAAAAATGTCTTACTTCAAAAGCGCATCCATTTGATACAGCCATTTAACAAGAAAAGTGAGGGAATGTGTGTATACTGTAGTTTAGTAAAACCTCTCACCGAACAGAATGCACCAAGTTAAAAACAAAAAACTTTAATTTGTCTCAGACATAAATAATAAAACAAAACAAGAATTGCATGAAAATTTAGTAACATAAAATTTAAGGTGATAAACAGAATGGAGCCTGGTTTCTTGTTTAGTATTCCTTAGTTATCACCATAATTGCTGCATGTCTGTCATCACTAGGAAAAGAAAAAAGTGTCTTTCTCAGCTGCTCCCCTGCTTGTTTTGTTCACCGTATTCTTGTAAAGTGGGAGAAAATAAGTGTCATTTAATGAATAGTGCTATTCTTTGTCTGACAGCTTCATATCTGTTAGGTGTAGGAGGCCTAGTACTTTCCCTTTTCTGATAATGTTTTTGACAGTGTGCTAAATTCCTCCCCCAAAAGGCCGGCATATATATTCAGCTAAAAGGGGCTTCATCTATCCTGAATGGGTGCCCTCTTTTAACCCCCTTCAGCTTCTGTTCTTACATTAATTGAGCTGATCAGATTGAGCATATGAATTTATCTTTGATGCATTCATATGTTTAGCCGACGCTGCTGTCTCTCTCATTGGCAGCGGACAGAGCTCTCAGACAAATAGAACTGTTGCCATGGTAACAGGCAATAGCTAGGGATCTCTTGAAAAATATTTTTATTTCAAAATTCAAACTGGAAATTCTCACTGGATATGGTTCTTAGTTCTAAAGATGTCATATCTAATGATGAATGCAATTAGGAATCTCACCAGTGTCTTAAATAATAAATTAGCCAAATTTTCTAGGGCTGGCATGATGACATACAAATACTAAAAGGAGTTTCTCTTTTTTATACATTACAAAGAACTTATTAATGACTTTTGTTCCCAGGATTTCAAAATTAAAAGAACTGAAGCCCGATATAGCCTTTGCTGTGCTGAAAACTATAGGCCTGGAGGTAAACTTATTTTTTATCACTTCAAGCTGCTCTGATAGTTAGTTATTCCATATAAAAGCAGGTGTAGAAATCCTTCTACAAATGTTGAAAGCAATACCAGCTGGTAAATCTCAGAGGATAAAAAACGCCCATAGCCATTTTTAATTACTGTGCATGAAAAAGGCTAGATGTTGAACATAAGTTTTGTAGGCCCCTAAAATCTCAGAATGCCAAGCATCTCAATTCTTAAGATATTATTTAATTCACAAAGAGAAATGCAAAGAAAATGGCTTCATTAAAGGAAAAGACTGATTATTACAGCTTCAGGATCTTACTCAATATGGGTTTTCTCTTTTTATGTCAACAGAGAAAATGCACCTTACTACTCTTAGTAGTGAATACAAACAATTATTATTATTACTGGTATATTTCTAATAGTAACTATGCTTGGAATAGATACTACTTTCTGTAGGAACAAATTAGGCTATAAGCACACTAGAATGGTTTTACAATCCTCATGAAACATATACTTAACCTACAATGAAATTTACTCGAAATATATATCAGTCTCTTTCATATGTTATTACCAGTTGCCATAATTCACATCCCATGTTAAGAGCAAGACTCAGTCTTCATATGCTAGCCACAGAGTCAAGTGGTAAACCTCAAACTTTAGTGACTAGATAAGGGTATCAGTGCAAGATGAGGTGCCACTTTTTCAAGCAATGACATATGCCAGTTTCCAGAGTAATTCTTTTTAGACTAATAGTGTGTGTGTGTGTGTGTGTGTGTGTTTGGAGGTGATGGTGAGGGGGATATATGTCTGAAATCTTTAGGTCACAGAGAAAATGACAGCTGTAAGAAGAGAAACCTGCATAAGTTATGATGGAACACCAGAAGCCCTGCCAGTCTTTTAACTATGGATTTTAAATATACAAGGATCCCATGAAGGTGTTACTGGGGGTAGAGCTGGAGAAAAGAGTGAAGAATAAGGAGCCATTATAAAAAAAAATTATCCCTTGTAATCTTTCAAAGGTAAGAATATTTTGAAACAGTCTATACATTTACATTTTGTTTTCCTTTCTCTTAGACAACAAGCAAAGTGTACCTTAAAGTGATATGACCTTAAGAAGATTTACAATATATATTTAAACGTAGCATTTAACACATTCAGTACATATCATACTTTGCAAATACAATATGCCAGACTTCACTACACTAATTTACAGCATAATGCTATAAATTAAGCTAGAATGTTAATTGTCAATAAGTTAAAAATCAAGGTTATTTTCAATAGTATACGCAATGCACATCTCAAAAGATGCTGCATATTACAAAGCAGAGATCATTGATACCATTTTTTTTAGAACAAATACATTTATCCATAAATGTATGTAGCTTTTGAAATATGAACACATGGCCTGAAAAGGGCCACATGTGTTAATAACGGGGAAGTCGTGCATGGCTGGGCCTTGCGCACGCTGCGCACATTTTCGGAAGGGCACAGCTAGGCGTGTAACCCCCATTACGCACCGAAATGCCAGGCCTCTTCAAAGGGGCAGGCCGGGGGCGGGGTCTGGGTGGGGAGGGGCAGGGTGGATGGAACGGGGCAGGCCGGGACAACACCATTAGCTACTGTACTGGGGAAGCATGCACCGACAGCCGGCCAGCGCATGGAAGATAATGCTACTCCGGAGCAGAAGTAAGTATGGAAAAAAAAAGAGCTCGGTAGGGATAGTTTAGGGGTCGGGGAGGAGAGGGGGAAGAAAGAGGAAGGATAGGGTTAAAGTTAGGGAAGCTCCCTCTCAGTCTGCTCCTTAATTGGAGCAGACTTGGAGGGAACTGGGAATTTGGGAAAGGCCTACCTGTGTCGGTGCGCATATTTCTTTAAGATCCCCTCCCGTTGTACGTGTGATAGACAACTGCCTGCACATGCATGCACCGATTATAAAATTGGGCATGCATGTACATGGGGATATTGTATTTTATAACACGTGCACATCAGCGCACGTTATAAAATAGCTGCATCCATGTGCGTGCACCGGGAGCCGCTCGCACATGGACACCTGCCCATTTTTTTTTTTAGATTGACCCCACAATGAATTAGTAATAAAAGAAATATTCTCAACATTAACCCATCCCAAAAAACAAGTTACATGCCAATTAGAGCAGCATGCCATGATAGCTGGGTCCCCTTTACAGGTCCATAAAGAACTGTATAGTAGATTTAAAAATGACAAACATTGCTACCCTGTTTTCTTGTAGGTACTGTAATTGGAGAAAAATAAGTTTTAACAAAAATCAAATAAACTAAAATGGGTGAATAAAAAATGCAAATAATTTTAATTGGCTTTATTGCAATGCTTGTACAAATCTTGCTGGTGCATAATTATAAATAACTAATTATACCGCTCACCATTCAATTGTTTTAAACAATATTTTGAAGGTGAGCAGTATGACTTCCTGCTTTCTGCTCAGAAATTTCCTGTATTTGCTGTTTCAGTTTATTTATTTAGCTCATGCCCTTTCATTGGTAGATCAAGGCAATTACTTTTAGGTACAGTAATTACCTGAATGTAATGTAGTTTGGTTAAAAAGAAATGCTGTGCAAGTGGAATGAAACAAAATTTAAAACCACACCCATTCATACTACATTTTACGAACATATTATTCTATACATTAGCAAGTTTGTTTCCTTGTGCCTGGTACAGTTAAAAATAGCCATCATTCCCATATTTGCAAAATTCACTTTTATCTAGTTACAGGTTCCCCAAATCAAAATGAACTGACAAATATCTCAATCTGGCCTTCTAGTCCACTCTTTAGCCCAGTGACCTGGACAGCCGGACAAGTTGCTCTTCTGCCATTGGGGCACTGTTTGTCAATGAAGAAAATACATCTTTGCACATGCTTATGGAGAGCTGGAAATGCGTTTCATGCATTGTAGTAAGCTTTGCAAATACAAGTACCAGGATGGCCATGGTTCTCAGACCACAGTAATGATGCAGAGAGCAGGGAGACTTGTAAACATGACTAATGTGCTGATTCATCCACAGCACCACCTTACCTAAAGAAACAATAAAAATGTGCCAGAAGCAGTGGAATGGCAATGGTTCCAAAGATTTCATTTTTTAAACTCAATATTAATACAAAATAAAATGATGTCCATTGCTACATTTCTACACCTGCTTATAAGAAAGACTAGTCTGACAAGTGCTGACTTGCCTGTGTTTAATTTATATATAAAAAAAAAAACCCACAATGAAAGGCCAGTTGAACTAGTACGGAGGGCCTTAGGTTAAGGCAAAGTCTTATAACCTAACAATTTCAGTTTACAATATATTGAAAAAAAGAAAGCATTCTTGCTTGTTATCCAATCGTCTTTTAGTGCAATTCTTTTAGGAGAAGCAAAGCACAGTGTCATCTCAGAAGCTTTATAAATAATAATAATTAACGCTGCCTAGAGAAACTACAAAGTAAGAAAACAATTGCATGTAATGTTTGGCCTTTCTAATCTAGCAAGAAATGGTCATTCATTTCCAAGTTGTCTTTAAAACCACTGTGTGCATGTTCTGTTTGGTAATTTGTCCACTGGTCTTGATATTCTACAGCCATACCTTCTACTAAAGCTGCAGCAGTAAAATTACTGAAATGGTAATTCTCTTAATATTTAAATAATGTATTAAAATTTAATTTTCAGCACCTGGAAGAATCTGTTTGTGTGCCAGCAAATGAGGTAGTTGGGCCTGGAGCGCCTATACATGTGGGACTCAAAAACAACCTATCACAAATAATTACTAAGCTAGAGCAGCTGTAGCCACCACACTAGTCATTTAAAAATCAGGTCAAAGTTGCTCAAATTCGTTTCCATTTTCCAGACTGCATCCAGATAAATGGTAGCATATTTTTACCTATTGCATTATTTTTTTCCTTCTGTTTAATTTTTACTTTATTTATGACTGCTAATTATTGCAATGAGGCATTTTTTTTAATTTTAATATTCAAAGACATGCCAAAAAAGGGAAGCTCAACTCACTCATGATCCTTTAGCATGTACATTTTCAAAGTGGAAGCCAAAATGTACATCTAAAAGACTATGCATTTTTTGAGTTAGAGTAAAATATTATATAACCCAATGAATAAATACATTATCCAGAAGCTTAGAATGAATACGTAACATATATTTTGTACAAGTTACTGCTGATCAAATATAACAATTATTTCTAATGCTCTAGGAATATGGTTTCATTATCATGTATTCATATAGCACCATACAATGCATTTTTTACAAAGCTTTTTATCCTATGGCTACGGTACAAAAGAAAATTATGTTATTTCATTTATTTTAAGAGATTGGTTATGGAAGGAAAACTGAATGCCTTTTAAGGGATTTGCCAAATCTTAGTTTTTCGCATCCATTTTGATTTTAAAATTACTGCCAACTCCATTCAAGAAGTTGCTGTCTAGAAACCTTTAGTCATTTTTAGAAACAGTTGTGAAGACTTAATCTATGAATCATCTCTCTCTCTTTTATCTCATTTCCTATGGTAATATCGGTGAAGTCACATTGTTATATTCCTAACAAGCTACTGCGATCACAATATTTATTCTTGAACCTTTAGTCAGTCACTTTCCCTTATACTGAAAAATACTGTATTCATTGCATGCAGACCTTACAGAAATAGAAAGATCTGAAATTTCCCCCTGAAATCTGAATTTTAACTGACTGAAATGTAAAATTATAAAATATCTATACACCACAAATACAATAAAATAGAAATATAAATACCATATATGGAATAAAAAAGGGAAAAAATAAATGACAATCTTTTGGGAAATAAAAAACAGGCATTCATACACTATTATTTCCAATCAGTTTGGTGCAAGTCATTCATACCACATCATTCTAACCAAGCATCCAATTTACTACACAATGAATGCTGAGAATACTTTTAAAAGGTACAAATAATTGTCCAGAGAGATTCACTGAAAAATATTAAGTAACAGCTCTACCTCAAGATAAGCCTCACAATTAAAGAGTGTTAATGAAGAGAACCTTCAAAGGCTAAATCAAGAGGCATTGATTAGATTGCCTCTAACTTTATGTTTTGACACCTTCGTCTTTCATGGCATTATACTGTCTCTCTGCATCTTACAAAGGAAGCATTTTACTAGGCCCACACATGAACAGGAGACAGCAGTGCTCATAAAAGAGACTGTCAAGGCTATGAGCCAAAATGGGTCTCATTTGGATTTCAAGTGAAGAAAACTCCTAATGCATTTCATTACAATGTATGCGAACCTCTGAAAAGAAGGATGGATTGGGATTCTCATCCTTATTAATTTATTGAAATGGATTCAGGTTTTTTTTCTTGTATATCAAGAGAGACCATGTGTTTCAAGCAAGGTAATAATATTATAGTCCCAATAACCAAATATGCTATGATGCAGTATGCCCTTCTGTGAGATAAAGAGAATGCAATTTTCTTGATAATAGGGATTTGAATTTAAAAAAAAAGTCCTACAATAGCATGACAACAAATAAGTATTCTTTGTTGCTATCACTTTTAAAGATATGATCAGGCAGCAAGAGAGTACAGGGATTGATATAGGCTTTGTTCCCAAAGCAAGCTTTTTAGTGATTGAAATCCAGTTTTTTGACCACTGTCATTCAAATACTGTCTTTCTTTCATTTCACCAGAGGAATTGTGTCCAGGTTGTAATCAGGATAATACCAATAAAAATCATATTGCATCAAAAGATAGCAGAAACCGAATGCGACACAGAGAAAACATTTAAAATGCTGCGGCATAAGACAGACTACTTCCGAAGTGGTTGGCAGCTGACCACTTACAGTGAAAACATCTTTAATACTTATATGTGGTGATGAATCCTCCCTTCCCCCACCCAGAATGGCTGTCAGAATATATGCTGCTTGGAGCACTGTAATGCCAAACTTTGAATAGCAGCTTTAAAACCTCAAACATTCTTATGTGAATTTTCAAAGATAGCCAGGGGTTATGTGTGTAAAATTAGCATATATATCCCTACGTAGCCTCTGTGCATGGTAAGCACATTTTCAGAAGGGCAGGCGTACATGCATACTGTTGCTGCTATGCAGAAAGGTACGCAAGTACAAAGAGAGCATTTCGAGGGTGTTCTGAGGGAGGGATTGGGAAGTACATGGACATTAATATATTTTATAAATGGAGTATGCAAATATGTCATCAAACATATGTACATGTTTTTACACCTGCTAATCAAGTCATGGAAATGAAATCTGACTTTTATTTTGACTGAAATTTCGGGTGAGGGGAGTAGAGTTGCTGGATCAATTGGTGAAGTGTGTAGGTGAACTAGTAGAGATCTGGATCAACTTGTGTAGGTTTCAGCAAAGTGGTACTTGAAAGTACATGCACAAAGTATTTTCATAAACAAGATATATGCATACATATATTGGCCAACTTTATAAAATACCTATCTCTGCGCATAAACTTGAGGGTTATTACACACACATTATAATTATTTAATGCACAAAATATATGTGCATGCATTTATAAAACAGTATATAAATTATGTGGATCCCTGCAGTAAAACAATGTGGGGGTAATTTTCAAAAGGAGTTACGCATGTAAATGTAACTACTATTGTAGCAATTTTCAAAATCCATTTACTCAAAGTGCACTTACGCGAACAAATCCTTTGGAGAATTTAATGGAATATATTGTAGCAATTTTCAAAAGCCCACTTACTTGAGTAAAGTGTATTTATTCGAATAAAACCCAATTTTACTCAAAAAAATGCTTTTTAAAATCAGTGCATATGTGTACTGAAACATACGCACTAAAATTTAGGATGGTGATAAATGGTATTTTATAAACTGTACACCTACTTAAGCATGAATGTGCTGAGTTATGCTCTCTCTCTCTCTCTCTATATATATATATATATATATATACGCACATACATACAGAGAGCTATATATATAAAATATATGCTTGTAATGCTGTTTACCAGCATTAACACTTAAAAATGATTGACCATGTTATAGCAGTAAAGTTTTGTTAAGTTCGTCTGATCCTTTTGTGTAAATCTTACAACTTGCTATTTAATGTAAAAATTAAACATACATGCAGTATTGGAGTAGCAGAAAGCTATTATCAAATCTAGATTTAGAAACATACATGTTGTCTATATGCATTGTGTGTGTAATAATGTTTTATGTGTTAGATATAATGTTTTACACCCACATTTCTTCATCAGTATTTATTAGATAAAACACTATTTAACTCCTAATATCGAGGATTCAATTTTTGTATCACAACCGGCTCATTATTCATTCTACATTAAGTTTAACTTTTTGTTTCTCAAATAATCACATACTCTTGAATAATCAGGACTGATTCTGATGATATAAGCATAAATGTAAATCTGAAGCCAGATACTTGCAAAGAGGAATTTGATTTTTGTGCATCTCTCATTGTGAAACGTGTATTTTCAGAATGAGAAAAGTAGGTCATATGAGGGTTACATGCACTTACTTACATTCCAATAAACACGTTCTCTTACATATGTACAGAAAGGGTCAGTGTGTAAATGTTTATATATCATTCTAAATTTGTATATCTGTGTGCCCATATATAAATGCGCACACATTTACAAAAATATTCACTATGCATAACATTCTTCAATTCTTCAGAGACTAAGAGAATATTTCAGTTCATCTCTTTTTATAGTAAAATTATTCTATTTACATATGCTGTATACACACACACATTTAAATCTTTATTTTTGATGAATCATAATTGAATTAGAATGATGCATGTTCCATGCTTTATCTTGACAGCTCCTGTATACTCAAGCAGAGCCCATGAAAAACAAACATACAGCAGGTTACTTGTTGAATAATGTATTTCAAGTACTCAAAATTACCTAGGATTTGACTAAGATCTGCACATGAATACATATTTTGGACTTAATATTTTTTCTACCAACAGGTTTTTAATTGAATACACTTTCAGGTCTACCTAGAAATCAGTTACTATAAGGCTAATCTCAAAATATAATAGTCATTACAGTATCTTTAATGTAAACTTTATGGCATTTTGAATAAAATTGACAAATATAAAATGTGATACCTAAACTACAAGACATACTTATATATTTATTTACCTTTTCAAGAAATTCTGTACTACTGAGTTCTTTAACTACACATTTATTCATATTGGAGAGGTTGAAATACACTATTTTCTCTCAAAAAAGAAAATCAAGTTATCCACTATCATTTATCTTTTCTCTCACAAAAAAAAAATCAATCACCAAATACTTGTTTCTAACTTCTGCTTGTAAAACTGCCAATTTATTCATACAGTTCAGCTCAGCTGAAATGCTTTTTTATTGGCATCACTTCTCTTATTACCCTAATTTTTTTTTTTTTTACATTTCAAATGTTTGAAACTTTAGGGCAGAAATAAAGGAAACTAACTTTTAATGTTTAGTGATACAGTATTTAATTGTAAAGTCAGAGGATTGTGATGGAATCAGCTCAAAACCTTCAGTTTTAAGTAATGAAACCCTGATTGATCTCACAGACTACGGCAATTGCAGTGGTTGTCTAAATGGTAGTAACATCAGTGTCAGATTTGCGGTTATCTTTTCATCTTGCCCTATTCTCAAATGTAAAAATCAGATGTTTGAAGGACATTTCACTGACCTGTTATGGCCCTTGTAACTCTCAAACACAATGCTGACATTCCTTACATAAGTGCCACATTTTGGATATAAAACGCTCCACGAATGATGCCTTTGCGACATCTGGCGGTGACAAGTATATATAGAAATTAGTTTTGTTTCCTCAGACTTATAAGTACTTGAAATTGCAGTCCAAAAGGCTTTGATACCCCCTAGTGGGGGGACAAAAGCAATCTGGTCTGCAAAAATCCAACGTGGACTGTGAATCCATATGGTGCAAAGGTCACAAATCCTGAGATGCAGTGACATCATGACAATAAGACACTTTCTAGACAAGAAGCTGAGCCATTTTAAATATAAAAGGGTCCCTAATCACATGTTCCCACACATTTCTAATAATAAAAAGAAAGCAACCTGCAAAGTGCTTTCTGCAGATGCTCAACACAGCAGTGCAAGCAGTCATAGCCTTCAGAAAACAATGACATGAATTTTCATACAAATCTTGTCCAAAAGATTTAACGGCTCTGTTTCTGGGGTGCATATGCTGATACTGAGCATTATGTTAATAAGAGAAAAGTGGCTAATTCACAGGGTGCATGCTTCTTTCTATGTACTCTCAAGCACTTTTTGAATTATTAATTCATAAGTAGTGAAGCTTGTTCACTACACAGCAACCTTTTTACTTTTTATTTTCACTAAACCACAGATCTAAAAAAACAGGCCTTATTTATTAAGCAGAACTAACATGTCTATGCATGGTAAACAGGGTTTACCATGTGGTAAAACATATTAGCACACCCAAAATGGAAATGATGTATGGAACTTGGCAGGTCCATGCATTATTTCTAGACCTCAAACCTGGTGCAACACAGCTATGTAACTGAGCTGCTTTGCACAAAAATACATGCAAAGTAGTTTACTGCTATGCAAATGAATAGGGAAGCATGCAAAAAAACACAGACAGATAGGCACTGACTTATCCGGCTATAATCTGGCAGCTGCTTTCCGCTCCAGATAGATGGATATATCGGTATTTATCCAGGTAAGTGGCAGCTGTCAAGGACGGCTCCCTCCCCTCCCTTCCTGAGTTAAAATGTGTGTTTTGCCTGTACCGAATGCACATTTTAAAGTTTTTGTGCATTTTTAAAATCCTGATGCATTAGCATATTATTAGTTTATTGCATTAAGAGAGTTTAAAAAATTTAACCTGAGTGTTAAAACATGTGCACTGGAAAACCAGTGCACTGTTTTTTTAATGCTCAGATTATTGCATCAGCCTGTCTGAGTGTTGGGAGCAGTAGAAGAGCTCTGGCAGTCACATGTGTTTGCCAACTAATCAATTCGGCTGCTCACAACACATTGACTTCTTACTTCTTCTACACTTGTATATAGAGGGAACTGGCCCATTGCATGAGTTGATGTGTGAATCTGTCCTCTCTTTCTAGGAGCACCTGGCAGAATGCAGAGTTTAACTTGTAGCAGTGTTCCCATTTTAAAGCATACACTTTACTGCCTATGCAGCAGATTTTCAGCTGAAAAAATGTACACACAACAATGTGTGTTTAAAGTTAGCATCTTTGCACAGAAATTCCATGCAAAGGAAGGCATTAGTTATTGCCCTCCAATGCAGAAAGGTGCGTTGGCTTAACTCATGATTTTTTAGCATTGTAAATTTTACTCCTGGTCTGAGATGAAGTAGTTTCCAGCATTTGTGTCAGAAGTGGCCCATGAGCCTCTTGGCTGCACTGGCTCTGCAGGACAGCGAAGTTTTTAATCCGGAAGAAGCAGAGAAGTACTCATTTATCCAAAGCAAATGCAGAACAATTGAGGTTTCCCTCACGAAAATACCTTTCTCCCCAAGCTCGTGACACACTATGGGGCTGATGCAATAATGTTCGCGGAAAGCAGGCGCTGACTTTTCAGCACCTGCTTTCTTATCACACGCATGGCACCCGCAAGAGGGGGCGCCATGCAATAGGAAAATTAGGGGGTCACGCTAGCAAGGAGGTGCTAGGGTCGTGACCTTAGCGCCTCCTTGCTAATACGACCCCGCAGCGGCTGCCGGTTATGAAGACCGATGCTGGTAAACTCGGCATCGGTTTTCATAACCGGCCATCTGCCAGTAATGAAAACGGACACCCTCGGACGTTTACCGGCATCGGTCTTCAATAACTCGGCGGTCTGCCGAGGTATTTTTTATTTGTTTGTTTTTTTTACTGAAGAAGTACAGAAAAGCAGTTTTTTCTGCTTTTCCGAACTTCTTTTACAAGCGCTCAGCTATTAACACCTGCTCCAGGCAGGCGTTAATATCTGAGCGATAAATGTGCGTCTGAGACGCACATTTATTTTTTTGAATGCAGAGTGAATGAGTAGTAGCCTCATTCACGTGCATTTGCATGTGATGAGCACTATCTCATTCACTCTGTGTTGGACGAGGGTTAAATAGGCGCTAATCCCCCTATTGCATTAGGGGGTGGATTAGCGCCTTTTTTAATCCGCATCTGACAGCGGGTTAAACAGTGCGCTCGTGTGAGCGCACTGTATTGCATCAGCCCGTATAGCTGAGGGCTCAAAGATACACTGCAAGGGAGGACCTGAAGGCTGACATCAACAGAGAAGAGTTGGATGTATTCCTTAGAAAGAAGCAGCTGAGACCCTTGCCTGCCCCCTTGCTTAGCTCACTTTCCTCATGTCCTTGCCAGTCTGCCCGATCCCGGAAGTACTCAGTGCCCACTCTGCTGTCTTGACTTTCCTCTCCCCAATCTAGGCTTCTCCACAGTTCAGTCATTTTTTGCCCAACACTGGCTCTACACAGTTTCAATGCACAAGTTATAGCATTGAAGAGACAAGCAAGGACCATGGAGGTTTAATATGTGCATTCAGTCTGTGCTGAGTCCACATTTTCCAGTCTGTGTACTTTTTTAAACCCTCGATGCATTAAAATAGTGTTAATTTGATGTACCGGGAGTTAAAAAAATGTTAACCTGTACATTAAGAAACTGTGTGCTGAATTTCAGTGCACAGTTTCAGCACACAAGTTATTGCATTGGCCTGTTTGTTTTAAAATTTGGAAGAGCGACAGGAAGGGCTTTCAGTGTTTCCCTAGCTCTTTTTTGTCCATATGAGTCCTCTCCATGTCCACATTGCCATCCCTGGGGAAGCTGGTATACTCCACAACATTTTTGTTAAAGTAGATGTGCCTTGGGCTTGAAAAAGTTAGGAAATACTGCACTAAATGAAGGGTCTGAGTAGAAGTGCAGGAGAGTGGGCATTAAATCCCCAGGGATTTTTGTATGGGGGTGAGGGATCTTTAATATGGTCTTGCTACCCCTTTAAAAGATTACAGCTATGGGATGGGGGTCCACCATCCTGACATGCAAAGTTCCTAGCAAACATGCAAAGTTCCTAGCCATGGCAACGTGTGGAAAACTACAGTAGAACACCTTTTAATAAATAGGCCCCATTGTGAGCTATAAAAAGGATAAAGTTATCTTGACCACAAGTATAAAACAAACCATGGAAATATTTAGTGCTTGCAATAAGAATTACGGATTATGATCATTCTTAGTACAAGAGAGACTAGCATGCACTTTGTGTATTGTTCTGTCAGTATTTTAATGAAGTAGTAAATATGCAGCCAATGAAACTGAACCCACAATGAACTGTTGCTGGATTTTTCAGCCCACTTCTGGCATTTATTTTTAGAAAACTTGACACAACTTTATTAAAGATAACTATTTTAAAACACTTACTTGAAGGCAGAAATAACGTGTGGGATTCATATACACAATTAACAACTGACTAGAAAGTAAATTAAAATGAATTACCGATCGTTTAGTACTTTATATAGCAAGCCATAAAAGATGTGAGGATATCATTCAGCTTATGTTTTCTAGATTTCTTTTTCAATGACAGTGTAAATCATATATTGATTGGCAGAGTCACTCATACTTCCTTTGCTCAAACATACAATGAAGGCTTAGTGAAGCAGAAATTGAATAACTATGTGATTTATCCTGTATAGCAATGTATGCAGTAACAAAACTAATAATTAACTAACTTTATTTTAGATTATTTTAGCTCCTTTTTGAAAAAGGAAGCCGGGGCATGTAAGTTTGAGGCATCATCTTATTCAATAAGGACCCATTTAATGGCTGGAGCCATCTGTCTCCAGGGGGGCAGTCCAAACTTGATAGTAAATCGATGACTCCTAATACTGCTATGTTACAGGCTGGAGAGCCGAAGCCTTGCTGGCAAGGGGTGGGGGCTGTCCAGAAGGCCCAGACTTACATCCTCCCTTGCAGGGCATGGCTCTGTTTACTTGGGGCAGGCCAAGCATATGGATTCTCCTGTTTTAGCATAGTCTCCTTATGCTATGCAAAGGTTTGGGTACATTGGTTAGATTTATTCTCAAGTTTTACCATTTCCAACAGAATTATTGTCTCTGGGTGTTTATTGAATTTATAGTCCAAGGGTACAGGGCCTGGATGTGTCATGGTTGCCCTGGTTATGATATTTAACTCCAGATTATCATTTTTCTTCTAGAGTACAGGGTGCATTTATTGCTAAACACATTGCTGAACTAGAATGTATACTTGCTCTATTTATAGTAACAAAATCATGCTGGTTTAAAAATAAACATGGATATGAGGCAGAACAAACTTATTATCCATACTTTGGGGGTAATTTTCAAAGACATCTATGCACATAAAATACAGGTTATATACATAAATGGCTTGTTATAAAATTGCACAGGGATTCTATAAATAAAAGTATATGAGTAACCAAATTTCAAGCATAGTTTTATGTGCACAAAAGATAGGTATTCTAAGGGGAAGAGTTGGGATTTACACGCATACTTATGATTTTAAAAAGTATTAAGTTAAATTAAACTGCACAAGTTACAGCCTGGAAAGATCAGGTATATCCATGTGGGTTAGTTTGTACATGTTCTTAGGGATAATTAAAAAAAAAAAAAAAGCCATATGGATATAAGTTTGCTTTGAAAGTTGGTATTATTTATGTGCTTTAGCAATGCTTAAGTTATAAGGATTATTATCAAATTACCTTCACTATTACAAAGGGACAACTGTGCTAATTGCGAAGATTACTCTAAAAATAAGTACCTCTTTTCTTTCACCAGTTTATATGAACATTTAACTAAATGTATTTGTAGAAGCCTAACATCATTTTTAAAAAGTCCTAATTTTTATTTCAACTTTCAAGTTACTGAAAAAAACCTGGCTAATGGATTATTCAATGCAACATTCTCAAAAATCCTTAGGTAAGCAACCAAAAGAATGACGTTTTAGAACTAATGGAGTACTTGTGTATGCCTAGTAAGGCAACAGTATCCAGGCTGACTCTGATGTTAAAATTAAGAGGCAATCCAATTCTTTCTGTAAACATCTAGGTGCATCTCTTAAGGGTAAGTTTCCATACTTTTGTAAGCATTCAAGTTTGGTCATTCTACGTAGGAAATGGTAAAATAATTCTACTCTTTTGTGAGTGCTCTAACCATGTACAATTGGAAGGGTTACCAGTTGATCTCTGTAAAGAGCAATCATTGTTTATTTGAATCCTTTTAATTTAAGTGGAAAGTTCAAGACCTTTAAAGACTACAAAAATAGCCCCAGTGATCAGTGATATTACTAATATTATTTACATGTTCTGGTTTAAATGAAAATGATACTTTAATTATTTATTTATTTATTTGTTGAGTTTTATATACCGTCATTCGGTGAAGCCATTATAACAGTTTAGAAAATTTAAAATGTAACTCTCTTAACAATTGTGTAAAGATTTAACAAGGTGCATCATAAGCAGAGGGTAAACATTATTAGACCAGAAAGTATCGTTATGAGGGAGGAGGAGGGTTTGTTTGGTTCTGGTTGGAGACAAGTTATTTTGAGGTTTTTGGATGAGAGTTCGATTGGGAGTTAGGATGTTCTGAAGTATGAATGTCAGTGTAGAATTTGTGAAACAGCCATGTTTTTAGGTCTTTTTTGAAAGTTTTGAGATTAGGTTGGGTTCTCAGATCTTTAGGTAGGGAGTTCCAAATTTTAGGGGAGGCAATGGAGAATGCGCCTTCTCTGGTTGTTGCCAGATGTGCATCTTTGATGGGGGGTATATTTAAGCGTCCTGAGTTGTTTGAATGTAGATTTCTTAGAAGATTCTGATAGGTTATGTTTAAGCTGTTTAGTCCTTGATGTTCATTGTTTAGAATTTTATGTATGATGGTCATTGCTTTGTGTTCAATATGTGCTTTAATTGGTACTTTAATTACTATGAAAGAATTACTATGATTTAATTACTATGAGAGAATGTACAAATATCCATGGAAAGTTTGAGTACCTGACCTTTACCGAGTCTAGAATACGGGCATGGCTGGCACATCCCAAAAGGCGAACTAGGTGGTTGCCTAGGGTGTCAGCCATTAGGGGGCAACAAAGAGAAGCCATGTGAGGCCATAAGTGGAGCTCATTCTACTCATGGCTGAGAGAAGTAGAGACTTGGCAGGCCGCGAGTGGCAGAGACTCAGCAGGCCGCGAGCGGCATCAGTCCTGCTCACGACCGAGAAATGCAGACACCCGGCAGGCCGCAAGCAGCACCCATCCTGCTCACAGCCAAGAGAAGCAGACTCTCGGTGGGCCACAAGCGGTGCCTCTGTTTGTGTGTGTACGAGAGAGGGATTGTGTGTGTACGAGAGAGGGATTGTGTGTGTACGAGAGAGCAATGGTGTTAGTGAGAGAGAGGGAGGAAGCCTGTGTAAGGGTGTGTGTGTGAATAAGACAAGGAACCTAAGTGTGTGTAAGAGAGGAGACCTATTTGAGTGAATGAGGTTGGAGCTGGGCCCTGGACCGAGGGGGGGAGGGCAAGGCAGAAGGTTCGCCTAGCATGCCTAATAGCTTTGCACCGGCCGTGAGTACAGGTGGGCCTCTGCTATCCTTACCTGTAGAGTCAAATGTAAACATGAATCAACTACTTAAGGAAGTCATGTTGTTTTAAGGTAGAAGCAAAGAAATAAGAAAATCTGGCCATGAAGGAAACTCTAGCTACTGGCTAAGACAGTAACTTTCAAACTGGCGCACGTGTGCACATTTAAGTCAGCCTGCACCCAGGTATGGATAAATCGGGGGATTTTAAAGGGGGCATGCCCAGTTCAATGACCCTGCCTCAAGAGACTCAAAGGGCCATCAACCTGATGACCATCGTGGCAGAAATTCAATGGAGCTAGCAGGTGTCAGCTTGGCACATATTGAGGTTGTTGGGCCACATGGCTGCAAAGGTTCACATCACTCCCTTGGCACGCTTCTAAATACGGAAAGCCAATGGACCCTGAGGTTGCAGTAGTGTCAGGCCACACAGAACTTCCAGGACTACATCCGAGTTACCCACCCCTCTGGGACTCTTTGTTCTGGTGGCAGGTAATTTCAGATCTGGAACAGGGAATCTCCTTTTGAATCCCTCCTATCCAAATTGTACTAATCACAGAAGCGTCCACCCTGGGTTGGGGAGCTCATGTAGATCATTCAGCACTCAGGGTGTCTGGTCTGCCAAGGAACACTGTTGCCAAATCAATTTCCTGGAGTTCTGGGTGATTAGGTATACACTATGGGCTTTCAGAGATCAGCTGTCCAACAAAGTTGTCCTGATTCAAATCGACAAACAAGTAGTGATGTGGTATGTCAACAAGCAGGGAGGTACGGGTTAGTACCTTCTGTATCAGGAGGTGGTTCTGACATGGTCCTGGGCGCTCTCTCTCATGGGATGGTGCTCAGGGCCATGTTCCTGGCCAGAAAGGAGAATGTGTTAGCCAACAGACTGAGTCAGAACTTCAGACCCCACGAATGGTCTCTGGACCAAGGGGTCGTGAATCAGATCTTACACCTCAGGGGAAAGCCCAAATGTGGATCTATTTGCAGAACCTTGGAACAAGAAGGATCCTTAGTTCTGTTACCTGTTTAGGACAAGTGGCAAACCAGCCTGACACCCTTGCTCAACATTGGGGCAAGGGTGTATGTATATCCTTCAATTCTTGAAGTGCCCTCAGGGCCTTTGGAGCTCTTTGATACCTGGGCCGGCTGCAGACGGGAGAGAGAGGGCAGAGGATACTACTTCTTCTAGTGAAAGGAAGGTTTCTTCTGCCCCAATCTCGCAGACCTCCTAGATGAGGAGGATGGGTCTGGAGAGCTGGCAGAAAGTTGCTGAAGGGTCTCATGATGGTCCCGGAGCTGGGCCACTGCATCCTTCACCTTATCTCTGATGTGATTCTCTCCAGTGCATGGCACATCAGCAAGTCTTTCCTGTTCCTCCAGTTGGAGATACAAGGCCCGCAGTCATGCCATTCTACTGGCACTGATTTCCGCTGCAGAGACCCTTGATGCCATTTCAAAAATATCGTAGGTCATTCGGAACGCGTGTTTTCCACACTCCAGGCCTTTGTGCACCAGCAACATGAGGGTGTCCTGCAGGGATTGAGGCAGCTGCTAGACCACTTCCTGCACCTGCTTCCTGATGTCCCGTGAGTACTCGCTCATGTAGAGCTTGTAGGAAGCTATGCGGGCAATGAGCATAGCTCCCTGAAAGCCTTTCCTCCCAAGAGCATCCATCACTCTATGATCCTTCCCTGGGGGTGCTGAGGAATGGGTCCTAGAATGCTTAGCTCTCTTGAGAGCAGATTCGACTACCACCGATTGGTGGGGGCAGCTGATGCTTGTTGAATATGGAAGCCTTTTGGATGAGGTAAACCTCATTCGCATTCTTGTTCACAGGAGGAACTGTGAAGGGCTGTTCCCAGATCCTCAACAACAACTCCTTAAGGATGTCATGCATCAGGACCGCCATGATCTCCTTAGGAGGCTCCACGAACTGGAGGATCTCAAGCATTTTTGCCTGGCATCCTCTTCAGTTAATAACTGAAAAGGCATGGCCTCCGCCATCAACCAGACAAAACCTGAGAAGGTAAGGTCCTCAGGCGGGGACCTTCTTCCCTCCTCTGGAGGAGATGGATCTGAGGGGAGACCATTGGAGGCATCATGGGAGACCTCCATTGAGTCATCCCCCCAGGGGTCATAAGCCTCCTCATCCCCAATGTCATCGACTGGGGATTTGGCCCTGGTCACTTGACCTTTGCCAGTGGTGCAGGCATCGACTGCACTGGACGGGGGAGGGGGGGCCGCAGGCCTCGGTGGTTTGACCACCGAGGAACCAGCCACAACCACTGTATTTGCAGAGGGAGACTGCAGTGCCCCAATGGGCATCAGAACTGTCCCAGTAACTGACACCAGCTGGGTCGGTAGCACACCGATGAGCGTGTATATAGATATTCAAGCACCAGCTCCAAGACAGACAGTGCCGATGCTGCGGTTCCGACGTTTCACATCACTCACTCGACAGCCTCTCAAGCTCCTGCTCAAACATTGCCAATTCCAAACTGACTGGGAGGGAGGAGGCGTAACCAGATCTTCTTTGGAGCCAAGAGGAGGATCAGTGGCTGGCACCGGGACCAATGGAGTCTGTGGTACACCCCCCCACATCAGTGGAGGACTGGCTGTCCTCACCACAGTGTAGCTTCGATGGGTATCACTCATGAGCTGCTGCGTCCCCATGTCCAGCATGTGTATAGATGGGGACCAATGCTGATGCTTCTTTGGCTTCCCACAATGCTCGACCCAGTCCTTCCCCGGTGCTGAGGCTAATGCCCAGGAACCTGATATCCTCAGCCTGGAGGAGCTTGACACTGGTCTGTTTCTGGCACCCCTATCAGCCGACAGCATCAATGGAACCAACGGCCCCGCCAATGTTGATGGCTTGTGACCATCTGTTATTGCTCTGTGGTCCCTCGATGCCAATGCCTCTAATGCCAATGGCTCATACTTCTTTCACCCAAAGAGGCACTCATCTTATTGAGTCGAAGCTGACATCCTTTCAGAGACATCTGGGCACATTTGCGGCAACCCCAGACATCATGCGATGCCCCCAGGCACAGGACAGTCATCATGGAGATCTGTGATGGACATGGTTCTCAGTCACCAAGGGCATCACTTAAACCCAGACGCGGCCATGATGGGATGAAAGTAAAGGGACACTAAATCAAACTCGATGGCAGTGGCAGTCGACAGCCAGAGGGAACTGACTGCATCGCCACCCCAGGAGTAACGAATACAAAAGGAAACTTACCAAACACATCAAAAACCTTTACTAGGATGCTAAAGGAGGTCTGAGAAGGACATAGTGTCAATTGCTGGTACAGCAACCACCGCAGACTGTGAAAAATCATGTGGAACATTTTCTAAAAATAGGCCGAAAAAGACAAGGCTCACTAACTGTGATGCAGCAGCTCTGTGGAAAAGAAAAGATTGGAGATTGATGCATGGGATAGGGCATGCTATATATGCCTAATTCAAAGTTCTATAAACTTTGACATATGATCTTCGTGTCGGGGTTCCATCTGATGATGTCACCCATGTGTGAGGACTACCATCCTGCTTGTCCTTAGAGAAATAAAAGCATTAAATGCCGGCAAGTATCTATCAAAAGCAGTGAATTTGTGTTAATAGTGCTGTTAATATATGTAAACCAACTTGTGTTAGCATTTAAATAAAACCTAAGATAATGAATAACTGAGATGCAAAAATAGGCAAAATGGCTCTTTACCATGAGTAAAGTAAAAATATATATAGTAAGGGATTAAAGGGTAGAGGAAGGTACTCTTAACAAGAATTAGGTTGGTTCACCTTAAACAGAAACCTGCCGACTCACTGGGGGAGTTGTAGACTGGGAGAAAGCAGGTATTATGAGGGCCTGGAGGCAGATGGGAATAAACCTAGGAGTCCCTAAGCAGGGAGTCAAGGAAGCCAAGGCCAAACTAATTACATATCCAAGCCACAGAGAAGCTAGAAGCCAGGAAACCTAACAGGAGCCTAACCAGGGAAGGACCTAGAACTGGTAGGAAAGGCTGCTGCCTAAAGTAAACCAGTAACTGAAACTGCTTGTTTGATTACCTGCCATAAAATCTTTTGTGTTCATGAGTGATGGGCTGTCACCCTCTGTAAGTACACAGAGAAAACAAACGCACAATAAACTTGTGTTAAGATGAAGCCTGCTGTCTGAGGAGTTTTTGTAGAAGAAGCAACTCTAATCCTAATGAGCAAGAGGGAAAACCTGGCATAGATTCCAACATACATGTACTAAAATACACAGCTACATTTTGGGGAAGAATAGTTACACTTTGGGGAAGAATAGTTAAATTTTTGTATTACCTCCCACATCTCTGGGTGTACTTCTATGCACATACTTTACAATTTGTATTAATGCAACTCTTATTTGCATCTCATTAACATCAGTTGTTAATATGCATTTAAAACAATGCATTTACAACCACTGTTAACACAGTTTAGCACATCGGATTACTAATATCAGCAAACTAACAAAATTGCCAGTTTTTACAAATGTTCCTATGCCTTCTTTCTCATGCTGTCTCTGCCCCAAAATATATATATATAATAGCAAATGAGGAAGGTTTTAAACATAGAAATATAGACTAGAACAACTGATAGAAACTGTAAGGCTCATCTAGTCTACCCAATTTAATTCTTTGTGAAATGCCATAGACCCCAGTTGATCTCTGGTTTTACCATCATTTCTTCGCAAATAGGATATCCTCTGTGCGGAGTTATGCATTTGGCTGAATAAACCCAAGAGAGTGGTCAGTATAGGGGATGAAATTCTTCTATGCATTAAACAAGAGCAGAGTCTTATGACCCCAAGGTGGCCAAACAGATGGATAAGGTGACAGCAAAAGCCAGAAAGATGCTTGGGTGCATGGGCAGAGGAATGATCAGCAGAAGAAAGGAGATGATATTGTCCTTGTATAAATTCCTAATGAGTCTGCATACAGTTCTGAAGATGGCACTTTCAAAAGGATATAAAACAGGATGGAGTCGGAGGGTGACTACTAAAGTGGCCTTTGCTGTAAAGTATAAGGGGAGAAACTTAAAGAACTAAACATGTATACCCTAGAGGAAAGGCAAGAGAGAGGAGATATAATAGGGACATTTAAAGACTCCAGAGGTATCAATGCAGAGGAGGTGGGTCTCTTCCAAAGGAACTGAGACTGTGGAACGAGGGGTGGTAGGATAAGGATGAAAGGAGGTAGACCGAAGAGTAATTTAAGGAAGTATTTCTTTCTAGAAAGGATGGTGGATGCATGGTACAGGGCTAGTAAAGTCAAAAACAGTATCTGAATTTAAGAAAGCCTGGGGCAAGTACTGGGGATCTCTGAGGGAGTGGTAGGGATTGTAGAGCTGAGCATTTGTTAAAGACAGGCAGACTCGATTAGGCTGTTAAGGCCTTTTTCTTACATCCTTTCCTATATTTCTGGTTTGTTTGTTTTTTAATTATGTAACAAGGTACTATCAACCAGGATCATGCCCCCATGAGCTTATCATGTGTTGGAGCCTGATAATATGAACAAGCTGCATCTGGACTGGAGTGATGTATTTTGATCTTGTCAAAAAGAAGTTTTTCAGTCCTGCAGAGACTGCAAGCCACCACAGCCAAGGTAAAGGAATAAAAAAATACATCAAAACCCATATGTGCTCTCCTGTGAATGACAAATGTTCTGCAAGAGCCAGCATCATAGTGTTTACAAGCTGAGAAAAGGGCTGTACTGTTTAGCCTGCCTAAGAACAGCACTACACAGTTAGCAGAGGAGGAAGTCAAATGAATGCTGGGAGATCATTTAAGGTAGAAAACACACAATTTGGCTGGCTCTGTCTGTGCGTGCAGGGTGAGAATGGCCAGGAGTTGGAGCCAGAAGCCAGGAAGAGAAAAGTGTATCTGACAGCTCTGCAATCAGTTCTTCTCCAGAAGAACTAATTATCAAGAGGGAGAGATAGAATTCTGTGCTTTAAGGAACTAGAGAGACAACTGTTTTTACTTCACAGATGAGATACATGGAAAATCCCAGCAAGGGACAGAGGAGCCAGGAGACTGAGTGACTGAGAGATTTCCTTTCCAGTGATATCCAGACCCAGGGCATTTGGCTAGATTACCCTCCTAAGAGACTGAGTTAAGTAATCTAAACTTTGCACAGAGAGTATCTTAGCAGAGGAGAGAAAAGGGTTATTTGCTTGTCTTTTGTCACAAATTCAGTATCTCATCTTAATTCATTCAGTATTGCAGCCAAAGTCAAGAATAAACCCTTGCCAGAGCCACATGAGGTAGGGCAAGGAAAGAGAAGCTGATGGACTATGATTCTTTCTGTAAAGAGACTAAAACCAGGCTCGCTTTCATTTTAGTACCAAGTAAACCATTTGGGGAAGCTCCCCAGGAGAAAAAGACCTTCCACACACTGCAGTGCTCATCTATTTGGTTTGTCATCTAGCCTCTTCCACCATCAAGAGGGACTTCTTCAATTTATTGATTGTTTTTTTTCCCACACAAATTTGTGTTTGGGACAGGGTATACCACTTTCAAACTGGTGACATTGGGGTGGATCTGTTTCCCCCCCTTTTTTGATACTCAGGGGTAAAGACAATATTTATTTGAAAGCTGTGTACTTCACTGCTTTCCCCCTAACCTTTCTCTATTAGCATTCCTTATTTATTTATTTATTACTATCCATATCAATATGTTGGTTGCTCTGGCTAACAGGTCATACCCAATGTTATTTTTGCATTGCTTGATTTAAAATAAAAAAAAAACCTGAAAGTTTATATTAAACTTCACTACTGTACTTTTCCCATTTAATGTTCTGGTTGGATTTACTGTCTATTTATTTATTTATTTATTTATTTAGCACTTTTATATACCGACTTTCCAATAACAGAGTTACTGATCAATTCGGTTTACATTCTAAACAGAAACATTGACAAGTTAATGTCTTACAATGAACAGGTAGCAGGAACTTGGATACAGATATATGGGGTTAATAACATAACGTAAATGCTACGGAGCCAAATGTTGGCTAAGGAAATAGGTGATAAGTATAAGGCTGGGTATTTGATTTTTAGACTGCCAAGGATTCATAGATGACCTGATAGTTCTTTGGGGGTACTAGAGAGAACTAGAGATGATTTATATAGTTCTCTACTGGTTACCAAAGAAGGGATCCTTGGCAGGGAAAGTTCCGCAGATTGATGATTATGAGAAAGCTTGGTTGAATAACCAGGTCTTTAGTCTTTTTTTAAATGTAGTAGGGCATTGCACTGATTTGAGGTCTGACGGGAGAGCATTCCAGAGTTTGGGACCGGCTGTAGAGAAGGCTCTTTTGCTTAATGCTGACTTCATCGGTGGAATCTGAAGGTTGTTTCTGTAGGCTTGTCTCACTGGTCTAGTGGAGGTGTGGAGTTGGAGAGGTATTTTGAGCTCGAGTGGGGCAATGTTATGTAGTGCCTTGTGGATTGATGAGAGCACTTTGAAGAGTATCCTGAATTTGACGGGAAGCCAGTGTAGGCTTTTTAAAATGGGTGAGATGTGTTCTCTTTTGTTAGTCTTGGTTAGGATCCTTGCTGAAGCATTTTGCAACATCTGAAGAGGTTTTATGGCGTTTGCAGGGAGGCCCAGTAGTAGTGAATTGCAGTAATCTATTTTAGTAAGAATGATTGCCTGTAGAACTAATCGGAAATCTTGAAAATGGAGGAGAGGTCTCAGTCTTTTCAAGACTTGTAATTTGAAGAATCCATCCTTTATGATGTTCTTGATGAGAGATCTGTAGTTCATTTGGTTATCTAGTATAACTCCTAGATTTCTGACTTGTGGTGACAATATTAATTGCGAAGACAGGTTGGTAATTGGGTGTGTGTAGGTTTTGTCTTGGGAGATGAGTAGGTATTCTGTTTTGTTTTGATTGAGGATCAGATTGAGGCTTGTGAGCAAGTTGTTGATGGCTTGTTGGCATGTGTTCCAGAAGTCCAGAGTTTTTTGGAGAGATTCGGTAATTGGAATCAGTATCTGAACATCGTCTGCGTATAAGTAGTAGATAAGATTTAGGTTGAGGAGGAGCTGGCAGAGTAGGAGCAGGTATATATTGAATAAGGTTGGTGAGAGTGAAGATCCTTGTGGGACTCCCAAGTTGCAGGTGACTGGTTGAGATTCCTCCTTGTTGACCTTGACTTTATAATGTCTGTTCTGTAGGAATGATTTGAACCAGTTGAGGGCCACATCTCTTATACCAATGTCTGACAGACGATCTATTAAAGTGTTATGATTTACAGTGTCAAATGCTGCAGTTAGGTCTAGGAGGATGAGAAGACAAGGCTGTCTTTTTTCAAGATTCAGTAAGATGGAGTCCGTTAATGAGATTAGGAGGGTTTCCGTGCTTCGAGATTTGCGGAAGCCGAACTGCGATGGGGAGAGGATGTTGTTATTGTTTAGGTATTCTGTTAGTTGTTTATTTGCCACTCGGAATACTAGTAAAAAGATTAATTACAGTTTTATTCTGGTGATGATTTTTTTCTGATCTGTGTTGCCAAAAGTGAGAGGTTGTTTGGGAAGAGCACAGAATTGTGGTATCGGGGTGACCAGGACCCTGTCTCATCCCCCACTCAGGCTACGAACCCGAAGATAAATCATATTAGTAAATAAAATTTCTCATGTGGTACTACCCACCCCAAGCATAGGGGTAATTCATAGTCTGGACCAAGGGGGGGGGGGGGTTTACAATTATAAAAAATACAATTATATCTTTCTTACATACCTTTTAATGGGTATAAGCATGTGCGCTGCATTATGCATCTACAACCCAGCGTTACATAGTTACCTCTAAACATATGATACACACATAGAAATACCTATCATAACTCTTGAGATGCTATGAAACTTATTCTTCAACACTTAAACTAGTAAGTTATTCTTTTATTGTTGTAATGCGACCGTTGCTGCCCGATGTCTCCACTACGCCCACCTTACCTCTTTGGCAACTCCCTCTTTACCTGTTGGAAGTTTGGCTGCCGCAGCATCATCTTGTCATTTTCCTCCGGTGCCCCCGGAGTGGCTGGACGCTGCACACCGCCATGTTTCCCAGCAGCCTAAGGGTGCGACTCAAGTACCAGCAGTGGCGCGAACCTCAGGGACGTCCCCCTGAGGTGACGTCATCTTCACAGGATATTTAAGGTCTCAGAAATCGCTAACGAATCGAGTTAGCAAGGGCTTTCCTCCAGGTATTGGCGGATGGGAATATCTACGCAGACCTTGCTACTCTGCCTCCTCGGACTTTCCAGGGGTACCCACTCCTCGGGGGCCTTGCTTTCTCTTTGCTTTTCAGATTGCAGTCTGGAATTGGTACTCACTCCTCGAGGGCCCTCGTTCCCGGACTTGCTACTGAATACCACTTCTGCCTGGAAGTCATCGCTGCCTACAACACCAGTGAGTTACATTGCTCTCCAGAGCGTTCCCTGGAACCAGGTACTCACTCCTCGAGAGCCTACTTCATTCCAGCTCCTGGGCTGCTTCTAAGAGACTATTGTGTGAGTGTTACCATCAAAGTTCTGTTCATGAACTCTGCATACTCTGCCCACTCACTATATTCAGTTTCTCTACAGCTCAGTTATCCAGGATCGCTGTTCCAGTATCTGAGGGACTACAGCCCAGCCGGGCACTTTCAGCTCACTACTGCCATCTCTGGTGGTTCCATATACTGTTTAATAAAAGAACTAGTGTGTGTCTGTCTCCATATTCTGAGCCTGACAGATGGTCCCTCTCGGGATCTTCCCCCGGGGGTGTGGTCATCTGCCACTGGCCCAATGATCCACCCACAACTACCACGAACACCATCAGTCACTGTAAGAGATGACACCTCCCACAGGGTTCCATCCTGTGGGGACTTGCAGCGATAGGCTAGCTCTAGGCAGAGATGGACACAGAGATAAAGCTTTATTGTACTACAACGTAGATGGTAATCCGAGGATCGGGTGATGATTCCAGCTAGGAGAGGAGAAACCAGATGATGATGTTCTGCTGTAGGTTGCAGAGTGGAAAAGGCAGTTCCTCAGTCTCACCAGACCCGCGGTGCAGGATAGGTCAAGTCTCTATGGAGAGAGAGATGAGACAAAGCAAGATAGAATAGTTGCGGCAGTACTCACTCTGATGCTGGTAGTTGTAGTAAGGGAGAGCCCCGAGGAGCGGAGGTCTCGGACAAGCAAGGCCCCCGAGGAGCGGGTGCCATAGGCGTCCTGGTAAAAGGTAGACAACCCCGAAGGGTAAATAGGAGCAAGGCAAGGCCCCGAGGAGCGGGTACTTTAGGCGTCCTTGTTGGTAGCAGATACCCCAGAGGGTAAAAAGGAGCAAGGCAAGACCCCCGAGGAGCAGGTACCTTAGGTGTCCTTGTTGGTAGCAAATAACCCCGGAGGGTAAAGAGGAGCGAGGCAAGGCCCCCGTGGAGCGGGTACCTAAGTCGTCCTGGAGCGAGAGTACACAGAGCGGGAGTGTCTGGTAACAAGGAGAGAAGCATGGAGGATTCCTTGCTAACTCGTAGTTGGTATCGAAAATGGAGTTTAAATATCAGAGCTAGTGATGTCATGCAGTGGGGACGCCCCCGAGGTTCCTGCCATGACGCATGTAAAAGGACAGGGTTGCGTGCGTGCACGTGCCCTAGGTGACTCCTGGAGAAGGATGACGAACGCAATCGCCCATGCCGGACCGAGAACGCCAGATGGTTTGGTGTGGAGAAGCGGAGGCAGCCATCTTACCAAAATGGACTGAGTCAGGCAGAAAAAAGGTAAGCAACAGAGGGCGCAGCCGTCTGCGACCAAGGGCATAACATTTATCTTGACAGGAAGCATTTTATGCACAATGCTATTGTAAATTACTTAAAGTGGAACATATTTTTGCAGATATGACAGCTAACAACTTATTATTAAATGGTTATTATATCAGAAGTCCACAATTATATATAACATCTGAGCACCACTATAAAATATTTTTATAAAGTGTCTCAGAAACAATGACTATACTGAATATTCTAATCTGTATGAGTATTATTATATCCTTGCAAAGCTCAGCAGAATTTTATGGCTTTCTGTGTTGTGGGGGGTGGTAGGAAATGATAAAAGTCATGTTATAAACACAATAGATTCCACTAAAGTACAAAGCACTATTGTTGATGTAACCACACACTCTAGATGACTGAAGGCACTTTAGTCATTTTTACTTTACTGAATTTATAGGGCACTTAATGCATATTCCTTAAACACTTCAATGCACTTGGATTACAGGGTTAATTAAATATAAGCTTACATTATAGGTAGGGTTTTTGATTTTAGGTGTTTATAAATTACAGATTTGGTGTTTCTTGTCCAACTAATTAGTGCTTTTTTGTGGGTACCAAAAATCATTGTTTTTGCAGCCCAGGCACTATTGTTGGGTACCTTTGCTGATTGAATTAAACACATGCAGTACATTTCTGCAGCTGAAGAGTCATTAGCATGGAAAAGGCACAAAAACAAAACAGAGGATCCAGGGTAGGCAAAGGAGAGACAAGAGAGTACTAGGAGAAGTGGTGTTTTTCAAATAAATATATTTTATTTTTTTCGCATCAGGGTGTTTTATCAGGTTTATTGGTTAAAATCTAAAATGAGAAACTCTAATTAATGGTAATTAGAAGAAACTTTTTGAAAAACATAATATTTTTATCTGAATAGATTATGATGAAATTTTATTTTCTAGTAATAATAGTGCCCTTTTTGGAAGTACTTACTGTAGAATAATGGCCCTCAACTTTAACAGGAAAGACTAAGTCTCAACTGTAATCAAGGGTGGATACCTACAACAAAGGAGCTACTTCTTAAATAGATTAAGTTCCTGTGATTAATAATTGTTCAAATACCTAGACATATCACGATGTACCTTAAGAAATGTAGTCGTCATCACAAACCCAAGATAAAACTGTACTGTATGTTTGATTATCTATGACCTCAGAAACTCAACTGGCAATGCTCTGCAGCCTGTTTATATTACTAAATAAATTAAAAGTAAAATCGGACAAGTTTTTCGAGAAAAAAACAAAAGACAGTGATGGATATGGTGATGTAAACAGATCAGATGCACAGTGTTTTAAACCATAGTCTGAATTACTATTTAAAAGTAGCCATAAGGCAATCAGAAATAGTGATGGCTAACAAATTAGCAATCTTATAGGCTTATTTACTAAACTACATTAAAGCCAGGCTCCTATCCAAATACCACTGGGAGGCTCTTCTAGGTGGAGAGAGAGGAATTGGAGGTGGGTGGGGCAGCAGCACAGGTGGGGTTTGATTTCTTGCATTATTATTGCTGAGAGAGGATGTGAACATGGTGTGGCTTACAATTTTACATGTGGGGAGGAAGGATGCCAGTGAGAGAGGGCCACTTATAATTTTACTCGTGGGGAGGAAGGATGCCAGTGAGAGAGGGCCACTTACAAGTTTACTCATGGGGAGGAAGGATGCCAGTGAGAGAGGGCCAATTACAAGTTTACATGTGGGGAGGAAGGATGCCAGTGAGAGAGGGCCACTTACAATTTTACTCGTGGGGAGGAAGGATGCCAGTGAGAGAGGGCCACTTACAATTTTACTCGTGGGAAGGAAGGATGCCAGTGAGAGAGGGCCACTTACAATTTTACATGTGGGGAGGAAGGATGCCAGTGAGAAAGGGCCACTTACAAGTTTACATGTGGGGAGGAAGGATGCCAGTGAGAAAGGGCCACTTACAATTTTACATGTGGGGAGGAAGGATGCCAGTGAGAGAGGGCCACTTATAATTTTACTCGTGGGGAGGAAGGATGCCAGTGAGAGAGGGCCACTTATAATTTTACATGTGGGGAGGAAGGATGCCAGTGAGAGAGGGCCACTTACAAGTTTACTCGTGGGGAGGAAGGATGCCAGTGAGAGAGGGCCACTTACAAGTTTACTCGTGGGGAGGAAGGATGCCAGTGAGAGAGGGCCACTTACAAGTTTACTCATGGGGAGGAAGGATGCCAGTGAGAGAGGGCCACTTACAAGTTTACATGTGGGGAGGAAGGATGCCAGTGAGAGAGGGCCACTTACAATTTTACTCGTGGGGAGGAAGGATGCCAGTGAGAGAGGGCCACTTATAATTTTACATGTGGGGAGGAAGGATGCCAGTGAGAGAGGGCCACTTACAAGTTTACTCGTGGGGAGGAAGGATGCCAGTGAGGGAGGGCCACTTACAAGTTTACATGTGGGGAGGAAGGATGCCAGTGAGAGAGGGCCACTTACAAGTTTACTCGTGGGGAGGAAGGATACCAGTGAGAGAGGGCCACTTACAATTTTACATGTGGGGAGGAAGGATGCCAGTGAGAGAGGGCCACTTACAAGTTTACATGTGGGGAGGAAGGATGCCAGTGAGAGAGGGCCACTTACAAGTTTACTCGTGGGGAGGAAGGATGCCAGTGAGAGAAGGCCACTTACAATTTTACATGTGGGTAGGAAGGATGCCAGTGAGAAAGGGCCACTTACAAGTTTACATGTGGGGAGGAAGGATGCCAGTGAGAGAGGGCCACTTACAATTTTACATGTGGGGAGGAAGGATGCCAGTGAGAAAGGGCCACTTACAAGTTTACTCGTGGGGAGGAAGGATGCCAGTGAGAGAGGGCCACTTACAATTTTACATGTGGGGAGGAAGGATGCCAGTGAGAGAGGGCCACTTACAAGTTTACTCGTGGGGAGGAAGGATGCCAGTGAGAGAGGGCCACTTACAAGTTTACTCGTGGGGAGGAAGGATGCCAGTGAGAGAGGGCCACTTACAATTTTACATGTGGGGAGGAAGGATGCCAGTGAGAAAGGGCCACTTACAAGTTTACTCGTGGGGAGGAAGGATGCCAGTGAGAGAGGGCCACTTACAATTTTACATGTGGGGAGGAATGATGCCAGTGAGAAAGGGCCACTTATAATTTTACATGTGGGGAGGAAGGATGCCAGTGAGAGAGGGCCACTTACAATTTTACATGTGGGGAGGAAGGATGCCAGTGAGAGAGGGCCACTTACAATTTTACATGTGGGGAGGAAGGATGCCAGTGAGAAAGGGCCACTTATAATTTTACATGGGGGGAGGAAGGATGCCAGTGAGAAAGGGCCACTTATAATTTTACATGTGGGGAGGAAGGACGCCAGTGAGAGAGGGCCACTTATAATTTTACATGTGGGGAGGAAGGATGCCAGTGAGAGAGGGCCACTTACAATTTTACATGTGGGGAGGAAGGATGCCAGTGAGAGAAGGCCACTTACAATTTTACATGTGGGGAGGAAGGATGCCAGTGAGAGAGGGCCACTTATAATTTTACATGTAGGGAGGAAGGATGCCAGTGAGAGAGGGCCAGTTACAATTTTACATGTGGGGAGGAAGGATGCCAGTGAGAGAGGGCCACTTATAATTTTACATGTGGGGAGGAAGGATGCCAGTGAGAGAGGGCCACTTACAATTTTACATGTGGGGAGGAAGGATGCCAGTGAGAGAGGGCCAGTTACAAGTTTACATGTGGGGAGGAAGGATGCCAGTGAGAGAGGGCCAGTTACAATTTTACATGTGGGGAGGAAGGATGCCAGTGAGAGAGGGCCACTTATAATTTTACATGTGGGGAGGAAGGATGCCAGTGAGAGAGGGCCACTTATAATTTTACATGTGGGGAGGAAGGATGCCAGTGAGAGAGGGCCACTTCTAATTTTACATGTGGGGAGGAAGGATGCCAGTGAGAGAGGGCCAGTTACAATTTTACATGTGGGGAGGAAGGATGCCAGTGAGAGAGGGCCACTTATAATTTTACATGTGGGGAGGAAGGATGCCAGTGAGAGAGGGCCACTTACAATTTTACATGTGGGGAGGAAGGATGCCAGTGAGAGAGGGCCAGTTACAATTTTACATGTGGGGAGGAAGGATGCCAGTGAGAGAGGGCCACTTATAATTTTACATGTGGGGAGGAAGGATGCCAGTGAGAGAGGGCCACTTATAATTTTACATGTGGGGAGGAAGGATGCCAGTGAGAGAGTTACAATTTTACTCGTGGGGAGCAAGGATGCCAGTGAGAGAGGGCCACTTATTTATTTATTTATTTAAATTCTTTTAATATACCGATGCTCAAGACGAGGTCTTATCGTACCGGTTTACAATGGAACTAGGGGAAAACCAATTAACAACAATATAGAAGGTAAAGTTACATTGAACAGGGAGCATAAACATGGGCATAGGAGGAAAAGACAGATTCAAACCTAAAACAACTGGAGAGAACTAGAATAATAGTGAGACATATGAAGATTATAAGGTTGCTGAAATTGGCTGGGGATTTATCTTAGGTAGAGCATAACATTTCCAAAGGAGGGGAGAGCAGGGGAGGTAATGGGGGGGGGGGGGAAGAGGGGGGAAATAGGGAAAGGGTAGGTAGGTGGGAGAGTCAATATAGGTTGAAGGGGCTACTTCAACTGTATGCTTGGGCGAACAGCCAGGTTTTCAGCTTTTTTCTGAAGGATAGATGGCATTGTTCCTGGCGTATATCGGGGGGAAGATAATTCCAATGGAGCGGACCCGCTGTCGAGAGTGCTCATTTATGAATGGAGTTGTGGACCATGGCTTTGCTTGGGGGAGCCTGGAGAGAGCCTTTATATGTTGATCTGATCGGCCTTGTGGAGGCATGAAGTTCAAGAGGGATGGAGAGTTGGAGTGATGATTGTTGGTGGAGCGATTTATGAATAATAGTAAGAGTCTTGAAGAGTATTCTGTAGTGGATGGGAAGCCAGTGTAGGATTTTAAGGACTGGAGTGATGTGATCCTTACGACGTGCGTTCGTAAGAATCCTGGCCGCGGCATTTTGTAGCATCTGTAGGGGTTTGGTAGAAGAGGCGGGGAGACCGAGTAGTAGTGCATTGCAGTAGTCAATTTTTGAAAATAGAATGGAAGTTAATATCTAAAGGGGCATGAAGCCCCTTTAGATATTAAGCCCCTTTTAAACTTATAATTTTACATGTGGGGAGGAAGGATGCCAGTGAGAGAGGTCCACTTACAAGTTTACTTTTGGGGAGGAAAGATGCCAGTGAGAGAGAGCCAATTACAAGTTTACTCATGGGGAGGAAGGATGCCAGTGAGAGAGGGCCACTTACAATTTTACATGTGGGGAGGAAGGATGCCAGTGAGAGAGGGCCACAGTAGGTTTATTTTTGGGAAGAGGTTGTTTCTGTGCAAGAGTGGGATGGGATTTTACCTTGAGGCTTCATGCCCCTTTAGATATTAACTGGGTGAGGAGCCAAGAGCATGACAGGTGCCTTAGCATATAGATGCATTCATGATACTTAAATACACCTCTCGAGGCACAGTTAACTACCATGGCAAAATTCACAAGTTGTGTTATTTTAAGGAAAGTAAGTGACAACTCAAAAGCTATAGCTAATTTACTTCTACAGCCACTAAGCTCTAATTTTTTTTTGCAGGAGCTGTCCCACTTTGGGGGGTGGGGGATGACAATGATAGTGGGAACCCTCCCTCAAAAAAATGTTGTGGCTCTATGGCATTTGTTTTGACTTGTGCCTAAACACTGCAGGACAAAACAAAGCAGCTAGTGGACCTTTAGGTGCGTTGGCAGCCCCAACCTCAACAGACCTCCATTGCCTTAAAGGGCTGGTTGCTGAAAAAAAAACATAAAAAATGATCAAGTAGAATGGGGGTCAGATTTGACCCCTAGCTCAACCCGGAGCTACCACTCAAAGTGGCCCTGACACCCATACGTAAAAAAAGAATAGTAGTTTCTCATGGTCATGCCCTCACCACCCCATGTTCAATAAAACACATTCCCCCACCCCCCTTTTCCAAAGACAACAGGGCACCCTAACTTCCCCCATCCAAATGTATAAAGCAATTTGCTGGAGCTAGAGTGCACCCTCTTCCTCCCAAATGTTTAACAAAAAATATCATTGGGTTCAATGCTGGCACTAGTTATAGGGAAGTTGAGTCTGAGATGCCCAAATATAACAGGCAGTATAGAGGGAAAGGCGCTTCGGTTTCTTAGCTATAGGCACCATTAGTCTGTCAGTATGCTTAACAGGTGACTGAAAGGCATGCGTCCAGCTAAATTCGTGCTGAAAAATATATACATCCAAAATTTAGGCGTCCCAAACGTAGGCGTCCATAACTTAAGTACACAACCCTGTGCTTGATGAGCGCTCAACAAACTAAGTGCCCTCAATGCAGCCCATATTTTGCATACAGGGAAGCGTGTGCCTAATACAGATGCTGCTACCACCTAGATGCCCAAGCAGGTGTCCAAAAAACTGGACACAGAACCTGGATGCACAACCAGATGCACTTGCACAAATTGACGGTTCTTAAGAAGGCAAACTAATGCACAGGAAAAACATGCAAAATGCCGCTGCAGCCTACCACGCAGCACACAGAGAAAAGCCTAAGAGCGAGGCCTAGCCCAAAAAGGCTGGTCAACCCGCCAGGCTGCTCATGTCCCTTAACCTCCCTCAGGATTGAGAATGAACATCATTTCAGTGCACTGAGCACAGAGACCAAAGGAAAGAGGAAGCCCTACAAAAAAGCCTCCTCAGTTTTGTTTTGTTTTTTTAAGCTTTACCTAAGTTCATCCCATCCCAGTTGAGTACAGAGATAGTCTCCGGCTGCGGGAAAAGAGAGCAAATACCGTCACCACTGTGCTTGGCTTCCTGCACCCGCTGCCTTTCAGCCGTTTTAACAGCTAAGTCCATGCCGGCTGATAAAACCAGCTACCGGACCAAGGAACTCATCTGAGGGATCATGGAAATAACCTCTGGAATTCTCAATTGGAGGGGGGACCATTTGGTATCACCAAGGGAGAGCAGGGCTAATTCAATTTCCTTCTTTCTTTCTCCTTCTAAAACTTGACGCAATCCCCAATAGGGAGATGCACGTCCACCATCTGCTTGAGATGGAGAATACTGGCATGCTGATTTCACTGCAGGAGTATATATATATATAATATATATACACTGTGATGTCGGCTTTGCTCTGTCTCTACCTGCTGGTAGAAGTGCATAACCCACCGGTTCTGCATTTATCTGTCTGGATGCTAAGAAATACATATTAATAAGCTACTTTGCATGCATTTACATGAGACCTGACTCGTTCATTTTGAGCTGCATTAGGACTGTTTTTTTTTCACACACTACAGTTCTATGCAAAACTTTAGGTGCCCCTGGTCAAATACTATGTTTCAATGAATCCCTAAGTTTACAGAAGCTGACATAACTTCTACATAGTATAAAATTAAACATGACTGCTTTCTGCAACTTTTAATGCAAAATTAGTATTTGCTGATTTTAACAGATTGAAAATAATAAAAACTTTAATATGACATGTGCAAGAGTTTGAACATCCTTTCAGTGTGTAACACCCCCTTTGGCCAAAATAACAGTTTCCAAATATTTCTTGTAATCTGCTAAGAGCCTTTCTATTTTTACTTTTGGAAATGTTTCCCACTCTTCCTCACAGAACTCTTCTAATCAGATATATTCTTAAGTCTCCTTTCATGCACTCCCCATAGATTTTTACTAATATTCATATCTGGGGAACGTGAAGTCCATTTTTAAACCTTCACCTTTCTTCCCTGTAAGTACTTCATGGTTGATTTTGAGGTATATTTTGGAACCATGACTTTCTGAAATATCCAACTGCTTTTCAGCTTCAGTTTCTACATTGATTGTGGAACTTAGCTTCTAGGATATTTTCCAAATAGTTTCAGTGTTATCAAAGTTTTGCTTTGCAAACTTCAGACAATGCCTTTTGTGATGGGGTCAGAGAAAAGGTTTCCTTCTGACAACTCTCCCAAGCAGAAACATAGAACATAGAAATGTCAGCAGAAGAAGACCAAACGGCCCATCCAGCCTGCCCAGCAAGCTTCCACACTTAGGGGTAGATTTTAAAAAAGGGCGCCTTCGCGTACTTTTGTAGGCGCATACAAAAGTACGCTAAAATCCTGGATCGGTGCCGCAAGGCTGCCTATTTCGTGTAGCCGGCGCGCGCCGAGCCGCGCAGCCTGCCGCCATTCCCTCCAAGGCAGCTCCGAAATCGGAGCGGCCTCGGAGGGAATTCGCTATCGCCCTCCCCTCCCCTTCCCCTCCCTTCCTCTACCTAACCCACCCCCCCCCCCCCCGGCCCTGTCTAAACCCCCCCCTACCTTTGTTGGGGGATTTACGCCTCCCGGAGGGAGAAGTAAATCCCCGCGTGCCAGCAGGCCGCTGGCGCGCCTAGACGCAACCCGGGGGCGGTTCCGGAGGGCGCGGCCAAGCCCCCAGACCGCCCCGGCCGAAACCACGCCCCCCGGCCCACCCCCAAAAAGCTGTGCCGATCGGCCCCGCCCCCCTCGGAAAACCCCGGGACTTACGCAAGTCCCGGGGCTCTGCGCCCGCCGGTAGGCCTATGGAACATAGGCGCACCGGCGCGCAAGGCCCTGCTCGCGTAAATCCGGGCGGATTTACGCGAGCAGAGCTCTTAAAATCCACCCCTTATTTTTTTTCTCATTTTTATCTGTTACTCTTGGCCCTCATTAGTAACTTTTTGGTTCTAGTTACCTTCCACCCCCACCATTGATGTAGACAACAGTGCTGGAGCTGCATCTAAGTGAAGTATCAAACTTAATTGGTTAGGGGTTGTAACCGCCGCAATAAGCAAGCTACTCCCACACTTATTTGTTTACCCAGCCTGTGCAATTCAATCCTTCTTGGTTGTTGTCTGAATATAAATCGTCTTTTCTTCATTCCCCCTTGCCATTGAAGCAGTGAGCTGCGCTGGATACGTATTCCAAGTGAAGTATCAGGCTTAATTGATTCGGGGTAGTAACCGCAATAACAAGCAAGCTACACCCATGCTTATTTGTTTACCCAGACTATGCAATTCAGTCCTTGTTGGTTGTTGTCTAAATGTAAATCTTCTATCTTCATTCCCCCCTGCCTTTGAAGCAGAGAGCTATGCTGGATATGTATTGAAAGTGAAGTATCAGGCTTATTTGGTTTGGGATAGTAACCGCCGCAACAAGCAAGCTACTTCCCCGCTTTTTTGTGAATGCAAATCCTTTTTTCCACATTTCCTCTTGTCGTTGAAGCATAGAGCAATGTTGGAGTTGCATTAACCATGTGTATGTTTATTAATTAAGGGTATTAATCACCAGGTAGTAGCTGTCGTCCCCGTAAGCCCCCTATGCCTCTTCTCTTAATTCACATCCTCTAGACTTTATGGATCCACAGTGTTTATTCCACGCCCCTTTGAAATCCTTCACAGTTTTGGTTTTCACCACTTCCTCTGGAAGGGCATTCCACCACCCTTTCCGTGAAGAAATACTTCCTGACATTGGTTCTTAGTCTTCCTCCCTGGAGTTTTAAATTGTGATCCCTGGTTTTGCTGATTTCTTTCTAACGGAAAAGGTTTGTCGTTGAATTTGGATCATTAAAACCTTTCAAGTATCTGAAAGTCTGTATCATATCACCCCTGCTCCTCCTTTCCTCCAGGGTGTACATATTTAGATTCTTCAATCTCTCCTCATAAGTCATTTGATGAAGACCATCCACCTTTTTGGTCGCCCTTCTCTGGACCGCCTCCATCCTGTCTCTGTCCCTTTGGAGATACGGTCTCCAGAACTGAGCACAGTACTCCAGGTGAGGCCTCACCAAGGACCTGTTCAAGGGAATAATCACTTCCCTTTTCTTACTCGATATTCCTCTCTCTATGCAGTCCAGCATTCTTCTGGCTTTAGCTATCACCTTGTCACATTGTTTCGCCGACTTCAGATCGTTAAACACTATCACCCCAAGGTCTCTCTCCTGCTCCGTGCACATCAGCCCTTCACCCCCCATCGAATACAGTTCTTTCGGATTTCCACACCCCATATGCATGACTCTGCATGTCTTGGCATTGAATCTCAGCTACCATATCTTTGACCACTCTTCCAACTTCCTTAAATCCCGTCTCATTCTCTCCACTCTTTCCGGTGTGTCCACTCTGTTGCAGATCTTAGTGTCATCCGCAAAAAGACAAACCTTACCTTCTATCCCGTCCGCAATATCGCTCACAAAGATATTGAACAGAACCGGTCCCAACACTGATCATTGTGGCACTCTGCTTAACATCGCTCTCTCTTCAGAGGAAGTTCCATTTACCATCACACATTGTCTTCTGTCCGTCAACCAGTTTGCAATCCAGACCACCACCTCGGCACTCACTCCTAAGCTTCTCATTTTATTCACAACCCTCCTGTGTGGTACCGTATCAAAAGCTTTGCTGAAATCCAAGTAGATGACTTCGAGTGCTCTTCCTCGATCTAATTCCCTAGTCACCCAGTCAAAAAAGTCAATCAGATTTGTCTGACAGGATCTTCCCCTCGTGAATCCATGCTGCCTCTGGTCCAGCAATTCTTCCGACTGTAGATAGTTCACTATTCTTTCTTTCAGCAGCGACTCCATTACTTTTCCCACTACCGAGGTGACGCTAACCAGCCTGTAGTTTCCAGCCTCCTCTCTGCTCCCACTCTTGTGAAGCTGAACCACCACCGCTCTTCTCCAATCACTCGGCACCACTCCCGTTTCTAGGGATCTTTTGAACAGGTCACACAGCGGAGCTGCCAGCACATCTCTGAGCTCCCTCAGTATCCTTGGATGAACCTCATTAGTGGGAAAAGGCCATGGTGCCCCCTGATGACATCACCACCTCCAGCCCTATAAAATGGCCCTTCAGAAGCCCTTACTTTGCTTCGGCCATAGGTCCTCCTACTTTGAGCAATGCATGTGGCCAGTGTCCTTTGTTCTGTTAGTGCAGATGCATTTAAAAATGATTTGGACAAGTTCCTGGAGGAAAAGTCCATTAACCATTATTAAGGTAGAATTGTAGAAATCCACTGCTTATTCTTGGGATAAGCAGCTTGGACTCTGTCTACCCCTTGGGAATCTGCCAGGTACTTGTGACCTGGCTTGGCCACTGTTGGAAACAGAATAATGGACTTGATGGACCTTTGGTCTGACCCAGTATGGCAAGTCTTATCAGAGCCATAGCCAGGCCATTTGGCACTTATGGCCAAGTGAAAGAGTGCACCCTCACCGTTAACACAACATACAATACCATGAGCTGGGAGACTTTGCTATATGGAGGGGGCTTTGAGTTTTCTTTTGACCCAGCAGTTTCCTCTTGCTCCTTTGGGCTTCCTAGTCAATCAGAACTAGTACACAGATCCTGGCACCATCAGCCTTCATTCACAACTACTGAGAATCTTTTTTCCCCTTATTTTATATCCCTTCCAAGCATTGTAGTGTCAGTCCAGGGCTGAGGGCCGTGCACCAGGGCTCCCTTCAGAAGCCTGCATTCATGGACCCCCAATCCAACCATCAGGTGTCAGCCCCCTCCCAGTCACACCCTCCCCACATACAATTAAAAATTAATCATTCATAATGCTAGACTTTACATGAACAAGGACATTCTAAGGTACAAATATCACATACAACATGTATATTATATTTACATGCACTGCTGTGGCGCCAAACAGAAAACCCTGCAAAAGAAAAAAGGAAAAAAAAAGGCATTTGGAACCCATATGCTTTTAGGCCTATTGTAACATGTATTGGGTGTAGGCTTGGCCCTCAGAGCATTCAAACAGTAACAACCTACCTATGAAAAGACAACACTGTTGATATTACACAAGGCCCTAAAACACAAATATACCTCCTACTAGGAAAACAGAATAAGTCAGGCTGCTATAGATCCCTACACAGAAACTACACGCTAGCAGAGAACATCTCCTTGTTCACACATGCAGAACATAGACAGACACTCACTAAATATTGAAAAAAGAGACCATATAGTATAAATAGAAACATACAGACAAAAACTGAACCAGAAACTGCAACAATCCAGACTCTGTATGCAGTAAAGCTTGGGAGAAATCACCATTCCTCATAAAACATCAAACAACAAAATCAAGAAATATAAATCATAACAGTAAAACCATACTAATAAAAATTATATTTAAAAAAAACTGATGAATAAAACATGCAATAATTACAAATTCATATGAAACTTTTCCAAATGCTAATAAAATATTTCAAAACAACTGATACATCAAACACCCAATAATTAAAACTAAGGATAAAATAAATCTCCTACTGTCCATACCTGGGAAATTTTGATTTCCAGATGTCCTGAAATGGTCATGGATTAGCAGGGAGAGGGGAGAGGGTTATTGTGTATATGGTCAACCATACACACACACATACACACACTCATTCATTCTGTCTCACATGCTCAATCATACATATACACTCAGTTGCTCTCTTTCACATGCTCAATCATACAAACATACGCTCAGTCATGCTCTCTCATATGCTCAATTACACACACACACACACACACTCATTTGCTCTCTTTTGCATGCTTAGTAATACCCACTCACTAGTTTGCTGTCTCTCACTTGCTCACACACACATACTCATTTGCATGCTCAATAATACCTTCTTGCTCATTCACTTTCTTTCACATGCTCATACACACTCACGCTTATTAACTCTCTCTCACATGCTCAATCATACACACGTTTACTCTCTTTCACATACGCAATCATACACATGCTCATATGCTCTCTCACGTGCACAATCATACCACACACTCATAAGCTCTCACATGCTTAATCATACATACACAATCATGTTGTTACATACTTAATCACACACATTCATATGTTCTCTTTCACATTTTCAATCATACACACAGGCTCATATGCTCTCTCTCTCTTTCTCTCACACTCACACACACACACACACACACACACACACAAATATGCTCTTTATTTTCACCTCTAGAAGCAAAGGGCAGCAACAGCAGCAGTCTCCTCCTCAGCCATTAGGGCTCACCAGACTTCCTATTGCTTCTAGCCTCCAGGTTTGCTGCTCCTACTTCTGACTGTGGGGAGGGGGGCTGGAGCAAGAGAAGGAAGGTCAGTGCTTCTTGGGCCATGCTACTTCTCACTGTGGGGGCAGGGAAGGAAGGACAATGCTTCCTATGATATTACAGGTTGCACTGTTTCTCACTGCTGGGGTGGGGGAGGAGGAGAAGCAGATGAGGTTCCGTGTGGAGTTGGCTTAGCTGTTTCTCATTGCCAGGCTGGGAGAGGGAGAAGGAAACCGATGCTTTTTTGTGGACCTATGAGCTGAGCTTATCTTCACCTCCTGGGCTAGGAGACAGCGAAGGAGGCCGATGCTTTTCGCAACCCCGTGGACCAGTCTGCACTGGTGCTCTTTATTGCTGGTGCAGGGAGAGAGAGGAGGAGGGTGGGCTCGCACTGATCTTCACTGCCGAGGTGGGAAAATGGAGGAGGACGATGAAGCTTTTTAAAGCCCCGTAGGCTGCTGTGCTCTCATTGCTGGTGCAGGAGGAGACAGTGCTTCCTACACAGTAGTGCCTATGATGGATGGCACCTATGGCTGTGGCCACATTGGCCGTAGGCTAGCTACGGCTCTGAGTCTTATGTACTTATGTTCTCTGATTTCACTTACAATCTGATTGGATTCCTGCTAGCTAAGAATCCTGAGAGGCATTTTACCTTTTTATACTCCTCAAAATGTGTCTCCACATTAATATCTTTGATAATAGAGTTGCCCAGCAGAAGGAGCTTTTTGTTTTGAGATCTTTTGATTGTGCTTTGAGGATTTTGCATGTAATGGCTGTCTTCATCTCTGAAACTTCAGATTCCATTTCCAGAGCATTAAAATTTTCCAATGCAGTAAAAGATTTTGCCACTAGAGATATCAGAGGATGTAAGTAAAGAAGTCTTGTTCCCTAATAAAGGAAGAAGAAGCCCCAAGCTAGTCTGCTTTCTGATCTACTTCTGGAGCAGAAAGCTGACACCTGCCTGTTCTGAGTTGTTATGACTAGATCTTAGGAATTCTTAACAAGAGAAGATGTTATTTTCTATATTCTGATTCAGGGATCACTTGTGATGGCCTATCAGGTGTCTCAGCTTGTCTGACTGTACTAAATAGGTGGCTTTTAGGATCACCCCATATGCAAAGGTGCACTACCACATTCTGGCTGCTTTCTAACACAATATGAGAGACTCTGTTGAACTCTGCTTCCTCCTGCTTATCCAGGAAGAATATGGCTACTTGATTCTTTGTCTGGACTATGATAATTTGTTTAGTTCACCTGAATTCTGAAAACCTTTAAAGTGTAGTTAATTGCACTAAGATACAAAAAGTTAATGTTTCGCCTTTTTTTTTCCTGGAGGGGGCTCTGGGTGTGAAGTCCATTAAGGTGAGCATCCTAGCAAGGTTGGATGCATTTCTGGTCAGGATGTTAGAATCAAGCTGAATTTGAAAGGGCATACCCTTTGTCAGATTGGAATGAGAAAGCAACTAAAACAAAGTCTCTGAGCTTCTCCAGTACACTAATGCATTCCTGAAGTCCTTGAGTTGCTCAATTCAACTGGTACTTTAAAGTTCATTGGGCATGTCTCCTATGAAGATATAATATGGGTATTACTTGAATTGTTGAGGGCCCAATTATTGGCTCTGCCTTACTTCTTCCACTCCAGACAATAAGTCTAAAATTTTGATTTCAGGAAGAAAAGCCATGACTAGAGTTCTGTCTAAGAGTCCCTATGAATTCCAAGTAAGGTGTCAAGCTAAATTTAGATTCAGGATAATTGATAAAAAACCCTAGTAACTATAGTACTTGAATGATTTTTCACATAGATTCGTTCCATTATGTCCATACGTTGCCCTTGATCTGCCAGTTTTCCAAATAGGGAAACAAATGAATGCTTAGTTGGTATAAGAATATCACGGCAACAAGAAGACATTTTGTGAACACCTATGAAGCTGATGCTAGGCAAAATGGCAGTACATGATACTGATGGTGATATTTCTCCACCACATATTTGAGATACTTCCTGTGATTTGAACACATCTCTAGATGTACTTTGGATGGTCAGGCAAAAAATGTATTAAATAAATAGATGTGTGTATATTTCTTTTAACTCCAGATAACATAGAGAATCTTCTTTGTTTAGAAGAGGTTTTAAGGAGCCTAGTTTAACCAATCAAATTTTCTGACATGAGATATTTTCTCAAGGCTCTTAGGTGTAGGATTGGACAGTATCTTCCAGTCTTTTTGGGTACCAGAATATACATCAGTAAAATCCCTACTCGTTATTCTCTGCTAGTATAAGATTAACCATCTTGGCCTCAAAGAGGGAGGAGATTTCTAACTTGAGCAAGGCCTGATTTTCATTGAGAATAAATGCCTCCCCGGGCAGGAAATTTGAAAGGAATTCCAACAGGTGTGACATATGGTTCTCTGCTATTATCCAAAGGACTCAACAATCAGAGTTTACAATGGGCCAACAATTGGCGTACAACCTCAGCCTCTCACCTACAGGGAGGTCCTTTGGAATGAGGATTGCTGGCTATAGTCTCTGGATTCTATTAAATACCCATCCTCGATTTTGACTGGGTAGCATGGTGGAGGCTCAGAGCTTCTACAGTCATGGTAACAAGGTTTGAAGACCTGTTATCAGGGACAAGTTAGACATCGGACATGCTTTTTTTGCTGGAAAAAGTTCCCTGCTTTCTGTGTTCTGAAGTTGTGGTAGAGGAGAGATTCGGAAGTATTGCATTGTGGTCCTTAAAAATATCCAAAGCCTCCTTGACCTTATGTTCAAACAGATTCCCTCCTGTGTAATGCATGTCAGTAAGTTTTTCTTTCATGTCCTTAAGTAAGATAAATTTATATCCTTTATTCATTTAAAAGATTTCTAGAATGCTTTTCTGGCTATACATGTTAACCAAGGTGCTGTACAATGCTAAAATATTAAAAATATAACACAATAAACAAACATAACTAATAAACAAACCACATTGCAAATTAAAAATAAACCAACTCAAAAACAGGGAACTCATGGAGGATATCATACTATGCAACCAGTTAGGGCTAACCATCTTTGGGAAATAACCACCTGATCTAATATCCAGTTGCAGTTGATTCCACAACAAAGGAGCTACTACTGAAAATGCTCTAACTCACATCTTAGATTTTCTCATGGTCTTAAAAGGTAAGAGTACCTTGACTACAGCACAGATCCTGTTGCAAAGTGTATCTACTAAATTTTGTTTTTAAACAGAATGGCCCATTTCCTTGCTTTGCTCAAAATTCCAGTTTCAAAACTTTTAATTTTATTTGCAGTTTAACAGGAAGCCAGTTCAGATGACATAACAGTGCTGAGGCAAGGGTTCTATTTAAGCAATCTAATACTGCACATTTTGGAATACTTTAAGCCTGTGCATCAGCCTCATTGATGCACAGGCCATTACAGTAGTCCAGATATGATACTATAAGCTCATATACCACTGTCAGAAAAGATCACTGATCTAAAAATGAATAAAGGCAGCCATGAAAGTCTTCAGCCATTAAAATCTACAGGCAAGTATAACACCTGTAAAAGCTTTCAATGCTGTTTCAAAAGCCTTGTATGTCAAGTATAGAAGATGCATTTAGCATTCCTCATGTTGAACCATCAGTGAATAAAAATTACCTTGGACCTTGAAGCAGATAGATTGCAAATTCTTTCATCCTTTCCAGGATGGTATGCAAGAACTGGATCATTAAGGTCTGGTAGGATGTTATGCAGGATCACAGCATAGCATTCAGATAGTGACGTCTCTCAAAACGATTTAAGGTTTGACACTCATGTCCTGGAGCCACTGTGGCATATACCCTAAACTTCTTAGCCCATGTCAAAATAGATTCAACTACAACAGACTAGTAAGGTAAATGAAGCCACATGAATACTGCTCTAGAATTGGAATGGGCAAACCATCCCTCACTGATCAGATATGATACTGTAGATATCACAGAATCCACTGCATTTACCTGCAAGAGAGTGGCATCTTGTTGAGGACAATAAGAAATTTAAGTGGGGGAGAATGAAACCCACCTCCCAAGGGAGACAGAGGTTAATCATGTCATAACTACTAAAAGAGCCTAAAATAAACAAATTAGGAGTCAATATCATTTTAAGTAACATGCATTCATATATGACATGAACAAACTATATTTTTGTTGCCCAGAACACGAACATTTTACTCTCACTTTTCTCTCACACAAGGGACAAGGTTCTATGATTTATTCAAGGCTTGAACATGTAAGAATTATAGTGTTATTATCAATAACAATAAAACCTTTATCTAAAGGGCAACAATATAGCTTAGCACTAAGAAGTAGGTGACTACCTCCAAGAATGGCAAACCTACTGAGGAGGGCTTTAAACTAGAATCATTGGAGATGGGTGAACAAAACCCATAAGTAAAACACTGTATACAAATGGGAAATATGGGAAAAAAGGGCAATATCTAGAAATCTATATATATACTAATGCTCACAGTATGGGGAATAAAGTCCTGGATCTAGAGGCAGTCATAGAATTAGCTGATTTAGATATAGTAGCTGTCACTGAGGCCTGGTACACGAAAAATCACAACTGGATTATAGTTATATCTACTAACATATGACAAGCAAAACACCCCAACAAGGATACAATATTATTACAAAAAAACGGTGCCACAAAACATATATTCAAAAGATAAATCTAACAGAATAAGACAGTGAATATATTAAAACACATATCAGTAATGAGTTCAATCTGACTGGTATCAGAACAGTAGTCAAGCATGTAAAACGTAATCTCATTGTCTGTTGCCCGAAATGGGCTTCAGGCACTTTCATAGACTTCACACTAATGCTAATCATTTACCAGAAAGATTCTGATATTTCTTTTTATAAAGTGATGCTTGTGAAGTATTACTTATCTAATGAAATAAATCATCAAAACTCTTTTCAAAAAGTGATACTTATAAGAAAAATCAGCCAAATCGGAAGTTCTGGCGCTCATCTAGGTGCACTTAAAAACAGTAGCAGCATCTTATGTCCTCACAGGGGAAACTACCCACGCTGAGTACCGCATGTGTGTCGCAGAGTGGGGAATCAGCTGGATAGGGGATTCCCCCAACAGGAATAGGGCCAGACTCTTGGGCAAAGCCTGACCAGCCATCTCCTCTTTGGATTGAACCCGCAAGTTCTGGTGGCCGGCAGGACTTTCTGGGAGCAGTACATGACTGGCAAAAGTCAAGGCTTGCAGTGAACAGAAAAAATCAGGGTCCAAGCAGGAGGTGAGGGCAGGCAGCAAACAGACAAAGTCAGTATCCAAGCAGAGGTTCAGGGCACGTAGCAAGGCCAGAAACAGTCCGAGTCAGCAAAAAGATCAGTTTAAAGCATGCTATCAGGGAAAGCAAAGGTGAAGCACCATGGAGAACTAGGTAGGAGCTGGGAACGAGTACCAAAGACCAGGGCTAGAACTGGAGGCAGGGCCTGGGACTGGAAACAGAGACTGGAACTGAAGGCCCACAGGGAACAGAGGCTATAGAGAGGACTGTGCAGGATGAGACGAGACAAGGACTGACAGGACAGGACAAGAATAGAAATGGAGAGGGCCATGAGAACATGGCAGAGAATATACAAACACAGACTAACAGAAGAACTAATGCAAAGCAATGTACATATAAGACAAGACCAAAAAGACAGAGACAAGGTGGCCAAAGCAGGCCACAAGGCAAGACAAAGTGAGACAAGGAGACCTGAAGGCCACAAGGCAGAGCAAGAAGGCCAAGGAGGCTACAGGACCAGCCAGGGAGGCCAAGGAGGCCACAGGACAAGGCAGGAAGGTTAAGGAGGCCACAAAGCAAGGCGAAGCAAGAAAGCCACAGGAGCCCTGCAGTAGCAAGGTAAGTCAAGGAGGGCCAGTGCAAGGAGCCAAGGTGAATTCATGAAGATGCACCAAGTTGTGGGAGATGCAAGGCTAAATAGGACTGGCCTTGTTGAGTCACGGGATCATCAAAGAGGTGATCAGAGGAGGCAAAAGCAGGGTTCCATGAGGACATCTGCTGGTTTGGGGGCTGCCAAACAGCCAGGACTGTTACAATGTGTAGTTTTCCCCAAAGAGGAGGGGGCAATGTTCAAGGTCCCTTCTCTGCAGGTAAACGCACATTTACTTGTGGAAAATCCCTTTGAAAATAATCGTTTTAGGACTACTCATTAAAGTACAGTATAGTTTTATTTGTTATATTTTGGCTAAAACATATTTTTTTTATTATTTTACTTACTGACTGGTGCAAAGACCCTCCAGTTTCATTACCATTAAGCCCTGGGTATTTCATATTAAATTAGTGTGTTAAAGAATAGTGAATGGGGAGGTTTCCATTCAAATGCCATTCCAGCACCCTTTGAGGGTGCTGGAATGGCCACCCCCTTTAAGAAGGTTTATAGGCAGCTCTCTCCTAGAGCTCTGAAATAAATGGAAGACAGTATCACTAAAAATTAATTATTAATAAACATGAGAGCGCTACTCTCAAAAGACGCCCGTTCTGAATGTGGGATGGTCAAAGCGTCCTAAATAAGAACCATGAATCATCTATAGGATAATTGCACAAAACATGTCCAGAGGTAATACTAATATTCAAAAAGAATTATACTGTCCTTTGACAAACAAAAACTGAGATAAGTCTGTAATTGTGAAAAATACAAACTATGATAAAAAGCAAACACTATTGCTGTCAATACTGATAACCTATAACAATACAAATGCAAAATAATGGATAGTATATACCATCCCACTACATGCAACACGGATTATCTGTACTCCTTACAGTTCGAAATTGTATTAATAAAAGAACAACCTTTAGAAGAAATTGGCGCCAAACTAAGTAAACAATCAATGAAATGGAAACAAAACTAATGTTGAATATAGTGGCACCAAAATAAAATGTCAATGAAAAAAAGGGGAAGCGGTTAGGTCAACAAAAGCAGCGGATACAAAGAACTGGTGCTGCACACAAAAAGAAAAAATGTGATAGAGTATGTGTATGAATGTTAGTGAAAAGAATGAGTGTTTTATTTTGGTGCCACTATATTCAACATTAGTTTTGCAAGAATAACATCATTCAGTGCCTATCAATTATTTTTTTCCTGCTTCCTGGTATGCCTAAGTGAATACAACGTGAACTAATGCACAGTAAACAAATCCTTGATCAATATATCTTGGCAACACAAACTTTTATTAGAAATGCAGTCTCAACAATGGTGTACATTGGTTAAATAATTTACAGTTCAAACTAGGGCCTGTGTGAATAGCCACGTTTTTAAATCCTTTTTAAAGGTCTTGAAATTAGATTGTAAACGTAGGTCCGATGGAATTGTATTCCATAATTTTGGCCCCACAATTGAAAAGGCTCTTGCTCTCACTTCACTCAAGTGTGCAGTTTTAATCGATGAAGAACGTAAATTTTGTTGTGGGGTGCAAAAATGAATTACTGCATTTAACTATTCCTTCCCTTCCTCATATATTGATTTGTGAATTAAGCATAAAATCTTAAAATCTATACAATATTTAATTGGTAATGTAAAGAGATTAAAACAGGTCATATATATTCATATTTACTCGTGCCAGTTCAAATTCTTGCTGCTGCATTTTGCAATATTTGTAGTGGATGTAGAACATTATTTGAAAGTCCAAATAACAGAGAATTCCGATAGTCAATGGTTGAGAAAATCAGTGATTGAAGCAAAATTCTGAAATCTTCTTTTGTTAGCAGGGGCTTAAGTCATTTTAGGATTAAAAGTTTGTAACAGCCATCTTTTATTTCTGTGTTAATATGCTTTTTCAGATTTAATTCACTAGCAATTATAAAACCTAAGACATGAGCATATGAGACCAGTTTTATTTCTGTTTTTGGATTAACAATTTTCAGCGGTGGAAAATCTGACAATGTTAATTTCCAATTTAATAAGATAACTTCTGTTTTTTGAATGTTGAAAACTAGTCTCATATGTGTGAGCAATTGTTTTATAGTAGATATGTATAAAGATGCTATTTTTAACGTACTTTCCACTGAGTTATCAATAGGAATTAGGAATTGAATATCGTCTGCATAAAGAAAATGTGTAATCCCTAAACCTGCCATTAGGTGACATAATGGCAACATATATATATTGAAAGGTTTACACTGGCTACCTGTTTACTGGTGGATCAAGTATAAAGTTGCCACCTCCAGTCATAACCTTCTCTACAATATAACTTCTCCCTGGATCAGTTCCACTCTCCACATCCTCCATTCTTCAGATCAGTTTCTATTGAATGTCCCTCCCCCTTAATCTGCTCGTTTAGCTACCACATGCGAGCGTTCCTTCTCCATTCATGGACACATGCTTTAGAACTTCCTCCCACTATCAGTATGACTCATGCAAGACTCCAAACTGTTGTGCTTGGCTAGCTGTGGGTCCATCCTGCGACCACCTACTCTTACCTCTGGTCCTAGGCCAAGAGGGGCCCACTGATGCTCCAGCCGGCGAAGATGCGGCCGACTGCCATGCAGGCCCACCATGTGAGGGAAGCCACTCAGAGTATCCCTAGGCGTGCACGCACGGCTCAGCTTTTTTTTAAAGGGCCGTGGTGAGAAATACCCCACGTGCCTCTGGATGACATCACAGCTCCCAGGGTATATAAGGCCTGCTTGGACTCCCCTCAGATGCCTCAGCAATAGGTTGAACTCCTCAGAGTAGCTGTTTTCTGTTTTGTTCCTGATCCTGCTTCCCTTCCTGTGCCTTGTCTTCAGTTTCTGATAACTGTTCCTGCTTCTTAGGAGTTCCTGTGTCTTTGTCCTTTGTCTGTCTTCATTCCCTCCTTGCTGTTTTGCCTTGCCTTCTTACTCTGGATTGACTCCTCGGCTTGACTTCAGCTTGGATCTTGGCTTCATCTCTGTTTGGACTTCTGGCTTGATTTCGGACCTCCTTTGACCTCACTGGATTGCTGCCCACCCAGACCTCAGCTTGTCCTCATCTCTGCTGTCTGCTGCCTGCCCCAATCTCTGCTTGGACTGACCTTCTCATCTTCTTTCTGGCCTACTATTTCTGTGACGGATTCTTCCCTGGACAGAGGCCCGTGCCTAAGTCCAGCCAGCCCTGGCACCCAAGGGCTCAACCTGAGGGGAACAAGGACTGGTGTTGGTGAAGTTCTTCTTGGGCCTCTGCTCCAGCCAGCTCTACCTGCCAACGGTGAAGACCTGCAGGCAGCACCAACCTCACCTCGGTCAAAGGGTCCACACTTGCAACACAAACTGTTTAAAAAAATACTAAAAACGTATTTACTGAAGCATTCCAGCAATGATATTTCAGTGCTCTCCAGTTCTGTTTTTGATCACATGGATAAATGAATTCAATAGGCCTTTGTCAGTTTTATTATACCCCGCCCTGAACTATGGAGGGGAGGTCTATAAGTGCTTTAAAATAAATAAATAAATAGATAGATAAATAAATAAATAAAACAATCTGAAATAACCATCAACTAAAAGCAGATGAAAAATGAAACGTTTCACTAATTTCCTAAATGAACCATAATTATCTTTCATTTTGCATTAGTGAGTGTAATGCTCAGCTGGCTGCTGGACTGCCCATGACCAGCCTTACTCACTCCAAACACCATCAAGCAGCACGGACGCCACCACCAAACGCCATCTACCAGGCCTCCAATGTAGCCTGCCCTAGGCACATGCAAAAAGCCACTATTTAAAGACCCCACAGCTGGAAACTGGGAAGACAATGAATGATGACATCGGCATCGACTGGATATTTCACCCTGGCCCTTACTTCCAACTTGTGCCTCAGCAACAGGTCCTCCTGCCTTTCCACAGTGCATGTTGCTATTGTCCTGCCTTCGGTCCTGCTCTTGTCCATCCTTGCTCCTGTTCCAGCCCCTGCTCGCCCAGCCTGACCTTGCCTCTGCCTTTGACCCAGGCTTGCCTTCCTCCCTTGCTCCTGCCTGCCTTTGCTTTCTTCTCCATCTAGCCTGACTTCTTCTTTGCCCTCACTCTTATCCTGTCTGCCTCCTTGCTTCTTTCTTCCCCTTCATATGGATCTCTTGTGCTTGACGCTCACTTGTGATCAACCTCACCTGAATGCTGCCTTCCCCAACCTCTGCCTGGAATTCAGTCTATGACTGGACACTGCCTGCCCCAATTCCAGCCTGGTTACTACCTATGCTTGAATGCCGCCAGTCCCTACTACTGCCTGGAACTTGGCCAAGCCGATTTGCTCTCTGCCTTGACAGTGGTCTGCCTTTAGACTTTCCTTCTCATTGGAACCTTGCCTAGGTCTTGTTCCTCAATTCAAGGGCTCAACCTGCAGAGAATGGAGTTGGTAAAGGTGAATATTTGCCCTCATCCAATGGTAGGTCCACCAGCTGATGGTGTGGGCCTAATTGGTTTGTTTAATAGGCAGCACCAATCACACCTCAGTGCAAGGGCTCACAAACTGTGATAGTCAAAAACTTCCACAATGTGGATATATTGTAGAAAAAGGCTCTCTTACCTGTCCCTATTAATTTAGCTTTAGGAAGGGCCAGTAACTGCGACAAAACATCCTATACACTGTTTTCCAATAGACAGGAAAAAAATCTGACCGCAACCACATAACTACTCATTTTCAGTCACCTTTTGGAAAAGATAGTCAGCTGCTTTGCATCGAAAATATGGAACAAAATACCTCCAGTGTTATGCATGGACACCTATTATTTGACCTTCTGCAAAAGAAACTCGGTTATTTATACTTTCAGATAATAGAAGGACTAGGGGGCACTCCATGAAGTTAGCAAGTAGCACATTTAAAACTAATCAGAGAAAATTCTTTTTCACTCAATACATAGGATGTGGTTAGTGCAGTTAGTGGTGCTGGGTTTAAAAAAGGTTTGGATAAGTTCTTGGAGGAGAAGTCCATTAGCTGCTATTAATCAAGTTGACAAAGGGGCAGATTTTTAAAAAAGTACGCTGGATTTTATAAGATACGAGCATAGCAATTTCTTAAGTTCTTATGATAATGCTCATCACATTTAAATTGCATGCAATCAAAGACATTAGCTATTACCACCTGATGCAGGAAAGTGTGCCCAACACACATATTTTTACACTGGAAAATTAACTCCAGCTCTGAAGGTGAAGTAAAATTTACTCGCAGTCAAGGGCTCATGAGAAACACAGAAAATTTGGTCCTCTGTGTTGCGATAAATATGCCCTTTGTTGTTTAGAGAGATTAGTATAAGATTTACTTGTTTAGGGTTTGAATAAAAAAATGTATATAGGGGTTAGTGGAGCATGATGATTAGCTAAAGGACACCTTGAAAAATTGTGGATGATTCCTTTACTTCAGGTAAACAACAGGCATTGCAGATTTCTGTAACTTCATCTAAGCAATGCACTTTTGCTAGAAACGCACAATTTAGACGTTTGTACACCCAATGCAATATACGTTTGAGTGCCAGAAATACACATTTTTCCCTAACTCAACCTTTTTGTATGCTGTTTCAATTTCATTCTCATTAGAATATTGCATCAGGCGCACAGGGGATGTGGATGTGTGCGCATTAGGAAAATGGGTTCTCATATTGATTCCAGCCTGGTTACTTCCTGATGGGTGTCCTCAAAAAGTTATTTACTCACAGTTAGCTGGTCTTCAGTATTGATGGGAAGGATCTGCTCTGGTACAAACAGCTCTTGTTGTTCTTCTGATAGACAGGAAGAGAGGCAACAAAATGTTCTCCCAGGTCCTCTTACAAAAATCTTCTTCCCAAAACGAAGTATTTTATTTATTTAAGTTTTATTTATTTATTTGTTTGGTGCTTTTCTATACCGGCATTCATGATACAATCATATCATGTCGGTTTACATAGAACGGGGGTACAATAACCTTAGATATTAACAAAGCGAAGAGAAGCAGAAGTTACAATAAAACAGGGGTGCTGTAAACACCGAAAGTTCCTTGTACCAGATCACCACCTTCCTCTGTCCTTATTGAGGGTGTAGAGGGGCAGATCTTCCCTAACCTGGGCAGCCAGAGACACAGGGTTCCCGTGCCCTGAATCCAGAAGGTACACAGGGTTTCACCAGGTTTTCTACAAATTAAAGCCTTTCAAAAGCCCAAAATATCCCAGGATGCAGACCCTACCCACCAGGAAAAGCTCCAAAACACTTCCACTAATTTCAAAAGTAACTCACACTTCCCCCAAAGCTCCTGATAGACAGCTACTTATAAAGCTTCATACAGGGGGTGGCCATTCCAGCTCCCTCAAAGGGAGGTGCTGCATTTAAATGGTAACTTCTCTATTCATTAATATACACTGTTATAACTAGACTAAAGGTTCACCCAGGGCTTAATGGAAACGTGACCAGAGGGTCCATTAGAACACAAGAACATTAGAAATTGCCATACCTGATCTGCTTGAGTATGTTATTTATGTGCTCAGTATATCTTGGTTTTTGTGGTTGCCTTGTGCCTATCCAATGTATCTTGCATCATTCTTCTTTTTAACTTTACTTGCTCTCTATGTATCCATCATTCATGTGCTCAGTGTATCCCACTATTATGTAATCCACCTTCTGCCCTTAGGAAAAGGCAGAATATGAAATGCATATAATTAAATAATTATTTAGTGTTAGCTGTGCACTAGATGCTAGACTCCTGGTACCAGAAAGTTAATACATTCACTAGCAGGAGGAGGAAGGTGCACAGTTAATATGTAAAAACATGCCATTGAGAACATTTCTCTCTACAAATACTCCCCAGATTTCCCTTGCCTTTTCTTTTGAATACCATACTGTCTAGTTCAAATTAGGGGTGTGCAATGAACATTTTTTTAAATTCATTTTATTTGTTCTTTGTTTCATTTATTCAAAATGAACTAATTGAAAAAAAGGAATAAAAAGAAATTGAAAAGCAAAATGAAGAAAAAATGTTGGGTTTGGATCCACCAGCAAAGTTTTATTAAACATCTCCTCCAGGCTTGTGGCCAGATGCCCCCTCCTCCCTCACGCGACTTCTCTAGGCCTGCTCATCCTGAGCCCTACATATCCCCAATCACTCCTGACTCACCAGTCCTGTTATTCAAAATAACGCCAGCAAACCTGAGGCAGACACCATTTTGAATTATTACCATTCTACAACTGGAGCCATTTTGTTGTAAAGTAATAATTCACATTCAAAATGGTGCCAACCTCAAATCAACTGGTGCCAGTTTGAAAAGCAGGACCGACTGTGGATCACTTCAACCCCTAAAGACCCCATAGATGAGATAAGGTACAAGGGATTTGGGGGGTGGGGGGGGGCTAGAGAAGGCACAGAGAAATTGCCCATAAGCACAGGGTAATTCGAATGTGTGTGTGTGTGGGGGGAGGGGGGGGGGGTCAGGACACAAAACCAAGGGGGAGCTTTTATAAAACATTTAGGCTGCAGTGTTTTCTTCAGCAGGAACAGAATTGACCTCTACCTTTGAAAATGAAATAAAACACAAACAAAATTTTGTTTATTTTCCTTTCATGATGAAATGAAACAAAATAAGCAATTTCATTAAAATGTGCTATTTCATGTCAAATGAAAGTACATGACTAGGTTAAATTTTCCATCTGTCAGAACTGGTTGAGACTCAGTGTGCCATAGAGGAGATGTGTTCATGCTTGGGGATGAATGTAAATAACTGAGAGATGCAATACTCGCTTCACTATATTCAGGCCCCTACCCCCCGCCCCCCTTTTCTCCAACTCTTTTCCTCCCTTCTTCCCAAAAATTCACAGACATCTTTATGTTGGTAAAATAAAAGGCCGCAGTTTATTATCAAGACCCGAGCCCACCAATTTAATACAATACCAAATTCACCCCCTTTCTTGTAACATTTCAAACTGTGCCCCCCACCTCTTCTAGTGGTAGAGCTCCACTTGAACATCGCCTCTGAGCATCGGCCCCCCTCTTGCTCATTGGCAATCTCGTGCAGCAGCCCCCCCCCCGCGCTACACAAGATTCCCCCCCCCCTTACAACTTTTAACAATACAATACAATCAACAACCTTTGGGCTCGGGTTTACCGCCCACTGCGACAACTTCACAACACCTTCAACAAACATACAATATCTAACCGCTCAAGGGCGGGAGGGCGGGAAATTCACCGCCTGCTGCCTCAGCCGTTCCTCACCAACTGAGGCGCGAAACTTCATCCCCTTCTGCCCTAGCCCGAATTAACCAATCCCCTTTTACCATTTAAATCTCCTATCTCTCATTGGTTATCTCTTCCTTCCCCTTCTCATCTCCCCCCACCCAACTTTAACTCACTCTGCACCACTAATCCTCACTCCCTTGCCTCCAGTTATCTATGCAGAGCGAGACAAGCTCTCTCTGCTTCAACCTGGATTCTGCTGCTACAGTGGCAGAATTTGCTGGTCAGTGAGTAGTGCTGCGGTTATGTTTCAGAAGAGGTGTTCCTTTATACCTTGGACTAGTGAAAGGATGTTGCAGGGGATATAGGGACATCAGAGACCAATGATGGGAGAAACCACGTTTTAAAATAAGAAAAGTAGCTTACATAGAAAACGTGTTTGAATAGTCTAAATTAATTTGCACATAATCTGATACCCTGGGTCCTAAATAGAGAAGGAAGTGCTTTAAAGTTAGGGATCTGTTTTCTTTTCCTGTTCTTTTCCTACCAATTTTTGGGTGTGAAGAGTTAGACAGCCCCCCCACGTCATCCATGACCTTTCCTAGCAGAATACTGTAGATGTTTGCTATTGCCTTCTGCATTCCACAGCACTCAGTCTTCCTTTTTGGGCTCCTTCTACAGTTCTATTAGATTTCCAATTACTAGCCAGGCTTGACCCTGCTTATCTTTTAAGTAATTACCCATAACCTTAGTCTCACAATTTAATATTTCTGAAACTAGTAATACTAGTAATAAAACTGATTGCAAATTTTGGTGAACAGGGAAATGTGACAATCACGTAGCTCTATCAAGAATGAATCAACTCCACTACGCTTCCAGTACATGAATCCCAAGTGAGAGGTGAAGCTTAGCCATAAAATCAAGTGTTGCACTACGTATGGGTACAAATAATTTTTAGATGCTAAAATCTGAAAATGTGTGATTGAAATTCTTTCACATACTGCAATTATATCTACTGCAATCAATTAAAAGATGAGCAGATACAAATTACTGTGAAACTATCAGGTTCATTAAATTCTATTTTTATGATAGTGAACAGACAATAAAATATGAAACAAATGGCAGGATATTAAATAAAAGCTAACAGGGGAGGAGAATATGAAAAAAACGTTACCTTTGCAGAGCACCATTACATTATTTAACATTTTTAAAGACTTCTTTTGTATTTAGAAGATAATAGGAAAGCCCTTGATTTTCTTCTTACTACTTACAGAGGTTTAACTGTATATCAGACAAATTCCTACAGTTTTTATCCAGATCTACTGTTAAATTACCCATATAATTATCCCATAAGAAATTATACCTCTTATTGTTAATTTCATTAACACTTCATTGGTAAAAATTTGGTTTAATTTAAGACCAGTTATCTGAGTTTTATTACTGCAATTAAGAACATTTTCATCTTCTCTGGTAAAATAGGGCTTAGCTATGGGAAAGGTTTATGAGGGAAAAGGTTTTAAGTATTAATTTGCAGTGTCTAGCAAAAGACCATGGCAATGGCCCTCCACTGCATTTGAAACAAAAAACAGAATGGGTTTAGCAAAAGTAGAGAGAGGCTAACTTATGCAATATATAATTTTTGCAATCTCTGTACTAGCTCTCAACCCTGAAACACCTCAAGACTAAAGCCTGTATTATTGTAGTTTTTATGTTTTGTCAACAAGCAACTACTAGGCCAGGTGGAGAATTAAAAGAAAAATCACAAATCTAAAAAATCCTGGCATTTTTTGAATCATTGCCTCTTTTCTTTTTTTTCTTTTTTTTTTTTTTAAATCATGAACAGGCCATGAATAAGCAAAGGAAGACTTACACAAACTTCTTAATGATAAACTAATGTACTGTTTTTGTTTTATTAGTTTTGTATTATAGGGTTGGCCTATCCTCTAGTGAGAGGGGGAGTGTGGTTGTGCACAGGTTAGGAAAAGGAACACTCGTAAAATTGAGGGTCCATTTTCCTAACCCGTTGACAACCACCTCTCTTGGGCGCCCACTGCCGAGGAGGCATTAGAGGCGCAAAATTTCCCCTAGTGCCTCCCTTTTACCCCCAAAGTCCATTTGCATGCTGCATCGGGTGCCCCAGAGAGGTTGATCAGCGTGCGTTAGGAGAGTAGGCACTCAATCATGAGCGCCCATTTTCCGCACACCGATATTGCATCGGCCTGATAATGTTTGAATGCCAAAACCCAGAGAAACTGCTCATTTTGATTTTGCAAATAATGCATTGTGTGAGAAAAGGACGGAATTCAGACCAGAGTACAAAAGAGATGGTCACAGCTGGATCATGGAGTCCGTAGTTGGCATGCAAAGTGTCCACTACAGATCCCAGAAAAGAAACAGCAAAGGAATTTAGGCCCAAATGAATGCTTCTATTGTGAAGCGAGAGGCCACTTTGCAAAGGAATATTCCAAGACTGAAGAAGAAGCTATGGGTGGCAACCTAACGACATCACAAAATTGTAACTTTGTTGCTACTCTTCTCCCAAGACTTAGCACTTTTGTGGTCTCAGTTGAGTTAGATGGCATCTCTACACAGGTTCTAATTGATTTCGGGATTGAAAAATCCTTCATTCGCAGGAAGCTAGTTAAGCAAGTCAACATTAATTATGAACCTCTAATGACTTTAGCCTGCATTATCAGAGACCAGTGGCAGTATCCTACCACATAGGTCTCACAGGCCAGCTTTGCAGTGGGAATACTCCCATGGTTCTCATATTCTGGGGGATAAACACTGTGGGTCCATAAGTGTTTATCCCCCATATCTGGAGGATAAACACTGTGGGTTCTCATATTCGTGGGATAAACACTGTGGGTCCATCAAGTCTAGAGGATGTGAATAAAAAGGCAGCAAAACACTGCACGGAGTGGCAGTAGCCACAGAGGCATTCACGGAGCGGGATGCCAGTGGTTGGTGTTCCACCTTCACGGAGCGGAAGGATGGAGGGCTGCCATCTCCAAAAACAAAAAACAGGGGTGGGTAAGAGTATGGGGCAGGGGTGTGGCCTGCTTGTTGCAGTGGTTGCTACCCCTAATTGAGCTGGATGTTCACTTGGATGCAGATCCGGTGCTGCTCTCTACATTGGTGGTGGGGTGGAGGGGAATTAGGGCTGGAGGGTACTGGAAGCCAATAGTCACAGGTGGGTGATAGAAAAAGATTAAAAAAAAAAAAAAAAGGATAAAGTGCATAGCTTGCTGGGCAGACTGGATGGGCCATTCGGTCTTCTTCTGCCGTCATTTCTATGTTTTTATGTTTCTGTTTTCCTGGGATGTGATTTCCTAGACTTTGAGACTCTATGAGTCCACCTTAATGCTGATTTAATCAACTTTGAAGAAAAGTCCTTGCTAGAGATCTCTTCTCAGAGGAGCCCAAATTTATATGTGAACAATTCCAAGACACCCAAACTCTGATGGCAATATCACCAAAGGAAGGCAAGGTATTCCAGATATCCAGAGGCCAAAGTAGATAAGCTTACTGAGACAAAGGAGGAACTGTGGGGCACCCGAGAACCCTTTACTGGTCCCCAGAAGGGATGGGGAGGGTAATCCTGGAAAGCTTTAAACAGGCCTAGGTGGAAGATGGTTCCCCTAAGTTTGCCCAGGGGCATGTACAAGTACTATAGGAGAAGTCAGTTCCTGGCTCAAAGATCCACACTCTGAGTCTACACTTCCTTAGAAAAAGAAAGGGATAGCTCCAGCACAAGACAGGAAAGGAAAATAGGAATGATTGTTTTCTTCCCCAGGAGATACCCGTAGTAAAGCAGGTGCTCAACCAAAGAAGTTTGAGTTGAAGATATGTGAAGGGGCAAACAGAAGAAACCCCAAAGCACATTAAGGGACAGCTCCACCTTAGCTGGCTTGGTCCATCTTAAGGATCACTACAGAAGGGAATCCTGGTCATAGGATGGTTTCCCGAGGAGAAGAATAAAGGCTCAGGTCCAGGGAGGAACAGGAGGGCCCTGGAAAGGAGAAGATGGCAGATTTTATGCTAAGGCTATAAATATTTGAATACCATAACTCAGAGAAGTTGCTGAGGTAAGCAAGCTTCCTTTTCTGTTCATTTTGTTTTTGTAAATAATAAAGCATTGTGTGAGAAAAGACACCTTCTGTTCTCCAGCACCTTCCATTAGGCAAGGGTTGCTTGCATGCTACAGTGCCTTTCTGCATTAATTTCAACATAAAGAACTAATTTTATTTATTTATTTAAAATTATTTATATACCATTGTTACACCCGAGGGTGATCAAAACAGTTTACATGTTTGAGTTACATACATAAAAGAAAATAAGAATTTAACAAACAAGATAAAAGTCAGGACAATAAAATAAGAGAAGTATTTGCACATACAATATATAATTGAGCACATTTTTGCTCGTGTGCCCAATATGTGCGTTTATGGGCCTGTGTGCGTACCTTTTAAAATTTACTTGTAAGTGGGTAAAAGTATGCATGTTGTGGAACATACATTTTACTCACATGTAGGGTGGACAATTTTCAAAATGCCCATTTCTATATGTAAAACATGTTATACTCGCAGAAATAGCTTATAAATAAACTGTTCAGTACAACACTAAATAAACCCACAATTTTATACATTACAAAAATATAAATACAAACTATAATCATTTAAAGTTTCAAGGCACAGAATCCAGCATATATAGTGAAAATAAACAGTGTTTTCCATAGACAGCAGGATGTCCCCTGGGCAGCTCAAGGTGGAAAACTCTCTCCACAGATACAGAGCTTTGCTCTGCACACCTGCGCAGCAGTTCCCGCACGACTACCTGAGTTGCTCATTTGATAAGAAAGTATGTACAAGCAGTGAACAGAGAAAAACCACAGGTAAAGATAGAAGGAATAAAAGGCTGTCCAGGCAGAAGGGAGGGATCGCATGGCTAATTCATCCTGTTATCTATGGAAAACACCATTTACGGTAAGCAAACATTTTTTTTTCCATCAATAAGCAGGCTGAATTAGCCATGCTGTCTGGGAGTCCCCAGCTAAGGATCCCTTGAGCACACCGTTAACTATATGTTCGTGGAGGCATGGGTAAAGAGGCCCTGTGTGCAAAAAAAAAGTCTCATTGGTGGACAGCTCTACTTGCCAGTAGTATAGTGCAGTATCGCTTTACCCATTGCTACATCTAATCTTGTCTGTTGCTGAAGACAATAATGGAATGTGAAGGTATGTAGAGATGACCAAGTAGCTGCTTTACATATGTCCAGAATTGGTACGTTGCGAAAGTGAGCTATAGAGACCGCTGTGGCTCTGAGCTGATGCACTTTTAATTTATCTGGAAGTTGATCCTGATGTTGAGTTAAGTAGCAGAAATGAATACATTGGGATAACCAGTTTGCTAATATTCTTTTGGTGACTAGTAAGCCTGGTGCATTTGGGTTGAAAGAGACAAAGAGTTGAGACTGACATTTAGGAGTTGAGACTGACATTTAGGAGATAACCAGGGCTCTTTTGAAGTCTAAAGTGTGAAGGATCTTTTCTCTGTCTGTCACACATGGTTTTGGAAAGAAAGTTGGTAAGGTGATTGTTTGATTTAGGTGAAAGGCTGAGACCACCTTGGGGAGAAAGGCTGAATGGGTCCATAAGGTGACTTTTTCATGATAAAACTGCAAGGGAGATAGTAAACTAATGCCTGAAGCTCACGCACTCATCTTGCTGGCTACCAGGAATAATATCTTCCATGTCATATATTTCATGGAGGCAGAGTGCATTGGTTCGAATAGTGGATGCATGAGTTTTTTTAACACCAGGTTGATATCCCAAGAAATCACCGGTTTGGAAACCATGGGACGGAGTCTTATAGCACTCTTCATGAAGCAAGACACTAACGGATGCATTGAGATCAAGTTTCCATGCATGGAATGATGAAATGCTGCTATGGCACTCAGATGAACTCTAATGGATGACACCGTTAGGCCAGAGAAGTATAACATATGTAGATATTGAAGCAACTGTTCTGGGGAACTTATGAGCGGGTCTGCTGATAATGTTGCACACCAATTTGAGTATGTGTACCACTTGCCCACATAATTCTTTCTTGTAGATGGTTTCCTAGTGGATATTATTGTCAAAAGAGAGAAGGAGGTTACTTAACACCTCCCTTTCAAGCTCCAATCCATCAGGCGCAGAGAGGAGTGTAGCGGATGAAGGAGTGTGCCTCCTTTCTGCAATAGTAGGTCTTCCCTGTTTTCCAAGGACATAGGTGGTTTGATCGATAGTTGTACCACAGTTGTCTGGACCATGCTGGTGCAATGAGGATGAGATCTGACTCGTCTATGATGCATGTTTGGATCACTTGCCCTATTAGTGGTATCGGCAGGTATGCATAGAACAGATCCTCTGTTTAGAGAGCAAGGAACGCATCTTGGGCGATCCTGTGTGTGATCTGGTAAAGAGAGCAAAAACCCAGCAGTTTTGTGTTGGCTTCTTTTGTGAAGAGGTCCATGCAAGGTGTTCCCCACTTCCTGAACAGTGTGTTCACCATCTCTTGGTTCAAAGCCCACTCATAAGGATGAAAAATTCTGCTGAGTCTGTCGGCCTCTGTGTTTTTGATAACCAGAAGATGTTGCCTGCTACCGAATGGAATGGCTTATTGCGCATTCCAGGATCATCACCGTCTCCTTGCAAAGTGTTCTGGAACCGGACCCTGCTTCTTTGTTTATATAAAACATGGCTACTTGGTTGTCCGTGTAAATCATTACTCTCTTTCCTGCAAGAAGGTGAGAGAAGGTGTAAACAGCATTTTTTATTTATTTATATACTGACATTCAATCTGACATATCACATTGGTTTACATTCAGGTAGTGTAGGTATTTCCCTATCCCCAGAGGGCTTACAATCTAAATTTGTACCTGAGGCAATGGAGGGTAAAATGACTTGCCCAAGGTCACAAGGGAGTGACAGCAGGACTTGAACCCTGGTCTCCTGGTTCATGGCCCACTGCTCTAACCACTAGGCTATTCCTCCTCTCACACTGTTTTTATAGCTCTTAGCTCTAATGGGTTGATCTGGAAGGTTCTCTCCTGTGGGGACAAGATCCCCTGCCTTTTCAGGTGCAGCACGTGTGCTCCCCATCCCTTTGTGGATGCATCTATTATAGCAATTTGATGCGCCGGGTTTTGAAATGATGCTCCCGTTTCTAGTACTTGGGGGGGATAACCACCAGTTTATGTCCAAGATCATTGACTGAATCATGACGACTTGCAGTGACATCAGGTAGCCGTGTTGAGACGCATTGAACCTCCTGGTGAAGAAAAGCATTGCTCTTTTGTTTTTGAGAAGATAGTGTGAGATGGGACAGTTGTGGAGTTAATCAGAAGTTTGGTTGGTAACCATTCTGTACCACACTGGGAACCCAACGGTCTGATGTAATAGAGGTCCAGGTATGGTAAAAGGAGGATATTCTGCTGCCTATTGCTGACAAAGGCTGTGGCTGAGCCATCTTCAAAAATTCTGTTGAGGGAGGTGAGAAGGAGAAAAGGAAAGAACTGATTACCTGTTCCTGCTACTCTGCTAATCCAGGGGTGAGGAGGATCCCAGCCCCGATGGAGCAGAAACACCGCTTCCAGTCCATGATGTCATCTGGGAGGGACCAGCAGGGTTTTAAAACCGGCCCCTCCTGCGGCACAAATCTGCTAATCCAGGGGTGAGGAGGATCCCGGCCCCGACAGAGCAGAAACGCCGCTTCTGGTCTGTGACATCATCTGGGAGGGACCGGCAGGGTTTTAAAACCGGCCCCTCCTGTGGAGTGCAGCTGCTGCCAGCGCGCTGCTGAAGGCGCGCGGCTTTGTTTAATCTGCTGGAACTTCACAATATCAAGAAAAGATTCTTGCAGCATTTGTGTTGCACCCGTCGGTCTTTGACGGCTTCGCCCCGCTTGTTACACCCCTACCTCGGCTCCTCCCGCTTACCTGCAGCGTCATCTAGCCAACCTCTCTGGCATCCCCGGAATGGCCATGGTGCAGCCGTACGCCATTGCTCCTCCCAGGTACCTGCTAGGGTGTGCGCATGCGCAATCCACATCTAAGTACGCCTGGTGGCGCGAACCTCGAGGGCGTTTCCTCATCCTGACGTCACGCCAGCTGGGTATATCTACTTCTCTAGATTGCTAGCTCATTGAGTTGGCAAAGACTGGACAGACTCGATAGACTCGAACTTGGATTCATTCTGTTCCTTTCAGCGCTACTCTGCCGATTCCATGACCTGCGGAAGCTCTACCTCTACCCTTCGGGGTTTTCTACTAACTTGGGTACCCGCTCCTCGGGGGCCCTCTGCTTACTTTACAGGTTCCTTTCAGGGATCAGGTACTCGCTCCTCGAGGGCCTGCTCGCCCTGACTCGCTGCCTGTACCATTATCTACATTCTGGTGGAATTGCATCCATTATAGCTACCTGAGTGAGTACTCTAATATAACATCTATCTCCTCTACAGTTCCTGCTGTGGAACCTCCTGACGTCATTCGGGAGTGAAGGGTGTCCTCTGCCAAGTCCCTGAGACTTCAACTCACCACTGCCACCTGGTGGCTACATCTTGCTGTACAATAAAAGAGTTCATTAACCGTGTGTTATCACGAGTCTAGCCCAGTGCTGTGGCTCCTCACGGGGCTTCTCCCCATGGGCGATGTCATCTCCACATCACCCAAGGATCCACTAAACACACGTAATAACAACAGTTTGGATCTTATGTAAGTTAAAACCTTTTATTATTATTCTCCTCCTAAGCCTCTGTATTTTGGTTCTTTTTTCAGTAAACCTCCACTCCAGGAGAGTTAAGTAAGGTTTGGACAGAGACATATACCAAGAAGGAGTCTTGTTATAATTACCTTTTATATATATTTCCTTAATGAACGATGCCTCATACCAAGAGGAAGGCACGGTTGAGGGAGGCTTTGACTTCGTCTCCCCTGCCAATAATAGCTCAGTCGCAGATATCCCTCTTCTTTAGGTCAGCAGTTCATGTGTTACCGGAGGACAAAGCCACTGTGGAGGTCGCATTTGAGTGAGAAGCGACACCACTGGCTGAAGAAATATCTTTAAGCCCCGGTGCTCCTAATACTCCTTCCCCGCCAAATGTAAATCTTGCAAATCCCGTGGATTCCCCTACAATTGAGGGGGGGTCTTGGAGATTTAACTAATCTATCAAAAGAAAAGTCGAGGAGTGGAGACCAAGCTGTCAGGGGAGAAGGGGTCTCAAGACCAGAGTTGGAGATAATTTTACCTCAGAAGCCTACAGAGATTACTCTGGATTTATTATGGTCAGCGATTAAATCTTTGGAGACGGCAATTATAAATCGGACTCAAAATACAACAAGCTTTCAACATAAAGTTCTTAATTTGGAGAACTCTGTATTAATGAGTAAAAATATTTTGGAAACCTGTGAGAAACATTTGGAAAAGGTGGAGGTTATTCAAAAAATATCTTGTTAAATCTGAGTTAGGCAATGAAAAGAAGCTGGAATTTATAGACAACTTGTTGAAATACCCAAATTTGAGGGTCTTGAATTTCCCGGTACAGAAAGTAATACCTGCAATAGATATGTTTAAAGAATATTTGCAATATGTATTGAAAATGCCTCAGCAATCGTTACCAGCTTTTGTGAAAGTGTATTATTTACCCATAAAAACTAGGTTAACCAATCATGAGGGGAATTTGCAACCTGAGATTTCTATAAACTTGATTGAGGTATTAGAAACATCAATAGATACAGTTATACCTATTAGAGCAATGCTCATTGTTTCTTTTATATTTCGAACTTGGAGAGATACTGCTTTGCGAACGTTTCTTAGGCATAGGTTACAAAATTTTCATGGCCAACAAATATGGATATACCCAGACTTAGCAAGAATAACCCAAACTAGAAGAAAGGAGTTCTTAAGATTGAAATCAGAAGTGATTGACAGGGGACCTAGATTTCTCTTAAAATTTCCATGCAGATGTGAAATAACCCATCTAAAGCACAAGTATGTTTTTTATGAGGTTTCCCAACTTCAGGCATTTTTGGAATCCCATCCCCCAGTAAACACAGAGGTTGGTTAAGAGCTAAAGAGTAAGCAGCTGCAGTCTCTGATTTGCTAGGTGAGGGGATTATATTAATCCCCTTTATAGCTTTTTGTTTTCCTTTTTCCTGAAAATTCGCTCAATTAAACATAGCTCTATCTGGATTTCCTTAAAATAGGTACAGATAAATGGTTAAATTGATAATATTTATGTCTGTGTATTGCTTTATCTGTATACAATTGTAACAAATTTTGGAAATGCATAAATTTAAAAAAAAAAATTTGTTGAGGTTTCTGGTTGTTCTCTTGCTGCTGCATTTGTGGTTGTTGAGTTCTTGCTTGACCCCTTGCTTGGGTTTGCCGAGGTTGTTGCCTCTGAGTTTGGTAGGGAGGTACTCTGTAGGGGTTAAATGGTCTGTATTGATGTCTCTGGTAGAAAGACGTTTTATAGACAGGTAGAATCTCCTCGAGGAAGATTGTTCCATCGTAAGTGAGGAGACTGTTATGCTTTGCTCATTTAGTTGGGATATTGTTAGGATTTGTGGGTATGAGGGCCCCTGGGCCGAGGTGAGAGATGGTACCACCCAGGGGGAGGAGCCCCGTGAGCTTCACCATTGGGAGGCGAGGTCTCAGCTGTGAGGTGCGTAGAGCAACAGGTGCTGGAGACAGAGAGATGAAAGGCAGAAGAAGCTAGGGAGAGTGTCCCCAGGTGGTGGAGTCACGGAACGTCAATGCAGGGAGCTGGCATTAGTACTAGCATGAGAGTCCTTGAAACTTTATTAGAGAAGTAGAGTGACACTGCCCATAGAGCGGGGAGTGTGGCAGAAAGACACACAGGCATTGGGGAGCCCCAGGGTCTGTGAAGTGGGGTATACCCACGGAGAAGTCCTCTGTAGTGATGATACGGCAATGATCTACAGAGCGGGGTACACCGGTGAGGGTCCTCAGTAGCGATAGTACGGCAAGGGTCTGCAGAGCGGGGTACACCCATGAGGGTTCCTCAGTAGCAATGGTATGATAATGGTCCGTAGAGCGGGGTACATCGACGAGGGTTCCTCAGTAGCAATGTTATGGCAATGTTCCACAGAGCAGGGTACTCACTGTAGCAGAGTGAAAGTTCCAGAGAAGGCCCCGGGGAACGGAGCAGCCAGAAGTCCTAGGTGGAAGTCCCTCTGAGGAGCGGATAGCCAGAGACAGGAAAGGCCCCCGAGAAGCGGATACATGGAACGTTGCCAACTCATAGGTAGGCAGGGCCAGCTGGCTTAAGAGTCCTTGAGGAATGACGGCATCCGAGGGAGATGCCCCCAAGGTTCCCGCAATGACATGCATAAGAGTGGCCAGGTAGTGCACGCACGTGCCTAAGGGACTCCAAAGGCAAAATGGTGGTCGGCAGCGTCCACGCCGTCCAGAGGGACCTAGGAACCAGGGCGTGTAGGCTGGCAATAGCTGGCGAAGGCCATTAGTTGACCCAGAGGAGTCAGTGTAGTCAAGCAAGAGGTGAGCAACAGCGGGCGCAGCCGTGTGGGACCGACGGGCAAAACAGATATAGTCTGTTGTAATCTCTTCCCAAATAAATTATCTCCTTTGCAAGGGAGATCAGCCAGCCTTTCATGTTCATCATTGTGGATGGTGCTTGTTTGAAGCCAAGCATTTCTGCGGGCTGTTATTGAAGCTGCTGACATTCTAGCCAATGTATCAAAGGTTTCACATACTGCCAAAGGAGATGGTACAACCCATCCTCCATATCAGCTATGGCTTGGTTCTGTAACTGGTTGGTGGTTTCTGAACCTTCTTTTGCTTGCAATCCTTGAAACCTTTTATACATATATTGGGTGATATAAAATTGATGTTACTGAATCTAAGAATTCAGCATTGCTACTTGAAAGACCTTTTTACTGAATTCATCTAGGCATTTATTATCTCTCCCTGATTTGAATGAAGGCATGTCTTCTTCGCTTTCTTCATGGCTGATTCAACCAACACTGATGTGAGAGAAAGCTGTACCGACCCATAGTGTGAAGATTTTCGCATCCTATATTTCAAATCCACTTTCCGTGAAATGGGAGGACCTAAGAAAGGAGATTCCCATGATTTTTCCAATAGACCCTCTAGGATCGCATGAGATGGAAGTGCCATCTGCTCCGACAGGATGTCAAAAATCTTGAGAATACCATGGAACTTAGATCTTGGATCCTGCAACTTTTTTGTCTCTACCTTTTCAATGAACTTTGAATATGTCAAGTCCTCTGCAGGTGGGGAAGGCTCCAGTGGCTCCTCCAGGGAGTCTGATGGAAATCTTGTAGATGTGCCTGGAGAAGTTTGCAGGGAGTCCGGAAGGTCTTTATCAGGTTCTGAAACTGCTGGACTCAGGGCTTGCCGATTGTTATCATCTACGTCTACATTTTGAGGTGGGGAATAGGAAAGCGAGTGTGATGCAAATTATCTTCCAAAGCACTACAGAATAGCCTAGTGTGTTGGGTAGCAGGCAGTGGGGCAAAGAAGGTCTGTAGAATGTCCAAAATTTGGGACTTGGCCTGTGAGACCACACCACCCAATTTAGGGTTGGGAGGGGGATGTTTCCTTTTTTGCAGAGGTGAACATACATCTTCCTGAATGGATTGACCATCTTGTTTTGAAAGATGTTAATGCCGCCAATAGAATTGAGGAATCTGGTCCCCTGTTCTTTTCTGACTGGACCTGGTCCTCATGATGAGACTTTCACCTCTTGACCAGTGGTTCTTGGAATTGAGGCTGTTTCTGTTTTTGCTTAAAGACATCTGAAAGACGTGTGAACACACACTTCCAGGAAAGGAAGCGGAAGAACCATCCAAGACTCTCATAATCTCGATGTCAGAATAGTCAGATCCCAGGAGCTCCTTTGGAGTGATCCTGTAATGATCCTTCCTGATGCTTCTTCACTTTATGCTGTGTGCCTTGCTTCTTTTGCGTTGATGAATGGTGCTCCTGTGTCGAACGTTTATCCTTTACCTTTTCCCTTGATGCATGCGTCAGTACATTTTGCATTGGTGTTGTGCCTCGCTGCATCATGCACCGTTGAGCATCCTGTGTCATACGCTTTTTTGTGTTGTGTGTCGAGCGTCACTGTGCATGGTGCACCATTCAGTTTTGTATGCCATGTGTCAAGCTGCGTCATGCTTTGTTTTTTGTAGAGCCACGACTCCTGTGTGACGGCTTTTGGCAACTGCTTCAATGGTGCCTTTGGGTCTTTTGGGGATCTCTCTCCCAAACCCTACTTTCAGGCTCTCTGGGTAGTTTTCCCACCTGGCTTTGGCCTGTTGAGGTCAGTTCTAGCAATGCCACTCTCTCTGGGGTTGGCTTCCTCGGTCTTGGCACAAGTGAAGACTGAGTGGAGCTGTGTATCGGGGCATATGAGCCCAATGACCCAGTGTCCCTCAGTTTGGCTATTTTCTCAGCCATTGATGTTGAGCCCTCAGGGACATCCTACTGCAGTCGCAGCAAGATGCCTGGTCATGGTCCGGCTCCAGGCACAGGAAGCAATAGTTATGCCCATCAGTGATGGACATAACTTTGCCATATTAACAATATTTAAAACCTGGGGTCTTGAGTGCCATGAGTAGCACTTAAAAGTGCTTTTTTGGAGTACACCAAGGTGTAGGAAAGAAAAGAAATAGAGATAAGGCGTACGTGAGAGAGATCCGAATCTGTGAGCTGCACGGGAAAATAGAGAACTGACAAAGTCAGGTAAACACGCGAGAACTGCTGCACAGGCATGCAGAGTAAAGCTCTGTATCTGTGGAGAGAGTTTTCTACCTCGAGATGCCAGGGGACGTCCCAGACCGCATGGCTAATTCAGCCTGCTTATTGACGGAAAAACATTAATTTTCTTTTGTTTCTTTCCTCTTCTCTGATCTTCTATCTTGTGATTTCCATTTCTTGATTTTCCTTTCCATTCTGTGTCACTTCTTTCTTTTCTCTTCTTACCTTCCATCTGACATCTCTCTCCTTCTTACTTCTTTACATCTCCCTTTTCTCTTTTCGCTTCATCACTACCTCTGTATGTCCTCCCTCTCCACAGAAATCCCTGGACCCAAGGCAAAGTATAACTCTGGCTGGGGAAACCATGGCTGCAGGCAGCAGAATCAGCTTTTCAAGGTAGTCGAAGTACAGGTGGACAGGGAAGGAATCAGTATGTGCTCCTCTTCCAGGCCCCATCTCCTACTAACAGGGCTTGGAAAAAGAGCGCATGCTGACTCTTTCCCTGTCCCTATATGTCCCCACTGCCTTGAGAAGTTAATTTTGCTACAACTGCTAATTTATTTATTTTATTTAAAATAATTTATATACCGCAAATTAGACAGGATCTGTCTGGCTAAGCGATCCCTGGTCTCCAGTTTAAAAAACAAATAGGTATACAGCTGGGTGCCCATGCTACTCTTCCCAGCTGTGTGAGCTCAACAGATCATCTTTCAGCCACATGCCCAAGTGATTTTTTTCTTCTAGGGGCCTGCTTCTGCAGCAAGACTCAAGAGTTTTATGATGTTGGCCCAGAGATCAAGCAATTCCTTTAGAATTCGGTGTCTGCAGGTCAAATCCAGAGAGTCCCAGGTATTCTAAATGAGGCAAAATGGTACCACTGGAAGTTTATCTTGCAGTGCTGGCTCATATAAATAACATCGAAATTTGATTCACATTTTTCTGCGATACAGTCCACTTCAAATCATGGACATTATTATAAAAAGGTTAACTACATCTTCGAAATGTAGCTGAGAAGGCAGATGTGAAGGAGTATACATACCCAGGGGCCAATAGACTTTTAAAAATGAAATAAAAAAAAATAAAACAAAAAAAAATAAAATAAAATCTAGAGGTACTCATTGATTCCAGTCTTTTAATGACACAAATTAACTCTATTACAAAATCATCTTTTTTCAAGTTACAAATGCTTAGGCGACTGAGACCACCGTTAGATCTGCAAGACTTCCATTATGTCCTTCAAGCTCTCATCTTAAGAAACCTGGTCTACTGCACTTCCCTTTATTGCTCCCGCAATTACATTGGATCCTGATGCCACATTTCCATAGTGATGACACATCAGGATCCAATGCGATTGCAGGAGCAATCATAAAGGGTATTTTGGCATTAGGATCCAATGAGGTTGTATTAAAAATTGTGTTGGGAATGTGTTAAAGAGATTAAAGACATCAGAGATAGTTTGGGTTTATATATAATTTGAATCAAAAAAGTGAAGAGTGAGGGAGTTTTTGCTGCCACTTGTATTAAGTTATGAGACAGATACAATATGGAGAATAATTAGAAAAAACATTTTTAATATTTGTGATAATACTAATTTAATGAGGATTTTATGAGTGAGGTGTAAGAATGATTGAGTATGTATGGGTATGAGATAGATGAAGTTTTAATTGCATTATTAAACATTATTTTTGATGATTTGTATAACTAATGCTTGAGAGATGAATTAAATTTTGTATGAATATTGTTCTAAGATAATAAAATTTGTTTAGTATATTTATTTATTTATGTATTTATTTACTTAAATTCTTTTAATATACCGATGCTCAAGATGAGGTCTTATCATACCAGTTTACAATGGAACTAGGGGAAACCAATTAACAATATATAGAAGGTAAAGTTACATTGAACAGGGAGCATAAACATGGGCTTTGGAAGAAAGGAAAGATTTCAAACTAATACAACTGGAGAGTACCAAAATGGTAGCGAGACATAAGGAGATTAACATAAGGTTGCTGAATTCGGCTGGAGATTTATCTTAGGCAGATGTTAGCATAACATTTCCAGAGGAAGGAAGGGCAGGGGAGGTAACGGGGAGGGGGGGGGAATAGGGAAAGGGTGGGTATGTGAGAGAGTTAATATAGGTTGAAAGAGGCTTCTTCAACTGTATGCTTGGGCGAACAGCCAGGTTTTCAGTTTCTTTCTGAAGGATAGATGGCATATATATAAGATGGTATATAATAAGAGTCAATGAAGTAATATGTGCTTGTACCCCACTCCTGAAGGAGTGTTATTCTGGTATATATATATGAAATAGTTGTATAAACTATGTGAATATCTGCATTATAAAATGTGCATGTACTGAAACATAAATGTGTACTTTTGAAGCAGTAATACATGGTATATTATAAACTGTGTGGCTCCCGCTGCACACTTTATAAACAATAGATGTAACTTTAGGAGTACTTACTTATGTGTGTACATGCTGAGTTATATACACTATGGAAAACTACCTTCTAAATGTAAGCATTAAACTACAACAAATTCTGCAATGTTTTTCTAAAACAAAAACCTAACTGTCACTTCGTTCTTTATTTATGCAGACCCATGAAACTATCAGGAAAACTCCTCTTTTAACTTACCCCTATTTATTTATTTATAGCAGAAAGATGAGTTGCGAAAAAAAAGGGATGGGGCAATAATGGGCAGCCGGCTGCATTACGGTAGTGCGGTTTCGCTCACCACACATCATTGCCCCCATAGCGCTACGGGAAAAGGTGATGTTATTTCCTGCGGAGCTGCGGGCGATAATATAGAAAATATCGCTGGCAGCGCTGCCGGGCCATAACCCCACCCAAATCCCGCCCACACTCTTCCCTTCGCGATAAAGTTCCATCGCAGAATAAAGAATGACCCTGTAATTTAGAGAATAGTTTTTATTTCAGAGACCATCATAAAGAAGAAGGAAGCGTTGGATAGGTTTTTATTCTATAAACCTTAAACTACAAACAGCATATATAAACCAAACCTCACTCAATTCAACTTATACACTCAAAAATTAGACATTATCATTATCAAGTAAAATTTCAAGGGGTTATGCGCAAAACTTTCAGGGCTTACGCGCATGGTCGGGCCTTGAGTACACTGCACGCATTTTATAATGGGCTTGACCACGCGTGTAAGCCCCAGTATTTTATTTATTTATTGAGTTTTATATACTGTCATTCGGTAGAGCCATCATAACGGTTTACAAAAATAGACATTTTTCTTAGCAGTTGTGTAACAGAAAAAACAATGTGAACGTTATACATTTTCTTAGCAGTTGTGCAACAATAAAAAACAATTTGAAAAGGGGGGCAAGATGGCGGCGTGAGCAGACACGGAAACGCTGAGTTCTGTTCACAGCACAAATTTTCAAGCGAAAAAAATGCCTGCAAAACGGAAAGGAAAGCTTCGAGTCTTTCCTTCGGAACCGGAGGTTTCCACAACTCAGCCACTGATAACATTTTTCGTGCCTGCAAGGACATTCTTAACGGGAGGTGAAGTAACCGCTGTGGGAGCTAGCGAGGGAGCGCAGCTCTCACCTGGTGAAGTCTTTTTGAGCCCCCCAGATCCTTGTTTACTCGAGATCGCTCCAGTTCCCAGCTTCCCCGAGGCAGCTGCGTCGCTGAGCCATGACGAGCTAGGTGCGACTGCAGCAGAAGGAGGTCAGAGGGTAGGAGATGCTGATGTCCTGTTACAGCCCTCAGAGAGCCCAGGAGCAACAAGAGCAGGAGTTCTAACTTCTGTGCCTCCCGTGTCGACTCCTACGCGGTAGAGGGAGACTGAGTGTTTGGAAGGAACGACAGCTGTTATTGGCAGGGAACTTCAACTGGCTGGATTATCTCCTGTGGTGAAAGCGGGTGAGTTTTCTCAACGTCCCCGCTTTCAAATGCCCGACAAGCCAGAAAAAATCACGTTAGAAGCGATCTGGGACATTATGGCTGCTTTAGTGAAGTCACTGGGCGAGTTTCAAGATAAATATGATACTGTAAACCACAAGTTGGAAATGCATGACACACTAATAGAAGAAATTAAGCCTAAACTGAATACAGTGGAAGCTGAATTAAAGAAAACCCAAGATTGTAACGTAAAGGTTGTGAAGGAGATCAGTGTGGTTTCAAGGAGATTGGAACATCTGGAGAATCATTCAAGACATTTAAATTTGAGGTTTTTAAATTTTCCGAAGATTATTGGCATATACCGTAGCAATTTTCAAAAGCCCACTTACTCGAGTAAAGTGTATTTAAACATGTAAAACCCATTTTTAAGTGAGTAAATGCTTTTGAAAAGCAGGCCCAGTGTCACTATAAATTTTTGACTCCAAGATGCTGTCCTGAAGCAGAATTTCAGCGAAATGTTGGCCATGTCTCATGTTTTTTGAGCAATATTGTGAGGTGCCACATACTGAGTCATCCAAGCTTTAATATATAAGATAGATTTGGTGGATATGGACACACAAGATTTATTTGATTTTCCACACAATTCAAAGTTGTAACTACAGGAAGTGGTCACCTCCATGAAAAAACATGGTGATGACCAGTTTGATGATTACAATTAAGCTGTATGGCTTTATGCAAGCATTTCAGCTGCATTTTGAGGTCTTTTCTTCCTAAATATTAGTTAACCAAATTTAATTTTTGAGTTTATAATATGAATTGAGTGAGGTTTTGTTTATATATTCTGTTTCAAGTATCCACACCAGCCTCATGTTTTGATTTTTGCTTTCATGACTTTAAACTAGATACAGGATTAGTGCAAACTCTCTCAATGCTTTCCCAACTCTCAAACATGCACTCACACAGGATTAATTCAAGCTCTCAAACGACTTCCTAGTATGCAATACTTTCCCAGAAAACCATTCATCAAATTCTGTTTACCCCCTAGCAAACATAGCTTTTACTAACCTCACTTCCTAAGGATAAATTTTTAGTTGCATGCCAGAATCATAAAATGCTTACTCTCTATGGGGTAGATTTTCAAAAACGGCGCGTTCGTGTACTTTTGTTGGCGCTCCAGGCACAAACAAAAGTACGCGGGATTTTAGTAGATACGCGCGTAGCCGCTAAAATCCTGGATCGGCGCGCGCAAGGCTGCATATTCCGTGTAGCCGGCGCGCGCCGAGCCGCGCAGCCTGCCGCCGTTCCCTCCAAGGCCGCTCCGAAATCGGAGCGGCCTCGGAGGGAATTCGCTATCGCCCTCCCCTCACCTTCCCCTCCCTTCCTCTACCTAACCCACCCCCCCGGCCCTGTCTAAACCCCCCCCTACCTTTGTTGGGGGATTTACGCCTCCCGGAGGGAGAAGTAAATCCCCGCGTGCCAGCGGGTCGCTGGCGTGCCTAGACGCAACCCGGGGGCGGTTCCAGAGGGCGCGGCCACGCCCCCGGACAGCCCCTGGCTGAAACCACGCCCCCGGGCCCGCCCCCAAAATGCCACGCCTATCGGCCCCGCCCACGACACGCCCCCTCGGAAAACCCCGGGACTTACGTGAGTTCCGGGGCTCTGTGCGCGCCGGTGGGCCTATTGAACATAGGCGCACCGCGCCTATGTTCAATTTACGCGATTTACGCGAGCAGGGCTCTTAAAATCCGCCCCTATATTTCTATGATAATAACTACCATCTAGATAATTTACCTATTTCTACAATTATACAAAACCTGATAAAAAAATAAATCAAGGCAGTAATACCATATGAGGACAGTATTTATACTGAAGTGCTTTAAGTTGTAAAAGAAAAAAAAAAAGATGATAGTTTGTTGAAATGTTTGTACATTTGACAGTTTTGTGTTGGATGTGACATTTGCAGTGGGGTGGCAGTTTGTAGGAAAGTCATAACACCTGTAACTCAGTTGTTGATAAATGAGTCTCTCAATTCATCACTACCATTTGAGGGAGGGTCATGGCCTTTACAAGCTTCACTTTTTATTTTTATGTTTGCTTTCATGTGTAGTCCTACCAAGGTATCCACACAGAAAATCACACCTAGTTAAAGCTAATCAAAACTTCAATATGTCATTTTCTAGACAAGTAAAAAAAAAAAAACAAAGATGTAAAACTAGACAAAAGATGTATTCAACCAACATAAATGCAGTTTTGTCATAACCTGTCGATCAAAAGACGAACATAAAAAAAAACCTTCCTTCAGAAGATACTGTAGTGTCAACTTTTAGAATGACAATCCAGAGTTTTTCCTCTGCTGTAAGATGGAGTTCCCTTAACTAATACTCCATTGCTTCTCCAATAAAAATAAACTGTCTGTTAGAAGATGCGTCATCTCCTATCCTTGATACCTGTACTCACGTTTCAACTCAGGCATTTTTAAAGCTGTCATATCTTGCTATGGAAGGAAAAAATGATAGGATTTACAGGCACAGAGCTACTCACTAACAATTCCATGACTGCATAATGAATATTTTAACAGTTTAATAAATAAAGCTTAAAAACATTTTCTGGATGTTTAGGCAATGAATAACATAAAAAATTAGAAATTTTAGCATTTTTCCATACATAGTCTGATTTAAAACAGATAACTTATATTATCCACTAGAACTGGCGTTCTACACTCAAGTCCTTGAGAACTGAAACATGTTTTTTGGGGAAAACAAGGCTATGCAAATTACTGTATTGGCCTATATATATAAGATGACCCCCCTTATATTCGGGCCAATACGGTAGAAACACTTTAGTGTGGCCAAATAGCCAACTCCTTTGCTGACCCAATCAACAAATTTGCCCTTTTCTTCACCAGGATTCAGAGTGGAAAGGAAATCCTCCTTACTAACCACCTATTTCAAGGGACTTGGAGGCTATTTTGTCACAATACCATATTGGCCCGAAAATAAGGGGGTCATCTTGTATATAGGCCAATACAATAATTTGCATAGCCTCCTTGTTTTCCCAAAAAGCATGTGTTTAGCAGGGGAAATTTTATCCCACTAGGATAACCAGAAAAAGGTGGCAGGGGTTTAAGTTTGCCTTTACCAGGCCAACTCAAATAGCAGATATAGAGTTGCATGACACTCTATTTACACTGGGCCCAGTAAAACCACATTTCTATATGATATTTTACCTGTGGGCAGTGATAATTTTAATACTTACAAATTAATGTGTTGGGAGGCCACTTAACATGCATGTTAAGACCGTAGAGGAAGATTTTGCTTTTGTAAAAATGACCACATACACATGTATGTGAGCCATGTGCGAGCAATGCGGATTTTAAAAAGCCATAAGAAATTATAAGAACATAAGATATGCCATACTGGGTCAGACCAAGGGTCCATCATGCCCAGTATCCTGTTTCCAACAATGGCCAATCCAAGTCACAAGTACCTGGCAAGTACCCAAACATTAAATAGATCCCAAGGTACTAATGCTGGTAACAAGCAGTGGCTATTCCTTATTGATTAATAGCAGTTTATAGACTTCTCCAGGAACTTATCCAAACCTTTTGTAAACCCAGCTATACCAACTTCCTTAACCACATCCTCTGGTAATGAATTCCAGAACTTAATTGTGCGTTCAGTGAAAAATAATTTTCTCCGATTTGTTTTAAATGTGCTACTTGCTAACTTCATGGAGTGCCCCCTATTCTTTCTATTATCTGAAAGAGTAAATAATCAATTCACATTTACCCATTCAAGTCCTTTCATGATTTTCTAGACCTCTATCATATCCCTTCTCAGCCATCTCTTCTCCAAACTGAATAGCACTAACCTCTTTAGCCTTTCCTCATATGGGAGCCTTTCTATGCTCTTTATCATTTTGATCTCCCTTCTCTGTACTTTCTCCAGTACCTCTATATCTTTTTTTGAGATGCGGCATCCAGAATTGAGCACAGTACTCAAGGTTTCAGTTCCGATATGTCTTCTAAGCTGTTAACCTTCACAGCAATTATTTAAGTTGCTAAATTCCACTTTAATGAGACTATTGTAGTTTGGATGTAACGTCCCTTCCAACACAGTTTCCATAAAACACAGTCCATGTCGGGAGACTGTTGACTTGTATTAAAAATCTTGGCTGTTCTGCTGACACATTGCTGTGATTCTGCCTGTTATGCAGCCTCCCAACCACCAGAGGTCCCCTTGGAGCTGTTCCTATTCTCGTGCCATTCATAGTCTTCATGATCCCATGACTCATCAGGGATCAGCCTATTTAACCCTGCCTCTGGCTATGCTCAGTACCTTGTCATTGAGTCTCCCTAGCTCTCTGCTTGTCTCTGTTCTGTCTTGGACTGCTTTCTGGACTCCGGGCCTTCCAGTCTTATTTTGCCTTGCCTTGTGGCCTTCTTAGGCCTTCTGCTCTTGCCTTGTCCTGTGGCCATTTCAGGTCTTCTGTTTTGTATTGCTCTGTGGTGTTCTCAGGCCTTCTGCTCTGTATTACTCTGTAGCCTTTCTGGCCTTCTGCTCTAACCCTGCCTTGTGGCTTTCTTAGGCCTGCTTTCTAGCCTATTGCCTTCGGGCTTTTGTATTTAGTCCTGTCCTTGTCTTGTCTTATACCGTCCTCTTTGTTCCAGTCTGTTCCAACCTTACCTGCACTCTGTTCCAGTGTTCCAGCTTTACCTGCATTCTATTCCAGCATTCCAGCCTTACACACACTCTGTTCCAGCCTTACTTACACCCTGTTCCAGAGTTCCACGCTTACCTCCACCCTGTTCTAGACTCCAGTTCCACGCCTGGCTCTGACTCCAGCCTTGCCTCAGTCTGCAGGCCTGCACTGTCTGCACCTCTACTTCAGCCACAGTTTAAGTCTGCTGACCACAAGAACCCAAAAGCCCAACCTGAGGGGGAGATGGCTAGTATAGGCCAAAGATCCTCAGGTCTGTCCTGAAGTCCTGGACTGCCCCTGTGGGGGCTCACCAGCCCTTGCCGGGCCCTTAGCCATAACACACATCACAAAAATTATTTAATATAATATCCATAATCTCCTAAAACTGTGGTAGACATTCAAAACTGTTTAACCCTCCCTCTGTTGAATGATGATTTATCTAGGATTTTAACATAATGTTCTAAATTGCTTAATTTTTTCTAACATGTCTGCTATGGCCATAAAACTTAGAAGGCTTTAGCTGCAGGATATTTCCAGACCATTCTGAATGCAACATCAAAATCAGAGTCACAGTCCTTCTACTTTTGAACCGTTGGCATCGAAAGTTTCATCCTCTGCTTTAGTGTCAAGAATGAGTCGTGGTAAAGAGATACTTCTAAAGATATCTACAGTTTGCATACTCTCTTGGACAAAGCTTCGGGGTTGAGTGCAAAACTAAGAACAATGGAGACTAAGCAACAGGCTTCAGCGTCAATGCTTTGACATCAATCTAGTCATTTAGTACTGTGCACTAGTAATAATGATGTATGAAATGAGGTTAGTATGGGTTGTTTAAAATCAGCTGGGTCGACTCTTACTCTATCCTATCATGATTTTTTATGTTTTTAAATTTAATCTGTATTCAGATTTACTTCTTATAACAAGAAAATCTAAGGAAATATTAAAACATACAAGTAATCCACTAAAGAAAAATACCATCTGATCATAAACAATCACTTCAACAACATTTTCATTTTCTAGCCCTCAAAAGGAAGCACATTAAAGAAACTCATATGAGAAAAAGAAAAATCAATACATCTAAGAGAGGAAATGCCTATTCAGAAAAATACATATCCCTCATACCCCAAACCCAGCAACCTACACAGATATCATATTATTAATCTTGTCATTAAGGAATGTTTCTAAATGCATGGAATCAGAGAAAACAAACATTATTTTGATAAGTTACTAAACACTTACAAGGATACTTTAAGAAGAAGGTGGCATCAAGCGCTAAAACCTTCTGCCTTAACAATAGGAACTGTTTCCTCAGAGACTAACAAAAGAAGTATCTGGAAAAACCCAGACTTTTTTTTCCCATAGAAAAGGAAATCCTTATTGACAAAATATTTTTAAAAAATCATATCTTTGTCTCTCTGTAAGGAAAAAGTAACCGACTAACCAACGTGACTCAAATAAAAAAGAGAGATTTGGCTCATTAGGAGAAAGACAATCAGATACCCTGTCCTTCTTCTTCACAAGTTTTTTTCTCTTTGGCAATTACAGGGATTTTATCAACAGAGTACCCTAATATTTCAGATAGATGCTTTTTAAACATCTCATAAGTAGACAACAATTGAGTCATAGCAAAATTAATAAAACATAAATTCTTCCCTAGCTGAAAGTTCTCAATATTCTCCAAACAAGTATGTAAAAGCAGACTGTCAATATAAGATGATCTTACAGCTTGCTCAAAAATGACCTGCTTTTTTAATTCATTTATAACTTTTTCAGTAAGTCCCACAAGACTATCACAGTTAGCAAACTTTTGCTTAGTGTCCTCTGTTAATTTACTTAAATGCTGTTGATTGACTTAGTATTTTTTCCATCCTCAACATTATCCTCCATAATTCCCTCAATAAGATATTATTAGGTTTCTGTATTCCCAACCTTGAATCAGGTTCATGTGAAACTGATGGAGACATTACACCTAAATCTAAAGAGATCCCTTCCAAAGAGTCTTCCTTAGCTAAATTCTACAATCGATCATTATTCTCTATAAAAAAGAACTCCAGTCTCTCTGCTGGTTTAGGGAGAGTCTCAGATGAGTTTATTCTGGAGGTTGAGGAGATAGTCAATTCCATTCCTACACCATCAAGAGGGATCTGGTCTATACCAAGAGTAAGGGGTTGCATGGGGGTAGATTACAGCTGGGGGCTAAAGGGGCTCCCGATGTTCTTGAGCCCTCAATATCGCTGCCCCTATTGGCCGAGTCAATAGGTCGCACTATATGACTATCCATAGGGCCAGAAATCTTGGTCACATAAGCAGGGGTCTTACCCTCCTGTTTCTTTTCCATCCACAGCAACATAGGTCTTCAACTATGGCAGAAGGGGAGCCACGCTGAAGCCGCATGCCTTCTTAGGCATGCGGCTTCAGCGTGCCGGTGGTGGTGCACCACAGTCCCGCTGCTTTTAAGATATCAGCTGGCACTTTAGATTGACATCATCTGCGCTTGCAAAGCAGAATAAAGGCAGCCACCTGTGAGTTCTTCCTATGCAGCTCATGGCACCCCACCGCCTCTCCTCCATAAATGTCCCACTCTCAGCCGCAGGCCCACTGCTTTTAAGTTCTCGGCTGGCACTTTAGAATGACATCATCCACGCTTGCAAAGCAGGGGGAAGGGTAGACAGCCACCTGCGAGGTCTTCCTATGTGGCTCAGGGCACCCCACCTCCTCTCCTCCATAAGCACCCTCTGTAATTTTTTTTTTATTTATGATATCATTTTTTTGCTATGTTTACCACTTTGGATGACCTTTTCAGCTGGGACCGCAGTATATAAATATTTTTAAATAAATGTTGTTGTGGAGGTTTGCCACCTGAGACATGATCCCACTGATGCTGATTACATGAACAGGGACCATCATTCCTCCAAATTTACTGGCATAACTTTTTGTACAGGCAATTGCTATAGCCCCTTTATTTTTTATTATATAGGATGATGCGCTATCCACATCAATAGCTCCTAAGTCATTGCCTGGGGTAGTATATAAAAAAGATTTGGATAAAATGGTACAGAAAATCCTAGCCAAGCTATAAATGGTTTCAATGTCGACTGATTCAGTACTTCTAGCTTAATCACTAGCACGTCTGTGTACACAAGGCCTGCACTAGAATCCTTCCATTTATATTCTTTGGCACTGACAGATTGGCATCATTCTGCCTCCATGACACTATTCTCTCTACTGGCTCTACTAAACAACTTCAGCTTCATTTGCACAGTTATAGGATGAACTAATTGCAGTGGGTTTTAGACACAAAAAGAATATCCTGAATTATTTATTTAGCATATTTTCTATTCTTCTACCTCCAAAAACGTGTTATGTCATTCATTCATACATTCCAGTATTATATATGCTCCCAAAATAAATAAGACTTTAATCAATTCTCCTGGCTGATCTAAAATTTCAGCTAAAGATTCAGGATTTGAACCTTTTTCAATATATCTGGACACATTCTTTCAATATTTTATCCTGACTATTCTTTATCTCAGGGACTCTCTATACATCATCAATTTTTTGAATCAGATTGGCAAGGATCTAATGCCAGATGTCTTGTCAACCTTGATGCTACTTCCCTATAAACAAACATATCTAAGGAAGCAGTGTTGATAGTCATTGAGAATGAAGACATCCCAGTCAATACAGTTCTGACCAATTGTATTTGTTATCCAGTTTGTTTGACCCTGAAGAAATATTTTTAAATCTTTGAAGGTATTTTTTTTTCAAAATTAGAGGCATGGCCATAGGTGCTTCAATGATACCTTCACTTGCTAATCCACTTTGAAGAAATATTGATTCAAAATTCTTCTTTTCCTGAAAAAATCGGGATCTAAAAAAGATACATTGACAACATTTTTATGCATTGAAAGCATTTATGAGGAAATTGTTAATACATGTGATGAGAATCTCTCTCTATTTAGCACCATCTACTCTGTTTTTTAGATAGATTGATCTCAAAGATTCTTTGGGACATTTTTCCATTTCTGTTTTTTTAAAGTTTACAGACTACATTTCATTTCTTCATTATACTAGTTACTATCCTTAAGGTTTTAAGTTCAATTAACTTTTTGCACAATTTTTTAGGTTTGAAGATTGTGTTCTGATATTAAGAATTTCAAAGAAAAAGTTAAGGAGTTTAGTTCATTTTCGATTGAAAGAGGGGATCCATTCACTTATGTACAAGCCTACAAAAGAGCTGAATTTTCTAATGTGGACTTCTTTTGTAGAGACAGCATTCCTCACATATTGTGAAAGAAATCATTATGGTGCTCCAGTTCTCTGAATTACCTTCTGATGTGTAAGATTATCCGACAGCATTGGCATATCACTGCTCTTCATGGCTGTATCAGTAATGATGATCATGTTGCCTTTACAAAAAATTGGAATCTAAGAGAAACTATTGCTTCTTCCATCCTTCCTTCTCAGCAAATTCCATAAATGGACCTCATTTTGATTGGCTGGTTTTTAAGTCCCAATTGTATCACCGCGTGTAATTTAGTAAAATTCACCCCCCTGCACGTGCCGATCACACGTGGATTTTAAAATCCGGCACGCGTGTGCGCGCGGCCAAGGGATTTTATTTTATGCGTGCACACCAGGAACCGCGTGCACAAGAACATGCGCGAGTTCCTTCTAAAATCTATCCCAAAGGGCGCGCTTATAGGCTTTTTTTTAATAAGTCATTGAGGATAACCTCTATCAAGAAAACATAAGAATAAGGTTTGTGCCTGTGTGATAAAGTCAGAAGTCGACATAACATTTATTTATTTATTTATTTATTTATTTATTTAAAGCTTTTTTAAACCGGTATTAGTAGTTACATCATACCGGTTTACATCAGAACTGAAGGTGGAAACATTCCAGCTGGCCAATTTTTAAGACTCTGATGTTTTTGTTCCTCAACTTCTGACTTTATCACACAGGCACAAACCTTATTCTTATGTTTTCTTGATAGAGGTTATCCTCGACAACTCATTAAAAAAAACCTATAAGCGCGCCCTTTATGCACACTGTGAATGGTTGTTTTTACCCCCTTCAGCTGACTCTGATCCCCAGATGACCTGTGTGGTAAGGCAGAAGAGGAGTGGTGAGGCGTGGTGGTGAGGCGGAGGAGTGGTGAGGTGTTGAGGAATGGAGAGGATGGAGTGTGAGTGGCAGGGGGAGAGAGGAGAGGCGTAAGGAGAGGGGGAGAGGGAGGATGATGGCAGGAGTGCTAGGGGAAGGAGGAGGTGTAGGAATAGGGACAGGAGTAGAGATAGGGAGGGAGAAGGGGATAGGCAGGTGAGTCCAGTGGGAAGAAGAGACAGACTAGGGATAGACAGAGAGGGCAGAGGGGATGGGAGTTTCTGGCAGGTGCAGAAAGGGGGCAGGAATGGAGGGGTGAGGAAAGGGAGGACACCTCTCTATAAGTGGAAGTGGTACCCCCCCCCCCCCTTCAGGCAGCCAGGCAGCAGGGTGTGTTCGTCTGAGGGTGTTGAAGTTCAGCCCAGATGACGAGATGATTATTGCTGGGGTCCCAGAGCATTATGCCATACTTTTTGGCAACCGTGTGGCCAAGACCTTGAGGGCATCCAAGGACCAGATCTAGCGTACCATTGCCCAGGTTATCTCAAGGCGCAGTGGCATGAAATGCAGTGGGGAGCAGGTAGCCCACAGGTACCAGGTCATAAAGGCCCAATTGAAGACAAAGGTGGCTAACCGTAACAAATACATCCAGCAAACCGGTGGAAGAGTCCCTTCTCCAATTGCGCTTACGTCCATGGAGGAGCTCCTCGTCCAATGGCTGGGACTGGATGTGTTCGAGGGCAAGGCTGAGCGGCTGGTCATCAACAAACCCACAACTGTAAGTTCACCTCACATGTAAATGGCAAGGCTGCTACACTTGTGCACATCATTTGGCATAAGATGCTCACATTGATTGACATGCAAAGTGTGCATCTCATACCAAACGTTCCATGTGGTGTACCTCTTGGTTTTGGTACTTATGTCTTCTTCTTTGGTTACACAGCTCTCACCCAGGACTCTGCCGGTCAAAGCTGTCAAGCCCAAAAGACCAGCAGTGAAGCCCCAGGGACCAGCAGTGAAGACCCAGGGGCCAGCCGTGCAGCAGCACTTTTCCATGCCCCCTTGCTTATGGATGCACAGACACAGTTCAGCAAAGAGGAGGAGGAGGAGCAGCAGCAGCAGCAGCCTACTCAGCAGAGCCAGATCTTGGAAGCCCTTGTGAGCTTAAACCTTTCAAGCTTCATGGAGGAATGCAGCCTGCAGCAGTTGAGCCAGCACAACCTTGCTCCAGCACACCACATGGCCAGCACGAGGAAGAAGGCAACAGCAGTCCACCAGCCTCTTCATGCCACTTCTGGAGGCCCATACCTCCACTCTGGCCAAAAGATCACAGCACCGGCACTGACAGAGGCCTCAATTGACAAGCAGCTGGACCGGCTGGAAAGGAAAAATGGTGTCCACATCCACTACATATAGGCAGAGCTAATATGCCTGAGGAAGGCTGTGAATGGGTAGACCCAAGTCCTGTGTCACCAGATGGCAGGCCACACACAAGTTCTCACCACAGTGGTTACGTTGATAAATAATCTCACAAGCGTCCTGACCCAGATTCTCCAACAAATTCTGGAGCCTCCACCTGTGCCTTCCCCAGCATCCCAAGACTCCATGCCACATAGTAGTCCCAAGCTTGAGAGACGATCCAGGGGTAGGCCCTCCAAAGACAAGCCACCTCCAAGTGGCAAACCATGGCATGGCAAAGCGTCATGAAGGTTCAGAACTGCTGTCCTGTAATGCCTAAGAATATGACTTGTCGAACAAGTCTGGCTGGGACTCTAGAGTTCCTGTGCCAGCTAAATGGAAGAAGCCTGCTAGGCCCATCCTGACTATAGAATTCCTGTGCTGGCTAGATGATGGAGATAGTCTACTGTCTGCCAGTGTTATCCTGCTGTCTACGTCTAATGCCCTCCTCAATTCTCTGCCCATACTCCAGCCTCCTTGATGACATCTCCAGACATGATCCAGCTGCTGCCTCTTCTCAGCATTTCTCATCTCCTGCTCCTGATGCTGGTGTCTCATCTCATTTCATCCTGCTGCTGCCTCCATGCTGATGTCTCATCTCATCTCATCCTGTTCCTGCCTCCATGCTGCTATGTCTTCTTCTGGTGCTTCTTCCTCCATGCTGTGGTGTCTTCTTGGGGCCTGTGACTTCATGCTGTGCTCTCCAGTCCTGGTCCTGCTGCCAGCTACTTAACCTTTGATGACTTGGCCCTTAGGCTGTCCCCTTAAGAACATAAAAACATAAGAAAATGCCATACTGGGTCAGACCAAGGGTCCATCAAGCCCAGCATCCTGTTTCCAACAGTGGCCAATCCAGGCCATAAGAACCTGGCACTCTTTCAAAATGGACTGTCTGGGGCCTTCACTTGAACTCTGCTACCTTGGCCCTTTGGCTGTCCCCTTGAATGCACTCTCAACATGGACTGTCTGTGGGCCTTTTGGTTTACATCATATAATTGTGCTGCTATCAGCTCTAACATTAGAGTTGTCCTGTAGCTATTGGGGTGCTACTTCCACTTTCTTTGTTCTTTGCTGTAATCATGATTGTACAAAAGGATGAGATGCTAATTCTGTATATATATATAATGTTGCCATTTGTAACAATCTATATAGATGTCTACACTTAGGGGCGGATTTTCAGAGCCCTGCTCGCCGGTGAGCCTATTTTGCATAGGCCTACTGGCGCGCGCAGAGCCCTGGGACTCGCGTAAGTCCCGGGGTTCTCCGAGGGGGGCGTGTCGGGGGCGGGCCTGGTCGTCGCGGCGTTTAGGGGGCGTGTCGGCAGCGTTTTGGGGGCGGGTACGGGGGCGTGGCTACGGCCCAGGGCAGTCCGGGGGCGTGGCCACGCCCTCCGTACCCGCCCCCAGGTCGCGTCCCGGCGCGCAACAGGCCCGCTGGTGCGCGGGGATTTACTTCTCCCTCCGGGAGGCGTAAATCCCCGGAGAAAGGTAAGGGGGGGGTGTAGACAGGGCCGGGCGGGTGGGTTAGGTAGAGGAAGGGAGGGGAAGGTGAAGGGAGGGCGTTAGAGGATTCCCTCCAAGGCTGCTCCGATTTCGGAGCGGCCTTGGAGGGAACGGGGGTAGGCTGCGCAGCTCGGCGCGCGCTGGCTATACAGAATTCATAGCCTTGCGCGCGCCGATCCAGGATTTTAGTGGATACGCGCGGCTCCGCGCGTATCTACTAAAATCCAGCGTACTTTTGCTTGCGCCTGATGCGCCAGCAAAAGTACGCCTATTTGCGTTTTTTGAAAATCTACCCCTTAATGTGCTGTTCATTTCAGTTACAATGTCATGTGCAGAATGTGTCCTTGCAGAATGTGGTTACCAAAGATGTTGACTTGCTTTCATTCTGTGAATATTTGTTGTGTAATAATGTGGTCACAGGTTTGAAAAAACACTTTCTGCTTGTCTGTTTTTATGGTCTGTTTTTTTCTCTTAGGGGTTCACTAGGTCAAAGGTTTTGGATTCACATGACCTTGCATGTTAGAGTGCCATTGCCATTCCAAGTGGGTACATTTCTGGCAGGCATGACATTATGGCCTACGGCATACAACCAAAAGCTGACTGTATGCTCCCAAGGAAGAGGAAGAGCTAAACAGGAAACTCTTACTGTGGATCTTCAATATTGGCTCCAGTTGCCTTCTCCAGAGAGCATACTCTTAGCTAACTATTGGATACATGGGCATGATTGTGAGATAGGTACTAACTAGCTAGTGTTCACCTCCATATGCAGTTTGGTGGAATAGTTGTAGAAATGTTTACCTAGAGGTGCAGTAGTTATGTCTTCACTCTTTTGGGTACCAGTCGGTTGTCTAGCTATGTGAAGGTCAAAGTGCACCTATTAGAAACTATTAGTCTGTAACATTGTGAAGATATATCACCTCTGACCAAAAAATGACCTCTATCTCTGGCTCTGGCACCAAATGCTATCAAGACATAAGTCTTCAGTCAGAGGGCAACTTGAAAATGACATAAAGCCCTAGGTGTGTTTTAACTCTAGGCAGCATAAATGTGCAGCTGCAGATGTCTGGGACAGAGAGTACATAGTGTAAATGTAAAGCCTGTGTGGTATTAAGGGCAAATTACACTAAGTACCCCACAAGACTTAACACTGGGCCCCGTAATTGCGTCCTCACCCCACCTAAAAGGCAATCTGGACAAAACCCTTTTTAGTTCCATACTAAACAAAATGTCTTTTACTTGAGGGCTGCTCTAACACCATTTCAGCTGCTGTGAGGAATGAGGGTGTTGTGTAGGTTAGAAAAACCCGCCAGCCCACGAGCAGACATGTAGAAGGCCTGCTGTTGCTTGGGAGCAGGCACACCTCCTCAGATTGGCTGCCTTCCCTGTATTGGCCTGGCACGTGGATCTATATAATACCTTCAGACATACCCGGCTCGTTGGATATTGTCGATGGTCCCTGTGAATACATGCCAAGGTCACTACTTATTACAGCCAATTTGGACTCGCTTCAACAAGTCCCTCCAAATGAGCTTTTTCTCACTCCCATAGTCCACTAATACTTGTGTTGGAACACCATCTACCTTGACCGGGATCACAAAATTAGAACCTCCCTGGCTGGAGATGTCTATGAAGTTACAACAGTGTGGAGTTACACCCAGGAAAAAGATCTAGGCATCATAATGGATAATACTTTGAAATCATTGGCTCAGTGTGCTGCAGCAGTCAAAAAAGCAAACAGAAAGTTAGGAATTATTAGGAAGGGAATGGTTAATAAAATGGAAAATGTCATAATGCCTCTGTATCACTCCTGGATGGGTTTGAGGTGTTTGGTGGATTCTTAGGTGCTGCAGTGATGGCCACTTCCACAGGGAGGAGCCCCATGGGGAACTGCAGTACCAGGCTAGACTCAGATGCACAAACACAGAGTTAATCTTTATTGTACAGCTTGTAGAGTTCACCAGAGGTGGCAGTAGTGAGTAGATTCCTGCAGCAGCAGTCTGGGGTCCTCAGCTGAGGAGACCCGTCCCACAGTGGTGGTATAGGGAGCTCCGATGCAGATTTTCAATGAGGAGCTGTAGGTGAGACAGACTGGTAGATGTTAAATTACTCACACTCTTGTAGCTGTAATGGTGGAGTTCCCAGGAGGTAGAAGTAATAGTAGCAGGCACCAAGATAGACAGCTCAGGCCTTCGAGGAGCAACTACCTGGATATTGGATAGGCACCTGGAAAGAAGCATAGGGCCCCCGAGGAGCGGGTACCCAAGTTAGTAAAATCCCAGAGGGTAGAGAGAGCTTCCAGCAGCAGCGAGAAGCGGCAGAGCAGCTTAGACCGGACAAATCCAATCCTTGCTAATTCAAAGTCAGTCAGCAAATGAGCAACCTAAAAACCCGGATGTTGTGACGTCACTCGAGGGGGCGCCCCCGAGGTTCGTGCCAATGATGGAATAAAGACATGGGTAGCGCATGGCCTCAGGTGAATCATGGCAGAAAGCCTTGCCATAGCTGTTCCGGGGATGCTGGAGAGAGCGGCAAGCAGATGCGGCGGTCGCCATTTTCCCAAGGCTGGTGGAGAAAGTGAATATTGAAGTGAGGCATGGGGAATGAAGCCATCTGAGTCCGACGGATGCAACAGTACCCCCTTCAAAGGACCTCCTCCAGATCCCCTACCTGGTCTTGTTTTCCGAGGATGCGATCGATGATACTGAATCAGCATTTCTTTGTCCATGATATTAGCCATAGGTTCCCACAAGTTATTTTCTGGTCCATAGCTCTCCCATGACAGAAGGTATTCCCAAATTCTGCCTCTCTTCCTTACATCAAGTATTGCATCCACTTTGTACTCGATGACCTCTTCTGCATCAACAGGAGGGGGATCTAGTGTCTTGGTGCTGAATTTGAGAGAATGAGCGGTTTCAATAGAGAGACGTGAAACCCGTTATGGATCTTCATTGCTGGGGGAAGTCTGAGACTGTAGGAGAGACTGCCCAGATGTTGTAGGATGGGAAATGGTCCGACATAGCGCGGAGCGAAGCGAACTGATGGCAGCTTAAGTCTAAGGCATTTTGTAGACCGCCAGACTTTATCACCAGGCTTGAAGTCAGGAGACTTGCAGTGATGAGCGTCATAACCCCTTTTAGCTCGGATTCCAGCTTTGATGAGCATCTCCTTGGTCTTCTTTCAAAGTTGTTGAATCTCATCGGCAGTAGCTTGAGCTGCCGGAGACGACACTGACAGCAGAGGTGGCAAAGGTGGTGAAGGTAATGTTCCATATACCACTTCGAATGGTGTTGATCCAGTAGATGTTGCTGGATGAGAGTTGATGGAAAACTCGGTCCATGGTAACAGTTCAGCCCAGTCATTCTGATGTGAACTAATGTAGGCATGGAGGAACTGTTTGAGGTTATGGTTCATCCTCCAGTCGAGAATGATATCAGACTTCTTGCACAGAGCCTTCCAGAATTGGACTGTGAACTGTACACCTCTATCTGAAATGATGTGTTTCGACATGCCGTGCAGGCGAAAAATGTGGCTGATGAAAAGCTTTGCAAGTTCATTAGCAGTTGGTAAGCCAGGAAGGGCCACAAAGTGAGCCATCTTTGAGAAATGATCCACTGTTACCCAGATGGTATTGTTGCCTCCAGAGAATGGTAAGTCCACCACAAAATCCGTGGTGATATGAGTCCACGGCTCATCTGGCACTGACAGAGGTTAAACTGGCCCCAAGGATGTCCGGGTGGAGGTTTCTGTCTGGCACAGTTGGTACAGGCCACTATGTAGGCAAAGGTATCTTCTTTCATAGACAGCCACCAGTAGTATTGCTGCAGCTTCGCCAGCCTTTTCTGTTGACCGGGATTTCCAGCCAATTTAGAGACATGAGCCCATGCTAGTAGTTTCTTCCGGAGGTTGTTAGACACAATAGTCTTGCCCGAGGGCATTAAGTGAGCAGCAGAAAGAATGACTCTCTCTGGGTCAATGATATGTTGCGGAGCATCATGTACATCTTCAGATATGAAGGAGCGCGATAGGGCATCTACTCTGATGTTTTTATATCCAGGTCGGTATTTCAAGACGAAATCAAACCTGTTAAAGAACAGGGACCATCTCGCCTGTCTATGGTTGAGGCGCTGGGCATGGCGAAGGCCTTCTTGATTAATTTCTTTGTCTCCCTCAGTTCTACCAGATATTCTTTGTGTTCCTCCTTTTGGGATCTTTTATATTTCTTGAACGCTGTTCTTTTAGCCTTTATTTTGTCAGCCACCTCCTTTGAGAATCAGATAGGTTTCATTTTTCTTTTGCTTTTCTTTACTTTTCTAACATATAGATTAGTTGCCTTGGTAATTGCTCCTTTTAGATTGGTCCACTGTTGATCCACATCTCTCTCTTTTTCCCAGCCTTTTAGTTCTTCCTCCAGGTACTTCCCCATTTCATCAAAGTCTGTGTTTTTGAACATCAAACCTTGGGTTTTTGTGCTTCTTTTCCGTGTCCTTTTTGTGATATTAAACCATATTGTTTGATGATCACTGGTGCTGAGGTGGGCACCCACCTGGACGTCTGAGACATTATCTCCATTAGTGAGCACTAAGTCGAGTATAGCTCCTTCTCTCGTGGGTTCCATTACCATTTGTTTGAACAAAGCTACTTGCAGGGCATCTACTATTTCTCCACTATTATTAGATTCTGCAGATGGGATTCTCCAGTCTACATCTGGCATGTTAAAGTCTCCACCACTTCTCCTTTCTTTGCTATCCTGTGGATGTCTTCAACCAGATCTCTGTCCAGCTCTTCCTTTTGGTTTGGAGGCCTGTAAACCACTCCAATAAAAATGGATGCCCCATCTTTTTTTAAGTCGGCCCATAGTGCTTCTTCTTTGCCCCATCTTCCTTGCAGCTCAGATGCTTGGATATTGTTTCTGACAAAGAGCCACTCCTCCCCCTTTCCTATCCTCTCTGTCCTTCCTTAACAAGTTATAGCCTGGTATTGCCGTATCCCAGTCATGAGATTCCGTAAACCACGTTTCCGTGACAGCAACAACGTCCAAGTCCGCCTCCACCATTAGGGCTTGCAGATCTGGGATTTTATTACCCAAACTACGAGCATTTGTGCTCATAGCTTTCCAGCTTTCTTTGTTCAGGTTACTGCTGTTCCTGGACTCCTTTTGTGACCTATTTAGTTGAGTTTTGTTATCCACTTTTCTCTTTGCATTTGTGCAAGGGAAGAGATTAATGCCTCTGATGACAGAGTCATCCATCACCGTGAGCTTTTTCCTTTGGTTTCTGATCTGGAATTTCTGTATGCATTGGGTTTTTTCTCTCTTTTCCGATAACATTTCAATCTTTTTCTCAAGGACGTCTTCAGAATTCAATACGACATTTTGTACTTGTTGCACTTGATACAGTGTGTGTCTACGGAACACAGGTCTTATTCTACCAGAGCCCACTGTAATACTTTTTAAGTTCCTTAATGGCCTGTGTGAGTGGGGGGATAGAGTTGTGGGCTGCACAGCTTTCAATAATGGGTGTCTGTGGGTTACAGGTTTTATCCTACCTGAGCCCACAGTAAATCTCTTTTTTCTTGAGTTTTGGTTATTCAGTGGTAAGGGGAAATTATTTCCTGAATAATGTACCATGGCTGAGACTCTCTTTATTGAAGCTAATTCAGCTTTAAAGTCATCCAGCTCCTTTTCCAAGGTAGAGAGTTTTGAACAAAATGGGCAAGCCTTAAGTTTCCATATGATTACCCTCAAAATAAAGGCTCCACAGCAGTTGCATTGAATAGTACTCATTTAGGTAAGTTATTTGATTGGTACACCTAAGGAATAATCAATTTACTAATCTATCTTGTTGCCAATTATGAAGTTAGGATGACTACATTAGAAATACAAACCTAGGGGTGGGTGGGCAGAGGGGTAGGTTGGGAGGGAGTTAAACAGTTTATACCTAGGTCAAGCTGGGTAGGGCAAGACACTTTCTGAAAGTTTACTTGTCCTTTAGCTAGTAAATGATCCCACAGCACTTATATCCCAATATGAAACAGATTATAATGACAGCTATACAATTAGAGAGATACTGGGATTTTTTTTTTTTGTGGGTTTTTTGAATCTTACAGCAATCTAATATCAAGAAACCAAACAGATTAGTATACAATATAATCAAGAAACCAAAACGAGTACCTGGTGGTCCAGTGGGGGCGCGGGGACCGATCTACTGCTTTCAGGCCATCGGCGCCATTTTGGCTGCCACTCAAAAATGGCGCCGATGGCCCAATTAAAAAAAAACCCACCCAACCCCTTAAAGATGACCCCTTAGCTTCTCCCACCCTCCTGATCCCCCTAAAACATTTTAAAATTACCTGGTGGACCCGGGAGCGATCTCCCGTTCTTGGGCCGTCGGCTGCCAATCATAAAGATGGCGCAGACGGCCCAAGAACGGGAGATCGCTCCCGGGACCACCAGGTAATTTTAAAATGTTTTAGGGGGATCAGGAGGGTGGGAGAAGCTAAGGATGGCCGCCGCCATCTTTAAAGATGGTGCCGGCCATCCAGTGCTCCTACCATGTGACAGGGGCCGGCCAATGGCACGGATACCCTGTCACATGGTAAGGGCAAAGGGTCATCGGCGCCATCTTTATGAGGGGCAGCCGATGGCCCGAGAATGGGAGATCACTCCCAGGACCACCACTAGACCACCAGGTAATTTTAAAATGTTTTGGGGGGATCAGGAGGGTGAGAGAAGCTAAGGGGTTATCTTTAAAGGGTCGGGTGGGTTTTTTTTTTAATCGGGCCATCGGCACCATTTTTGAGTGGCAGGCAAAATGGCACCGATGGCCCGAGAGCGGGAGATCGGTCCCCGCGCCCCCACTGGACCACCAGGTACCCGTAAAAGTTTTGGGGGGGTTCAGGGGTGGGGGTGGGGGAAGGTAAGGGGTAAATTTTAAAGGGTTGGGCCTCACTAAAAAAAAATTAACGATGTGAATCGAACCGATTCCAATTCACATCTCCAGCGATCAGATTTTTTTCTCCCTCCAGCCGAACCCGATCGTTAAGACGATCGGGCACAAGATTCACATCTCTATCAGGCAGTGTGAAGTAACTATTGCAGAAATCAATTCTGAAGCAGACATATAGAGAGGTGGTTGGTTACACAGTGATAGACAAAGCACAAAATCAGAAAAATATCAAAAATACAGAAAATCAAAATAATTGCAATAATTAAAAATTGTTTAACAAAAATAATATTTATCAAGACAGTTTGGAAATAATCTCCATTTTGAAACCAGACCAAAAGATAACTTACGAATTCCTCAGTAGAATCCTCCTCTTTTCTTGACCATAAAATACTAAGCCTTGACCCTGACAATGAAGAGGGCAACTGAGAAGACTTCCAGTGGCCCTAGGGGGAAATATCTGATAAGAAGTCAGAGTGGATGTAGCTCACTTCCTCCCGTAAGAATTTTTGAAGAGACTTCCCTGTAGGAGAATACACTACACCCTCAAGGTGAGGACTTACTCCCAATGCTGGAAGGTCCTGTGGAGAAGTATGCACCTGCTTGGAACTTGGAGCAGCCCCACTAGGCAGAAAACTTTCCTCCACCTTGGACAGGAGAGGTTATAATTCCCTCTTCAGTTTTCAGGGTTTAAGGAGACAAAGAAATTCTTCATTAGTTACGATAGTTGGGTTCCCACTGACTGAGAGACCCTCTATGTTGGTTTTGAAGGTCAGACATATTCTTCAGAAAATCAGATTAGTTCATCCTCACTTAGAGCTGCCAGTAAAGCTGAAGTGGAATGCACCTCAATGGTAGCACCCTCTGCTGCCGAGATGGCTCACTCTGAGGTGCTCCAGGCCAGTTGCACCAAAAACTACTATCGACTAGCACCCCATGCCATAGATGGCACCAGTAGCTCCTTCTGTGCCATGACAGACACCATGAGTCTTTTGGATATATACACCAAAGTAGTCTGTTCTCACATCAATGAGTGCACCATAGTCTGTGATACCTTAGAGAGCTTACTTTGCACCAAGGAGAGGGACGGCACCCTGAATGGCCCTGGTTCTGGACAAAACAAGTGGCTTGGCACCATGGGAATCTTCTACATCATGAACAAAGATGACACCTGTACTGATGAGACTAAATTTATCTCTGCATCGAAGAGGGCCTTGTTCCGGTGGAGCTCTGCACTAATAGTGCTGTTTTCTTTTTTGGCTCCAAGTAGAATGGTGATGAAGGGGACCCCCCATGCCACTTTAGCAATTTTCTTGGGACCTTCTCCAGTGCAGAAATCCCTTACCTTAGGTAGATATGGAAACTGGAGCCACGGGGGAGTAGGAGATGTATCTTTAAAGGATACTAATGATGCATTAGAATTAGGGCATCTCGACAGTGAGGTTCCAATAATTAGAAAAGTAGTCCAAGTGCCTGTAACTAAAAACTCACCTGAGCTAAAAAATTCTAACATCCCTATCAATTAAAAAGCAGAATAAAAATACAAACAAAAAACAAACTTTGAAATGTTTGTATGCTAATGCCAGAAGTCTAAGAAGTAAGATGGGAGAATTAGAATGTATAGCAGTAAATGATGACATAGACTTAATTGGCATCTCAGAGACATGGTGGAAAGAGGATAACCAATGGGACAGTGCTATACCGTGGTACAAATTATATCGCAATGACAGAGAGGAGCAGTCGGGAGGAGGTGTGGCGCTTTATGTCCGGGATGGCATAGAGTCCAACAGGATAAACATCCTGCATGAGACTAAATACAAAATTGAATCTTTATGGGTAGAAATCCCTTGTGTATCAGGGAAGACTACAGTGATAGGGATATACTACCGTCCACCTGGTCAAGATGGTGAGATGGACAGTGAAATGCTAAGAGAAATTAGGGAAGCTAACCAAATTGGTAGTGCAGTAATAATGGGAGACTTCAATTACCCCAATATAGACTGGGTAAATGTATCATCGGGTCACGCTAGAGAGATAACGGTTCCTGGATGGAATAAATGATAGCTTTATGGAGCAATTGGTTCAGGAACCGACGAGAGAGGGAGCAATTTTAGATCTAATTCACAGTGGAGCACCTAACTTGGTGAGAGAGGTAACGGTGGTGGGGCCGCTTGGCAATATTGATCATAATATGATCAAATTTGATTTAATGACTGGAAAAGGAACAGTGTGCAAATCCAAGGCTCTCGTGCTAAACTTTCAAAAGGGAAACTTTGATAAAATGAGAAAAATTGTTAGAAAAAAACTGAAAGGAGCAGCTACAAAAGTAAAAAATGTCCAAGAGGCATGGTCATTGTTAAAAAATACCATTCTAGAAGCACAGTCCAGGAGTATTCCACACATTAAGAAAGGTGGAAAGAAGGCAAAACGATTACCAGCATGGTTAAAAGGGGAGGTGAAAGAAGCTATTTTAGCCAAAAGATCTTCATTCAAAAATTGGAAGAAGGATCCAACAGAAGAAAATAGGACAAAGCATAAACATTGGCAAGTTAAATGTAAGACATTGATAAGACAGGCTAAGAGAGAATTTGAAAAGAAGTTGGCTGTAGAGACAAAAACTCACAGTAAAAACTTTTTTAAATATATCCGAAGCAGAAAGCCTGTGAGGGAGTCAGTTGGACCGTTAGATGATCGAGGGGTTAAAGGGGCACTTAGAGAAGATAAGGCTATCGCGGAAAGATTAAATGATTTCTTTGCTTCGGTGTTTACTGAAGAGGATGTTGGGGAGGTACCCGTAATGGAGAAGGTTTTCATGGGTAATGATTCAGATGGACTGAATCAAATCACGGTGAACCTAGAAGATGTGGTAGGCCTGATTGACAAACTGAAGAGTAGTAAATCACCTGGACCGGATGGTATACACCCCAGAGTTCTGAAGGAACTAAAAAATGAAATTTCAGACCTATTAGTAAAAATTTGTAACTTATCATTAAAATCATCCATTGTACCTGAAGACTGGAGGATAGCAAATGTAACCCCAATATTTAAAAAGGGCTCCAGGGGCGATCCGGGAAACTACAGACCGGTTAGCCTGACTTCAGTGCCAGGAAAAATAGTGGAAAGTGTTCTAAACATCAAAATCACAGAACATATAGAAAGACATGGTTTAATGGAACAAAGTCAGCATGGCTTTACCCAAGGCAAGTCTTGCCTCACAAATCTGCTTCACTTTTTTGAAGGAGTTAATAAACATGTGGATAAAGGTGAACCGGTAGATATAGTATACTTGGATTTTCAGAAGGCGTTTGACAAAGTTCCTCATGAGAGGCTTCTAGGAAAAGTAAAAAGTCATGGGATAGGTGGCGATGTCCTTTCGTGGATTGCAAACTGGCTAAAAGACAGGAAACAGAGAGTAGGATTAAATGGGCAATTTTCTCAGTGGAAGGGAGTGGACAGTGGAGTGCCTCAGGGATCTGTATTGGGACCCTTACTGTTCAATATATTTATAAATGATCTGGAAAGAAATACGACGAGTGAGATAATCAAATTTGCAGATGACACAAAATTGTTCAGAGTAGTTAAATCACAAGCAGATTGTGATAAATTGCAGGAAGACCTTGTGAGACTGGAAAATTGGGCATCCAAATGGCAGATGAAATTTAATGTGGATAAGTGCAAGGTGATGCATATAGGGAAAAATAACCCATGCTATAATTACACGATGTTGGGTTCCATATTAGGTGCTACAACCCAAGAAAGAGATCTAGGTGTCATAGTGGATAACACATTGAAATCGTCGGTTCAGTGTGCTGCGGCAGTCAAAAAAGCAAACAGAATGTTGGGAATTATTAGAAAAGGAATGATGAATAAAACGGAAAGTGTCATGATGCCTCTGTATCGCTCCATGGTGATACAATTCTGGTCGCCGCATCTCAAAAAAGATATAATTGCGATGGAGAAGGTACAGAGAAGGGCTACCAAAATGATAAGGGGAATGGAACAACTCCCCTATGAGGAAAGACTAAAGAGGTTAGTACTTTTCAGCTTGGAGAAGAGACGATTGAGGGGGGATATGATAGAGGTGTTTAAAATCATGAGAGGTCTAGAACGGGTAGATGTGAATCGGTTATTTACTCTTTCGGATAGTAGAAAGACTAGGGGGACACTCCATGAAGTTAGCATGGGGCACATTTAAAACTAATCGGAGAAAGTTCTTTTTTACTCAACGCACAATTAAACTCTGGAATTTGTTGCCAGAGAATGTGGTTCGTGCAGTTAGTATAGCTGTGTTTAAAAAAGGATTGGATAAGTTCTTGGAGGAGAAGTCCATTACCTGCTATTAAGTTCACTTAGAGAATAGCCACTGCCATTAGCAATGGTTACATGGAATAGACTTAGTTTTTGGGTACTTGCCAGGTTCTTATGGCCTGGATTGGCCACTGCTGGAAACAGGATGCTGGGCTTGATGGACCCTTGGTCTGACCCAGTATGGCATTTTCTTATGTTTTCTTATGTAAGCCCATATTTGTGAGGTTGAGGGGGAAAGCTTTCTGTTTCAACTTCATGCACCAGGAAATCAATGACACCTTGTTCCTCAATGAGGAGTGGCTCCTCTGCTTGGCTGTGGTCTGAGATTTAGGCCTTTTATCTGCAGGCACCTTCCTTACAACACCCATCTTCTAGGTGTGGTACTACTGCACCTTAGGATCATCTAACCACAGCTGTATCAGTTAAAGAACTTGTGATCTGGGCCCAAATAATAATAGCAGATGGCATGTTTTTCCATGATAGATAAATGTAACCCACAAATGCAAGCCTTAAATCTGCTTACTGCAGACTTCTTGGCCTTGGCTGTTCTGTTTGAGGCGCTGCTGAGGCAGCAGGAAAATGCTTTTTCTTTTTTTTTTCTTTTTTTATGTAAACAATTTTATTGGGTTTAATCAAATACATAACAACACAGAGACGGGTGTGTTCAGATCCCTCTCTGAATGAACCTACCCAACAAACAGTATAGCATCCCCCCCCGCCCCCCAGAACCTGACTCCCCCCCTCCCACCCCCACCCTATATCCCGCACAGTTCAAAACAGACATCAACCACTGCACATTAGTGATACGATCCTCAAGACGACCAGCCAAAGAGCCACGACCTCCTTCAATCATTTAGGACCAGACTGCGTGCTCGGGGAGTAAGTCGCTGAAGATAACAGTTCCAAGTATTGGAGAAGATGCGTCGTTTACGTGGGGAGCCTCGCGCACCCATGCTCTCCATAGTCAGCAGTGCATGGAAATGGTTCCTCTACGCTCCGAAGGATGGGGCATCCGAAGAGCGCCAAACCTGTAGGATCGTCTTCTTCCCCACCAAGCATGCCTTTTGTAACAGCAGGCGAGAACCAGGATCTCGGACTCGGAGTGGGGAAATGCAGCCAAAAAGCACCCACAGGGGTGAAAAGGGCAAGGCCACATCAAGCAGATCTGCCATGTAATCAACAAGTCTGCGCCAAAACTTGTGCACTGAGGGACATGTCCAAAAAACATGAGACATGGAGCCCACCGCCAATACACAGCGGGGGCACATCGGCGAGGGCGCTATTTTCAGTTGATAAGCCCTTTGGGGGGACACATAAGCTCGACACAAAAATCGGAACTGCATTTCCCGATAATACATGTTAGACGAGATCCTGGATAATCGCCTGAAACACACACAAAGAATAAAGTTAGTAATACAAAAGGCTCCATCCCCATTCCAGCGCGTAACCAAAAAGGAGCAGACATCTATTTGAGTCTTTCGCTGCAGGGCCTTATAATAACTAGAAAGGGAAGGGACGCTCAACCTCTCAAAATGGAAAATATCATCCAGCGCTTTATACACTGCCATCTCCTGCGCTGCGGAGGGCAATGTCCTCACATAATGTCGTACCTGCAAGTAGGGAAAGGTGTGGGAGGGCCCCAAATGATAAAGGGTACGAAAGTCCGTAAACTGCATAAACAACCCCTCCCGCGTCCATAAATGCCCCAGGCGTATGATACCCTTGGTTTCCCACGTACGAAACATCGTAGATTGAGAGCCAGAGGGGAACTCAGCATTACCCTGAATTGGGAGAAAGTAAGCGCAAACCGCAGAAATACGCAGAAGGCTTGTTAAACGGCTCCAAGTACGTCGCAAGGGTCGGACAAGAGCGGACGAGTGAAGAAAAGGAGGAAGGCAACTAGCCTTAGCCTGCAACACATATGAGGGAGCCAACGGGTGCAAGAGAGCCCTATCCACTATTAAGGGAGTATAATCAGAGGTCTCAATTAACCAATTGCGGAGTATCCGCAAGTTACAGGCGAGGTTATACTTGGCGAGGTCAGGGACCCCCACCCCTCCCCGCGCCCACGAGTTCTGTAGCCACTTCAACGGAAGCCTTGATTTCCCACGGCGCCACAGAAAGCGCCGCAGGGCGCTCTCTAAGGCAGCCAGGTCCCTGCGAGTCAAAAATAACAACACATTTTGCAGAAGGTAAAGCCATTTCGGGAGCAGGGTCATCTTAAACAGCGCGACGCGCCCCATCAGCGAAAGAGGCAGACCCCCCCAAGTCGCTAGCTGATCTCTGGTGTGGCGGAGGAGCCCCGGGACGTTAGCTTGGTAAATGGACTCAGGATCCGAAGGGAGGCTGACCCCCAAATATCGTAAATTCTCCCCCGCCCATTGTAATGGAAAGGGGCCCACCCAAGTATCCTTCAAAGAGGGGGGATATGCTAAAGCCGAGGACTTGGACTCATTGAGGCGTAATCCAGAAAAGGTCCCAAACACCCCTATTAAGCGCAAAAGGGGCGGTAACGAAAATTGGGGATTAGTGATGAAAACTAAGAGATCGTCAGCAAAAGCCACGTGCTTAAAGATAACAGACTCCATGCGAATCCCCCGGATGGCCGGTGTTTCATTAATTGCAAGTAGAAGGGGTTCCAACTGTAGCAAAAACAACAGAGGGGACAAGGGGCAGCCCTGTCTGGTACCGCGCGTGACCGAAAAAGTATCGGACTGAGAGCCATTAGCTACTATGCGAGCCTGGGGCCCATTGTAAAGCAGGCGTATAGCTTGCAGGAAAAGGCCCTCGAAGCCCAAACGCCGCAGCACTGAAAATAGGTAATCCCACTCCACCCTGTCGAACGCTTTCTCCGCGTCGAAGCTGATGGCCAGATAGGGTTGGGACATTCGTTGACTCATGGACATGGCCGATAAAATCTTTCGAATATTAGAACTCGCATAGCGCTGACGGACGAAACCCACCTGATGTTCACCTATCAGGTGGGGAAGACAAATTGCCAATCGGTCTGCCAAGATTTTAGCTAGCAGCTTGTGGTCACAATTGAGCAACGAGATGGGACGATAAGATTCCGGTAAAAGAGGGTCTTTTCCCGGTTTAGGTATTAAAACAATGTGCGCTAAATTATCATGTTCTGGAAAGGAACCCTGGGCAATTAACTCAGTGAAAGTCAGGGCCAGAGGTTTGGAGACATAATCTTTTAGCAATTTAAAAAATTCCGCAGTAAACCCATCTGGTCCTGGGGTCTTAAGGTTTTTAGAACGAGTAATGGCAAGCTGAACCTCAGATTCAGAAATAGAGGCATTTAGTTTGTTCCGCTGATCCAAAGTCAGGTACGGGAGCGGTAGGCTCTCACAAAACCCCTGGCACGCCGTTTCATCCCACCCCTCGGACGTGTAGAGAGAAGAGTAAAAGGCCCGAAAGCGCTGGAGGATAGTCGGGGTGTCCTGAACGACGTTAGTCGGGGAAACGCGTAAGGCCGGGATAAACCGGCTGGCCCTAGAAGACCTAATAAGGTTGGACATCATTTTCCCGGCTTTGTTGCTGTATTGAAAAAGCTGAAATTTACAGTAAAGGTAACTTTTTTTCGCCCGTTGGTGGAGTAAGGAATTAAGAGCATGCTGTTTAGACAAGTAAAGAGCGCGAGCGTCGGCCGTGGAAGACCGGATCAGAGAAGTCCGCGCATGACGGACCTGGACACTCAAGGCCAGAATCCGCTTGTCAAGTATCCTCCGACGTTGAGAGACATAAGATATGATTTCACCGCGCAACACCGCCTTAGCGGTATTCCAAAACAGTATGGGATGAGATTCATGAGCTTGATTATGGGTTGCAAATTCTTTCCATTTAACGGTAAGGAAGGCGTTAAATTTCTCATCCTGCGCTAAATAGTAGGGATAGCGCCATTGTCTCGGCAGAGTAGAAGGAGGCCGAAATCCCACGTCCACCCAAACCGGAGCGTGGTCCGAGATTACAATGCTCTCAATTCCTGCCTCCAGGACTCTATGAAAAGCATGTACACTGAGAAGAAAATAGTCAATCCTGGAGAAGGAGGCATGCGCTCTCCAGAGGTGCGTGAAATCTCGTTCCGTAGGGTGCAAAGTCCGCTAAACATCCAAAAGGTGCAGCTGAGATTCCAACCGAGCTGGACCACGACCCATCCCCGCATCCCAGCCGCGAGTCTGGGAGGCATCTAGATGTGCGTCTCTAATGGTGTTAAAGTCACCCCCTAAGATTAGAGTATCAGTCAGATATGGAAGCAGGTGAGAATATAACCCTTGATAAAAGCGGGGGTCATAAGTATTGGGCGCATATAGGTTACATAGCACCACTGTGCAGTTAAAAAGCTCTGTGACCAAAATAAGAAACCGCCCCTGGGTATCTTTTATTTCCGCGCGGACGGTAATAGGGAGCCCTTTATGAAACAGAATAGCCACCCCCGCCGACCTCGAGGTGGCCGAGGCATAACGAACCTCCCCCACCCAAAGGCGCCGAAGTTTCTCATGTTCCACGTCCGTGAGGTGGGTCTCCTGTAAAAATGCCACCATTGCCGAATGCTTGCGCAGTAAAGAGAGCACTTTGGTACGTTTTATCGGGGAATGCAGGCCGCAAACGTTCCAAGATACTACTCTAGTGGAATTACTCATTAGTGAAAGGGAATCCAAAAGTAAGAGAGTGTGTTTGCCGAATGCAGCTGACGGAGGTCCTCCCAGCTAAAACCTCCCCAGCGTAATGTCCAACAAGGGCTAGGCCGAATCGACACTTAGTTGATGGTCTTTGTCTGTTCGAATCTTGGTGAACCCTCCCCCCCGCCCACCAACCCACCCTCCCCCACCCAACCAAGCCCCAACTACTACCCACGGAGATAGTGCATAGTCCCGTAGTACGGTACCAGGCAACCCCCACCCCATGGCCCACCCTCCCACATCCCACCACCCACTTTCTCCCGCCAACCCCAAAAGGACACTTACCCCAACCCCCCATATCACCCATTCCATACCCTCAGCTCGGAGGGCGTAGAGATCCGCATTGATGTGGCCAGACCTACCTCAAGGTCAACAAGTAATTCTTACGGCCCAGAAAAAAGAAACCTTGAACATGGTTATACCTGTAACATTAAACCACCCCGGGACCGGTAACACATATCAGGTTAGAACAGAACAGAGCAAAAAATGGAACATGACCCCGACCCCAACCTGCATTAAAGAGAAAAAAAACAAGGGTCCCGGATGAGAAGAGCAACTCGCATCACAATCCGGAGCTACAACACCACAAGTGTAAGCGAGCGGGGCATGATAGCAGCCCTTAAGCACATTGGCTAGCAGGCCTGCTGTAGAGGAGTGCACACAGGAAAGCCTAAACACAAAAAACACAAAAAAGAACAAGATAAAATGCACTAGCAGCCGCTATCGTGAAGAGCGCAGAGGGGGAAGAGAAATAGAACCCACAAAAAAAACCACACGGAGCAGGCTTTGAGTCCTAAGTTGTTCGGGGCGCCCCACAAACACAGCCAGGATAGTTACCATATGGCATGGCCCACAAATCACTGAAGGGGTAGTACGGGAAGGAGAACAGAGAATCCAACGAAAAATCAACCTTGCTTTCACGCAGCACCCGGTAGAGTATCCGCTGCAAAAAGGCCCGGGAGGCAGGCTCCCAAAAGCACACTGGCCACTACCGCCCGCGTACAGGCCTCAGGGGAAAAGAAGCAAACAGAATCCAGGGTCTATTTGTTCGAGGGACGAACCCCCTCCGCGCTCCCCCAAAAAAAATGGCGCCACTGTGTGCTGTGCCGTAAACACTACACTCTAAAACAATAAAATTGCAATCTCGTGGTGCCGGTGTGTAGGCTGGGGGGATATACTCGCATTAAGTAAGTACAACTTCTTGCAAAAAGGAAACACAAAAACAAAGCGGCTTCCTCCACGCTGGAAAGTGTGCCGCTGTGGACTGTCTTGGCACTGTCTCCTATATAAGAAACCTGTAGCAAATAAAAGAGAGAAGAAAAAAAAAGTCCGGCTACAGGTAGATAGTCCAATCCAAAGTCACTGATCAATGTCCTTCGCCGTGGAAACGAAAAAGGCAAACCACCATATAGGGAGCAGTCCAGCCATGTAACATCCCCCCTCGGTGATCCCATCATCGCACGAGGGCGAAAAAAGTCCCGGGCCCCAAAGGAAAGGACAAATAGGCCAAAAAAAAATTGTAGAAAAGAACCGGACTGAGATGCGCGGAAAAAATAAAAAAAAAACTGCAGGAGGTCTCCTGTATCGGAACAGTCCAAATAGAAAAACCACTACCTTAAGGCAGCAAACAGCCGCCAGTATTTCGCCGCCACCCGGGCTAGATAAACACTGAAAAGATAAAAAAAAAACCGGTTTTCAGCCATTAGCCAGTAGACCATGAGCCTCCAAAAAACCCTGGGCAGCAACCAGAGTATCAAACATGTGAGGTTTGTCAGCATGCCACAGACGGAGGCGAGCCGGGTAGAGAAGAGAGAATTTGATGCCGCGACTGTGAAGGGTCGTGCATAGCGGGGAAAACCTCCTGCGCGCCTCAGAAACGGCCACCGAGAAGTCATGAAATATTCGAATGACGTGGTCTTGGTACAGTAGTTGAGGTTTACCACGGGATGCCCGCCATACCTCCGCCTTGTGAGCGGAGTTAAGGACCTTAGTGATAATAAGGCGAGGCCGGCCCGAGTTATTAGACCGGGACCCCAATCGATGGGCTCTTTCCACAACCAACTTCCCACGCAGTTGTGGCAGCTCTAGGGCAGTCGGCAACCAGTCCTCCAGCAGGGAGCACAGCGACTTCTCCGCAATGTCTTCGGGGAAACCCATAAAACGCAGGTTATCCCTACGGGTCCGGTTTTCTAAATCTTCTATTTTTTGTGTGAGCGCCGCTATAGTTGTCGTGTGCGCGGCTAAGCTGCTGGAGGCCACCCCCGCGCCATCTTCCAGGTCAGACACGCGAGATTCGATCAGGTCCAACCGGGGGTGTAATGCCGCTATAGAATCCCGAACCTCCCCAAGTTTCGAATGCAGCAGAGCCCACTTTTCATCTAAGGCTTCCTTAATCGCCGCTTTAATCTCCAAAACTGTGAGAGCTGGGGGGTCGGCAGCAGGCTCACCTTCACTAGCGGCCGCCATCTTGGCTTCGGGAGCCCGCGGTTTTTCTTTCTCTCTCCGCCCGCTTTTTGTGGTCATTCCAGGCGATGTCCGACACCAAGTACGAATGGTGGACATACAATAGTTAAGATTGTGCGATTTGTCCAGAGGCAAAAGCTAGTTGCACAGGCAGATGGGCCCCGATGTTCGAGGTAGGCCTGGGAGCCAGAGACAAGCATGTCCTGCCGGCTCAGCACATCACGTGATCTCCTCAGCAAAATGCTTTTTAAACAACAAGGCAGATCTGAGCACTAGTCCCAGAAAGCAGAAAAAACACTGAACTTTAGATTCATCTATATGGTAGGGTCAGATGCAAAAAGACTGAAGGGCTTATGAGGCAGCATGCATGCATAGGAACTCCTGCACATGCTCAGAAAAAGTTTTTACTGAGCTCAGAGCTGTTTCTGTCAGCGACATTGAATGACATCACCCATGTATTATAGTGAGTTCTTGCCTGCTTATTGATAAGAGAATTGGATGTCTATGAAGGCAGTGCAGATGAATTGCTTGAAGCTTCATAGCTCTGACAGAAAGTGGTCTTACAGGTGCAGTTGATTTAGAGTATAGGACATGGACTATGACTGAGACCTGTAAGCCATTGACTGACAACCTGGAGTCTCTAATTACGATTTGGCATTCATATGTTTCAACTCATGAGCAAAATCCTTTAACTATCCTCCATGATGACTTTAGAAAGGAGGAGCAGAAGAAGCAGATGAGGATCGTTTTGATAAGGCATGGCACCAGCAAAACCATGGTAAGCTTTCTGGGGCTATTCAGAAGGTTTCAAGGCCAGCTTTGAGCGCACAAGTTCACTTTGAAAATTTGGTGTAAAGTCTGCATGTAAAAGGAACATGCAGAATTTATCTGAGTGCACACAGTTATACAATTACCCTCAAAATGTACAAGCACATTCTTGGACTCCTCTGAGCCAGTCAAAAAGCATTCTGCAGAGAAAAGTTCTTTGAGGAAATCATTTCATAGCTAAATATATCTTTTCTTTTGAGGACAAAATTATACAGCTGAAACACAAAAGATAGTCTCTATTTTTATTAAACTGGTTTTCTTTTTCTTCTAAATTAGAAAGAATGTGTAGCATCAGCTATTTTGTTTTCCAAGAGCAAAATATATTTGTGTGCACTGGAAATAAAATCACAAATGTTATACTTAATTTATGAAGTAGATACAGTATGCATGAATACTAAACCAACACCTCCATTGTGCAATTGACAGCATCTCCAGCTGCACCACAATTTATTATATGTACCAACTTTAAATATCTGAACTGTAAAGGCTTATGCTATCTTTAGATGACTTTATTCTCTTTTCTGTTCTTATGGATAGATATCACAGTACCACCTAAAGATAAGATTCTCATTATTCCTGCACAAAATGGATGATATTGATTCACAGAAATGTATAAATATGAAACTACTGCCATGAGTTGGAATTTTATATATAAGGTCTAAAAGAGATAGAAAGCTTTCTTTTGAAAATCTGCATAGCATTCATACTACAGGTACAAAATATCTACATTTGCATCAAACAGGTGCAAAGTACACACCAAAAAAGAAACATGATGATTTCAAAATGAAATCACTGCATGTACTTTTCCTTCCAAACTTAACCATGCACCCTTTTCTCATGGGTAAAAGTATGCATGGGGGAGGAAATTTTCATAAATAATTTTTGAAAAATGCTCTCCCTGTTGATTTTGTTGTATGACCAGAATTAATCATATCAACCCATTGAAGTTCAACAACATTTTGATGGAAAGTTTGAAGACTTCACAATGTAATCAACTTATTAACAACTGTGAACCTTAAAAAAGCCCCAGCAATATTTTAAAGTTTTCTTCTCTTGGCTGAAAAGGCAGTTTCACTGTGAAGAATAGACTTTAGAAATATCATGAAAAATATGTGATGGATTTAAGACATTCTTAGTATAGACATAAAGTGTAATGGGAAGGATAAGGGAGGTAGATAGCAAGAAAATGAGTAGCATCTGCAGTGACAAAGTAGGCAAGAACAACCCAGCAAACTGAATGAATGTGTAGATTAATAATCAGGAGATTATTACCTGCCAACAATTAGTAAGGAGCCGGGCTTCAGCTTCTCAAAAGGCAAAGGCCACAACATGGCCACTGCATTTGATTCCCTGGATATCCACCACTGGTAGAAAATGTGTGACACCTCAGGTGGTCCTGGCTGAAACCCTGATTTTCCTATCACTGGGCTTAAATAATGGGGCCCAGGGAACTGGTGAAGTGGGTCAACAACCTTAGGCCTATTTAGCACAGTCACTAACCTTCCTCATCATCTTGATCTTTTGGCAGCTGAGTTTTCCATCATAACAGTCAGCAGGTTTTTTGTGGTGGGTTGCAAGCCATAACTTAGTACAGAAAAATTAGAAGTGGATACACCCATGTTCCACCCTTGTACCTCCCAGACCATTCCCACGCCCTGCCCCTTTTTGGGCTTTCTCACTTGTACGCATACCGGGAGAAGCACGTGTACATGGGCGGCTTTTAAAATCTGCTTGGTGTGCGCCAGCCGGACATACTCGCTTATCTCACGGTTTTAGTGCACACTGGGCTTTTAAAATTCACCCCACTGTGTGTCCTGGGATCGAATTCTAGCATAAGATTAGTAAAAATATGTGTAAGTACCTTCATTTTCAGTTTTTATTTTATTTTCCTGGGAATTTCAATGTTATAACAAAAAAGAAATGATTTAAAAATGACTTATAACAAACAGGAGAAAAATCAAAAGAAAGGTCATTTTTCCACCAATTTTCTTTTATTTGCTATAGTATTGAAATTCCCATGAAAAATATAATAAAAGCTAAAAATGAAGATCACTAGATATATGTTATGGTTGTTATGATAAAAGTGTTTTAATTCAAATTTTATTAATCATTTTCTTTGAATTCACTTTATGCTGTGGCCATGCAATTCCATCATAAAATGTCTTTCTCTTTCGAAACAATGTTATTGTATGATCATTATTTGGGGAGGAGGAAGGGGGAAGGGTGCATTTGTCTGATTGTGTGACAAGCTATACCATGTAATTCAAAATACATATTTTACATACTCAATATCACTTTATTATATGTTTGTGTGTTAGTTTCACCTACCTATATATTTTTCCTTTTAAAATTCTTATAGAAATACAATTAGATTTGAATAATAAAACTATTCTCAGGCTTTATTATTCACATACAGCTAGCTTATTAAATAAATACCTTGCAATTTAGTATTACATAATAGTAGGGAATATAATTTACTAGGTCAATTCTTTCGTAAAATGCACCATAAGTCAAGCAGCACATTAAGGGCTAGATTCATTAAACTATCGCATGTGATAGAAAGAGGGGCGTGTTTTATGGTAATAGCTTATTTATCGCAAAGTGCACTCTCTTAGCACTTTGCATAGGTATTACTGCAGAGTGCAATAACTTTTTGCACTAAGTGCCACAATTGTTGTAATTCCTACCTATAACTGCTGGGGGTTTGAGAGAGAGAGAGAGAGAGAGAGGGGCTAGCTATAAGGCCCTCATAATAGTTAAGTATTTATACCTCTATAGGAGGCCCACCTAGTTACTTGAAGTGAGGTTTAGGTATTAGTGTAGGGGTTAGGGGCCACTTTGACATTCAGAGTGAGACGTACGAACAGAAAAGTACACTCTTGTGAAGATTTGATGTCCTTCGGAGTGAGTACAATGTTCTCTCAAACTAGCTTGATGGACTCTCTACACTAATAGCTAAACCTCACCTCGAGTAACTAGTTGGGCCTCCTATAGATGTATAAATACCTAACTACTATAAGGGTCTTATAGCTAGGCGTACTCTCTCTCTCTCTCTCTCTCCCCCCTAGTGGTTATAGGTAGGTTAAATGCTATGTGCGAAAATATCGCAAAGTGCGATAAAGCCACGTCGCACAGCTTAACGCAAATGAAAAAGGTGTAGTTATTTGCCGTGTTAAAACTGTGCAATATGGCTTCGCAAATTGCAAAGCCAGCCCACTTGGCCAGAAATCCCGCCCCAAACTCCACCCCTTTTCTATATTTGCATCTCAACATGCATTATGGTACTTTTTGCATGCAAAAAACCGCCTTAAAGCATGCGAAAAGCCCATAACACAGCTTGGAAAATAACCCCCTTAGAGAGTGATTTTCAAAGGTATAATAATGCTTTACCCATGGACATTTTTTTTTAAATTGCCCACCCTATATATGGATGAAATAAGTGCATAGTACTACTAAATGCCAAATTTTTCCTGCAGTAGGGGGGAGGCATTCTTGGGGGCAGGATCTGGAACTACATGAATATTTCTGGATTTTCAAAAGTATGTGTATTTTAACTCTAAAAATGTACCCACGTAAACTAGCAGGTATACATTTTTGCAGATTCTTTCCCTTACCCAGTTTTCAAAGTGAAAGTTTGTGCATAATTTCACTTTAATTATTGCAACATCTATGGGTGAAAAGTACCTGCAGACACTGCAGATATGTGGCCAGTCAGAAAGTTACCCCCTTAAACTCTACCTTAAAAAGTAATTCTACAAGATACAGCTGAATTCTGAGTACGGTATTATTGGAAATGCTAGTGTGTACTCTTATCATTATCCTAAAGAAGCAAAATACTTTCTCTCATGGATTATGATGAAAAGGTCCTTGTGTTACAATAAACAGTAAACACATATTGAAATTTCAAATTAAAGGAACGTGTTTCATTTTATTAACCGACATTGTATGCTGCTGCAACTTCTTTACAAATGCTGAACAATAAAAACAAATATTCCAATATCCTAAACCCTTTTGAAGATTTGAAATTAGCTTTCAAAACGTTTTGTCTTCTATATTTTGATTATCTTTTTAAGATATCCTATGAAAGGATTCCTACATAAAATAGTGGAAACTTTCCTAATAGCAGACATTACCTGTGAGCCAGCAGCACCTTGAAGGTCGTCTGATTCAGTCCGCGATAACTTAGCAGCAACTTTGACCAGTCCCAGTTCCATTCAGTTATAGCTGACTGTTGATGTATGACAAGAAGATATTGTTAGTTATTAATCAGAGTTAATATGATCAGTAAATTAAAGCTCCAGCTGTGATAGACTAACTAAGAAGGAGGAGGGAGGTCTAGAACAAGGACTTAGACATGATATCAATCATGCTCGAAGAAGGTTTATATTCCAATAAGACAGCAATTAATTTATAAATCCATTTGGGGATGTAGCCATTATTTAAAAAAAGATAAATCAATTTTTGAGTTGTTCTCTTCTAACTGTTAATGGCATTTTGCCCAGCCACTTTGAGAGCTTGACACTGTTTCAAAAGCAAAATAGGAACTCTCTGTGTATTATAACAATTTGCATTTCAGTAAGGAGTTTATAAAGAAGGAAACTTTGTATTGCTGGAATTTAAGATGTAGGATATATCTTAATTAGAGAGAATTGCTTTATTTGTTTGTCTTGTTGTGAAACACTGCAGAAAGCAGATGGTTCATATAAACACCTGTAAATACAGACGGTGTAGGCTAATGCTATGATTTCTTTTTTATTTAAAGTAGCATTGAAGGTGGAGGCAAAGACATGAGGGTGGAAACTTTTTTAAAATGTAGAAAGAAGCAATAAATATTAACTCTGTTTCTTTTTCAATTAGTCCCTAGTGTTACAATCTCCAGCACAGAACAATTGGAGAAAAAAATTGCTTGTTAGAGGATAAGGAGATGGGGATGTCTTTTCGACAACTAAAAATGGAACAGTGAATTGCACCATGTTTCTTTTATGATGCTTTTCTCCATTTTGAAAACCTAACTTCGGTAAATAAATAAATTAATGTTTCCAGGCTCAAGATCCTGCTCCTTAAATTCAAAGATGTTTGAGTTTTGGGAGACAGCTAAAGAACCACTCATAGTGCCAAATGTGTGAGAGAATCCAGAGGTGCTCTTATGGTGATATTTGTTAGCCAGTCAGCTTCCTGCATTGTAAGTGGCTCTAGAAATAATTCTATCCTAATTTATTAGATAAAGGAGACAATTGCAGTATTTGGCCTATGTAGCAGAAAGAATAAGTAAGAAAGCAAAGGCAAACATGTAATGTGTAAAGGCTCTAATGATAAACTAGAAATCATAAGTAGTGGGGCTTTGCAGTAGAAGATAATCAGAACAAAGTATAGGTACTACTATACTATTGTACACACTCAGCAGTTCTACAGCAAAACAATGTTTACGTAAACCTGGATCACAAATTTACTGAGTCATTCATCAAGCTATGTTAGGGCTCAAACATGTATTATACTGCATATATCAAACAATATATGCGATATTTTGCATCTCCCCGCCCAGATATCCTCCCCCTATTAAAATGATCTTCTTTGCATGTGATTTGCAAGCATGGATAATGCAAATGCATGCAAGGAAGGTAATTAATAAGCAACATGATGCTAGTATTTTATTGCGGCCAACCAAGAAAGTGGTCAGTGCAATAAAATACCACCATCTCCTAGGGAAGCATTAGATGTGTGGCAGGAGGCCCAGGACCCTAACACAGGTCCTGAGGCTCATGCCACACATTTAAAGCACCCTTGAAAAGGAAGTCACACTTATATCACCGTATTTTCGGTTTACCCTCATAAATGGGCTGATATTCACTTACGCTGATTTTAGCGTTTTATCTGACTAAAAGCCAGAGAGTCTCTGGCCACCCTTTAAATTTCAATCACCGGGTAACCTTTTGAACAAACTGTGATAAACACTGCTGCATATGAATTAATTTTTTAAAAGTTCACAGAATATTTCTTCAAAATAGTTTAGTTTTCCATTCAATTTTTGGCATCAAATCAGATGATTGTACTTATCTCTTTGCTGAAGCTAATGTGCTGGAAGCTGAAAGCCGGGAGCGTACTGCACTCGCTCTGTTGTCTAGCCCGACACCGCTGGTGTTTCGAAGTCTACATAAAAACTTCTTCTTCAGGGGCTCAAAGACTGAAAAAATCAAAAAGAAAATCTTAAAGAAACTACACAATCTTAGTTCCAATAGATTCTCAGATTAAACACTTACTGCATTAAGGAATGGAGAGATCTCTGCGGCGTGTAGTAAAGATCCGCCATTTTGACGCTGACATTGTGTTTAAATACGTTACGTCGGCATTATGACCACCCAATGAGCGGACAGAAAAATGTGTATTAAATCAGTGAGTGCCAATCAATGGCGTCGTTCATGCCCCGAGGGAACTCAGAGTCAAGTTTGAAAATCCAATATTGTTCTTTGTGGTTTAAAGTCGAATGGATGCCTCCTTTCCTGAAATTCGAGGGAACCATGTCAAGTATAGACCATTGTAAATCAGTAAAGGCGTGATGTTCTGTTAAACAATGTTTTACCATAGGTGCTTCTAGATTGCACGTATTCAGCCTACTTCTGTGTTCCCTGAGACGAATTTTAATAGCTCTTGTGGTTCGACCCACATATAACATAGGGCAAGTGCATTGAATGACGTAAACTACATGATGTGAATTACAGTTAGTCACATGTTTTTTCTTGTATATTATATTTGTAAGTGGATCTTGCTAAGTATCACCAGAGATTGTAGTATAACACATGTCACATGTTCCACAAGCAGAGTGTAATCCCGATTGTTCTGAATGAATGACAGAAGGCAGGGCTGCTCTAACGAGAGAATTTTTAATATTAGCCCCTCTCTGAAATGAAATGAGGGGAGGTTCTTCAAAAATTGGATGTAATTGTAATATATGCCAGTGAGTATGTATGCTTCTCACAATGTCTCTGGCTCTATTGGTATATTGAAGTACAAACACATCTTGCGAAAGGGTTTTCTTCTCATGATATGTTAATAAAGATTCTCTGGGTGAATACAACGCCCTCCTGTATGCCATTTTCACTGTTTTTACCGGATACCCTCTGTCAAAGAATCGCTGAGCTAGATGATAGGCTTGATGTTTAAAGTCCATTAATGAAGAACAGAGGCGACGTAATCGAAAAAACTGTCCAACTGGGAGGCGATTCTTAAAGGCCATTGGATGGAAACTCTGAAACCTGAGTAGGTTATTTCTATCAATCTCCTTGCGATATAATGTGGTTTCAAGGAGATTGATAGAAATAACCTACTCAGGTTTCAGATTTTCCATCCAATGGCCTTTAAGAATGGCCTCCCAGTTGGACTGTTTTTTCGATTACGTCGCCTCTGTTCTTCATTAATGGACTTTAAACATCAAGCCTATCATCTAGCACAGCGATTCTTTGACAGAGGGTATCCGTTAAAAACAGTGAAAATGGCATACAGGAGGGCGTTGTATTCACCCAGAGAATCTTTATTAACATATCATGAGAAGAAAACCCTTTCGCAAGATGTGTTTGTACTTCAATATACCAATAGAGCCAGAGACATTGTGAGAAGCATACATACTCACTGGCATATATTACAATTACATCCAATTTTTGAAGAACCTCCCCTCATTTCATTTCAGAGAGGGGCTAATATTAAAAATTCTCTCGTTAGAGCAGCCCTGCCTTCTGTCATTCATTCAGAACAATCGGGATTACACTCTGCTTGTGGAACATGTGACAGAACTACTTTTTATCTCACCTTCCCGCCATATCCCCACTCTCCCTGTCACCTCCAACCCCTCTCCACTTCATGTCAGGGATCTAGGGGTTACCCTCGACAACCACCTCAATCTCCAAAAACACATTTCTAATATAACAAGGGACTGCTTCTTTAAACTTCACATACTGAAGAAACTAAGACCCCTCCTTCACTTTAGTGACTTCCGAACAGTCCTCCAAGCCACCATATTCACAAAGTTAGATTATTGTAACGCCCTACTCTTGGGTCTACCTTCAACCACAATAAAACCGCTGCAGATGCTACAAAATGCAGCAGCTAGAATCCTCACAAACTCACGCAGATCGGACCACATAACTCCAATACTCAAAGAACTTCATTGGCTTCCAATCCCTGCCAGAATCCAACATAAATGCCTAACAATTATTCATAAAACTCTACACAATAAAGAGATGATTTGGCTAAATGATTCACTCCAATATCACTCCCCCAAGAGACCAACCAGATCCATTTATTTAGGAACTCTATCAACCCCTTCCCACAAACTTTCACAGCTCGCCTCCACCCGAGAGAGAGCCTTTTCCATAGCAGGACCATCTCTATGGAACTCAATGCCCCCTGACTTACGTCTAGAGCAGAGCACAACCACCTTCAAAAAAAAGTTGAAGACCTGGTTGTTCAAACAGACATTCACCTAATCGTAGCATCCCTGGTCAACATAGCTCTGTATTAAAGTCTGTAATTTACAATGTAACATAATGTAATAGACCTTCAGATAATGTTATATTATACTCTACTACTGTACCGTATTATAATGTGGCAGTAATGTAATATAGTTGCTTTCTCTCTTAACGTTAACTCTATCCCTCACTAAACTCTGCTTCTCTTTTTCGACATCCCGTTCCTTGGAATTTACCTTGTTAGATGTAACTATTATTTTCCTCCTACTGATGTTAATTGTTACCCCTGTTATAATGTAAACCGATGTGATATCCATTTGAACGTCGGTATATAAAAGTTTTAAATAAATAAATAAAATAAATATACTACAATCTCTAGTGATACTTGGGAAGATCCACTTACAAATATAATATACAAGAAAAAACATGTGACTAACTGTAATTCACATCATGTAGTTTACGTCATTCAATGCACTTGCCCTATGTTATATGTGGGTCGAACCACAAGAGCTATTAAAATTCGTCTCAGGGAACACAGAAGTAGGATGAATACGTGCAATCTAGAAGCACCTATGGTAAAACATTGTTTAACAGAACATCACGCCTTTACTGATTTACAATGGTCTATACTTGACATGGTTCCCTCGAATTTCAGGAAAGGAGGCATCCATTCGACTTTAAACCACAAAGAACAATATTGGATTTTCAAACTTGACTCTGAGTTCCCTCGGGGCATGAACGACGCCATTGATTGGCACTCACTGATTTAATACACATTTTTCTGTCCGCTCATTGGGTGGTCATAATGCCGACGTAACGTATTTAAACACAATGTCAGCGTCAAAATGGCGGATCTTTACTACACGCCGCAGAGATCTCTCCATTCCTTAATGCAGTAAGTGTTTAATCTGAGAATCTATTGGAACTAAGATTGTGTAGTTTCTTTAAGATTTTCTTTTTGATTTTTTCAGTCTTTGAGCCCCTGAAGAAGAAGTTTTTATGTAGACTTCGAAACACCAGCGGTGTCGGGCTAGACAACAGAGCAAGTGCAGTATGCTCCCGGCTTTCAGCTTGCAGCACATTAGCTTCAGCAAAGAGATAAGTACAATCATCTGATTTGATGCCAAAAATTGAATGGAAAACTAAACTATTTTGAAGAAATATTCTGTGAACTTTTAAAAAATTAATTCATATGCAGCAGTGTTTATCACAGTTTGTTCAAAAGGTTACCCGGTGATTGAAATTTAAAGGGCGGCCAGAGACTCTCTGGCTTTTAGTCAGATAAAACGCTAAAATCAGCGTAAGTGAATATCAGCCCATTTATGAGGGTAAACCGAAAAAACTGTGATATAAGTGTGACTTCCTTTTCAAGAGTTTATATGCATTAAGTCACAATTCCTTCCAGCTTTTTGAAATAAAACACATTTAAAGCAGCCATAAAAAAAAATAAAAACATGGCTAAATGGGGAGGTTGAGCGAGGATCAGTGTTGACCCCATTTCAACTTGGGTTTGCTTGTTGAAGTGGCCCTGACTCCCCAAAAATAAAAAAAAATTAAATCATGCATACAGCGGCAGTCCCCCCAAGTACAAGCTCCCCATTCCCCAATGTATAAAGCCCCCACTCCTGGCCTCCCCAGATCCAAATGGATGGGGCAAGGTCAGGTCAGTGCCATTTCAGAAAATGGCGCCGACTGGGATGAGTGTGAGGGTGCACCTAACCCCATGGACTATGGGCTGCTGAGTAGTGGGGGGTGGGATGAGGCTGGATGGTTTACTCATTGGGAAGGCCAGGAGGTAGGTGGGTTTCAGCATTAGATGGAGGGGTGGTGGGGATGGGTAGTTTACACTGCAGGGAGGTCAGGTGGGGCCAGGGGAGTGGGAGTTAGGGAGCTTAGGTTTAGGGTTTGCCGTCGCCATGCACATTATTGAAATTTGTTTTTAATTTTTGGGGGAATCTGGGTCACCTTGACCAGTGGCCCTGGGTTAAAACAGGGGTCAGCACTGACCTCCCCTCATCTTCCCTGTTTGTCTGCATCTTTTTTGGGGGGATAGTGGCCCTTTAAGATGATGGCAGTCCCGTGAGGTTGGGGGCCGCCATCTTGTTAAAGGGCTGCTTGCTGACTTCTTTTGTGTCATGGTGTTTGGTGCCATACAGTCACAATGTGTTTTCAGGGGAGGGACCCCATTATCGCAGCAACCCCCCCCCCCCCCCCCCCCCCCCCCGGATGATAGTGGAAACCCTCCTACAAAAACACATCACGGTTTGATGAATCTAGGTGTTAATAAGGAATATCCAAAATACAGTAGCTATCTCAAAAAATAACCATCAATGCCTCCAACAGACAAATTTGATAACATGTTTTCCATTACTTCCAGAAATAGTTTTAGATTAAAAAAAAAAATGAGGACAGATTTATTTCTTTCCATTTTTATATTTTGGTCACCTTTCCTTTACTGAACAGTCCTCCTATGTTCTAGGATTGTCATGCTTCTTTCTTTGCATTATCCATAAACCTCTCTCCACATTTTATTGAACTAATAGGAAATAAAACAAAACTGCTTAGCTCTAACTGATGTTTTCCATGAACAGCAGGATAATCAGTTACACGTGGGCGATATCGTCTTATGGTGCTAAAGATGGAACGTTTACTAGCTTGAGCTCATGCGCACTGATTTGCATGCACCTGTGCACAGCGAAGCCCCCTCAGTCATATATCACAGCTTACAAAGAAAAATAAAATTTAACGCCAAAGCAAGGTTGGAGGATATGTGTGACTGATTATCCAGCAGTCCAATGAGAACAGCAATACAGGTAAGCAACTTTGTTTTCTCCATGGCCAAGCAGGTTGAATCAGGCACATATGTGGGGACTCCCAAGTTAAGGAATGTTTTGGAGTCTTCTCTCCATACTCTCATTGAGACAATCTGCCCATCTGAGTTTTGGTGGGAAGTAATTGAAGAAATTGTGCGATAATTATTTAAATTGTTTTCTTTATACTAATTGACCAAATTTACTATCTTGGTGTGAGTCAATTTCTAAGAGTATTGCAAAGTAAGTGTATGGACTGAATATATAGCAGCTTTACATATTTTCTCAGCTAAGATAAGTTACAAACATTGTCAAAGCTTTTACACAGATCTGGTGCAAGGGTATGAGGATTCCTAGGCAGATCCCCAACCCCGATGTCCCCACACACAATTAATATTTCAACGATGATGAAATATTGACCTGATGCATATTTTATCTCTCTCTCTCTTTCCCCTACCATGATGAACCACATACCCCACTGCTAATACACTGCCTACCATCCCCATGGACCAATTGTTCTGCTACATTAAGCATATCAGCTGTTTTATCTCAGGAGCCACAGGGAGCACTGGGCCACCTCCTCCCACCCACACACTTCTAGTGCTCCAGGCGACTGCCTAGTTGGCCTAGTGATTCCATAAGCCCTGCTTTTACATAACCTTTAATGAGAGGCCAGCTCTTAAATAACAAAAGAAGAAACAGTCCGAAATCCAATTAGCAATTGTACATTTTGTGACTGATAGTCCAGGTCTGTTAGGGTCAAATGAGACAAAGTGCTGAGTGGATTTTCCAATGTTCTTTTTCCTGTTGATGGAGAAAGCTAGTGTTCTTTTGCCATCTAAGGAGTGTAATGCCAATTTAGCACTATGAATGAGGGGGTCTAGGGAATAAAGTAGATAAGACACTAAATTGAGTAATATGGAATTCAGAGACATTGTTTGGAAGAAAATTAGTATGTGCATGTAAAAATATATAAACCTATACTGAATTTCTTTTTAAGCAGAATTCAGAAAGATGGAGAAGATAGCAATTTATTTTATTAGAGGTATGTATATCATAGATTGTTGGACTGGGATCAGGGTACACCAGGGGAGTGGTTCAGATCAGGACATGGGCTGGTCTTCTGCCTAGCCAGCCCCCTTCCTCGTAGGTTGAGCCTATGAGATCCGGGGGTCAGTAGGTGAGTACAGATAAGAATTGGAGCTTGAACTGGGACAGAGTTCAGGTAAGGATTGGAGCTTGAACTGGAAAGGATTATAGATAAGGACTGGAACTTGAACTGGAACAGAGTGTAGGTAAGGGCTGGAACTTGAATGCAGGCAAGGACTAGAATTGAGGGTTGAGTGCAGGCAGGGACTGGAATTGAAGCTTGAGTGCAGGCAAGGACTAGAACTGAAGCTTGGATACAGGCAAGAACTGGAACTGAAGCTTGGGTGTAGGCAAGGACTGGAACTGAACAAAGACAGGACAGGGTGAGACAAGGGCAACATGAAACAAGGAACATAAAGGCTCGAAGGCAATGATACAGGAAGCCCATAGGGTGCTAGGCAAGATAAGGCCCCAAGGGGCAAGGCAAGGAAAAGCCTAGATAGGCTGGCGAGCAAGGGGGGGGGGGGGGTAGGGCTACAGGAGGACTGGGGAGATGGAAGAAGTCAGGATAGCTTTGATTTAGCAAATGTTGCTTACCTGTAACAGGTGTTCTCACAGGACAGCAGGATGTTAGTCCTCACATATGAGTGAATACCGAGCTGAGGATGCCCGAGAGTGCACCAAATGCACCCAAGACACACAAAGGCGCAATGACAGGGGTGGAATTTGGAACGGAGAGCATCCTGAAACCTGTAACGGGTTGGTGGAAGGATGTTGGGTAGTTAAACCGAAAAGAATAGGAGTAGATGGACTGGCCAAACATGGAGCATGCCGGCTAGTCATATCTAAGCAATAATGGCTGCGAAGGTATGGAGAGAGCTCCAGGTCGGAGCCTGATAAATATGTACAAGCAGCACCAGCCGAAGGTAAACTATGGAGGCTGGGATGGACGCAACAGAGTGTGGTTACACACAGTGTTGTAGTGAAATGAGTGCTTGTTGGTAGGAAAAAGAGATACAGACCATCAATTAGGAGCAATAGGTCTGTTTGCCCACTGGAACTCGCAGCTTGGCTCTTGCCAAAGAAGGAAAGAGTGAGGTGGAATTCCTATGGAGTGTAGTGCAGTCTAGATAGAATGCAAGTGCACTATTACAGTCCAAGGAGTGGAAAAACCCTCTCGCTTTGGTGAGAGACAGGTGTTGGGAAAGTGGGCAGAGTAAATTCTGAGTAAGGTGAGATGCAATGTCTACCTTAAGAAGGATATGAAGTTGAAAACGTAAAACCACTCGGTCACAGAGGAATGCAGGGTTGGGTGAGTATGTAACAAGGTGTGTAACTCACTGACCCTGTTGGTAGAAGTGATGTCTATGAGGGAAAGAGTTTTCCCCATGGCAGACTGTTAAGTGAGAGGAACGGAAAGGCTCGAACAGAGAACATATGAGTCTTGTAAGGACGAATTACATGTCCCATTCCGTGACTAGTGAAAACAGAGGTGGCTTGATCAGTAGATAATCCATGGTAAGCTGACTCAGAAGGGGTTGACCGTTAATTGGGTATCCCCACTCCCAAGTGGTACACCAACTGGAACAGAGGTGAACCCATGAGAAGGATGTCTGGGGAGCAGAATCAGAGGGAGTAAGAAGAAAGAAAAAGGGTAAAACTCTTTTGTATGCGTCGTGGTAAATCATGCCATTTTGAATGGTAGGATTTGGGTGTGGAAGGGTTTTTGTGACGCTACCAGTACCTGAGAACATCAGTGAGTCTATGATATGAGACTGACTTGTGAGAAGGCAAATTGGTTACTGGTGTGATAGACTGAGAAGTATGGGAAGCATACTGGTCTCGGCCAGGACGTGTGTCTGAGGAACAGTGAACCCTGTCCCGTTTCAGCATTAGAAGAGTGCTGGCTATGAGAGGCAACGGAAGAGACACATATAAGAGGGCCTTGATGGAACAAAGGCGCCTATGGGAATGCATTGGAAACATGTGTAGGGAGGAGAATCCGTGCACCTTATGGTTCGATGCGGATGCAGAGGGCAAGTTCGGTTGACCTCGGTGCTAGAAGATTTCTCTCGCTACACATGTCGTCCAAGACCATTTGAGAGGATGGAAACCTATATGGAGAAGGTCTGTTAGCGCGTTCAGTAAGTCTGTTAGATAAGAGGTCCGAGGATGCATGGAGCGAGCAAGGGCCAAGGGTAGAGCTGTGGAGCTTCTTAGCAGAGCAGCTAAGAGGTTATGCATGCTTGTGTGTTGGAAAAGCACATTGTCCCTATGCTGTCTGTCTGTATGCACAAAGATTTGTTGCAGAGGCAGTATTGGAAGGCATAAGGCCATAACTCATGGCTACAAGCTCCAGGAAGTTCATGTGAAACTGTGCCTGGAGCGGAATAGACACATATTGGGTTGAGAAGATGTTAGGTCAAACTTTACAACCCTGAGTAAATGCGAGCATTAGCAGGACCAGACTAGGTTTTGGTTCTAGATCTGCAATATGGATGAGGGACGAAAGCAGTTGAACAGCTTAGACCTACTGATAATGAAATTTCACTGAACCTAACCCATAGCAATTTTGGATCTATGAGGAAAGTGCATAGTGAAAAAACCAATGTGCTGGATGGCGGTGGTGGACGGTCATTGTGCCAGTGACAATAAGTGCCACGGTGCTTGGCCCGGTCTTTCCCCAGCACAGAGGTGGATGCCCTTGCTGTCTTGGATGGCGACTGATTACGGACTGTCAGCATGCCTGCACTGCTCCTGGCACTATGTAGTGTCATAGGCGAATATGGGGCTTTAATAGGAACCCAAAGCATGGAGCACTGTGTTTAGGTGAGGGCATTACGTGGAGGTGCTATGTCAGTATAGACGGTGTCGATGGCGGCCGAAGCGGCCTCGAGGGCATCGTCAAAAATATATATATGAAAAACGTCGATGACCCAGGCAGAGCAAGGATAACAGTGACGAAAGCACTGATGGCACTGGTGTAGGTTTCTATGGAAACGATGTGGCACTGAGAAATCTAAAAACACCATTGGCATCAGAAAAAATGATGCCGGCATTGACGGAGTCGATGACCGCATCGATTGGAACATCAAAGACATCAATGGAAACGACGTGGGCGTTGACGGCATCGATGTATGGAGGCCGACGGCATCGGTGGCATGGCCACGGGCATCGACGGCATTGATGGGATTGACTTGGGCACCAATGGCGTCGATGCCATTGATGGAATTGGCATTGATGGAATCAACATTGGTATCAATGCCATCGATGAAATCGACCCAGGCATCGATGGCATCGATGGAATCGACCCAGGCATCGACGCCACCGATGGACTCGACCTGGGCATCGATGGAATCGATGATGGCATTGATGGAATCGACGATGGCATCAATGGAAGTGTCCTGGGCATCGATGACATTGATAAAATAAACAAAGGCATCGATGGAAATGACCCTGGCATCAATGGAAGTGCCTTGGGTGATGATGGCATCGACTCGGTCATCGATGGCACTGACGACCCAAGGGTGTGCATCGATGGCATCCATCTGGGCAATGATGGCATCGATGAAACCCAGGGAAAAATCATGCCATGGATGAAAAACATGGATGGCACTGATAGAATCGATACAGGGATCGATGGCATCAATGTATCGTGGGGGAGGGGTACCGATGGCATTGAAGAATTCAGAACGGTCTGGAAGGGGGTACTGATGGTAGTGATGGGGGCATTGACTGCACGAGGGTACCAAGGAAATTGAAGGACCTGGATTCGACAGAGGCTCTGGCGGCAATGGAAACCATGGAAGTCCCTGTCCCACTACCGCTAATAACCAGGCAGAGTGTCACAGAGGGACACTCGCAGGATATGTGTGGCTAACTATGAAAACATAGGGAGAAGGAAGGCCGCAGTTAGTTGGCAGGCCAGGGAGGCGACAGGAACCGACCGAAAAACAGGGCATAGTACTCACCGAGCATCGAATAAATGTACGTGAAGGGAGACCCATGCAAGGAAAAAGTGTTTGTGAAGTAAAAGTTTAAGTGTTTCCTAACTACTATGCTATGCTTACTGCAGAGTGGAAAAAAGAAGACTGAGGGAGACACCTGTGGTCACAGGGATAATTGCAGGCTGAGCATGCTCAGTGCACTCAGTGTCAGTCAAAGCTTTATAGAAACTTTGACAGAAAAGTTTTCCGTACAGGGCTCCATCCTGTGATGTCACCCATATGTGAGGACTACCATCCTGCTTGTCCTGTGAGAACAGTAATTTCCAGCATCTGTTTTTACTAGTCCTGGTGTTTAGCTCATGCTATCTTTAGACCTCTATCCTGTCAGAATTATTAGATTTGTATAAGATACCATTTTGAGTTGCCTAAGGAACACTTTAATTGTGTCCTTGGAGGAAGGCAGCATACCCTCCTGTCTAAAACAGCCAGTTATTATGCCCATTTAAAAAAAAAAAAAAACACAAGTTGGATCCTATGCTCTGCTGTAACTATTGGCCAATTGCTAATATTCTGAAAGTGGTAAAATTGATTGAAAAAAATGACTACAAATCTCAGGATTTGTGGAAGACTCAAGATTTAGATCAATGTCAAGCCAGATTCCATGATGGTTGCAGCACAGACTCCATGCTGGTTTTTGTTTGTGTTGATGTAATGATGAGTTTAGATAAGAATGAATCTGCCTCTGCTGTATTTTTAGATCTGTCATATGCTTCCAATTTGGTGAATCATTCAGTCCTTTTGGAGAGATGTGAAGTGGTAGGACTTAGGAGTATAATGCTTAAGCGGATCTCCTCTTATTTCAGGGAGATTTTTCTCTGTACAGATGAATGGAGTTCTGTCTACTTCTCGACAACTTGTGAATGGCATACCCCAGGATTCCTCCTCCTTTTCCCTTTTATTTAACATCTGCCTTATTGGCTATGTGGATGAAGTAAGCAGTGTAATAGTCAAAGGGTCTTCTGAGGGTAAACTAGTATTTTATCTGCAGAAATGTCCCTTTTGAAAACTGTGCGACCAACACACATGTAAAATTATGCACATATATGTAGTGTTGCGCTGGAAGGTGGACCCTTGGCCTAATGCAGGATTGGTAGGCTCCCTGGTCGGACCCAGAGAGCGCCTGCCACCAGGAGGCAGAGCACAAGAGGAGACAGAGGTTAGCTGGAGCTTCACCACTAGCAACCCGGGGTTCCCTCGGGTTGAGCCCTTAGTTGCCTGGGCCGCCTGGTCTTAGGTGGGCCTCGCAGGATCTCCTTGAGAGAAAGTTCACAGGTGTGCTCACTATGATCAAGGGTACGTGGTCGATGCTCAGACTAGAAGTCCGGGGTGCCAGAGAAGGCCAGAGAAGTAATCGAAGTCCCAGGCAGAGGTCAGATCAGGCAGCGATCAGAGTAGTCGGAGTTCCAGGCAATGGTCAGGTCAGGCGGCAGTTAGAGTAGTCAGAGTTCCAGGCAGTGGTCAGGTCAGGTCACGGTTGGAGTAGTAGGTGTTGCAGGCAGTGATCAAAAACCAGGCACAAGTCTGAAGGGTCAGCAGACAGGTGAGCTGGGAAAGCAACTAACCCCAAGGAAGGGAGAAGTTGCTAAGGCAACTCCTGAGTGTCAGGAGTCACCTTATATAGTTCTCTAATGGTGATGTCATTTGAAGGGGCTGGCAGTCCCGAAGCGCCGCGGGCCCTTTAAAAAAGGGGAGGGGCGCGCATGGCTAGGGAGCTGCAGAGAGGAAGTTGGTGGCGGCGGCTCTGCCGCGAAGCAAAGGCCTGCCGTGCAGAGGAAGGCCAAAGATGCGCCGACAAGCACCGAAACGTTTCCCTTACCTTGCTCCAGAGCAGTGCTAGCTCCGGAACGGCGCGGGAGGGCAGGTAGGAAGGGCCGGTCGCGAACCCTGCGACCAGCCTTCGTAACATGTAGTATGTGTGTACTTTTACATGCACAGAGGAAAAATGTTCCAGGCAGTGGCCTCTGGGCAAGGTTGGGACTTACATGCATACTTTTTTTTTAAAATAAATTATTTCAGCAAAATGACATGCACCAAAAAGCAGGTATAATTGTGTGCATCTAGTTTTGCCAGGATAATTTTCAAAGGCATTACATATGTAAAGGTAGCATAGATCATAGCAATTTTCAAAAGTCCATTTACACACATAAAACCTTTTGAAAATTCAATCCTATGGAGTGAATTTTCAAAGGAGTTATGTGCATAAAACTAGCAATTTTCTAAAGCCTATTTACGAGTGTAAAACATTTTGAAAATTGCCATCTCACTGTAAAGACTGAGGGTAAAAGTTACCTAACAGATTTTCACAGGCTGAAAATTACCCCCTTGGTACTTGTGGGGAGAGACCCCATAGCTGCTATAGTGTCCATGAACACATTTAAGTGTCATAATGCATTGAATATAGGAGAGTTGTCTATTATGTCTCAAAAAACTGAAATACTATTTGTAGAGAAATGTACTTTGTCTCACCTTCTGATTTCCCCTTTGAATGACAATCATCCCTTCTGGTGATGAGAGGAATTTAGGGGTTAAACTGGACTCTGATTTATCTCTGGGGGTGCATATTACCACACTCTAGAGGATTGTCTACACTAAGTTGAGACTCATACACCAGCTTCAAACATTTTTTACATATCAGCAATTAGGATAGCAATTCATGTCCTAATCATTTCCCAAATTGATTATTGCAATGCCCTGTATGTGGACTTTCCCCAAAAACTTACTTATAGGCTTCAACTGTTTCAGAATGTTGCAGCAAGTGTAGTCATAAGTTTCCCCTGGTAGGTTCATGATTTTCTGCTTCTTTGGAACTTGCACTGGCTCACAGTTACAGCAAGATAAAAATATAAATTGCTTAGTTTATGGTTGTGGACAGGGACGGATTGGCCTATTGGGGGATCGGGCCCCCGGTGGGCTGGTCGCGCTAGTCACGTGGTCTGCCGAGCACGGCCGTGATAGAGCCGCGCTCGGCAGACCACGTGGTATCTCATGGGCCAGCCTGGGCGGCGAATCCCCGGGCCGGTCTTCATCAGGAATCCGCCGCTGGTTGTGGAGATTGATAAGTAAGAGTAAGGGGCCCCTCTCAGGGATGGATTAAGGTTTATGTAACTCCTAAGCACTGTTGGTAGCATGCCTGTCCCTCCACCTCAAGGATGTCCCTGTCTCCCAACCTCATCCCTCAGTCTCCACTCCCTCTTCCCCCCCAATCTTTCAGTTCCTACTTTCTCTCCCACACTCACCTCATCCCTGAGTTTCTACTTCACCTCCCCCTATAGCTTGAGCTACAAGGCAGCAGGACTGGCAATCAGGTGCTCTAACCATTCCTGCTGTTGCTGGCTCCTCTCCCTCCCTGCAGTCAGATCAGCTATTTGACTGGTGCACAATGAAGAGAAGCCCATGGCAGCAGGAGCCAGTTGGAAAGCTTGCCCGTTCTTCTTTATGATTCTGCCTCTCATCCTGGTGGCTCCAGCCAGCAGTGGAGAACAACAGCAGCAGCACTGCTTTGGCCTCACCCAGGCTGACTCAGAGGGAAGACATAACAGCAGTTTTAGGAGGAGGCTGTGGAGGTTACTGTGATGGCACAGGCCTATTTCCCTGGTTCTGCTTCTCAAAGGATGGCGGTATTGCGGAGTGGATAATAGTGGGTAGGCAGAATGGATGGAGGTGGAGCTGGTGGTTTTGTCTGGCTTCACTGCTGGCCACATCAGGTGACATGAGAAAAGGGGGTGGACAGCTATAGCGACTATAGCCATGGCAGGCCTGGTGCTACTGGGTGTGCATACTGTGCAATTTTATAGGGTTGCACATCAAAGGAAATAATGGCAGGCAGCAGATACACTCAACCAATCATCATTGGGCTAGCCAGAGATGACTGATGGTTGGTTGCTGCAAAGTCTGTAGCTATGATTGACCTCTCGACGTGGATCCCTCCCAGTAGCTTTGTTTTGTTTTGTTGGTTCTGCAACATGCACACACTGCCCCAGAGCTGTTGCACAGCCAAGCTAACAGAAAGGCTGAAAGCGGCAGCAGCAGGACATAGGTAGATGACGTGTTATTGTGCTTTGGCAAGGGGTTGAGGGACTGGATCTGAAATTGACCAGGGTGGAGCCAGTGGTGAACAAAGGTGGTGGCAGGGTCAACTCTGTGGCTCGGCCAGGCCCAGAATATAAGAAACAGCAGAGTTAGCCTGGGTGAGACCACAAGAGGATGATAACAGCAGCAGTTTTAGGCCAAAAGAAGAGAGGGCATTCTGGCCTGGAACAGAAGAAAGAGATAGCTCCATTTTCTTTGCCTGCAGGTCAGGACAGAGGAGTCTGGAGCAAGTAGTGGTTAAGTTTTAATGAGGATGGAAATGGTAGAGAGAGAGAGAACTGGTGATGGTTGGGGGGGAGGAGCAATCAACCTGGAAGCTTGGCGTGAGCAAACTGGGGGATGAGCTGGTGGGGGGAACAAACTGGGGGATCAAACCTGGGGAGGAATGGGGAAAGACAGTAAAGTGGGGAAGGTGAGACAGCACCAGCGGCAGAGCTAGGAAGAGGTGGGGCCAGTGAGACAGACGAGCTGCTGTAAAGGTGAGTTCAGGATTCCACACTCCATCAAGGTTCTCTCTTTCCCTCATCCTAATCCTGGATGCTAGAAGGAGGAGGGGATGCTAGGAGCTTCCCCTCCTTCAACCTCCCCAATCTCAGATCATCCCCCACCCTTCTCCCTCACTCCTTCCTGAAGCCTGGGCCCTCCAACTCCATCCTTGATCTTCTCTCTCCTTACTTCCAACATCCCTTCTAGCATGGTCCCCAGTCCTCCACTATTTTGATTCTCAGGCCACAACAGGATTTTATCCCTAGGCAGGTATTATGGTATGTGCTTCGGGAACCTCCTATTGCTCATAATAATATAAAATGACATTTTGGTAAAGACCAAAGGTCTATCAAACCCAGGATCCTGTTTCCGATAGTGACTTTCTTAAGTCTGCCTGGCTAATAATTGTTTATGGATTTTTTCTCTAGCAATTTGTTAAAATCCCTTAAAACCAAGCTATCCTAAATGCCTTAACCACATCTTCCAACAATATATTCTACAGCTTGTTTGTTGAATAGAAAAATTCTCTCTTGGACTTGTGTTAATTTTACTATCCATTAGTTTTGTGGAATTTCTCCTGGTCTTAGTAATATCTGAAAGGGTAAATAATCATTTCTTATTTACCTGTTCTACCTTACTGATAATTTTATAAAACTTTATCATATTCCCTCTGTCACCTCTTCTCCAAACTGAAGAATCCTAATCTGTTTAGCCTTTCAGTGTTGGGGAGCTGTTCCATCATCTTTATCATTTTGGTCACTCTTCTCTGCAACCTTTCTAGTTTCGCTAATATCTTTTATTCTTAGATGAGGTGACCAGAACTGCACATAATATTCAAGGTATGGTCACACCATGGATCTTTACAGAGGCATTCTGATATTCTCCATTTCTTGTGTATGATTCTAACAATCTATTTGCTATGTTTATTTATACTTTCAAAAAAGTTTAATAAATTGGTAAGGCAAGATTTCTCTTTGCTGAATTCATGTGGGCTTTTCCCCATTAAGCTATATCTTGTTGACATTCAGAAAAAAACTTAAGACCTGACTGTTTCAACAAGTCTTCTCCTAACCCAGGCCTACATCAGCTATGCCACAGACCATTCACTAAGGCCTTCTGCTCAGTGCACGCCATCTCAGACATTATAATTGATGTGTTATAGTTACCGAGTTACCTTTCTTTCTTCTTCTGGCTTCTTCATCTTCCTAGTTCCATTACCCTTGTTTTATTGTAACTTTTTGCCTCTTCTTCTATGTTAAGGTTAATGTTATTACCCCCGGTTCTTTGTAAACCGATTTGATATGATCTGTATTATGAATGTCGGTATAAAAAAGTACTAAATAAATAAAAATAAATAAATATATATCCATATGTCCAGTAATTGTATTCTTAAGAATAGCTTCTATTGTTTTGCCCAACACTGCTATCAGGCTCACTGGTCTATAATTTCCTGGTTAACCCCAGAACCCTTTTAAAAAACTGGTTTTATTTTGACCATCCTCTAGTTGTTAAGCATGGTTTCTGATTTGTATAATAGGTTACAGATTGCTAGTAACAGGTCTGTACTTTAATATTTGAATTCCTTTAGAATGCTGAAGTGAATACCATCTGGGCTTGGTGATTTGTCAGTCTGCAATCTATTGTCTGACATGTACCAGGAAGTAACTTGAGCAGCCTTATCTACCATATTTTAAGATGCTATAGAAGGTGAGAACAAAGGTTTTAAAAACATTTTTTGATGTGCAGATGGCATAATGTCAGATGGTAGGAAATGATTATCAGCAGTAGAATACTGAAAAAGAAAAGCAGCTAAAGAAACCATCTTAAGAATACAAGTGGGCTTGCTGTATAAGTTTTTGAGAACTGAAAAAGATTCTGAAGTACAAGCTACAGCTACAACATCAACTCTTTCAGCAATAGCAAATACACCCGAAGAGTGTTCAGCTTCAGCATCATTAGACCTGGCTGTGCCAGGGCTATTGCTGGAAGAACAAAAAGCTTCAGCACTAGTGAAAAGGGTATTTCATTACCAGATAGCAGTAATAAAACTGACACTTTAGAATTTAGCATAGACCCAGCAAAATGGTCAAACCTTATAAATGATTAATTAAAGTTAGTAACTGTTTAGAAAGGACCCATTAAACCTGTAAGACAAAATTTCATTTTCCTCCAAGAAAGTCTTGGTCACTGGTTTACAGTCAGTAACTATAAGCATCGTCTCTGTAATGATGATATGGCTTCTAGAACAGCTAGTATATTCTTTCTATAACATTTATAAATGTTAATAGTTTTAAAACAATTTCTCAGAACAATAACATATATCATACAAAAATTCCAAACTGAAAAACACAAAAAACAAAAAAACAAAAAGGGCTCAAAGAACACTCTCAACTCATTCACACATTCATAACACACCACACACCTTAAAAATATCTCACTGCTAAAACATATCTAAGTGTACTTTGGTAGTGTAGTTTCTAAGTAGTGCTAAAGATATCAAGGTTAAAATTCAAAAGCCATTTGGATGGATAACTGAATGGGTTATGCAGCTAGAATGTAGCCGCATAAAATGGGGGCAGGCCGGAGGTGGGCAAGAGGCATTTCTCGGAGAAGCGGAGTTAACCACATAAATTATGTAGTGAACTCTGATTTTCAGCGTTAGCCGCTTAACTTATGTAGCTAACTCTGGTCAGGCCATAGCCAGGTATATTCAGTGGTATGATTGCGCCACTGATTATACCCTGCTAGTTAGCTAACTAGCCAAGCCACACAGCGGCTGAAAATAGACCCCAAAATGCCCAATATCTAAAAATAAGACACCATGCACAGTTAAATATAGCTGCATCAAATGAAAACGGTTTAGACTTGCAGAACTTTCACTGTCCTTCTACTGGGCTTAAAAAACGTCCTGTTCACAGTACCCTAGATGCCTTCCAATTACAAAAACTCACAGAGCAGAAAAACATTTTTCCAAAGCACACATGTTGCTCAAAGTCCAAAATAGTGGTGTTAAACATCAAAGGAACACCTCATATATTCTGTGACAATTTCGCCAATCGATGACAAAAACGGACATCCATGCTATGAGTGTTGCGCCTGGAGGTGGACCCTTGGCCTGATGCAGGATTGGTAGGCTCCCTGGTCGGACTCAGAGAGCACCTGCCACCAGGAGGTGGAGCACACGAGGAGACTGAGGCTAGCTGGAGCTTCACCAATAGCAACCTGGGGTTCCCTCGGTTTGAGCCAAGGGTTACCAAGGGTTCCCTCGGTTTGAGCCCTTGGTTACCCTTGGTCTTAAGTGGGCCTCGCAGGATCTCTGAGAGATAAAGTTCACAGGAGTGCCCGCCACGAACAAGGGTGCATAGTCGATGTTCAGGTCAGGGAATCTAGGAGCCAGAGAAGGCCAGAACAGAGTCTCTGAATGGAGAGCGAGGATCAAGGCCAGAGTCAAGGATAGCGTGGTCAGCCAAAGCAGGGGTCAATACCAGTGGTCAGTCCGAGGATGGTCAGTCAGGCAAAGGTCAGGTTCCAGGTGGTGGTCAGACGTGGTCAGTGGTCAGGAAGAGGTCAGTTCCAGGCAGCATGCAGACATGGTCAGTGGACAGGCAGAGGTCAGTTCCAGGCAGCATGCAGACGTGGTCAAGGAAACAGGCAAAGGTCAAATCCAGGCGGCGATCAAACGTAGTCAAAGTAACAGGCAGAGGTCAGTATCAAGAAGACAGTCCGAATGATACTACCTGGGTAGATGTAGGAACAGGAGGAGGCTGGAACAGGACGCTGGAACAGAAGACTGGAACAAGACACTGGATCAGGAAGGCAAACTATTTATCACAACGTGATCGACCCGATTGCCAAGGCAAGGAAGTGGGGTCAGACCACTTTCTATTAAGCAGCAATCAATCAGGGCACACCGCGGAGCTGGGTTCCACCCCTGGCCCTTTAAGAGGCCAGGCGGTTCACGCGTGCACCTAGGGGTGGGGCCAACACCACGGAGGACGCCGAGCCCCACCATGAGGCCTGGTCCGAAGTGGGAGCGCAGGGGGACCAGCCCCACCGTGAGCTGGAAGTGGCCGTGGAGGGGAAGTGCCCGGAGCTAGTAGAAGGCATAGCGAGGTGAGCAGGCCCGGCCACAAGTGTACGCGGCCGGGAAGCGCAACAGCGAGGGAGGAATTATAAATCTTATCGCTGTTTTTGAGTTTGGCATTTTTGTATGATATATGTTATAGCGCTAAGAAATTGTTTAAAACTATTAACATTTATATTTGCTTTTGAAATTAGTTTACACTTTTTTGAAATATATTATATATGTTTATATATGTGGCATAATATAATACAGCTAAATATTGCTAAGTCTACATGTGATATATCATCACATGCTAAACAATTAGCAGAAATTATAGAAATTGAGCCAAAAAAAGTTACTCAGTTTTCTAATGTTCGACCATGGCAGAAAAAGAGACAGTGAGTATAGGTTTGCAGATGAAACTACAGTGGACCCTCGAGTTATGACCGGCCTGACATACGAACAACTTGGGTTACGACCACAATTTTACTCTTGAGTTACGACCCAAATGCTGGCCGAGGCCAACATGTGTATCCAGTTGTAAACAAAGACCCGAGACACCAGAGAAGTGTTCGTAAGCATCAGTCTGTGCCCGATACACGTGTTTGTGGACATAATTTTGGTCAGTGCAATACTAATTGCTATCAAAATGGCCCCAAAAAAAGCTAGAAAAGAAGCTAAGGAAGGAAGGTAAAGAAAGAAATCACAACTGAAAAGAAGGAGGAAATTGTGCAGAAATATGAGAGTGGCATTTGTGTGACTGATCTCGCTAATGTGTACAGCATGTCGAAATCCACCATCTTGACAATCTTACAAAGAAAAGATTTGTATAAGGAAGCTAGTGTTGCTAAAGGTGTTACTCAAATTAGTAAGTCACAATCATCAGTGTTAGATGAAGTAGAAAGGCAGGCTATTATTATTGTGGATAAACGAAAGGCAGATGGCAGGTGATAGCCTGAGACTATAATTTGTGAAAAAGCTAGGGCTAAAAATGCAGATATCATAAAGGATAAGCCATCAACTAGTGATCATGGTGAAACATTTTGTGCCAGTAAGGGGTGGTTTCACAATTTTAAAGCAAGAACTAGGGTTCATAGTGTAGCCACGCATGGTGAAGCAGCCAGTGCTGATAAAAGGGCTGCCGAAAATTACATACACCACTTTGAAACGATGACACAGAGAAATGGTTTTTGCTCTCATCAAGTTTTCAACTGTGATGAAACTGGGCTTTTCTGGAAGAAAATGCCCAGGAGAACATACATTACCCAGGAAGAGTAGAAAATGCCAGGCCACAAGCCTATGAAGGATTGGCTAACCTTATTGCTATGTGCCAATGCGAGTGGTGACCTCAAGGTAAAGCCTCTCTTGGTTTATCACTCAGAGACCCCTAGAGTGTTCAGAAAACATAACATCATGAAGAATAGGCTAGAGGTCATATGAAGATCTAATGGAAAAGCCTGGATAACAAGAGTACATTTCCTTGAGTGGATCAGCGAGGTTTTCTGTCCTACTGTTAAGAAATATCTAGAGGACAAAGGGTTACCACTCAAGGCTCTCCTCATCATGGACAATGCTCTTGCTCACCCACAAGACTTGGAAGAAGAGTTGGCTGAAGAATTCCCATGGCTCACAGTAGAGTTCTTCTCACCCAATACAACTCCTCTACTGCAGCCAATGGACCAGCAGGTTATAGCTAACTTTAAGAAGCTATACACCAAGGAACTGTTCCAGAAGTGCTTCCAGATGGTCTCAGATAATGATTTAACCCTTACAGAATTCTGGAAGGAACATTACAACATCCTTTCCTGTGTGGGGTTAATAGAGAAATCCTGGTCCAAAGTCTCTCTAAGGATACCGAGATGTGCCTGGAAGAAAGTGTGGCCTAAAATTATAGAGGAGAGAGACTTTGAAGGCTTTGTAGAGGAGCCTGAGCCTGCAACTGACCCTGTGGTTGATGACATTGTCACTATTGCCGAGTCCATAGGCTTGCATGTAGACAGTGATGATGTTGAGGAACTGGTGGAGGAACACTCAGAGGAACTGTCTGCAGAGGAAGTTCAGGAACTTCTGGCTGAGCAACAGAGAATGGCAGCTGAGGAGCTTTCTAAAGAGGAGGGGAGAGGATCAACAATCAGTGCACCAAATTTCCTCTTCTGAAATAAAGGAAATCCTGAAAAAATGGACAGAGCTACAAACATTGATAGAGAAGACCCACCCAGACAGAGAAAAAGCCAATCGTTGCATTCACTTGCTTAATGATAATGTCATGTCATACTACAGAACAGTGTTGAAGAAAAGACAGAAACAGACAACCTTAGACCAGTTTTTAGTTCCAAAAAGGTTGAGACCTAGTGAGCCAGAAGCAGGTCCTAGTGTGCTACAGACTCTCCTAAGGAGAGAAAGGACACCAGGGAGCCAGATTCCCTGATGTTCTTATGGAAGGGGACTCTACTTCCAAACAATAACCACCTTCCATTTCATCCTTCCCTTCCTCCCTTCCTGCAAGCCAAAGATGTCAACTTGAATGGTGAGTACAGTATGAAATTGTTGTTTCTGGTAGGCTAGGGAAATTATTGGTGTTTCTGGTAAAGTCCGCACATTATACAACCCTTTTTTATTATGAAAAGGTTAGGTAAGGGGTGCTTTGGGAGGTTCGGAATGCATTATGGATATTTCTATTATTTCTTAAGGGAAAAATAGTCTTGACTTATGACCAACCTGAGTTACAACCAGCCCTTGCAAACAAATTGAGTTCATAAGTCAAGGGTCCGCTGTATTGTGGATCCAGAAATGCGATTCAAAGCTAGATTTTTTCAACTGCATGCTTTACAGAACTTATACACAATTTTGCTGCCCTTAAAGCAAGGATGTTGTCATTTTTCTAGCAGACAACTTCTTGTACAAAAAGAGCATGAAGCTGGAAATCTCCATGCCAGAAAAACAATGGATGGTGTTCTAGAAAACAACAGATCAGTGACTACAACAGTTCTATTAGAATATATATAATTAGGGGATACATGATTGTTTATTACTTTATTATTCTAATTTTGTTTGGTACCAAGAGTTAATAATTTGGAATTGGCAGGCTGTAAGCTTCAATACTTTTTTTAATGTAATGATTTCTTGTTTATTGTTTTTGTTGGCCACTCCATTTTGAGCATCAGATGATTTGGCATAGACCTTTCCATCAACTTACACCCAGCCAAGGAAATCTATTGGTGGAATACTTTTGTTTTTTTCTTTTCTTTTCTTTTTTTTTTTAATAGAAAAAAGCCCCTTTTTGTCACCACTACAGCATTATGGAATAGTTTGTCACTGGAGGTTAGGGTTGACAAAAATTATTTAACTTTCAGGAAAAAATGTAAAAGTTTGCCTTTACCCTCCTTAGTAAGCTATGGGGATGGTTTCAATTCAATTGCTGCATTAGTGAATATCCACAGGGGCTTATGTGCTTTTGTGTTTTATTTGTGGATGTGGTAGATTTTTTTTCTATTAATTTATTTTGAGTAACAGGTGTTCTCCAAGGACAGAAGAATACCAGTTCTCACATGAGGGTGACATCACCAGATGGAGTCTAACACAAAAATTTTGACTTCAAAGCTACTGGGCATGTAAAACCCTGACCACATCACTGCCTCTCAGGCAGGACCCCTCAGTCTATAAGTACATGAATAACCAAGCACCTAAGTACCTCTCCCAACTTCTCTCCTCTTGCACACCCTCAACAGATCTCTGGTCATTCCAAATGACTCTTTTTTCTTCTCTTCCTCTGGCCTCTGCCAGATTGTCCTGCACTAGACTTTGTGCTTTCAGCTGTTATGCACCAAACATTTGGAACAAGGTACCACAACCCCTACAACTTGAGCCTTGCTACCTCACTTTCAGGAAAAAATGCAAGGAACTGCTCTTCAGCCAAGCCTTCCCTGCAGAGACCCCATCCACCCTCTTCTAGCTCCTGGTTTCGATTAAGCACTGGAAACATGTACTCTTAATACTTTTTTTACTGTAAAGTGAACACCACTGTAAATTTATTTTAGTTGCAATTTGTCTGTTCCTAAATTGATTGTAATCTGCCTTGAGGCCATTCTTGGTAAAAGGTGGAATGTTAAATGTCAATAAAAACCTCTATGTATTTATATATGGAAAGAGAGAGCCTGGAACAAACAATGGGCCTTAGGCAGAATGAAAATTATTTCTACTCCTCAAGGATACACCACAGAATAAAGTGGCCAAATCTACTGTGCCTGGGAGACCCTGTCTGAGCAATACTGCAATGTGAATGTGTGGCAAGAATGCCACATCACAGCCTTACATTTCTCCTCCATGGATACAGATCTTGTGGGCTACTGACACTACCATGGCTCTGACACTGTGAGCCTTGATATTCTCCACCAGATTTAGGCCTGCCTGGGCATAACAGAAAGCCATGCAATCTGCTAGCCAAATAGAAAGGGTGCATTCTGCAACTGTAATTAAAGATTTATTGGTGTCAAATGAATCACAAAACTGGGTGGAATTTTAATGGGCTTCAGTCCACTCCAAATAGAAGGTTAAGGCTCTTTTACAAACCACACTGTGCAATGCTTGTGAAAAAATATTGGAAGGATGACTATTTCGTTAAGGTGGAACTTTAGTACTACCTTAAGCATGAATTTAGGTTGTGTGTGCAGAACCACTGTATAGTTGTAAACCTTAGTGTAAGATGGGTAAGTCACTAGGGCCTGGAGCTCACTGACTCTGCACGTGGAAGTAACCACCACCAAAAATATGATCCTCCAGGTCAGGTACTTCAGCTCAAAAGAATCTATAAGCTTAAAAGGAGATTTTATCAACTGGGTTAATAGCATGTTGTAGTGCCATGACATAGCGGGAGGCTTGATGGGAGGTTTCAGCTGAAGAAAGCCTTGCATGAAACAGACAACTAGAGGCTGCACAGAGATGGATTTATTTTTTACATGATGGTGCAACTTAACTGCATTGGTTTTTAAACCAGACTTGGAATATATTTACTAAGCTGCGATAAGTGTTTATCATGCAATAAACACTAATCATGGCGATCTCCCCTATTTAAATGAGCTGTTTTGCAGGCAGCATTTTTTTTAAATGCATGCCATGCAGTTCATGCCTACTTAATTTCATGCAAATAAAATAACACACTTTGCCAAAAATAATGCAAGCTGTGTTATTTTATGAAAATTTAGTTCCAACTCAGCAGCTACAGCTAACTTTTACACAAAGCATTGGGACTTTAAAACCCATCCTGATGCTCTGGTGCTGAAATTTAAAGAGTCAGCAGTGGTCCCTCACCCATCCAAAATCTCCCCCACCCCTCTGCCGCCTGTCGTGGCTGTCCAGTAGGGTAAAATGTGTAAAAGATAGAATCAACTCTCACAGAACCATACCCCAACTGCCTTACCAAACTACTACCCTTGAACTCTGCACGATCTAATCCAGCTTCAAACCCACCCCAGAGAAGTCATTCTAACCCCTCCACCACCCCCAGCTTAGCCCACTCCCCAGACCCCCCTTTACTTGAAAAAGAAGCATTGTAGAAGGCTCGGAGTGCCTCCTAGGCTCAGGGCTGTTGCTGCCATCTTTCAAAGTGATGCCAACCAGCCTTTGCCCCGTCGCATGAAAGGGACAAAGGACGGCCAATCACATTTTAAAAGATGGCAGTGAGCAGCCCGGAGCCTAGGAAGCAGTCTGGGCCCCCCCAGTGAACCACCAATGCCTTATTTTCATGTAATTGAGGGAGTCTGAGGGGTGAACTAGAAGTCCACTAGACTATAAAGGACAACCCCAGGCTATCACAGACATATACAAAGATATGGGAAGGAGGAGGTTCTGGGGGGTGGTCTAGGGTGGGGTTAGTGGACTGGCCTACTGGGAGGGAATTAGATTGTCAGGAGGTGGGGAATTTTGGAAAGGGGCAATTTTGGAAAGGGGATGGACATCACCGCACAATGATTGATTCTATTTTTTTTTAGACTTTTTCCCCTGCTGTGGTGGGGTAGGAAGGCAGGGGAATTTGACACAGTGGGGAGTTTGTTTTGGGCCGCTGGTGGCCCTTTAAGATGATGGCAATCTCGGATGAAGAGGGCTGCCATTGCATGTATTTTCTTCCTTGCAGGATTTTTTTGTAAGAAAAAAATATTGTGGGGTAGCCGCTGTGGTATTTTATCATGGAGGTGAAAATACCATGGGAACACTCCCCCCAGTGGTGTTTTACCACAGCATAGTAAATGACCACCCTTAGACAGATGTTGAGGGTACTCAAGCAGTTTTTGTGTGGAACAGGAGAAAGGATCTAGGGTCCTTCCTTCACAGCACACAGCAAACCTCCTCCATTTCAGGCCATAAGATTTTCTTGCTGAATCCTTCCTGGAAACAAAAAGAATACAAGATGCATTCTCAGTCAGTCAGAGGTTGCACGGCTATTCTTTCAACATCCAAGCTATGTGGGCCAGGGACCTATGTTGGCCAGGGACCTATGTGGGCCAGGGACCTATGTTGGGGTATCGAAGAAGCATGTGATGAGTGTTGGGGAATTCCCCAACCTAATTAGATCTCTATGGACATTTTCTGTAGGAGTGAAAACCAAATCTGTCTCGGTCAATAGGGGGCTATGAGAATCATACCTCCCCTGTCCCTTCAGATTTTCAGCAAGGTCTTTGCTACCAGAGGATTTGGATGATGTGTGTACAGAAGGCCTTAACCCCAATTGAGGTTGATGGCATCCAAGACTAGTTTGCTGAATACACTTCTGCTGAAGCAGTTTGGGACCTTTCTATTCAGAAAAGAAACAAAGAGATTTACCATGGGTGTGCCCCACTCACAGAATATCAGGTCTGCTACTTGCCTGTCCAGGGATCCTTTGTGGGGGTTTTGGGACCAGACTCTGTCAACCATGACATTCCCCTTGCTCATCAGATTTGTGGCTCTAAGGAGAATTCTGTAGGAAAATGCCCAGTGCCATATATAGATGTACTTGACACAGAAGGTATGATCTTCTTACTCCATGCTTATTGATTTAAAACTTAGCTACCTATGTTTGTCCATTTGGATGAGGACAGTTTTGTTAGTCAATCAATCCCTGAAACTCTCCAAAACATACATTACTGCCCTTAGCTTAATGAAGTTTATTTAATGATACTTTTTCTTAGAGTCCAGAGCTCCCCTGCCCAGATTGTAAGCATCCATGATTAGAAAAATTTGAACTAGAGGAATTTGAAAGGGAATTCCCTTGGCCAAATTGGAATGAATCAGCCACCAGAACAGAGAGTCCCTCAGAGGTGAGATGATGCAGATGCTGACACATCGATCCTGAATGACTCAATTCTATTGAGATCTTAGAGACCATTGGGTTCTTTGATTAGGAAGACATGCTATAGGAGTAACATGTCCAGTTGAAACCACGAGGCCCAAGAAACTCAACATGTACCATGCTGACATCTGCTGACTTGTTATCTTCTCTGCAACTAATATCAATGTGGTAATCCTTTCTTGCAGGAGCAAGTCTTTTGTCTGAGTTGTGTTTAGCAGAGCACCTATAAATTCCAATTGAGATGATGGACTCAGATAGGATTTTGGATAGTTGACAACATATCCTAGTAACTCCAACACCTGGTTGGTTTTGCTTATTGATTCTGCAGCACCTTCTTGATATGTGTCTTTGGGGTCAGGTTGTGAAAAGAAATAATTATATTGGGTATTTTTGAATAGAGATACTGTTGGAATACTATACAGAAATGTTGCATGTTTGGACATTAATTTCCCAGCCATCAGTCAGTAAAGCATTTTATGTTCTATACCAGCACAGATGTGCAGACTGTCTTTTTAGGGAGATTGACTAGTAAGCAGGAAGAGTTTCTCAGAATAAAAAAGCATTATGGCCATGAAAATACTCTGCTTTTCTCCCCTTTGCAGGAATCCTGGGAGGTCATGAGGCCTTTCATGGTCCAGAGCCATGCCCACATGCCCTTGATCTTAATTGGATGGGGTCTACTTATTTAAATATATGGTAGTTGACATTAAAAAAAAAAGTCATTATATACTAACACTTTATATGCCTTTCCTGTATAAAGTGCTCTTTTTGATGGTCTTCAGGATGTGAGGTCTCTAGCTTTCCCACTCTTCTCTCAGCTGCCTCTGAAGTGATGCTGAGTACCATCCATTCTGCTGCGGAAAAGGTAGTCTGGCTTGCAGGCCCCTCTTCCCTCCTCCTGGCCTGGTTCTCCTTCACCAGGTTCCAGAAGTCTCACCAATTGTGGCTCAGATCTTTCACACTTCAGTTTTTGTGGAAGAACGCATTGAGCCTGTGATGGATCTTCTACCTCATCCTCTTTTTTCTGTATGAGTCTATCCTCCTGGACTCTGAACCATACAGGATATTCTAGACCTTGATGACTTGTTGAACCAGAAGGTCCATCTCCCTTGGCTGGAAGTTGGGCTTCCCCAGCAGGGCTCTCCTCCTTTGAGACTTGGTCTGATTAGGAAGACAAGCACTGGGAGAAGGACCTTTAAACCACAAGTACACACAAATGGCATTTATTTGCACATATAAAGGGGAAGGATTTACAGGAGTAATAATTACATGTGTATATTTTTAAAATTGATAGCAAATGTACATGTGTATGTATATTTTGCATATATTGGCTTACTATACTATACTAATCCAGTGGGAGCACTGAGAGGAGAGGATCACCTTGCTGGTGGCTGAAAGGAATCAGTAAGTTTTTGCTTGGGACATTGTCTTTTTTAACTATTTGGGAATATTATTTAGTGTGTTTGTGCTTTTAATAGTCAGTAAGGCAGCAAATACAGAAGTTAGACTGTTTCTATTTTTAAATAGTCAGTCAGTAAGGCAGCTAGTAAGCAGTAGTTAGTATGTTTATTTTTAATAGTCTGTAAGGCAGCTAGAAAGCAGAAGTTAGAGTGTATATTAAAAACAAAAAAGAAAAAAGTAGCCAGAAGCTAGAAATAAGCTAGGAGCAGTGTATACATAAGTAAAAAGTTTGAAAAGTTCTCACCTTGGAAAGGTGTTAAGGTAGTGTGATTTGGTTTGATTAGGTACCAACATTTGTTAATCAAGAGAGCAGTGAGTCACTCTGGCTGACTAATTGAAGTTAGACTGTTTGTGTTTCTCTAGTCACTGTGCCAAAGAACTCTATAGTCACTGTAGGGGGGATGTCACCATACTACCTTGTACCTGACCCTATTCTAGAGATCCTAGATATGTTTTGGGGACATGACATCACCTTTGATGACAACCTGGCATATCTTCTAGACAAATTATCTCACACTGTTGAGCTGTGTATGGATCAGGACTGTGCAGAAATTGCAAACTACGATTCCTGGGTTGAGGATATTTTGCAAATAGACTAGGTTCTGATTTATGCCCTACCTATTCTAGCCACCCTCACAGCTGTCCACTGGAGTTCACATGTTTTCTCTTTAGGAAGGTTATAACTTTAGTCAGGGTCCCAACAGGGGATTCCCTCACTGAGGTCAGATGTTTGTGTGACCTCCTCTTACCTGAATCCATGGAAATGTTGTTTAACTTGGCACTTGGGCATACCATGTGGGGTTCAGGAATGAGCCATGCACAATCATGAGATTATTGCATCACACTTAGATTAGAAGTGAGTATATTATTTGCACACATATACCCCAATCTAAGGTTGCCCTCACTATCTCACATTCTTACATGCATGGTAAGACCTAGGATTTCTATTTCTTCCTTTCCTTCCTCATTGCTATTACTATCATTTCTTCTTTCCTCTTTTATTATTATTACATCATTGTTATGATTTCACTATTAGTATTATTATTTCATTATTATTGTTCCATTTATTATTGCCTTATGGTCAAGTCTACAGTTTGTTAGCTCATGCCATCTAGACTTGTACAGTTAGCCTGATAGGTAGGTTTAAACAGTGTTGGGGTTTTTTTTGGGGGGAGGGCTCCCTTGACAGCCCCTTCCTGTTTAGAAAGGAGGGAAATGTAGGAAATATCCCAATTATTGCTAAAGAGGACAAGCAGCTAAGATGGACTTTCTGATGTTAGTAAAAATGGACATTGGCCTATTTGGGCTATGCACAGCTAAATGCAGAGGGAAAAAAATGGACTTTGGTATTTGGGTATGTGCAGCTAAATGCAGACATGAGAGAGCCTCACTGTTGTGTTCGTGACAAGCTAAAGAATTTAATAGCCTTGCTAGCCAAGCCGGCACCAAATTGGGACCAAATGTAACATCAGCACAGATGGTGTTGTATGGAAATCAATGCTGCAATAGTATTTGGGTCTCTCATTATAGTTCTAAATGTCCATGTGATGTCATAGTTTATCAGAGCCTGCCAGACCTGTGAAACTGTCAATCATCAGAAATGACCTTCTGTTGAACTGTACCAGCGAACAAAGAACTGAGAGAAAGAGTGGGAAGCTCTGCTAATTAAAAGCCTTAATTATGCATTCACCTGACTATGCATGAGTTGCTGAATTATACATAGATGAGCCCTTGAAAAATAGTAGGTGGCCAGCTGTCCATCAGCTGATCGAGACCCATTTGAAGAGAAGGAAGCGACCCATCTGAGTGCTGTGGCTTTTCACCCCTGCTTTGCCATACATCCTCGGCCAAGGTGACTTGCAGAGACAAGGTCTAAGAGACTTTAAAATGAACAATCTGTTGCATTGGTGGCCATGACTGCTCTTTGCATCTGTGCTGGAGACCAATGAAGAGAGGGATGTCCCCCAACCAGCCTGAGAATGTAAGCTACTACCTGTCATCTGGTAAGGAACCTGGACTCCATTTCCTACCCCATGGGGTTAGTAAGATAGAGTTTATGTTAGGAAAGTAAACAAAAGTAAAAGGAATAAGAAACCAATCTGATTCTCAAAGGAGATAGCTGAAAAAATAAAGGCAAAAAGAACAGCGTTCAAGAAATATAATGGATCCCAAAAAAAGAACACAGGGAAGAATATCTGGGGAAAATGAGGGAGACTAAGAAAGAAATTAAGAAAGCAAAAAGTCAGGTGGAAGATAGGATTGCTAAAGAGGTAAAGCAAAGTGACAAAACTTTTTTCAGATATGTCAGAGGAAGAAGAAAGGTCCAAAGTGGTTTAGTGAAAATGAAAGTGCCAAAGGTCAACGTGTGGATCGAGACGAAGAAATGACTGAAATTTTAAACAAAACCTTCAGTTTGGTGTTCACTAAAGAAGACCCTCGAGAAGGACCATCACTAGTTGATAAGACTGTCGATGGGGGTGGAATAGACGAAACTCCATTATAGAAGAGAATGTATGGGAAGAGCTAGGAAAACTGAAAGTGGACAAGGCCAAGGGACCAGATGAGGTACATCCCAGGATACTGAGGGAGTTCAGAGATGTGCTAGCAGGTCCACTGCAAGACCTATTCAAAAGAACCCTGTAAACAGGAGTGGTGCCATGAGATTGGAGGACAGTGGTAGTGGTCCCGTTTCACAATAGTGGAAGCCGAGAGGAGGCTGGAAACTACAGGCCGGTTAGCTTCACCTTGGTGGTGGGCAAATTAATGGAGACTCTGCTGAAGGAAAGGATAGTGAACTATCTACAATCCGGTGGGTTGCTCAACCTGAGGCAGCATGGATTCACCAGGGGAAGGTCCTGTCAGATAAATCTGATTGATTATTTTGATTGGGTGACTAAAGAATTGGTCAGGGAAGAGCACTCGATGTGATTTACTAGGATTTTAGTAAAAGTTTTTATATGGTTCCACATAGGAGAGTCATGAACAAAATGAGAAACTTGGGAGTGGGTGCCAAGGTGGTGGTGTGGATTGCAAACTGGTAACCCGACAGGAGACAGTGTGTAATGGTAAATAGAACCTACTCTGAAGAAAGAACAGTGTTAAGTGGAGTGCCACAGTGATCGGTTTTGGGAATGGTTCTGTTCAATATCTTTGTAAGTGACATTGCTGAAGGAAGAGAATGTAAAGTTTGTCTATTTGTGGATGATACTAAGATCTGCAACAGAATGGACATGCCTGAAGGAGTAGAGAAAATAAAATGTGATTTAAGAAAGTTTGAAGACTTGTCGAGGATTTGGCAACTGGGATTGAATACCAAAAAGTGCAGTTATGGATCTGTGGTGCAGCAATCCAAAAGAGATGAATGTGATGGGGAGTGAAAGACTAATGCGCACGGACTGGGAAAGGGACCTTGGTGTCTGGTGATCTGAAGGCAGTGAAGTAATGTGATAAGGTGATAGCTAAAGCCAGAAGAATGCTGGGTTACATAGAGAAAGGAATAACCACCAGTAAGAAAAAAGAAGTAATAATTCCCTTATACAGGTCCTTGGTGAGGCCTCACCTGGACTACTGCATTCAGTACTGGTGCCTGTATCTCAAAAATGATAAAGGCAGGATAGAGGTGGTCCAAAGAAGAGCAACCAAAATGGTGTGGGGTCATCATTGGAAGACTTATGAGAAGAGGCTGAAGGATCTGAATATATATACCCTGGAAGAGAGGAGGTGCAGGGGAGATATAATACAGACTTTCAGATACCTGAAAGGATTTTTTTGATGCACAATCATCAAACCTTTTCCATTGGAAAGAAATCAACAGAACTAGAGGTCATGAAATGAAACTCCAGGGAGGATGACTCAGAACCAATGTCAAGAAATATTTCTTTACGGAGAGGATGATGAATGCCCGGAATGCCCTTCTGGAGTTAGTGGTGAAGACTAAAACAGTGAAGTAATTCAAAGGGGCATGTGGATCCCTAACGGCTAGAGGATGGAAATGAAGAAAAGAATGCATGGGGTAACTTGCTGGTATGGTGGTTGCTACCCTTAACAAATAAGCCTTGATACTTTAGATGCAACTTCAACATTGCTCTCTACTTCCAAGGTAAAGATTAAGGGAAATTGGATTCAAACAGCATCCAACAAGGGCCCTGACTTTTATAGTCTGGGAAACTATTAAATATGGGGGTAACCTGCACAGTGCAGCAGATGCTAGCATATGCTTGCTGGACAGACTGGGTGGATCGTTTTGTCCTTTTCTGCTTTCATTTCTGTGTTTCCATGTTTAAGGTTAGGCTTGATGCTATAGATACATCAGACATCTGTATTAATCCAGGTATACCTTCATCTCTGTGGGGTAAGAAAGATAGTTTTTCATTTCCTTGATATCTGCAGTTTTTAGGACATAGAGGTGAATTAGTTGAATTTGTAGCAGCCAGCTTCAGAAGAATAAAGCTCTTACCAGCACATCTATAGGACACCTTTTCTCTATGGGAAGTTGTGCTGTAGTTGAATGGGCCATATATGCTCGTTTCCCTGTGCTGCGCTTTTAGTAATAGTGAAGCATACAAGAATTTTACCTCTATAGACTAAACCCATGCTTGTGGCTTGGCTGCACACACATCTCTGGCCCTTACGGGACGTAAGAGGTAAAGGTAGACTTCAACCTCAGAAGAGTTGTGACCCTTACAGGTTGGTCATATAGGGGTGCTAAGTATAGAATGCACACCCAAATAACGAGAAGTGATACACAGGCAGTGGAAGGTTAGAAGAGAGGAGGACAGAGATTATGGGGCAGACCTGCAAGGCAAGCTAAATACATGGTGATGTATGGTGAGAAAGTAATTGCCAAATACTGTCCTGAAATGGGCTTTACTTTGGTTGGAAATGGACCAAAGCATGGATCAATAAAAGTCACACACCAACATGATAATAATACATTTTATATAAAACTTTAAAATATTTAAAACTTTAAAAACTATGTATAATTAAAAAATAAAATGGGAAAGGAATAGGAAAAACTAGGGATTAAACTATTTACATTAAAAAAAAAGCCCAGGAACCTCAGCAGGCTTGGTTCAGAATGACCTAGGTGGCTCAGGGCACTGGTGGTCATCTCATGCCCATTAGCTCAAGAGCTGCTATGAAGCCCTCTTGAGCCTGGGCTTGTCATGCCACCCCCTCTACCAGCCTCCTGAGCTCAGCTCTGACCCCACTCCTCAGCCATCCTTTGCATTTCTGGGATCATAGCTGCATGAGATCCTCTTTTCCTGGATCATGTGCTCTAACTAGTGAGGCAGGGTACAATGCAGAATCCAGTGGGAGGTCAAAAGCAAGGTAGTCACCTTCCTCGTCCAGAAATGGCTGAGTAGCCTCTGGACAGCATCCTGAGGTCCTGGGACAGAAAGGGGAAGAGGCCCTACAGGGAAGGGGAGAGGGATAGATGGGGCAATAGGCCTGGGGCCTCCCATGGAGGGGGGTGAGGAATGGCTGTTTTGCTGCCACAGGGTTCACTGCTACTGATTATGGTGGTAGTGGCTGCTGTTCCCCTGTAGCAGGAATAGCTACTGCAGCAGTAGGAAGGGCCAGAAGCTTTCCATCTTCTTCATCTTCCGCCTCTTCTGATAAAGAGTTGGTGTTATCTGTGAACAGAAAACTGTGTCAAGCCATCAGCTAGTATACTTCAGGGTGTGATGTGCATTGCTTTTCTGGGAGAGGTAGAGGCTATGGAAAGTGCTCCAAGTTGTGAAAAACCCATGTACTGTACGGGGTGGCAAGGACATAGGATCCCCCAGTTACAGAAACTTCTGTACAGTTGTCTTTTACTACATGGTGCCTACCTAGTGATGGGGCTCTGAGTTAGGCTCAGTGTCTAGATAGTTAGTATAGGGTTGTGATCTAGCTAGCAAGCTATCAAGGCCCAGAATGCAGCCGTCCATAGGTTCTTATAGGATGTGAGGCACAGACTTTCACAGACAATAGTTTTTGGAGTAGGTTCAAATACCCTCTAAAGTTCAAAAATTGGGCTGTGGGTCCATTTACATTTTGTCTATTCTTGTCCCCACGAATAGACAAGAATGAAGTAAATGTGTATAAAACTCTAGGCAGAGACTGGCTCATGTAGACTAGCACAGCAATAGTGGGACTTGCGATGGAAGTTGGAAATAGACATACCCTGTTGACATCTCAATGATGGGCATTGAATGTACTTATCTTCAGTCGCCTCTTGCCTGGCACATAGCTGGTCAAACCATTCCCTTTCCTTATGACACAGGTTCTGGACCTTCTTCTTTAGATCCTCAATATATACAAATAAGAATACAAAGCTATTAGTTCAATGTTGTTGGCTGATTGATGTCCAGACTCGTATGTTTGTAAGCTTTCTATTGAAGCCTTGACTCTGTTTCATAGCTCTTTGTTGTCCCTTCATGCAGCTATATGCCCTGACTAGCCGTTAAGCCCGTAACAACGGGCTACATTTAAAAAAAATTTTTCGGTCCATTTCCTTCCCCCTCATTCTCCCTCCCACCTCATTCTCATTTTCCCTCCCCCTCCTCTCCCTTCCACCTCCACCTTCCCCTCATTCTCCCTTCCCCTCATTCTCCCTTCCACCTTCCCCTCCCTCTCATTCTTCCTTCCACCTCCCTCTCATTCTCCTTCCCCCTCATTCTCCCTTCCACCTCCCCCTCATTCTCCCTTCCCCTCATTCTCCCTTCAACCTTCCCCTCCCTCTCATTCTCCCTTCCACCTTCCCCTCCCTCTCATTCTCCCTTCCCCTCATTCTCCCTTCCACCTTCCCCTCCCTCTCATTCTCCCTTCCACCTTCCCCTCCCTCTCATTCTCCCTTCCCCTCATTCTCCCTTCCACCTTCCCCTCCCTCTCATTCTCCCTTCCACCTCTCCCTTCCACTTCCCCCTCCCCTCTATTCTCCCTCCCACCTCTATTCTCACCTCATTCTCTCCTCCCTCCCCCTCCCACCTCTATTCTCACCTCACTCTCTCCTCCCTCCCCCTCCCCCTCAGTCACTCCCCTCCTCATTCACAACCCCTTCAGATGGCGCGTGTGTGCGCCACCGCCGCTCCGGGTCCTCGCCGCTGCGGGTCCTGGTCCTCGCTGCCGCTACGGGTCCTCGCCGCCGCTGCGGGTCCTGGTCCTCGCCGCCGCTGCTGCTACGGGTCCTGGTCCTCGCCACCGCTACGGGCCCTCGCCACCGCTGCCGCTACGGGCCCTCACCGCCGCTGCCGCTACAGGTCCTCGCCGCCGCCGCTACGGGTCCTGGCCCTCGCCGCCGCTGCTGCTACGGGTCCTCCCAGCGCCATTTTTGTAAATAGGCAAACCTGGCCGATGTGCTCGCCCGCGCATGCGCGGTAGAGCTGCTCTCTACTGCGCATTTGCGGCACGTCGGTCAGGGCTCCCTTATCTAGTAGATAGGGTACAATCCCAGAACTGCTAAGGTACCTTGTGTCAGGATGGAGAAAACAGTCCAGTGCTGGCTTTTGGACAAACCAATTGTGAAGCATTATGGGCTCAGCAGCATGAATTTTAAAGAGCTAAATTGGAGACTACAGAAAAGTAGATAATTAAATGTAAGTAGATAATTAAGACAGGACTACAGAAAAGTAGATAATTAAGTGCAAGGAGATAATTAAGACAGGACCAATTTTCTCCCTTATCAAACAGGGACACAGATCTTCTCTGCAACAGGGGCCAACAACAAAACCAGAACCATGTCTCTCTGGGTATTTTTTTCCTTTATTTTAACCATTACAATACTTATAAAGTATTAATTGTCTAACGTGTTCCCTTTTTGTCCTTCCTTATTCACCTCTTTCTGTGTTCTACTTTAGCAAACATGTGCAAGGGTCATTCCAGCATAATCAGATTCATCATCGATATAAGCTTATTGCCTCTACCCTACTCAAGGCCACAATGGCTCCCCTTGCCCCTTACAACCCTCCCCATACCAAAAGGCCCCCATCCCACATATTTACAGCTGCCACAAATACTCTCCAGCCTATCCCTTACACCCCAGCCACACTCACCCCACCACCCAATTTCCACCAAATACCCCAATCCAGCCTTAATACCCTACCCCACAATTGCCCCAAAATTCACCCCTAATACTCCTTTATCCCTATCCACCTTCCTAGCTCCCATAGTGTATTTACTCTATACATCAGCCGGCCATTGCTCCTACCATGTGACAGAGGCCGGCCAATGGCACCGATAGCTCCTGTCACATGGTAAGGGCAAAGGGCCATCGGCGCCATTTCGATTAGTGGCAGCCGACGGCCCGAGAGCGAGAGATCGCTTCCGGGACCCCTGCTGGACCACCAGGAACTTTAGGCATGTTTTGGGGGGGTCGGGAGGGTGGGGGTTGTAATTAATTAAATCTGAAGGGTTGGGGTGGTTTTTTATTTTTTTCGGTTCAGGACATCTGAAATACATTTTATCTGGGCTTCAAAGATTGTGCAAAAATACTATGTCAACACCTCATGAAAATGTTTAACCTTTGCAACTGCTTATATTAGTTTTTTCTAATTTCCTCATTCTATCATTATCTCCCTTTTTTAAGTTATATTCTACAGCAGTATTTTTACTAAATGTCCTCCCTCCAGTGATTGTGTCAAATTTGATTGCATTATGATTGCTATTGCTTAATAGCCCCATCACAATAAGCCCTTGCATCAGGTCATGCATTTCACTGAGGAGTAGATCCAAGGTAGCTGGCCCCTCTCATTACTTCTAGAACCACTTGCTCCATGAAGCAGTCATTTTTGACATCTAGAAACAACCTCTCTAGCAAGTCTTGTCAATACTGGGGTAATTAAAATCTCCTATTATTATTATGTTGCCAACTTTATTTGCATTTTTAATTTCAGCTAGCATTTCACAGTCTACTTCTTCATCTTGGCCAGGTGGCCGGGAGTATACACCTACTGCTATACTCTTACCTATCACACATGGGATTTCTGTTCATAAGGGATTCCACAGTGTATTTTGTTTCCTGAAGGATTTTTATCAGGCTTAATTCTATACCATCTTTTACATATAGTGCAATGCCCCCATCAATTTTTTCTGCCCTATCACATTGATATAATTTATACCCTAGTATCATTATACTTATAAAGTTCTTTTTTACTCAACGCACAATTAAACTCTGGAATTTGTTGCCAGAGGATGTGGTTAGTGCAGTTAGTATAGCTGTGTTTAAAAAAGGATTGGATAAGTTCTTGGAGGAGAAGTCCATTACCTGCTATTAAGTTCACTTAGAGAATAGCCACTGCCATTAGCAATGGTAACATGGAATAGACTTAGTTTTTGGGTACTTGCCAGGTTCTTATGGCCTGGATTGGCCACTGTTGGAAACAGGATGCTGGGCTTGATGGACCCTTGGTCTGACCCAGTATGGCATTTTCTTATGTTCTTATTGTATCCCATTGTTTATTATCCTTCTATCATGTCTCTGAAATGTTTAAAATCTTGTAGAATGTAATTCATTGTAACTCACAAGTCTTACTATTCAGCCTTTTTGCATTTGCATACAGACATTTTTAAAGTGTGTTTATTTGTACTTTTATTTATTTATTTATTTATTATTTATTTGATGAGTTTTATATACCGTTATTCGGTTGAGCCATCATAACGGTTTACAAAAGTATACATTTATCTTGTAACTGAGCAGTAATAAGAACATTAAACAGATTCTTAACAGTTGGGAAGCAGTACAAAACCATTTAGACCATTTAAACAATATCAGAGAAAAGGATATCAGGTCCAAAATGAATTATTATAAGGTTAGAGGGGGAGGGCATGCAGGTACAGGGAGAGGGGGTGAATTATGCGGTAAACATTCTATGCATTCACAACCTACATATTAGCAAATGATACAGGCAGTGTAGAGTCATTCGCATCTGTGTGCTCCTTGTCTACAATCTCTCTACTGGGACATTACAACTACTGGGACATTTCAACTTACCTGTTTCACAAGTATCCTTGGAAGATACCTCTCTCCAAAGCATCAACTTTTGAGTGATTGTTATGTTTCCCGCTCACAGGATGGCCCTGCAAGTGGCTTCACTTACTCCAATACTGCCAGGTAAAGCCTGCTGCCCTACAGTGCATGCTAAGCTATAAAGGTCCCATGGCAGGAACACATGCTCTCTGCACCTTCTGATGATGTCACATGGTCGAGTATTTAAATCCCGGCCATACAACACAAAATTGCCTCAACAAAGATTGCTTGTCGGTCTTCAAGCTTTGTTCCAGTCTTCAATCTTGCTCCAGTCTTCAGCCTCAACCTTGCTCCACATTGGCCTTCAGTTTCAGCCTTGCTCCACATTGACCTTCAGTTTCAGCCACAGCCTTACTCCATACCTGCCTTAGCCTTGTTCCATGTTTGCCGTCAGCTTTAGCCTCACTTTTGCTCCACATCCACCTTCAGCTTCAGCCTTGCTCCACGTCTGCCTTTAGTTTCAGCGTCAGCCTTGCTCCATATCTGTCTTCAGCTTCAAAATCAGCCTTGTCTAGCTCTTTGGATCTGACCATAGTCACAGCTTCCTGGACTTATCATAACCTGGCTCTTGCAAAGACTCATTCGCCCGTTGTTGGCACAGACCTTACAGCTCTGCCCAGGAGGTTGCATCAATTGTGCCATGGCAAGAGTGGCTCACACTTACATCGCTCACAACAGGTTGCTGAGGCCATGAGCTCGGTGAAAGCGTCCCTACGATGGGCCATCGCTGTGTCGGCCACTCAGATATAGGAACAATAGACTGAACTGAATGGGCTCCTGAACAGGTTCATGCAACAGGCCCAGCAGCAACTTGATCAAGTAAATGGGTTACTACAGACTTGTTTCAGCATTTAGATGTGATACAAGCCCAATATCCAGCCTCTGGTGAATCCTGCACCAGCACCCATCTGGACCTTGGAATCCATGATACAGCTTTTACCACCTCCAAGATATAGTGGGGACCCCAAGGGGTGCAGAGGGTTCCCCCACTGTATGCAAGATGCATTTCGAGTTACAGTCAGCATGTCTTTTTTCTGATCATGTCAAGATTACATATATCCTTTCCCTGTTGGATGCTCCCGCTCTCACCTGGTCTTCTCCCTTGTGGAAGCAGGATAAAGTACTCCTCAGGAACTTGGATAACTTCAAACAATTTTGTCTGATCTTTGATCAATTCAGGTGTGTCTCATCCACTGCCACAGAACTTCTGTGTGTTCATCAAGGCACTTGCTCTGTCGGCGAGTATGCAGTAGAATTTCATACCCTAGTTTCTGAACTCAGTTGGGGCGAAGATAGCCAACCCACCATTCTTTGGCAAGGTTTATCCAGGAGAATAAAAGACAAACTAGCAGCTCGAGATCTTCCCCGACCCTAGAAGTACTTATTGTCTTGGCTATTTGAATAGATATGAGATTTAAGGAACAAGCTCGAGAGAGGAAGAGCTCCCATCGGGCTACTACCATAGCTCCTAAGCTCCTAAGTCACTCGGATTCCACCCCAGAACCACCAAAGGTTGTTGCCTTTGAAGAACTCATGCAATTAGGTAATACCCGACTTTCGGTCGATGAAAATCAAAAGTGAAGACAGCATAACCTTTGCCTCTACTGTGCAGCCCAGGGATATTTTGTCAGTCGGTTCCACAACGGACCAAGAAACTCAAAAGAAACAAGTATAGTTGGGAGATCAGTTCTTCACCATCCTGCTTCTCCGCCACAATTGATGGTACTAGTGTCCCTCATCTTTGGGAAATACTCAGTTCAAACTGAAACTTTAATAGATACTGGAGCTGGGGGCAACTTTATTCAAGATTCATTGTTACGCCGATAGGGCTACCCTACCACCAGCTTGACTACTTGTGTTATTTCTTCCATTTTCAGAGAATCCTTACCTGGTCAAGTGACCGCAGCCACCTTGCCCTTCATTATGCAGATAGGGTCTCACCAAGAAAATCTTCAGTTCTATGTGTTACCTAAGGCATCCAGTCCTCTTGTACTTTGACTACCTGGCTGAGACTCCATCAACTGTGCATCGACTGGAGTACCTTAAAGATCAACCACTGGGGCAACATCCTGCCAGGAGCATTGTGCCACTTCATCTCCAGGTGCTCCACTCTGGACTACTCTGCCTGAAGCACCAGATCAGCTGTTCCTGTATACATTGTATTCCAGCTTATGTTATGCTGATTGCCCCAAATCTCTGACGTTCATTGTCATGGAGTTAGAAGCCACTGCTAAATCAGCAGGGGCTGTCCTTATTCAATATGATAATCTCAGAATTTATAAGTCATGATTTTCCTCTGCAAAACTATGCTCGTCTATAGAGCAGGACCAGTTCATGAATACTTCTTCAGTTCAACTTCAAAATCTAAGAATCCCAGGATATCATGTCGAGACCCCGAGTTCCCTAATGATAGAGATATACCTTCAGCATCTCCCAAGAAGCCAACGAAAAGAGACTTGGGGAGGGGCTTAGAGAAAGGGGTATTGTTATATTAAATGCTCACAGAACATACCCGCTGTTGGCTTCACTCACCCAGATGCCGCCAGCTGAAGATTGCCATCCATTGCAGCAAGGAAATACCACCACTCCTGTTCCCTTCCTAGACATGTGCCGAGCTATAAAGCTCCTGCGGTGGAAACCCATGCTCCTGGCATCCTCCAATGATGTCACATGATGGGTATTTAAACCCTGGCCATGCAACACAGGATTGCCTCAGCAAAAATCACCTGTCGATCTTCAAGCCTTGTTACACTCTTCAGTCTTGCTCCACATCTGCCTTCAGCCTCAGCTTAGCTCCACATCCACCTTCAGCTTTAGCCTCAGCCTTGTTCCACATCCGCCTTTGGCCTCAGACTGGCTCCACATCCACCATCAGCTTCAGCCTTGCTCCACATCTGCCTTTGGCCTCAACCTCAGCCTGGCTCCACGTCCACCTTCAGTTTCAGCCTAGCTCCACATCCGCCTTCAGCTTCATCCTCAGCCTGGCTCCATGTCCACCTTCAGCCTTGCCTTGCTCCATGTCCACCTTCATCTTCAGCCTCAGTCTTGCTCCATGTCTGCGTTCAGTTTCAGCTTTGCTCCATATTGTCTTCAGCCTCAGCCTTATTCCATGTCCGTCCAGCTTCAGCGTCAGCTTTGTCTGGTTTTTAGCCTTGTCTGGCTCTTCAGATATGACCATAGTTACAGCCTCCTGGACTTATCATACCCTGGACCATGCAGAGACACATTTTCTTGATGTCAGTGCAGAATTTAGGGCTCTCCCCATGAGGCTGCATCAATTGCGCCTTGGCAAGAGGGGCTCATGCACATGTTGCTCGCAACAGTGTCTTTTGGTTTTTTTTTCCCCCATGGCCTAGTTTAAAAGCTGATCTTTCTTCCTTCTAAAGTTTTGCACCAGTGGCCTGGTTCCATTCTGGTTAGGCTGCAGCCAACCTTGTTGGAATAGGCTTCCCCTCCCTCAGAATGTTCCATTGTTCCTAACAAATCTGAAGCCCTCTTCCTTATATCACTGTCTTATCCACACATTGAGGTTCTAAATCTCTGCCTGCTGCTGGGTTCCTGCAAGTGGAACAGGAAACATTTCCAAGAATACAAGTCTTGAGGTTCTGGATTTCAAGTTTTCACCTAAGTCTCTAAATTTAGTATCTAAAACCCATTTGCTGCACCTTCCCATGTCATTAGCACCCATATTTATCACAACACCTGGCTCCTTCCCAGTACTCTGTAAAATCCTATCTAGGTGGTGCACAAGGTCCGTTATCTTCAATCCAGGTAGACAACATACTAGAGATGTGAATCGTGTCCTCGATCGTCTTAACGATCGATTTCGGCTGGGAGGGGGAGGGAATCGTATTGTTGCCGTTTGGGTGTGTAAACTATCGTGAAAATCGTTAAAATCGTGAGCCGACACACTAAAACCCCCTAAAACCCACCCCCGACCCTTTAAATTAAATCCCCCACCCTCCCGAACCCCCCCCCCCCAAATGCTTTAAATAACCTGGGGATCCAGCGGTGGTCCAGAACGGCGGCGGTCCAGAACGGCCCCCTCAATTGAATCCTGTTGTCTTCAGCCGGCGCCATTTTGCAAAATGGCCACCGCAAAATGGCGGCGGCCATAGACAAAAATGATTCGACGCAGTAGGTCGTTCTGGACCCCCGCTGGACTTTTGGCAAGTCTTGAGGGGGTCAGGAGGCCCCCCCAAGCTGGCCAAAAGTTCCTGGGAGTCCAGCGGGGTTCAGGAAGCGATTTCTTGCCGCGAATCGTTTTCCGTATGGAAAATGGCGTCGGCCATACGCGTATGGCCGGCGCCATTTTCCGTACGGCGGTCCGTACGGCGGTCCGGAACCCCCGCTGAACGACCTCCTGCAGTCGATCTCCTGCCGGCGCCATTTTCCGTACGTAAAACGATTCGCGGCAAGAAATCGCTTCCTGAACCCCGCTGGACTCCCAGGAACTTTTGGCCAGCTTGGGGGGGCCTCCTGACCCCCACAAGACTTGCCAAAAGTCCAGCGGGGGTCCGGAACGACCTCCTGCGTCGAATTGTTTTTGTCTATGGCCGCCGCCATTTTGCGGCGGCCATTTTGCAAAATGGCGCCGGCTGAAGACAACAGGATTCAATTGAGGGGGCCGTTCTGGACCACCGCTGGATCCCCAGGTTATTTAAAGCATTTGGGGGGGGGGGTTCGGGAGGGTGGGGGATTTAATTTAAAGGGTCGGGGGTGGGTTTTAGGGGGTTTTAGTGTGCCGGTTTTCCTGCCCTCCCCCTTCCCCCGATTTACGATTTTTTAACGATAAATCGGGGGAATTGGTATTGTATCGTGGCCCTAACGATTTTTGACGATTTAAAATATATCGGACGATATTTTAAATCGTCAAAAAACGATTCACATCCCTACAACATACCAAGCGATCCTGAACTCACCACTGAATCAGCAACTCTAATGGACATCCTAAACTTTCTTTCCTGGACACATGCCCCTGGAGACACGTCCTCAGTGAGAAAGTGTAAAGCATCCCCACAAGGTCAGGTCCTAGCTATAGTATCACTTTCTGCCACTCCAAGGTGACCTTGCTCCTCCAAAGCATCACAGGGACTGCTTGATTAGGGACCACTCTACTATGTCCCTGGAGATCTCCTCTATATACCTGCCTGTCTGTCTCAGATCCTCCAGGACTACTACTCTGGCCTCCATAGTTTTTTGGGAGCCAGGAGCTTTTTGCACTGGGTTCACACATACAACCACTCACCAAAAGGTAGATAATCATACATGTGGCATTCTGTGCAAAAGAATGGATAGCCCACATCTTGCTGCTGGCCTTCTGTCTGCATTTCAACCATCTTTTAAAACTTTAGCAACTCAACAAATTAAGGAATAGGTATGCATCACAATTTAAGAGATTTAAAATTGACTAGGGTTTTTAAATATATTTATTAGGTGTCTTTTAAATCTGTTTTTAAATTTTATTGTTAAGTGACTAATGTTAATTTGTGAATGATCAGCAAAAGGACTAAAATTAGTCAATGACTAAAATCAGGATTAACTATATATTCTTCTAAACCATTGATTCTTATTTTGAAGGTTTTCCTCCTAATGGAAGTAAAAAATGTCCCAGGGGTGGTTCTCCAAGTTCTATTAATATGACAATCCCTACCTCAGTTTAAGAGTCCAAAGCATTCAAACAAGAACTATTCCTTGTCAGATTCTGATTAATGGAGCACTGGAAAACTGTCATACAGCAGAAGAAATCTACCCTGAGTTGCCATTACTTGAAGGTCTTATTCTAATGCAGTCCTGATGAATGTAGGTTAGTGCTGCAGCAAGTATGATAAAAATTATCTATGTCCCAAATTAGAACATAGTTTTAATTCATTGCCCAATCTGTAGGATAAGATATCATTCATTTTTCACTGCTAGACTGGTATGTTTGCCAAAAAAGTTCCAGTCTGATTTAAGAATAAATATTTGAGCAAGTAGATTGGTCAGTAGGATATTTTCAAATGTGCAAAGCAGTTCATTTAACCAAAATAATCTAAACATCAGAATCTGTATCACTTCTCTGTAAGGCAGATGTTAATTGATGCTGACTGTTCAATAAATTGTTACTTTACTGATGCTGAATGTACAACAAATTGTTTACCTTGCCCTCTACAAAGCAAGGGCAATATCATAAGCACATTTGTACAATCTGATTTACCAAAGGATTCACCTCTTCTACATCTGTGGGAAAAATCTTTGATAAATCAGATCCCAGCAACTGGAATCCACGTCTGTTTGAATAGTAACCTCTGTTTTCAGATCACATATCTAACTGCTATTGTAAGGGTATTTAGCCCTTTTTAACAGAGAATCTTCCAGCAATGGATGGTCCAGGGAGGTGTGAGTTAAGAAGTGATTGATAGAAGAGTTCATCTCCCAAAGGTGATGGGTTTTAGAGGTGATATAGAGGATGGCTGTATGAATCACTGGGTTGGAGTTTTTTGGAGTGTAGTGGAGTTTGTTGAAAGGAGTTCTACAGAAGAGACTTGAGGAGCTCAATGCTAGTTTAAGTAGTATGTACTGATCCACTAGAGGAGGCACTGGAGTCTCATGAAAGTAAGGAGCCTAAAGAGTCAGCTGGGAAGATAAGGACTCTTTAGCCAACAGGGACATCATCAGCCTGAGGAAGCCTGTTGCCAGAGTGGTGTGGGAAGGTGAAGATGGTTTCATGGTAACTTTATGCTCCTTCAATTTGTCTCAGGTTATTTGGTTATGGTTAACCGCTTAGTTCGATGTAAACTGAGTTGATTTGATTTGTATCAAGAAAGTCAGTATATAAAAGCCTTAAATAAATAAATAAATAAATTCCATTTTACGCTGAAATTTGAGGAGACACACTCGGGTAGATTTTTAAAAATTGCGCGATCGCGTACTTTTGTTCGCACACCAGGCATGAACAAACGTACGCTGGATTTTATAAGATACGCGCGTAGCCACGCGTATCTTATAAAATCCGGGGTCGGCGAGCGCAAGGGGGTGCACATTTGTGCAACCTGCGTGCGCCGAGCCCAGCGCTCGCTGCCTGTTCCCTCCGAGGCCGCTCCGATTTCGGAGCGGCCTTGGAGGGAACTTTCCTTCACCCTCCTAATGATATGAAGTCTGCGAAACAATGCGACAAGGCGATAGCAAAAGCCAGAAGAATGCTGGGCTGCAAAGAGAGAGGAATATCGAGTAAAAAAGGGAAGTGATTATCCCCTTGTACAGGTCCTTGGTGAGGCCTCACCTGGAGTACTGTGTTCAGTTCTGGAGACCGTATCTACAAAGAGACAAAGACAAGATGGAAGCGGTACAGAGAAGGGCGACCAGGAAGGTGGAGGATCTTCATCGGATGACGTACGAGGAAAGATTGAAGAATCTAAATATGTACACCCTGGAGGAAAGGAGGAGCAGGGGTGATATGATTCAGACTTTCAGATACTTGAAAAACTTTAATGATCCAAAGACAACGACAAACCTTTTCCGTAGGAAAAAAATCAGCAGAACCAGAGGTCACGAGCTGAGGCTCCGGGGAGGAAGACTAAGAACCAATGTCAGGAAGTATTTCTTCACAGAAAGGGTGGTGGATGCCTGGAACGCCCTTCCGGAGGAAGTGGTGAAGTCTAAAACTGTGAAGGACTTCAAAGGGGCGTGGGATAAACACTGTGGATCCATCAAGTCTAGTGGGCATAAATAGAGAGGAGGCAGCAAACACTGCACGGAGCGGCAGTAGCCACTGAGGCATTCACGGAGCAGGATGCCAGTGGCCAGTAGTTGGTGTTCCACCTTCAGGCAGCAAAACACTGCACGGAGCGGCAGTAGCCACTGAGGCATTCACGGAGCGGGATGCCAGTGGCCAGTAGTTGGTGTTCCACTTTCATGCAACAAAACACTGCACGGAGCAGCAGTAGCCACAGAGGCATTCACGGAGCAGGATGCCAGTGGCCAGTGATTGGTGTTCCACCTTCACGGAGCGGAAGGATGGAGGGCTGCCATCTCAAAAAAAAAAAATAATAATAATAATAAAAAAAAAAACAAGCAAACAAAACAGGGGTGGGTAAGGGGCAGGGGTGTGGCCTGCTGGTTTCAGCGGTTGCTACCCCTGATTGAGCTGGATGTTCACTAGGATGGCGCTGCTCTCTGCATTGGTGGAGGGGTGGAAGGGAATTGGGGCCGGAGGGTGCTGGAAGCCAATAGAGACGGGTGGGAGGGAGAAAAAGGGGGAGAAAAAAAAATGGATAAACTGCGTAGCTTGCTGGGCAGACTGGATGGGCCGTTGGTCTTCTTCTGCCGTCACTTCTATGTTTCTATGTTTCCCCTACCTAACCCACCCCCCCGGCCCTATCTAAACCCCCCGTTACCTTTGTTGGCAGATTTACGCCTGCTAAAAGCAGACGTAAATCTGGCGCACCGTCACCCGACCCAGGGGCTAGTCCGGAGGCCTCGACCACGCCCCCGGGTTGGCGCCATGCCCCCGGGCCCGCCCCCGAAACGCCACGGCACGCCCCCAAAATGCCGCGTCGTTTCGGGAACGCCCCCGACATGCCCCCTCCCTGCCCCTTTTAGAAAGCCCCGGGACTTACGCGCGTCCCGGTGCTCTGCACGCGCCGGCGGCCTATGCAAAATAGGCACGCCGGCGCGCGAGGGCCCTGCGCGCGTAAATCCAGAAGGATTTACGCGCGCAGGGCTTTTAAAATCCGCCCCACTGGTTTTAATGGGACCCTGAGTGGAAGGCTCCTCATGTGCAAGATTTAAGCAACATAAGAAGTGAGTAACCAATCCTTCCTGAACTATCTAACAAGCTGATATTTCAAATGAAACATGTTTGAATGCATACAGATTTTTCCTGACCTTTTTTGCTGGATATAAAGTTTTGGATTCTTTAATTTTTTTTTCTTGTTTGGAGCATTAAGTTTTGTGTGGACCAAGGTTTTTGAGATCCCTTGGGCCTTGCCCACAATTCTGCTCCCTGCAGCACAAATCCGTGCCTAGTTTTCCAGAGGCTGCACAGAGTGTGTCAGTACTCCACTAGGGATGTGAATCGTGTCCTCGATCGTCTTAACGATCGATTTCGGCTGGGAGGGGGAGGGAATCGTATTGTTGCCGTTTGGGGGGGTAAAATATCGTGAAAAATCGTTAAAAATCGAAAAATCAAAAAATCGAAAAACCGGCACATTAAAACCCCCTAAAACCCACCCCCGACCCTTTAAATTAAATCCCCCACCCTCCCGAACCCCCCCAAATAACTTAAATAACCTGCGGGTCCAGCGGCGGTCCGGAACGGCAGCGGTCCGGAACGGGCTCCTGCTCTGAATCTTGTCGTCTTCAGCCGGCGCCATTTTCCAAAATGGCGCCGAAAAATGGCGGCGGCCATAGACGAAAAAGATTGGATGGCAGGAGGTCCTTCCGGACCCCCGCTGGACTTTTGGCAAGTCTCGTGGGGGTCAGGAGGCCCCCCACAAGCTGGCCAAAAGTTCCTGGAGGTCCAGCGGGGGTCAGGGAGCGATTTCCCGCCGCGAATCGTTTTCGTACGGAAAATGGCGCCGGCAGGAGATCGACTGCAGGAGGTCGTTCAGCGAGGCGCCGGAACCCTCGCTGAACGACCTCCTGCAGTCGATCTCCTGCCGGCGCCATTTTCCGTACGAAAACGATTCGCGGCGGGAAATCGCTCCCTGACCCCCGCTGGACCTCCAGGAACTTTTGGCCAGCTTGTGGGGGGCCTCCTGACCCCCACGAGACTTGCCAAAAGTCCAGCGGGGGTCCGGAAGGACCTCCTGCCGTCCAATCTTTTTCGTCTATGGCCGCCGCCATTTTTCGGCGCCATTTTGGAAAATGGCGCCGGCTGAAGACGACAAGATTCAGAGCAGGAGCCCGTTCCGGACCGCTGCCGTTCCGGACCGCCGCTGGACCCGCAGGTTATTTAAGTTATTTGGGGGGGGTTCGGGAGGGTGGGGGATTTAATTTAAAGGGTCGGGGGTGGGTTTTAGAGGGTTTTAGTGTGCCGGCTCACGATTCTAACGATTTATAACGATAAATCGTTAGAATCTGTATTGTATTGTGTTCCATAACGGTTTAAGACGATATTAAAATTATCGGACGATAATTTTAATCGTCCTAAAACGATTCACATCCCTATACTCCACAGCCTTTGACGTGTGACCTCCTTGCAATTGCACTATATTACCACTTGTTCATCACAATTTTACATTGAGCACCATTTAACAGAAATGAAAATCGGTCTTACATTGGGAGGGTAATTGTCAAAAATGGGAAAGTGTGCAGGTACTTTTTACCCAAAGACTTTCCACAAAACTTTCAAAACTAAAGTACTTGCATACTTTCGCTTTGAAAATTCTCAGAAAATACACACACAAACACTCCTACACAAAATTACACCGGGTCTTGACATGGTGTAACTTGTGCATGTGGATTTTATGTGCATACTTTTTTAAAAGCTAAAGTATATGCATAATCCGAACTCCACTATAATTCTGCTCCCCAGGGCTCCTTTTCTGCATGCACGGAAGTACACATGAAATTGAATTAAGTGTAAACGTTTCATAGGCAAACACCAGCGAATTTTCTAATAATATCTTTTACGTGCATAAAAGCCGGTTTATGTGCAAAATTACATTGAATATTCGGCCCTATAATCTCACTAGTAAAACTTATTTTACATTTTAATAACATTTCTGAACTAATACCATTTGGGCAATATTCAAAGGGTTAGATGCCTGAATTTGTATATTGGCCCTTTAAAAATTGGGTGGCTATGGGGGCATAGTTAGGATAAAGAAATACAGATAGGTCCTGCACACTGATTTTCAGCACTAGGCACCTAAGTCTAGTCAAATGAATAGCAGCCCTAAACTGAAGACCCTAAAGTTTTGAAAATTCAATTTATGTGAGCACCTGAGTTTGGCTGAAAATAGGCACCTACTTTAGTGACCTAAATTAGGAGCCTATATTTAGGGATTCATATTGGACTCTATGATTCTCCAACATAACAATCTTTACATTGGATATTATACTTCAGTGTAAAAAAAGTGGCACATAATCTATATAATTACACATACCTGATTTAGTAAACTGGTACTTTGCAAACTGTACACTTCAAAAGGGTTAAATATATAATGCTGCTCATCCATGCTCGTCAAGGTCAATTTTAAAGGTCTATTGGGAGTTATTTTCTTATCTGATGAAACTTGGGAAACTATAAATTCATTCAGATGCTCCTGGAAGAAAACAAAAAACAGATTTTGGGCACCTCAGTATCTTTTTTCTCTGAGAATACAGTTAGCTGGTTACATTTGAAGCAGAGGCTTATATTCCTGACTCTTGTCATAAGTCTCTGCACAGCTTCAGATCTCAGAAGTCAACTAATAAACTACTGGAGCTTCCATAAGACGATTTAGGGCTCAACTGAGACCATTAGAGATTCCACAGAGGTATACAACACATGCATACTGTGTGAGGCAGACTGGTTAATATTTATGTTTAATTCCTGAAGAGTCGTATTGTGGGGGATGAGGAATAGGAATACAATTGTGTATAAGTGGGGGATAATTGTGAGAGTCAGATGTTCAAACCCCTCTCCCCTTCATATATTTCTTCTTCCTCCTATTACTCTTCTCTTCCCTTTCCCTGTTTTTCTTCTCAGGCTTTTCTCTTCCTTCTCCAGTGTCTCAGTCTATTCTGCCCCAGGCACTGCTGTCACCTCCTTTGCATCTGGCATAACTATACTGGCTGACTTTGTTGCTTCCTCTTTCTCCTTGTAGAAGATGGGTTAGGGTTCACTCACTGCCACCACTCTTTCATTTATGCCTGGCAGCTCTCATATCCTTACTGGAATTACATGCACCTATGTAAGAAATTAATTCCAGACAAGTGAGAATCTCACTATACACAGGAGGGTTAGCATTCATGCACCCATTCTGAACAGTGCACAAGGTACCTTCAAGCACAGTGCTGAAAAAGTATTTCTGTTACTGAGAGTAAAAGAGTTAAATGTCCTAGAAATATTTTAACAGCAAATACATTTTATAATAGATTGGCAGACATTTCCTTTCATAACTTAATAAAATGATCCAAAAAAGGTCTTCAATTATTTTTCTCTTTTTTATATGATTTCATATAAACAACATTTCTTGTAAAAATGTTTATTTCCTATATTTTCAATGAACAATATAATATTAGTCACCGTGAAGGGAGTAATTTTCAAAAGGATTCACATGCATAAATCCAGATTTATACATGTAAATTGCTTTTTGAAAATAATTCAGGGGCTTGAATAGGGAAAAATATGTGCAGAACTCGATTACATGTGTAGTTTTTCCCCCACTCTTGGTAGGTAGCTGAAGCAGGGAAAGCATTTATGAATATACTTTTGATTTCCAAAAGTATGCATGTAAACGTACATACACCCATGGCCACTGCTACCTGTTATGTTGCCTTCTTCAAATCAATATGGTGCTGCCTCCCCCCCACCCCCTCAAAACACACACACACACGCCCAGCGTGAATTCTAATAGAGCCCTTCACTGGCCTTTCTTCGTTTTTTCAACAATAAGTTTGGGTGTCAAAACACTAATTACAACTGGCCATGCAGCAGAGTTAGAGTAAAGTCTGTGGTGGGTGAATCTAAGATACTTGTTCCCTACAGTACCAGTAGTGTTCCAGAAGTTCATTAAGGGAGAGGTGGGAGAAAGGTTGTCCCACCTATTTTGTCCTGCTTACAAGTGAATAAATTATACACCAGAAAAAATCAAACTGGGCAACAAAATCCAGCGGTTATCAACATTTAAATTGTGTGGGGGCATGTCCAAGTTAGAGACTTTGAAGTGGGTCCCAAGGTATTTTACACTGAAGTGGGATTAATGTTCTCTGTAAGACAATATAAAAAAATGTCAACCTTTGGAATCTCTGGCTTGTTTTTCTGGTTCAGTGAGCCATTTTTCTCATGGGGGTAATGTCTCCAAATGGGATAATTTTGCACATACTTTGACAAGAATGAACCTCATTTGTAAACCAGGTATGTTAAGTCTAACCTCAATCTCTCAAATTACTGTTAATGCCCTTCTTAATACTTGCATTGTGCCAAAGAAAGCCTCTTTCTCATTCTCTGGTATTGTCTGTGTTTCCTGTTTTCTCTCTCTCTGGTGTTTTTTCCTCCTTCCTTGTCTCTTCTTTCGGCTTGCTCTCTTTTCTCCATTCCTCCTCTTTTCTCTCTTCTTTATCCTATATTCTTTCCTCCATGTCATCTTCCTCCTCATTATCTTCTTGGATTCATTCCCTACCTCCCCCAAATCGGTCAGGATCTTCTTTTCTTCCCCCTCTATCCCTGATCATCTTTTTTTCCCCATCCCCAGCACCCCTTTTCCTTTCCCTTTGCTCAATAAACAGTCTGCTTAATTCTCCCTCCATTCTCCATATCTTTCTCTCCAACTCCCTAGTGGTGGTAGGACTGTTGGGATG